>NC_090657.1:17212081-17893331 GCF_040937935.1 Hyperolius riggenbachi | reverse complement strand
ACAGAGGAGCTCAGCCGACCTGGAAATGGCTTCCATGATTACCTCAATTGGTCATGTCAGTAATCCATGTTATCAGAACCGCAACTACCGAGACAAACTACAGAAGAAAACAGGCTGTGACACATGTCCAATTTTGACATACCAATGACTGGCCAACTTCATTACCTCCGTGTAACGTGAGGGCCAACAAATTTGAATACTATGAACAGATTATGTAGGTTAGCTCTCATACTATATGAGAGTGGTAAAATTGGTCAATAAAATTTGTATGTGTGTACCTACCAGGTTTAAAGCAACTCTGATGCCCTCTCATCTATAGAGAGGGAAGGCTCTGGAACTCATAGAGCCTTCCCGGTCCTCACTATGTCACCTTGTTCCACTGCTGTACTCTGTTTCGCACCTTTGGGATTTCTCAGAAGGCTTTCGAAGCACTCGCATCCCTGAAGACTCACTCAAGCGCAGTATGACACATCTTTGGAAATACTCGCGTTTCGATTGAGGCCGACATAGTGAAAATTGCAAAACGTTAAATGCAAGACGCGTTTCACCATTTTTGATGTGAAAGAGCCCTTTGTAGCTTTGTTGCCATTGCCAAGCAACTATTTGAGGTTTTGTAGTTATGATAAAAGATCTGATTGGTTGCTGATGATTGCAGGCCATTTCCATTTTTGATTAGCTAAAAAGAAATTAATAAACCGCTTTACCATATAGTGGCTCTTGTGTCCAGTGGGTATTCAATCATTGCTTTCTCTAATGTTAAAGTGTACAACCAGCAGTCTGAAACACCCCCCTGTGGTCATATGGACACGCAGGGAGGTGAGCGGCGATTACCATGTCTGAGGTGCAGATAGAAGCAGAAATATATATATATATATATATATATATATATATATATATATATATATATATATACACATATTAAAAAAAATCCAACTCTTTTGTATCATTTATGCAAAGCAGTGCCTAATGAATGCATGGTCAATAGAACTTAGCACAGTACTTTAAGAAGCTCTAGTTGCCCGTCTGTCCTGCTGATCTGTTGGCTTCAGTGACGTGTGAGTCACACCTGAAATAAACCATACCTCACAACTTTTTGAGATAAGAAAGAGGGACACTTAAGCCACACCCCTAACCATGGCTCTGACACACCCCTAGCCACGCATACCATTAAGATTTCATAGGAAAAATACACTCACCTAAAGGATTATGAGGAACACCATACTAATACGGTGTTTGACCGCCTTTTTCCTTCAGAACTGCCTTAATTCTATGTGGCATTGATTCAGCAAGGTGCTGAAAGCATTCTTTAGAAATGGTGACCCATATTGATCGGATTGCATCTTGCAGTTGATGAAGATTTGTGGGATGCACATCCAGGGCACGAAGCTCCCGTTCCATCACATCCCAAAAATGCTGTATTGGGTTGAGATCTGGTGACTGTGGGGGCCATTTTAGTACAGTGAACTCATTGTCATGTTCAAGAAACCAATTTGAAATGATTTGAGCTTTGTGACATGGTGCATTATCCTGCTGGAAGTAGCTATCAGAGGATGGGTACATGGTGGTCATGAAGGGATGGACATGGTCAGAAACAATGCTCAGGTAGCCTGTGGCATTTAAACAATGCCCACTTGGCACTAAGGGGCCTACAGTGTGTCAAGAAAACATCCCCCACACCATTACACCACCAGCCTGCACAGTGGTAACAAGGCATGATGGATCCATGTTCTCATTCTGTTTACGTCAAATTCTGACTATTGAGACTCATCAGACCAAGCAACTTTTTTCTAGTCATTAACTGTCCAATTTTGGTGAGCTCGTGCAAATTGTACCCTCTTTTTTTCTATTTGTAATGGAGATGAGTAGTACCCGGTGGGGTCTTCTGCTGTTGTAGCCCATCCGCTTTAAGGTTGTGCGTGTTGTGGCTTCACAAATGCTTTGCTGCATACCTCGGTTGTAACCAGTGGTTATTTCAGTCAACGTTGCTCCTCTATCAGCTTCAATCAGTCGGCCCATTCTCCTCTGACATCTAGCATCAACAAGGCATTTTTGCCCACAGGACTGCCACATACTGGTTGTTTTTCCCTTTTCACACCATTCTTTGTAAACCCTAGAAATGGTTGTGCGTGAAAATCCCAATAACTGAGCAGATTGTGAAATACTCAGACCGGCCCGTCTGGCACCAACAACTATGCCACGCTCAAAATTGCTTAAATCACCTTTCTTTCCCATTCTGACATTCAGTTTGGAGTTCATGAGATTGTCTTGGCCAGGCCCACACCCCTAAATGCATTGAAGCAACTGCAATGTGATTGGTTGATTAGATAACTGCATTAATGAGAAATTGAACAGGTGTTCCTATTAATCCTTTAGGTGAGTGTATGTTGTTTTATAATTCAACCCACACTGATCTTTTCTATCCTGGTTCATTTTTCTTCATATTAACATTTGACAACAAGAAATATATCAATTGAAAGGATGGAAAAATCGTTGAACACATTTTTCAGTAGAAAAATACATAAATAGACATAGATCTGTACATCAGTCCTGAAAGAGAGACAAATAAGGAAGAAAGAGGGACAGAAGGATTTGGTTCCCAAAGAGGGCCTGTCCCTCCAAAAGAGCTATGAAACATGCAGCCAGTGGAGTCACCTGATCTGCACACAGCTCCAGTATTGCAGGCAGTAGATCAGCACAACGGCCAAGCAAGTAACATTTACTTTTCTGTATATTATTTATTTATAAGACAGCAAAAGGAAAAGAACTGCCAATAATTTCCAGCAGGGAATTGTGAAGAAAAGGGCATCAGTAATTTCATATTACCGTAGTCAATAAATACAAAAGCTACAGCAGCATGCAGATTTTAAGAGAGCATACTCCAAATTACAAAAACACAAAGCAACATTTAAAGTGAACCAGAGACGAAGCACCCTCATGTATTTTACCATATATATCAGTAGGAACATTAGAGAAAATACCTACCCTGCTCTCTGTTTCATTCTTCACTGCTCAGCCTGCTTCTAATCAGCTCTGATAAAATCCCCGACTGAGCATTCAGTCTGGCTTTGCTATAATGACTCAGCTATAATGATTCCTGAGCAGAGCCACAAGGGGGCAGGCTTGGGCTTGAAAAGACATCACAAAAGACAGTCTCAGCTATAATGATTCCTAAACAAAAGCCAGACTGAATGCTCAGTCGGGGATTTTATCAGGGCCGATTAGAAGCAGGCTGTGCAGTGGAGGATGAAACAGAGAGCAGGGTAGGCGTTTTCTGTAATGTTCCCACTGATATATATGGTAAAATACATGGGTGTGCTTCGTCTCTGGTTCTCTTTAAAAAACAGTCTGTGTTATGAACCTGAGATGTTGCATTCAGGTGACTATTATCAATCTCATCAATAACAGATGAGCGTGTTTGACAGAGGATCTCAGGATGAAAATGGAAAAAAGACAAGTTGTTCCCATAGGCAGGTTGGACTGTGCATGTGAAAAGTTTAAGAGATGTCGATGCACCTTTCTGCGTTTATTTCTTGTGTTTCCTGTGGGAAGTTCAATATGGCTACAGGAGATAGCTTCTGTATTTCTACTCCTTCTGTTGTTACCTGATTCTTCAGAGCTACTGTTACAAGTAGGTAGGTGAAACCTATTTGCACTGGTGGTTGGCGTGGATTTTCCCAGAGCGTAGAGTTAAAAGACCATTGGTCTTCAGAGCACCCCACAAGGGATTATGAGTCACTAACCCTAACAGCTAGTGGCCACCAGGTTGTGACCCTTGGAATTACACCACTAGAGATTAAAGAGGAACTTCAGCCTAAACAAACATACTGTCATAAAGTTACATTAGTTATGTTAATTAAAATAGATAGGTAATATAATCTCTTACCCACCCTGTTTTAAAAGAACAGGCAAATGTTTGTGATTTCATGGGGGCAGCTATCTTTTTGGTTGAAAGGAGGTGAGAGGGAGCATGAGACACAGTTCCAACTGTCCTGTGTGCTCCTCACGCCTCCCAGTTTCTAGGCAACGTGCACAACAACATAGGAAATTCCATCATGCTTTGCACAGCATCAGGGAAAAAAGCCCGGGCAGTTTTCTTTGATGGGTGGAGCTTAGCTAAAATGCAGCTAAAAATGATGCTTTGGTAAGAAAAACAAAGTTCTGATGCTATGAAACTGTTAAAGAAACACCAAGCCTTTTCACTTCTGCTGAGTAGATTTTTAGTCTGGAGGTTCACTTTAAGTGAGTCTGCATTTGGGAGACTGGAAAGACAAGGTCAGACTCAACAGATGTGTGCAGGTAGAAGATAAGGCAAAGTCTATAAACAGTCAGAAGTCAGGGCTGGTGGCAATCAGAGGAAGGTTGGTAAACAGGAAGAGATCAGGGCTGGTGGCAATCAGAGATAGGCTGGGAAACAGGCAGAGGTCAGGGCTGGTGGCAATCGGAGGTATGCTGGTGGCAATCAGAGGTAGGCTGGTAAACAGGCAGAGGTCAGAGCTGGTGGCAATCAGAGGAAGGTTAGTGAACAGGCAGAGGTCAGGGCTGGTGGGAATCAGAGATAGGCTGGTAAACAGGCAGAGGTTAGGGCTGGTGGCAATCGGAGGAAGGTCGGTAAACAGGCAGAGGTCAGGGCTGGTGGTCATCAGAGGTAGGCTGGTAAACAGGCAGAGATTCAGGGCTGGTGGAAATCGGAGGAAGGCTGGTAAACAGACAGAGGTCAGGGCTGGTGGTCATCAGAGGTAGGCTGGTAAACAGGCAGAGATTTAGGGCTGGTGGCAATCAGGGGTAGGCTGGTAAATAGGCAAGGCTAGGTCATCAAACAGGCTAAGGTCGGTATAGTTGCCAGTCAATAATCACTCCAGTTGATAACTATGCCAAGGTTGGTAATGAGGGCAGAAAGGCGGGTTAAGCAACAACAATCCATATTGCAGAAGGGTAAACAGCAAAAGAACAAGCAGAGCTTTGAGTGTGACCAGAGCTGCTTAGGCCTGTGAACATGTACTACATTGCAAAGAGGACTTACATACAGTACCTGTCCTAACCTTAGACAATGCTTACAGGTGACTTGCCACCAATTTCATCTGTTGCGCAATGCCAGTACAACCATAAATGCATGGACTTGCAAAGTGCATGCTCATCACCTCAGATAATGCTCTAAATGAAGGTATGTAAATGTTGCACATGTAATACTGCACAGGTAATATGTCTGGTCAGAGGTAATGTTACAGACTGGCATAAGCCTCAGGATTCACTGGCTACTATCACTGCTAGGAATCATGGGAAATGTAGTCCTGTGTCCAAATAGTCCAGTCGCAAACTACATACCATTTAAATAGGCTTGAAAGTATTAGCAGCTCTTTGACAGTCCTTAACCACTTCGCATCCAGACCTTGTTTCCCCATTATGGACCAGAGCAGTTTTGACAAAGGCGCATTGCCACTATTGGACCTTTTTGAGCTTGCACTCCTTGCCTGATGAAGCGGGTTATACCTGCGAAACGCGTTGCGGAGTGACAAAATAAATTGTTATTTGCGATTTGAACAATCTCGATTGTTCATTTCAGGAGGTAAGTCCACCTGTACTCCTCCTTTTTAGTTGTTTTTAGATCATTTTAACCTGCCTGGCGCCTCTGTCCAAATTTGCACAGTATATAGTCCACCTTGGGTGGAGGGGACTGTCCCCTTCTTTCTATCTACAGAGAGCGACTTCTTAAACCTGAGTGGGGTCAGGTTCTAATGCTCCCCACCTGCATTTCAAGTGGTTGCCTATGTGGTAACCCGTGTTTGTGAGTATATCCACATCTGTTAATTATTTCGCCAACAATTGATAGACTTATTGCACTATACTGGGCTCTCGGTTTTTCTTTTTGTTTCAAGTGCATTGACATTACCTGGTACATCCGTTTTCCTCTCAGCTATAACTGACAGCTGCTGATATATAACTGACAGCAACTGGTATATTTCAGTTCTGACAAAATGTTGTCAGAACTGGAAGGGATTATTGTCAGAAGAAAATGGTGAGCTTCTGAGAGGAACTGATGGCAAGGTAACTATGTAATGTTCATTTGAAGTTACCTCATGTGTTTATTTTAAATATTTTTACTCAGTACAGGTTCTCTTTAAGAATAAGTACTTTTAGACCTTGCATGCTGTGTCCTGGTTCGCAGAAGTGTTGGCCCACTGGTATGTCCATTTTACCCTCATTAATTTTAAAGCGGTGACGGTTCATTCTTGTGCACAGTTTTTGTCCCGTTTCTCCTATATAGATTCCTCTTGAGGGGAATTTCATGCAGTGTATCATGTATACAACATTGGATGATTCACAGGAAAATTGGTCTTGTATTTGATGATATTTCTGTGAGTTTGGTATTTGTATTTGGCTTGTGCACAAGATATAAGGGCAGGTCTCACACCTTGTGTTATTGCAGGGTAATGTGCCTGGAGTTTCTGGTGTAGATAATGCACTTCTGATAATCATTTGTCTCAAATTGGGAGGTTGTCTGAAAGCAAGCATTGGTAAATCAGGAAAAACTTCTTTCAGGCCTTGTCTTTGTGAAGTGTCGGTTGCAGAGCTTGCAATATCTTCCTCAGTGTCTTTAATCTTGGGTTGTAGGTGACCACTATTGTTGTTTTCAATCTTTGGGGTGTACTTCAATAGTTCCTCTTTAGATTTTAAAGTTGCTCTGTGTATTTGATCATCAACGATTCGTGGATGATATCCCTGATCTATGAATATATTACGTAGTGACATAAGTTGTCTGTCTCTGTCCTCTGAAATAGAACATATTCGGTTATACCTCAGAGCCTGGCTGTAAACAATAGATTTTTTGGTGTGTTCCGGGTGGAAACTCTTCCACTTGAGGTAAATATGCCGGTCAGTTGGTTTACGGTATATGGATGTTTCTAAAAATCTATCTTGTATATAAATTGTAGTATCCAGGAAACTGACACGGGAGGATGAAAAACTGAGCGTTAACTTGATGTTCTTGTGGTATTCTGAGAAGTTTTTGTGGAATTTGATTAATTCTTCCTGTGATGCTGTCCAAATTAATAGGATATCGTCTATAAATCTGAAGTAAGCCCATGGTTTAATTTCACACGTTGAAAGAAAGTTTTCCTCCAATCTGGCCATAAATACATTTGCATACTGGGGTGACATTCTACTTCCCATAGCACTGCCCGTTGTCTGTAGATATACATCATTCCCAAATGAAAGATAGTTATGAGTTAGTATATATTTGATAAGTTGTAGTGTGGGCTCTGTTGGTAGTTTCTTTCTACCTACATATACAGTTTATCACAAAACTTAGATTGTATTCCTGTCACAAGTTATGGTGAGGATATTTGATTCTGAAATAATGCTACAGTTTGTATATTTCACTATAAACTGAGAAAAGAAAAGTATTTTTAATAGAAAAAAAAATCAATTTTATTAGTTCAGGAAACATATATTCCCTTTCACCAATTGGTGCAGCAGCAGATAGTGTCGGAGGTGTGCACAAGAGCAAGCCCAATTGTGCACAGCTGTGCTTCAGCTACAAGGCATATATCTACGTCCTTGTGGCTTAGATGAAGTCAAAGAGGACGTAGATATACTGCAGTGGTGGATAAAGTGATTAAAGCGGACCTAAACTCAGAACTTCCTCTCTGCTCTGAAGGATAAGCAACAGTATAACAACCTTTAAAGAAAAACATTTCTTTCTTATAGCTAATACAAATCCTGCAATAAATTGACAGTGTGTCAACTTCCTGCTTTCATGGAGGCAGACATAGGATTAACATCCTGTGTTTACCTGTTAGCTCCTCTGTCGAGGCAGCCAGCTGACGCAGCAGAGAGATCAAATTACATTTGTGATTAGTCACAAAGGAGGAGGAATTGGACAAGCTAAACTCTCTAAATACATACAGGGTGCATTCTCTATCCTTTCCTTCAGTCCAGGTCCACTTTTAACAGATTATTATGTATGCATTCCAGTGTTTCTATTGGATATGAAGTGAAATTATCATACAAACTGTTTTTTTTCAGTGCACAGGATCATTTGTGGTGAGTATGCATCAGAGTGTAGTGCTACCATAGCTGTGTGCAGGAATACTGCCTATAGACTGGGAGCGCATGGAGCGCGGCAGGCTCTGGACTCTGCAGTTATTCTGGTTCTGGAATTTCATTATAGCATGGAAGCGGAGCCTAAGGCAGCTTCCCTGCACAGGCACAATGGTCTGCTTTGTTGGCGGAATTGTGCAGAGACTTGTCTGTGCGCGATTAGAATCTCGGGCTTTGGGGTCATCTGACACAACCTGCGGCATGAAATACTGTAGATGTGGATTGGTCGGTGACCGGGGCATAGGATGCTTGGGTGAGATAGTAAGCGGTTAGTACTGTGGTCTTACGGCACTAGATTTCTGGTTTCAGTTCCTACCACCTTTCAGTCCATTCTGAGTCCATGTCAGTTATTTTCTTCAATCAGTGATGTGTGTACAGTGCTGGGGATTATGTCAGAGATATATAAAAGCAAAGCTTATCAGTGTCCCTTTTTTCAAGGCACAGTCTCTCTTGGAGGCAAACGCCACTGTTCCTCTCCCCTCCTCTAATATTACCACTTTTTGCCCTGATGTACACGTCATCTGAATAAATGATTTGATGGAATAAAAGATCAGTGTGTTCAGAGACCAGTAATGCTGTTACCGTAGCAACACTCGTCACGCTTATAGCATAACTTGCGGTACACGCTGCCGGTAGTGACAGTAATATTGCCGTGCAACATCTGCTCACAGCAGTATTACCACATCTTTGTGCACCAAAATTTAGAAAGTTAGGAGATGCGTGAATGTATGATAACAGTAGCATGTGACTGCGGTGAGCACATTAGAGCGTAAGCTCCTCTGAAATTGGCATTGATCTCTGCACTGCACTGTATAATGTGTCAGAGCTATATGATGGTTGGTTCCCATTCGCTCTTCTACTGGAGCATTTTGTGGATCGGATGGCAATGGACCAGCAGACCTGAAGAACAGACCCTTGCTTTCCTATGGGCCTGTTCACAAAGTCCATTTTTACCAGATATAGGTTCTTCAATTGGGATACTGCAACAGACATTCCTGAACTGTATGATAATACAGTTACTTACACTTCCGCTCCACTGCAACCACCTCGAAGGACCACTGGAGTTGGCACAACTGTTCCAGCTGGGTCCATCATAGTGTGGACTGGCATAAAATAATAGTATGATAATGTGGTGAGAGTATTAGCTTGTGGATCTATGCAGTGCTGTGTGATTTGAATCTGTCAGGTTTATCTCTTCTCTCTCTGCACCGCTTATCACATGACTGCAGAGCGCAAGTAACTTTTTGTTCAGCAGCATTAACATGAAGCCCCCTCTTCCCCTCAGTTTTTCAAACTCACAGGTGAGGAGTGTGGTGCTGTTACAACAAAGGGATTTAAAACCTGGTGAAAAAAGGATGTTTAACCACCTCACCCCAAAGACGTTTTTACCCTAACGGACAAGAGCGATTGTCCCCTTTCAATGCTCATCCCTTTCATTTGCCAATAGCTTAATCACTACTAATCACAATGACATGATCTATTCTTGTGTTTTTCACCACCAATTGGGCTTTTTAGGGTTGATATTTGTTTTCAGTAATTACTTTATTTTCTATGCATTGTAAAGGGATAAACAAGGAAAAAAATGAAAAAATACACTATTTCTCCAATTTCATCCCCTATAGTTTTAATATAAACACGGCTACTGTGCATAAAACCCACACATTTTATCTGCCAATTTGTTCTGGTTATCACAAGATTTTAATTATGTCCCTAGTACAAAGTGTGGTGACAATATAGTATTTGGAAATAAAGGTGTCTTTTTTTTGGGTGTTTTTTTTCTCCCTATTTTGACGTGCACGGGAATGCACGCGCGCACGTGCACAGCAGCAGTATCACTGTCTGACTTATAAAAACGTCCAGGAGCCATTAAGAGGCTCTAGCAGGACGTTTTTATAAGTCAGGTTGTCATAAAGTGGTTAAAGGAGTACTGTAGGGGGGTAGTGGGAAAAAGAGTTGAACTTACCCAGGGCTTCTAACAGTCCCCCGCAGACATCCTGTGCCCACGCAGCCACTCACCGATGCTCCAATCCCCACCTCCGGTTTACTTCCGGAATTTCCGACTTTAAAGTCGGAAAACCACTGCATCTGCACGACCGCATCCTCGCTCCCGCTGACGTCACTGGGAGCGTACTGCGCAGTCGCAGACCGTACCGTGCCTGCGCAGTACGCTCCTGGTGACGTCAGCAGGAATGATGACGCTGCCGCACAGGGCAGTGGTTTTCTGACTTTAAAGTCTGAAATTCCGGAAGTCAGCTGGAGGCGGGGCCGGAGCATCGGTGAGTGGCTGTGCGGGCACAAGACAACTGTGGGGGACCGTTAGAAGCCCCCGGGTAAGTTCAACTCTTTTTCCCCCGACCCCCGACAGTAAAGGTAGTGATAAAAAGGAGAAATAAGCTCTGCTGGTGCATAGACTGATGTGAGCGTATCAGTGCTTTTTGTACAGAGCTGTGAAGTATTTCAGAGCTGTATAAATAATACAGAGGTGGGCTGTGGTGGTTTTGCAGTGAGTGGAGACCTGAGCTGAATATAATTTGGTTTACAGTGTATTTAACTTTATCCATACTTGTAAGTTGCATGGAGTAAGCGCCATCTAGTGGCTTTACAGTTGTAGCATTTGTGCCAAAGGAAACCATTAGGAAACCAACAATTAAGAGACAACATTAATTTACAAAAGTTATGAGATATGTTTTATAGGAATGACATCACCACTGTCCAATTACGTTATATTTTCCATTAGTGACATCACAGCGCTGCAGGCATAGGGTTAAAGGCACAGTGAAGTGAGAAGCCTCTTGCTGTTGAATTAATATGAATTATTTGTGTGTTGTAGTTGTGGTCTGGCGGTTTGCTAGTCACGACTGTTGTCCTGTAATTGCGTGCGTCAGCTGAGAGTCATTACCCCGAGGTCCTCGTCCTGCTCAACGGAAGCCTCGCTAGTGTGAGAGTCATTACCCCGAGGTCCTCGTCCTGCTCTGCGGAAGCCTAGCTAGTGTGAGAGTCATTACCCCGAGGTCTGTAATTGCGTGCGTCAGCTGAGAGTCATTACCCCGAGGTCCTCGTCCTGCTCTGCGGAAGCCTCGCTACATCACGCAGTGTATGACTAGTAGCGTCTCTGGGGGGGGGGGGGGATCACACACACACACAGCCACTCACTACATGCAAATCACTCTCCCAGCCCAGACCCCGCTACTCCAAACAGCTTTGTTAATTAGCCCCTTTCCCCTTTATTCCTGTCTACCGCCTTCCCCCTACTCATTAATGCCAGGAGTTTCACCAACACCAAGCTGATAATGAGGCTAGCAGAGGCACACTCCGCTAATGAGACAACCACTCCACCCAGAACTGATACTTCAGTGAAACCTCATCTCATAGTTCCTTGTATCTCTTGGGGATGTGAGTGGTCATTTCTCTGCACTTCTAAGTTCCCAGCTCTACACACCTACCAGGGCAACTGCTACGCCCCCTGCTGGATACTTTTATCAATTGCGAACTTTGCTGGTGGTGTTTTACTGCTTTTAAAGGGAACCTGAAGCGTGAGCTATAAGGAGGCTGCCATATTTATTTCCTTTTAAAGAATACTAGTTGCCTGGCAGTTCTGTTGATCTCCTTGTCTGCAGTATTATCTGAATCGCTTTCCTGAAACAAGCTTGCGGCCAAGGGCAACTGCTACGCCCCCTGCTGGATACTTTTATCAATTGAGAACTTTGCTGGTGGTGTTTTACTGTTTTTAAAGGGAACCTGAAGCGAGAGCTATAAGGAGGCTGCCATATTTATTTCCTTTTAAAGAATACTGGGTGCCTGGCAGTTCTGTTGATCTCCTTGTCTGCAGTATTATCTGAATCACTTTCCTGAAACAAGCTTGCGGCCAATCTTGTCATACTTCAGTCAGAAGCATCTGATCTGCATGCTTGTTCGGGGTCTATGGCTAAAAGTATTAGGCCAGCAGGATAGCCAGACAACTGGTATTGTTTAAGAGGAAATACATATGGCAGCCTCCATAGCCCTCTCATTTCACGTTCCCTTTAAGGTTGGAAATTGAATGTATATTGTACCACAGAGTAAATAGATAGCTCAGAGCGACCCAGAACCACTGGAAGAGTAGAAGGGGTTAAAGGAGACTGAAAAATCCACTTAGTAAAAAAAAATCTATGCAAATTGTATGCGGCTTGGAATGAGGCCAGCCATAATCACCAAGAAATGCATCTTACTGGTCCATTTCCAGACTGCATATGATATGCATTAAATTTGCATGCAAGTCAGTACTATTAGTCTCTCCTTGACCATCTGTAACACAGGGTTATCACCTGACCACGCCCACCTCTTCCCTTTGTCCACTTTCGTGCAGCAGAAGAAGGAAGTGGGCGGGGTCACCTCTGTGTTTACAGGAAATACTGGTTAGTGCGACCTACCAGCTCCACTCAGATTGTGTTCTGTGGGTGATGACGAGATGGGGGAGGAGTTTGGACAACTCACAGATGATGATCAGTCCAGCCAATTAGTATCTGAAATTAGCACAGTAAGTCAGCCTCGCAAACCCAGGCAGGCAGTATAAATTATTCCTAGGTGGTATTCCCAAGTGTAGCTCGGGGTCACTTTTAGCTGCAAATAGCGGTAACCCCGAGCTACACTCATGGACACTGCTGGGAGAGCCATGTGCTGAGTGTGCAGCGGAGCTGTAAGATTACTCACCTCCCCTGGATCCAGCAGCCCATCTTCTGCGTACGTTAAAAAAGGGCGCCGGGAAAAAAGGGCGCAGGGTTTTAAAAGATAATCACGAATAACGTTTAAAAAAAATTGTGTTATATTTTGTTTAAAAATAATGTTTTATAAAGTTATAAATCATTAAATAATGTGTATAAAATCGGCAATTTTAAAAACGTTAATCTTCCCTGTTTAAAAATTGAAATTTATAATAACGTTTTATAAAACATTAATAAGAATTTTACTAAAGCTATACCTAACCCTGCTCTCACACAGAACCCTCCCTGTACCTATCCCTAACCCCTAGACCCCCCTGTTGGTGCCTAACCCTAAGACCCCCCTGTTGGTGCCTAACCCTAAGACCCCCCTGGTGGTGCCTAAACCTAAGACCCCCCTGTTGGTGCCTAACCCTAAGACCCCCCTGTTGGTGCCTAACCCTAAGACCCCCCTGTTGGTGCCTAACCCTAAGACCCCCCTGTTGGTGCCTAACCCTAAGACCCCCCTGTTGGTGCCTAACCCTAAAACCCCCCTGTTGGTGCCTAAACCTAAGACCCCCCTGTTGGTGCCTAACCCTAAGACCCCCCTGTTGGTGCCTAACCCTAAGACCCCCCTGTTGGTGCCTAAACCTAAGACCCCCCTGTGATAAGCATTAATAACGTTTTTAAAAAAATATGGTGCGGTTTTTTGTTTAAAAATGAAAAAAAAAAAAAATTGTACGGTTTTTCGTTTAAAAGTAATGTTTTAAAAAATATTGTACTGTTTTTCGTTTAAAAATAATGTTTTAAAAATTATAAATCATTAAATAATGTGTAATCATGAGAAACAGTTATAAAACATTAAAAGTCTCCGGGCGCCGCTTTTAAAACGTTATTTTTCTCCGGCGCCCTTTTTTCCTGTTGGGCGCCGATTTAAACGATATTTATTATGGGAGTGAATGGCGGCGCCCTTTTTGTCCACCTGCCTCATGCGCCCAAATTTCCTGCTTCCCATCTTCTCCGTATCCTCCCTGGACTCCAGTCCTGTGCTGAGATCACCATCTGTCACATGAGAACAGAGAACGATCTCAGCATAGAGACGGAGCACCCTTCTCCCCACCCATGTTGCTGGATCCGGAGGAGGTGAGAAATGTATTCTCCACTGCAATCTCTGCATAGTAGGGGATGGGGGGCTCTATATGGCGAACTATACTGAACGGGGCGGGGTCACTCAAACTACCTATAATGGGGGGAGCACTCGCTGGCTACCTGCACTAATGGGACCTCTCTGGATACCTATAATGAGGAGAGCACTTGCTACCTACACTGGGGGAGGGGGGGGTGTTCTCTGGCTGCCTGCACTTAGCAGTCTGATTCTCTCCAGATAAAATATTGTACTGCTTTAAAGAGGAATTCCAGTAAAAATAATGTAATAAAAAAAGTGCTTCATTTTTACAATAATTATGTATAAATGATTTAGTCAGTGTTTGCCCATTGTAAAATATTTTAAATCCCTGATTTACATTCTGACATTTATCACATGGTGACATTTTTACTGCTGGCAGGTGATGTAGCTGCTGCTTGTTTTTTGGGCAGTTAGAAAGAGCTGTAAACAGCTATTTCCCACAATGCAACAAGGTTCACAGACAGGAAACTGCAAGAAGTACCACGGTACTCAGAGTTTCTTGTGGGAGGGGTTGTACCACAATATCAGTCATACAGCGCCCCCTGATGGTCTGTTTGTGAAAAGGAATAGCTTTCTCATGGGAAAGGGGGTATCAGCTACTGATTGGGATAAAGTTCAATTTTTGGTCGGAGTTTCTCTTTAAGACGCTAAACTCTGGAAAGAATCAAAAGGCTAAGGCGGTTGGGAACACTGCTGGCATGACGTCTGTATGTTGCTGTGTTTGTGTGGGTTTTCTCCGAGCAGTTCAGTTTCCTCCGACATTTCAAGGAACTCCCCCCAACGGGCCCTAGACTGTGGTAGGGACATTACACCATCACTATGATGTGTGAAGTTTAGAGGGGTCGCAGCCAGCACGCAGTACACAGATGTATAAAACAAAGTCCGTTTATTGTGCAGTAGAAATAAACAGCTTCAGTTCAGCAGTAATAAGTGGAAAATAACAGTTCAGCTTACTTCAGCTTGGTAAGATAAAGTCCAGCAGGTTCAAACAAAGCTCAGTTTTTCATCAGGCCAACACCATACAAACAACAGAGCAGGGTATGGTTTGGCTTCCATCAAATACTCCAATATTCCTTGTCAGGAGATTTCCATAGCATACATGCTACTCCTTCGACACCTCTCCTCACACTGCTTGTGAGGCTGCTTCTTAAAGGGATACTGTAGGGGGGTCAGGGGAAAATGAGCTGAACTTACCTGGGGCTTCTAATGGTCCCCCGCAGACATCCTGTGCCCGCGCAGCCGCTCATCGATGCTCCGGCCCCGCCTCCGGTTCACTTCTGGAATTTCTGACTTTAAAGTCAGAAAACCACTGCGCCTGCGTTGCCGTGTCCTCGATCCCGCTGATGTCATCAAGAGCGCACAGCGCAGGCCCAGTATTGTCTGTGTCTGCGCAGTACACTCCTGGTGACATCAGCGGGAGCGAAGACACGGCAACGTAGGCGCAGTGGTTTTCTGACTTTACAGTCAGAAATTAAAGAAGTGAACCGGAGGCGGGGCCGGAGCATTGGGGAGTGGCTGCGCCAACACAGGATGTCTGCGGGGGACCATTAGAAGCCCCGGGTAAGTTCAGCTCATTTTCCCCCGACCCCCCTACAGTATCCCTTTAAGCATAAATTTGCATCTCATCAATACCATAATTAGTGAGACTCAGCCCCACTGACAACCAGGTGTGTACGTAGGTGGGATGGGAAGGCCCGCCCTTCCTTCCCTCCCATCCCAGGAGTCCGGCCCTGAAAAGAAAAAACCAAGCAGCAACTGCTTGCTGCTAAAATCCGGACTCCCTTCCTAGGACCACACAGGGTTTTAAAGTGACCACAGTCCAAATACCGGGGAAATATACCTCCCATCTATTACCCAGCCCCGATGGCCCCTACAGATGGGAGGTGAGCATCTCTGAGGGAAAGTTATTAATGTGAATTATTCAGTATACTCTGAGGTAAATGCCACCACTATACAAATGTATAATAACAATAATCATAATATAAACCAGCAGCGGGCCCATTAGGTGTGATGGAGAGCGGGTTTCAGTGAAGTCTGAAGTCTGTCATTAGACACTGCAGAGGGAGTCGGGCTCTGCGGCTGTTCGCCACCCCAGGAAACGCCGCTGCCCGCTACCATATTTCTGCTGTGACACGGAACAGTCGGAGTATTGATTGGCCCCCATCCCGCGCTGCGGAAATCTATAGGAATGCAGATGTTGGCTGACAGCAGAAGAAGGATGGGAATCCCCTGGGCTGAGTCAGCGGGATCGCGCTCTATCCATCACCGGGATAGCGATGTGGAACATTAATGGAGAATAAGACGGAGGACGGCCAGCAAACCGCCACCTTGGGGAATATGCTGATTTTATTATAATTATTATGATTATTGATTTATGAAGCACCAACACATTCCATGGCGCTTTTGCATTCAGTTATTTCGCTATAGTGGGGCTGATTCAGTACCTGGAGACATTGCAGCCATGTTTTATAGCATCCCATTCACAGACCTGTCAGACCTGTCACTGCCAGCCGGGCAGCCAGAGCTCTGATGTGCTGCATATGGCATTGTTTGTAGATCTGTGCCTGGCCTAGAAATCTGTGTACAAGACCTGCCCAACCTACATCTGGTCCACAGATATATACCTGCCCGCCCCCTCTGGTCCTCCAATGATCTCCGCCTTACACCCCCCATGCATTTCTCACTCCAAGGCGCGTGTAGAAGACTTCTCAAGAGCTGCCCCCACCCCACGGAACTCCCCCCCCCCCCCCATCTACCACACTTTAACGCTCAGCTGAGAACCTTTTCCACAGCCCTACTTTGTGTCCCTCCCCCTTCCCTTTAGATTGTAAGCCTTTGGCAGGGTCTTCCTTAGTGTGTGCATCTTGATCTTGCAACCCCACAAATGAACTCCAGTGAAAATAATGTAATAAAAAAAGTGCTTCATTTTTCCAATAATTATGTATAAATGATTTAGTCAGTGTTTGCCCATTGTAAAATCTTTCCTCTCCCTGATATACATTCTGACATTTATTACATGGTGACATTTTTACTGCTGGCAGGTGATGTAGCTGCCTGCATGTTTGTTTGGCAGTTGGAAACAGCTGTAAACAGCGATTTCCCAGAATGCAGCAAGGTTCACAGACAGGAAACTGCCAAGAGTACATACTCAGAATTTCTTTGTGGGTGGGGTTTCACCACAATATCAGCCATACAGCGCCCCCTGATGGTCTGTTTGTGAAAAGGAATAGATTTCTCATGGGAAAGGGGGTATCAGCTACTGATTGGGATAAAGTTCAATTCTTGGTCGGAGTTTCTCTTTAAATCGCATGATCATGCACCCTGTTTGCGTGTATAACCACATGCTACCTCTCTGTCTGACACTCCTTGTTTACATTGTATGTATCCCTATTTATTGTCCAGCTCTGCATAATATGTTGGCATTTTCTATATACAATAAATAATAATAATAATAATATGGCAGGCTGCCGGGCGCACTCCACACAGACCCTTTACAGATCCTTTTCATAATACTCTGACACAACGCTGCTATGCAAAGTGAAAATAAGCTAGTTTCAGCTAGACACTTTTTTGTGCTACAAAAGATGTTTAATCTGTCTTTAGGCTGGTTTCACAGTGGGACGTTAAAGTCCCACGTTACAGCAGCCAGTAACGCAGCCTCACTCACAGCACTGTAAAATCAATCAATCTGTTCACAGTGCACACCTTGCGTTACATAGTAACGCAGCACGTTTAAACAAAGTGTTGCATGCTGTACGTTATACTGGGCTAAGCAGCGTTAGACTGTTTGCACATGCTCTGTAATGTTGGAGGAGGAGGTCTCCCCTCCTCCTCGCAGCCAGCCACATGGCTAATTAATATTCACTGCACTCTGGTGACTCGTGGTCAGGGCCGGTTCAAGTAACAATTGGGCCCCAGGGCAAAATTAGCCTTGGGGCCCCCCAACAGACACCGCCCGACCAAAAAGCGTCATTAGAGGCCCTTTGGGCCCCTAGGCTGGCTGCTGACCCTCCCCCAATCACCTCCCAACTTAACAGACTCTGCAGAGTCCCTGAGAAGCAACAGTTAAGATGGGGAGGGACACCTTTGGGGGATCATGAGTCGAATCATCCGGATCATCACAATGAAAGATTCGGTTCACAGTGGATGTCTGTCTGGAAGAAACAGGAACATACAGAATATACAGTGCAGGGACTTTTTTTTTTTTTTATTAATCAACAAACTTAAAGCATACAAGGAATAATAAATAAGATAAAAGTATGCCTGTAAATCAAAATACCATCATACAGCATACAATGAAATAAATATAAAAAGTATGCAATACAAGTAAGGAAACAAATATAATCAGGGAATAATCTTTCCCACACCATAATACAACTGAAACAACGCCATGATTACAGAAAAACTCTGTCAATGTACCCAAGAAAATACAAATCAAACAAAACTGTGCTATGCACATAACTTGTGAACAAGAAACTGTTCCATACTCCAGAAGTATAGCTGCTGAGGAGACATCACTCATCTACATTCAGACAAACAGGACAACCAGACAGAAAGAAAAAAATAAAACACATAACACCAACCACCACCCAAAAGGACACAAGTCAACACCTACATCACATCATTCAAAACAAACAGGACAAAAAAAAAGAAAAGAGAAAGACATATAACATACACCACCACCCAAAAAGTGAAGGACAACACCCACATTACACCATACATTCCACATACATACCGCGGGACTTTTACGCCCGACCAATAAGCAAGTACATAAGATTAGAAGACACTACACAAGACAAGACTGAAAAGAAATTGAAGCCCAAACACAGGACAAAACCACACCAACAACTAAAAAGAAGAGCACAAAGGGACACTCCCCTTGTGTCTGCGGCCAGACTTCAAAAAAATGTCAAAGAAAAAAAAATCTGAGGTGTACAAGAGAAGCGACAGACAAGCTAACACCCAGGAGAGACCTCCGCCAGTTTAAGGAGGCTTGATGTTCTGCCACGCCAGAACCCAAGCTCCTCTCCCCAGTTTCTTTCTCTCCAAGAACCGAATATTCCTCACCTCACCGAGAATAGTGCTCACCACCACCTGGACAGGCAAGTCTCGCTGTCTAATAGCTAAGTCACACCGTGCCAACCATAAGTGTCTCCTAACCACTAAGCTGACTACGTATAAAGTGCTCAAATCATAACCCTGGCGCTGATTGAACGCTCCATAGGCCCACTCAGCATAACTGAGATGCGCCAGAAACGGGATATTCAGAGCCCTCCCCACCTGTTTGTACACCTCCACGTTGAAAGGGCATGACATCAGGAAATGGTCCATGGTCTCCTCAACAGCACACCCCTGTCGAGGACAACCACGCTCTGCCACCTGCCGACACTTCATGTTCCCTCCAACGTAAAGTTTGCCCTGGAAGGTAAGCCAGGCGATGTCCCACAATTTATTCGGAACCCGCGGCGAATTCAACAAACGCAAGCCCTCCTCCATAATTGTGCCTGGGCAATCCCTCAAAGCCAGTGAGTCAGGAAAGTAAGAGTCCACCAACCTAGCCGACAAGACTTTCCTGTCGACCGATCTGATGTCCTCCACCATCAATCCCCACTGCTGCAGTTTCTTCAAACAAGGCAAGACATAGGTCGGAAGGTAGCCATGACGTGCTCTCAGATTTTTCACTGGGCCACCGCTCTTCCATTCTCTAAGGAAAGGCTCACACCAAGTCTGGAAGATACCTACCCAGCTAGGCGGGTTCTCCAACAACAAACTACCAATGTTGTGTTTAATAAAAATCAAGGAGAAAAAAACGATCGGGTTGACCATACCTAAGCCACCCTCCCGCCTAGCTTTGTAAGTAATATTCCTGCGCACATGGTTTAGCCTGTTTCCCCATAACAATAGGAAAAACAGGCCATTGACCCTGGTGTACAGGGATGCTGGCAAAATTGTGACATAACTGACATATAACAATATTGGTATCAGGTAAGTCTTGATCAGGTCAATCCTTTCCCTAAAGGTCAAACTCCAACCTTTCCAGCGAGTTACTTTCCTGTCGACATCAGACAGCTTGCTTTCCCAATTTCGCAGGCCATAATCGCCTGGGCCGAATTTGATGCCAAGAATCTTAATTTCTTCCTGAGGCAAGGGAAAAGACCCAGGAAGTCTAAAGGACTCTCCAACTTTACCCATCCAGAAAGTTTCACATTTATCCGGATTGATCTTCGAACCAGATGCCAATGAGTACCTGGTGATCTCCTCAGCAACCACCAACGCCTCCTCTGCATCCGAGACCACCACAGTAACGTCGTCGGCATAAGCCACCACCTTCAGAGATGAGCTACCAGAGATGCCCACTGGAACCCCACCAAGCGTGCTGCCCTCTAGCCTCCTCACGAAGGGGTCGATGGCAAACACGTATAGTAGAGAACTCAGCGGACAACCCTGGCGAACCCCCGAGCTCACCTCAAAAGGCTGGCCGATCCATCCATTGATCAGCATAAAACTTTCAGCCTCCTTGTATAAAGTTCGCAGCCAATCTACAAACCCCCCCTGCAAACCATACACAGTAAGCAACCGCCATAGGTACTCATGATTGACCCGATCAAAGGCTTTGGACTGATCCAATGTCAGCAGGTATTTTCCCCAACCATCAGCCCTGCACCGTTCCAGGACTTCCCGGACAGCTAACAGTGCTGAGAGTGTGCTTCTTCCTACAACAGAGCAGTGCTGATGGCGAGAAAGCACATCTGTCACCTGGGACAACCGCCAGAACAAAATTTTCGCCAGGATCTTCCTGTCGACATTGAGAAGGCTGATGGGACGCCAATTCTCAATCATCTCAGGATCACGACCTTTTGACAACAGGATTACTGCAGATTGCCTCATGGAGGGTGGTAACTGGCCCCCAGCAAGGCAATCGTTGAACGCACCAGCCAATTGAGGGGCCAGGATTGACACAAAGGCCTTGTAAAACTCAGCCGTCAGTCCATCCGGACCCGGGGTCTTTTTAGGTGCAAGGCCACCAATGGCTCTCGCTACTTCATCTGCAGTAATCTCCGTAGTCAAGTCTATGGCAGAAATATCAACATCTTCTAGACCCGGCGTGGAAGCCAAGAAGTCTTCCATCCTCGCCTGGTCAAGTGGCTTCTCCCCAAGCAGATCAGCGTAAAACCCTCTAGCGATGGCTAGAATCTCTGCCCTGGACTTTGCCAGAGATCCCGAGCCATCCCTGAGACCGATGACCGTCTTAAGCGCTGCACTTTGTTTAAAACTCTGGTAAGGGTCAGGCGAGCGGTATTTACCATGATCCCTTTCCAGAGCTAAAGAAGCCAGCCGGTCGTACTGCTGCTGCCTAAGTTGAAGTTTGACCTCAGAGATCTCCCCCGGATCTCCGCCCTCAGAGACGAGAACAGTCAACCTCTCCCTTAGACGCTGGTAAGCTAGATTTCTACCAATACTCCTTCGGGACGCTAGACCCTTGAAAAATCTCACAGCACGTTTTTTTACTTCCTCCCACCACTCAGACCTATTGTCAAAGCAGTCCAGGATGGAAACCTGTGCTTGAAAAAACTCCTCAAAGGATTGTCTCACCTCATCTTCCAGTAGCAGGGACGAATTCATCCTCCAAATACCCCGACCTCTGGGAGGAGCATTCGAAGCATTCAAGCCCACCGACAGAATAAGGTGATCCGAGAACTCCACCGCCAACAACTTAGGAGTTGAAGTGATGAGGCCCTCTGAAACAAAAAATCTATCTATCCTAGACCTAGCACTACCTCTATAAAAGGTGAACCCCGTGAGATCTGGGGAGTGACGAATGTGCACATCCACCAGATCCGCCTCATCAACTAATCTTGCTAAATACTTACCATCTACGCCTATCTGGACCTGGGCCCTTGCCCTGTCCTTGGCCCTAGTGACGGTGTTGAAATCACCACCCAGGATCACAGGATAGGCTGAAAAAAGGTATGGCCTGATCTGCATAAGAAGGCGCTTTCTCTCCCCCTTAGACTTGGGGTCGGCATAGATGTTGATTAGCCTGAGATCCTGCCCCCTCATGCAGACGTCCAAGACCAGACACCTACCCATCTCTACCTCAATTACTCGCCGGCACGTTACCATGTCGGCCCTAAAAAGGACCGCCACACCACTACCAGGCTCTCCCGCAAGAGACCAAAAACTCGGACCAGACACCCAGTCCCTCTCGGCTAGCCAAAGGTCAGCCAAAGAGGTGAGCCTGGTCTCCTGCAGGAAAAACACATCAGCCTCATGGGCAGCCAAAATCGAAAAAGCCAATTTTCGAGCCCTGGTCATTTTGATGCTGGCAACGTTGATCGTCGCCAGCATGAGTGGTGGGGGAACAGCCATCAGAATAATTTAGGTTTCCCTTTATACTCTTTTTGACAGTAGACAAAAACTAAAACAAAAATACAACGTCAACAAAAAGAAAAAGACATAAACACATAGGACCATGTCCCCTCAGACAACTTCAGGGGTCTCGACCACCATCTCCTCCTCTTCCGATGAAAGGGGGGAGGCAGCCAAAACACCAAACCTGTTTGAGAGTTTCAGGTCTCTACTCTCTTGTCTCCTCTGCTCAACTGTCTGCCTTAGCGTCTGTCTCTTCTCTTCAGAGAAGGACCGAGGTGCAGACTTTGACCCAGTATTCCTTTTTTTCTTGATTTTGAACCTCTGCTCGAGATATTCTTTCTCCTCTGCCGACAGGTGCTCCCTCCTGCAAGGGGCGGAGGAAGCACCCGTTGGCTCGGGAGGCGAAAACACAAAGGCTCCTGAAATCGAAATCACGTTGACAGGCAGGGAGGCAGCCCCACCTTCAACGGGAGAAGAAAGGGTAGGAACAGGGGAAGGTAAAGGAAAGGCAAGGGAAGGAGGAGAGGGAGGAGGAAGGTCAGGGGGAGGAGGAGTGGAGGGGGGAGGGAGATCGGGAGGGGAAGGGAGAGGGTCAGCAGGTGAAGGGAGGGAAGAGGAAGAAACCCCCTTGGGAGGATTTCTCCTCCGAGGCTGCGGAATAGGAGGATTTGTTGGGGGATCGCCTGGAGCAGGGGTAGGGCCCTTAGTCCCACCACCTCTCCTATCCCCACCAGATCTAGTAGACCTGGTTCGCTGCTCCTTGGGAGGAGAGTCCCCGCCACGAGCAGCATCCCGGACATAAGTCGATGACCTGGGTCCAGATTGCCCTACAAGGGCCATGCTGGCTGGAGGAGGAACCGAGGAAGGGGCAACAGAAGAATGGTCAACAGCACAATCCAATAACTCAAGTAGTGACATATTAGGATCTGGCACTGGGGCGTCCTGTCCCTCCTCCATACGGGCCAACATGGCCTTCTTGAGATCCGAGGGCATCGTGTTCCAGGAGACCGGGCACGCTGTGTACGGATGTCCGTACTCAAAACAGAAATTGCATTTTATGCGTTTGCACGCGGATGCAGAGTGCCCGAACTCCTGGCACCGACTGCACCTCGGATCTGGGCACCCGCTCGCCAGATGGCCCCGCTTACCACATTTGTTACAGGTCCTGGGCTGACCGGGATAGAAGGTGACCACTTTGTCCCGCCCTATAAGGGCAGAACGGGGAATATGGGTGACGACCCCCTCCTTGATGCGGAGTTTGATCGCCACCTCATATTCCCCCCACCAGATTCCCAGGTCATCCAGGACCCTGTGGGGCGGGGACATGAGGTCTGCGTAGTGCTGAACCCAAGTCATCAAGTCACGCACCGGGATACTCTCGTTTTGGACTACTATGTGTGCCTTCCTCTCTAAGGACTGTCTTGAAAGGGGCACCACAGAGAACCCGTGCCATTGCCCGTTCAGGGACTCCCCCAATCTCTTTTCTAAGAAGGCCTCCATTCCCTGCTGCGAAAGGAAGGACACATCATAGTAGGGCGGTGGATCCCCTGGAGCCAGGATCGCGAATAAATCGGCGGGCCTAAACCCCAGGTCGAACAAATAACCGACAAACTCCCTTTTTGTGGGAATTGCAGAAGGGTGTTCCCACTTAAGGCGAACAACGTTCCGTCGGCCTGGGGTGTAGGCCTCCGACTCTGTCTCCAGGGGAGCCAGGACCCTCCTCCCTAAAGCAGTACTTCTAACCGCCCTGGAATATGAGACTGGTTTTACAGAAGATGTGCCCCTGGCTGAGGCTGCCATGGAGTTAAGGGCCCCCGGTCTCGCAGCCGGGCCCAACTCTGGGAAACCCCCCCTTGTTACATACTCCAATTCTGGAGGCTCTGCCTCTCCACCCTCAATTGTCTCCACACCCACCTCAACCACCCCACCAGACACCTCCTCAGCCACATTAGAGGTGGAAACAGGGGGAGAAGGGGGCTTGTACCTGGGGGCATCAGGGCTTAACCCAAAAATGGTCGCCATAAAGGTCTGTCTACCTTGAAAATCAAAACATTTAAATTTCTCATCTTCCACCACCATTCTCCTCCCACCTGCCCTAAACTCCAACTGGCGACCACAATCGGGGTCACCCATGCCCACCAGATGCAAGCCTGAGTAATCCCCCCCTGGTTCCACCTCCTGAACTACCGTCTCATTAACATGAGCATCAGTAACAACCAACCGCTTCTTCTCCAAGCGTACAATTAAATCCGCGGTCTGAAACTCTGTGATTAGATCATCCTTAACCACAGGAGGCGGTTCTAAATGCTTTCCCTTTCGTTTTCTCTTTTTCTCCCTTTTCTTTCTCCTTTTCTCCCTCTCCCCCTCACTCAGGTCATTATCAGACTCTGAACATGAAATTAAATTTCTCTCAAACAATACATCCAGCATTGAATTATTTGGTGACCTGATTAAGCCCCCCTTCTGGACTAAGAGTATTTCACCACCCTCCTCCGCTTGTAAAAAGGACCCTTTCTGGACACCATCACTATCCTGATCAGTCTCTTCGACCACAACCTGCTCAAAATTATCACCTGTGTCACCAAGCTGTAACCTCACACCTTTGCCAATTTTATTTCTCCCTTTTTTAGTTCTTTTCTTTTCAAAAGGTATAGTGACATCTTTCTCACCCTCCAGGACGATTCCGGATTCCATCGCCAGGGAGTCTTGGCCTCCTCCATTGTCGCCATCAGGAAAGAGCTCCTGGGCCAATTGTTCCATCCCATCAACAGGGGGAGTCCAGCACCCAAGGGAGTCTATCCTTTCGTTGTCCGCGGAGTTCCCCTTAAGAAAATCCTCCTCGGACATTTCCAGACTTGCTTGCTCGGTCACCTGTACCTTCTTTGTAAGTTTCCCCTCTTTTGGGGTCTCAGAAGATCCTTTGGTATCCTCCTCGCTTGTCTCCTTGTTTTCAGGGACAATCGGTAACTCCTCCTGTGCATTTGCATGCACCTCCTTTTCTTTTTCCTTGAAAACCGCCTCTGGTTGCGGAACTCCGCTTGGAGGCTGTTTCTCTGCGTCTCCTGCATCCATCTCCACATCTAGCAATAAAAGGCTTCCCTTGCCTTGACTTTCCGCATTGGCAGGCTGAATTCCGCCTACAGCTGTATTGGTGGTAGTGGAGTTTCCGCCGCCATGCGGACTTTCAGCCGCAACACCTCCAGAAGAAAGTCTGCTTACCGCTACATTAGCGCCAATGGGGTTTCCGCCTCCATGCGGACTTACAGCCGCATCAGCCTTAGGAAAAAGTCTGCGTTCGGCCTCATCGACGTCTATGGAAATTCCGACTTCAGGCGGAAAAGCAGCCGCGGATGTCACTTCCGCCCGACGGACCGGAAGCTGGTTTGGCGTTGTCGGGCTGCCGCTCTGCAAGCCGGCACCATCTTGAAAAGCCTGCATACGATGCGGGGAGCGTTCCCTGCAACTCTGGGCACACGTCCCCACTCCCAGCTTTACCCAAGAACCCACATCAGCCACTACAAGTGACCCTGATCTGGGAACCAAGGCTCCACCAGGAGAGGGATCCATGCGGGCATCCGGGGAGGCCGCTGCAGCTCCAGCCACACCACCACCTCCAGGTATTTCAGAGGGGGGCATGCCAGCCACAGCAACAGCAGCACTTGCACCGCCACCCACCGCCTCACTGCGGGCCCCAGTAGCACCCACGCCATCAAGACCCTCAGCAGCAGGGGTAGCAGCACCAGCACCACCAGCACTCACCCAAACACCCGCCGCAGAGCCAGGTACTTGCTTCCCCTCACTCACCAGCGTGTCCTCTTCACTCTGTGTCACATCACCCTCACTTTCCTTCTCCATGGGGTACTCAACCGGCTCACCTTGCCCAGGTGGGATCTGTGACTGGGACAGTTCTTCCTTCATCCATGGAGGCCTCTCTGGGGGGCTGCACTCGTCTTCCACAACGACACAATCTTCCTCTGTGTCGCTATCATCCATGTCAGTCTCAGGTTTGAGCATCTTTTCAAAGCGTTTCTTGTGGCCTAGTTGCTCGGCGAAAGGCCCACCGATTTTTATCAAGTCAGCTAACTTTGCTTTTTGAACTTTGATTTTTCTTTTCAGGTCCAGCAGCTCTTTATCCTGCCACAGGTACTCTGGCTTCCACTTCACCCCATACCTGAACTTGGATCTTGAAAAGCTGTACTTTAGCTGTGCTAGTGTCTCCTCACAGGTTTTTGCAGCTTTCACCCAGGCTATCGCGTTCCCAGCGATGTCCCCTCCAGAGGAGTCCCCTTCATCCCCCAGGTAAGTAGAGGTAGCAGGGGGGGTATGAGCTGGCCGCTCCATGGCTGGAGCGGCCAGTTAGCACAAGACAAGCCCCTGCCCGGCAAGGCCCGGAGCAGGGACTTCAGGTCAAACAGTGCCCAGAAAGAAAGCTCCAAAGTCGGCTTGAAAAGCAGCTTGAAGAGACCCCTCCTGGAAGTCAGGAGCAACACACTCACACTACTGCAGGGAAAGTCCTGTCCTGCTAGTCATTTCACCCCCAGTCTGCTTCCCTAGTAAAATGATTCAAATGATTCGGTTCAAAGATCCGGATCTTTTCAATGATCCGATTCAAATGATCCGAATCCTTAAAAAGATCCGGACTTCCTATCACTAACCTGGAGCGGCTGCTTTGAGAGCCGCATAACGTGGCTCAATCTGACGTCCAACTTCAACACCACCATGCGTTGTGTTAGGGGCACGTTATGCGACCAACGTCCCCTAAAATGCAACGTCTTGGTGGGAAAGTAGCCTTAATCAGACTGTTCACTTATCCCAGGCAGCGGTCCAGCCTAGCAGGGAGTCATTATGCAGGGGTGCATTATTACATTTGCTTGGCTAAATGTGTGTATTCTTTTAAAAAAAAAGTCTGGATAAAGATGTTGGAACAGCAGTGTGTCGATGATCTACGGTATCGAAGGCCCTTTCTCTCTTACAAACCACTTTTTTCACTTTCAACACCGGCAAGTGCCTACGTTCCTTGAGATGTAGGTAGACCATGGTCTTTTGACTGAAAATTACTTCACCTATAAGAAGACTGCAGAGTCCTGACCCATAAAGTTACCTTTCCTATAGGAAGACTGCAGAGTTTTGACCTACGAAGTTACCCTCCTATAGGAATATTGCTGAGTTATGACCTGCTGAGATACCCTCCTATAGGGAGAGTGCAGACCTCTGACTTGCAGATTTACCCCTCCTATAGGGAGAGTTCAGAGAGCTGAATGGCAGAGCTACCCTCCTATAGGGAGAGTGCAGAGAGCTGAACGGCAGAGTTACCCTCTTACAGGGGGAGTGCAGAGAGATGACTGGCAGAGTCACCCTCCTATACGGAGAGTGCAGAGAGATGACTGGCAGAGTTACCCTCCTATACGGAGAGTGCAGAGAGATGACTGGCAAAGTTACCCTCCTATACAGAGAGTGCAGAGAGCTGACCTGCAGAGTTACCCTCCTATAGGGAGAGCGCAGAATCCTGACCTGCACAGGACAATGACACACTGACTCTCTGGACACAGATGAATGACACACTGACGCTCTGCCGAATCCTTTAGCAGTCCTTTGATTCTTCTCGCTCTTAGTGCTCCTGTCTGCTTCTATTGCATTGCTGAGTAATGTGAAGGATACAAATGATGCAGAAAATTACCTCATAAGATCCAAGTCTAATAAAGGAAATCCTCTGGGCACCTGTATCAGTATTTTCTGCTTGTCTCCTTACATGGCTGCCATTCTGTCGCTGGATGTGGGAGTTGTTTTCAGCAGAAATACTTGGTGATTGTTGCCCAGAGGAAACCAGTGAAATGCTTATTCTCCATTTCTTGACAACTGTTTACCAAAAGTTATAATGGGGTCTCACCTGGGCCCCTTGTGTTTTAGCATACTGTATATTTCTCAAGGTTCCCCATTAGGGAATTATTTACTTCAGGCTATACTTCCTTCCGGTTGGTCATTTTTCACAGAAAGTTTTATGGTCCACGTAGGAGCTGGCATCCTGCTAGAGATGTAAAGCTGGCTATACAGTAGGCGATTTTACCTGTCCACATGCAGCAGATTTGATCACTGTGGTCGAACCTGCTAGAGATTGCTGATGCAAAGGTTGCCCTATCGATACATTTCCATCTGAAATCTATTGATTCAGTCAATCGTGCAGCATGAAAATTTTTGCTCAATCAGTGGCGGGAATGCTAGCGGCAGTCAATTTGGTAAGGACTGGCACAGAGTAACGGCAGTATTCTCGCCTGTCCCGCTGGGGCGGGACCTCCTGTGTCATGCCATGGGTCTCCTTCTCTCTGCGTCCTCCTCTTTTCCTGTAAATATTCAAAAGGAGGAGTCCGCACACAGGCTTGCCACAACAATGTACATTTATTGTCCCATCACACACTTACAATATATGTCCGACCTGCAGGTGTGTAATGGGACAACAAATGCACATTGTTCCGGCAAGCCTGTGTGCGGACTCCGCATTTTGAATATTTACATTGAGCAGCCGTGGAATCCAGCACCAGCATCTACACTCTTATGCTGGATACACACGGTGCGTTCGCGCACTCGATTTCCCGCTCGATTCTCGTCGATTCGTTTATTTCCAACATGTCCGATTTGGATTTCGATGGATCGTTAGGTCGATTCGCATGCAAAGTATGCCAAATCGACCTAACGATCCATCGAAATCCAAATCGGACATGTTGGAAATAAACGAATCGATGGGAATCGAGCGGGAAATCGAGTGTGGGAACGCACCGTTTTTATCCAGCATTAGGTGTGTGGTTCTTTCACTGGATCGCTTCTTTTCCTGGTCATGGGACACCAGCTGAAGTTCAACCACTAGAGGCCTGGCAGCATACACGCCTGCACCATACACGCCAGACCTCTAGTGTTTGTACTTTAGCTTGTGTCACATGACCAGTACAAAAGAAGAGGACATGGAGAGAAGGAGACCCACAGCATCAAGTTAACTACCAAACACAGAAGGACACACCAGACAACGGGACAGGTGAGAGCTCTGCTGCCTGCCGGGGGAGCACAGATAAGAGGAGACCTGGGTGGAGATGCAGGCGGCAGATCCACTGTTGTACAGTGTGTGGGTAGGCAATAGATCGCTCTCTGATCAGATTCAATCACAGACGCATCTATCTGATGGTCGATCTGGTGGCTATCTATAGATGTATGGCCACCTAGTCTTCTGCACAGAAAAGGGAGAATTCACAGAGTTCTTCAGGCTGTTGTGCTCTGCAGTTAAAGTGAATCCGAGATAAACTTTTACTCATTGCATAATTGTGTTCCTTTCATATAGTTTATAGGGCATTCCTCAAGCCAAATACTTTTTTTTATTTTGTTTTAATAGTCCAATTCCCTATAAACTAAACAAGCCTCCCCCACGGCTCCTTTTGTGCCTTGGCACTGTAGCAAGGGCTTGTGGGAGCTCAGTCTGGGCAGGAGGAGGAGGAAGTCACTAGCCATTAACTTCAGAGGCAGAGGGGAGGAGAAGAGGGGACTGAATTTACACATAGGCAAGCTGATAGCATCTCCAGCCCTCAGCCTGTGACAATGTGACAAACAGAACATGGCTTCCCTCATTGTATCACAGGAATAAATAATCATACACTTTTGAAGCTGTTTGCAGCTAGATATGCTGTGTAAACGATATAAACATTAGATAAGATATATAGACAAGTTACTTGTTATTGTTAGTTTTTAATCTCAGATTCGCTTTAACTGGCCTGTTATCTGAAAGAGTTCTCTGTCAGACTGAAGGTGTTTCTTATCCATGTTTTGTAATTGCCTATTTTCTCCTGCACAACAGGATCCTGACTGATGTCAGTCTGGCCTGTGTATTCAGTGCACTGTCTTTAATGATGTTTTTCTCCTGGAGCGATGTCTAGTTTAAGCATTAGAATCAGAGCTGATTTATTGCTGAGCTGTGAGGAACTCTGGGAGAATCGCATGCTGCTGTTTTACAGTAATTCAGGCTGGAAAATGTAGTCCCTCAGCACCTGTACAGCTCACATCAGTGTGTCAGGCGTACACTCGTCACTTAGCCCAGTGGAAAGCAGTCCTGGAGTTTTGGTTCCCCAGGCCGCCGCATGTAGTTTCATTAATATGTGTTGGTTTCTCGGTCATGCTGCGTGGCGTGTTCCTGTGTAAATATAGCACAATCCCAGAGGTAATCAGCAGGTTATTAGTGGCAGATCAGTTGTGCACGATGCTGTATTAACCCTGAGTGCCTGCAGGGACTCCACAGAGGAGAACGGCCATTATGTCCTGGACAGGGGAGCGATCAGATTCCACATTCATCCAGGTGCCTCTGTCTCACAATGCAGAACTCTGCAGGCTTACTTGTCTCAGCAGGATGGAGGCTTACGGTCGAGTTGCAGCTAGCGTGTGTACAGTATGAGGCTTAGGGCCCTTTTTACACATGAGAAATCTATTCCTTTTCACAAACAGACCATCAGGGGGCTCTGTATGGCTGATATTGTGGTGAAGCTCCACCCACAGGAGACTATGAGGACCATTTTCCTGGCAGTTTCCTGTCTGTGAACCTTGTTGCATTGTGGGAAATAGCTGTTTACAGCTGCTTCCATTTGCCAAAACAGTAAATGGAAACAATAGCACTCATTTGAAGCTTAGCGATCCGTCGTGATAGAGCTCTGAACCAGAGATAGTTTACAAATGGTAGATTTATGCATGGGAAACTAGTGTCTGTAATGACTCTCCAGTTAGGAAAATCTATCTGTAAGAAGCTTTAGCGGTACAAGACATCCGAGCTATCCTGTTGGTCAGTGAAGCCAACCTCTACATTATATGATCAATATGGAGGCTTTGAAGGGGAAAGGGAGGGGAAGGGCTTCCTCCTCACATTGGAGGGCTTTCTCCTAACACACTTATCTAGAGTTGTTTGCAGTTGATCTTTTGGGGGTTGCTCTGTTTTATAAAGAAGTTTTTTTGCTGAGAGTCACCTATGATAACATGGCACTCTCACCTTGCAGCGCTGGCTCTCCGGTTCGAATCCCAGCCTGGGAACTATCTGCATGGAGTTTGAATGTTCTCCCAGTGTCTGCGTGGGTTTCCTCCGGGCACTTCGGTTTCCTCCCACATCCGCAAAACATACAAATAAGTTAATTGGCTTCCCCCTAAATTGGCCCTAGACTGCGACACAAACACTACACAATACATACATAGACATAGGACTAATGTAGGGATTAGACTGTGAGCCCACCTGAGGGACAGTTAGTGACAAGACAATATACTCTGTACAGCGCTGCGGAAGATGTCGGCGCTATAAAATATAAATGCAAAATATTAACCACCCTGGCGTTCTATTAAGATCGCCAGGGAGGCTGCGGGAGGGTTTTTTTTTAATAAAAAAAAAAACTATTTCATGCAGCCAACTGAAAGTTGGCTGCATGAAAGCCCACTAGAGGGCGCTCCGGAGGCGATCTTCTGATCGCCTCCGGCGGCCAGAAATAACACGGAAGGCCGCAATGAGCGGCCTTCCGTGTTTCGCTTACCTCGTCGCCATGGCGACGAGCGGAGTGACGTCATGGACGTCAGCCGATGTCCTGACGTCAGCCACCTCCGATCCAGCCCTTAGCGCTGGCCGGAACTTTTTGTTCCGGCTACGCTGGGCTCAGGCGGCTGGGGGGACCCTCTTTCGCCGCTGCATGCGGCGGATCGCCGCACTGCAGTGGCGATCAGGCAGCACACGCGGCTGGCAAAGTGCCGGCTGCGTGTGCTGCTTTTTATTTGAGCCAAATCGGCCCAGCAGGGCCTGAGCGGCAGGCTCCGGCGGTACTGGACGAGCTGAGCTCGTCCAGACCGCTCAGCTGGTTAATCACATACTGTCCAGTTCCATGCTCCATTTATATTGCCAGGCGGTGGTATTTCATCATTAAAGTGGACCCAAATTAAAAATACAAGATTTCAGAAATAAAATGTATTTTCTAAATTATAATAATAAATAGCAGCCTTTTTTTAGCTGCATGATGACAAATATAAAATATTTGCACCATCAAAGGTCCATCTTTATTTATATCTCCTTAAAACATGTTAAAACATCTTGTACTCACCCACAGGATGTTTTAACATGTTTTAAGGAGATATAAATAAAGATGGACCTTTGATGGTGCGGATCGTGTGGAGTCTTTGCAATATCACTTGTTACTCCAAGGTGGATCGCTGCACATCTTCAGCCATTGGTGCAGGAGCATTTATTTGCAAAATATAAAATATTTTATATTTATTGGAAGAACCCCTCCCTTCCTTTCATATTGCCGGGACAGAATCCGGCAAAATGCTGGAGTAGGAGGTGCCCAGCAATGAAGGAATTGCTAATGGCTGCCACCTGTATAACCCTAGTTATGAAAAGAGAAGGGTGAAAAGCATGCACTGAAATGCTCACAGGATTGAAGGTGTTTATTTATCTTTGTATGTGTCAGAGTGGTGCAACTAAATATTCTGAATTAAAAAAATGTTTGGTTTGGGTCCGCTTTAAGCTGAAACCAGCAAAGTCAACAGGTTTAAATTATTTGATAGCACCTCTGAGGTGAGGTTGTGTGCGAGGAGTGGAAATGAATACAGGGCTAAGTAGTGCGTTATTGTAAATCTAATCATTAAGGCTGCTTTCACAGTGCGACGTTAAAGTCACACTTTATAAAAAGGAATAACGCAGACTAACGCACAGCAACACAAAGTCTGTGCGACACTCGCAGTGCTCACGTTGCGTTGTGTGTAACGTGTAGCAATATTTAGAAGCGTTATAAGCGTTATTAGCTGCGTTGGACTGTTTGCACATGCTCAGTAATGTTTGGGTTTTTTTTAAATGTGACGCATGCGCCGTTTTCGTTCTATCAGTATGCAACGAAAACGGCGCACAAAGAGACACATAACGCAGTTTAAAATAACGTCCAACTTCAAAACCAACATGCGTTGCGTTAGGGGCACGTTGTGCGATTTTAACGTCGCATTAAACGCAACGTCCCACTGGGAAAGTATGAGGGGATAGCATTTCCATAGTGCATATGTAGCTATACTTTAGTATTTGGATCTACTCATTATGTGGTTAGTGGTTCTCTGCTAGTTTTGTGCTGAACGCTCTGGTAATCTTCATGTTTGCCTTTGCAGTACAGAATCGGACAGCTGTATATGATCAGCAAGCACAGCCACGAGCAGAGCGATCGGGGCGAGGGCGTGGAGGTGGTCCAGAATGAGCCCTTTGAGGACCCTGTACACGGCCAAGGACAACTCACCGAGAAGCGGGTCTACCTGAACAGGTGAGCTGGAGGTGGTCAGTCACATTGCGTGTTCATTTCAATATTTTGCTAGAAAAGGTTATGACCTCTGTCAGGCTGTTATTGTTTCCCATGTCCCTGAGAGATTTCTTTTATATTGCATATTTAATGGGAGCCTCATTTTAAGTTATTTTAACCACTTCTCTACCACATGTTTTTTTCCTCTTCAAAAGCTCTTCCCATTCATTTGGTAATAACTTTATCACTAATTATCACACTGAAATTATCTATTCATTATTTTGCAGGGAAAAAAATTATTTTGGGTTAGGGGTGAAGGAGTTTCAAAAATAATGAAAATGTATTTAAGTGAATAATGGTGTACTTGGAAGTAGTTTTACTTTTTGGCCACAAGATGGTGCTATACGTATTCAGTTTTCTAAAAATAGAAAACAGAACCAAATATTTACATGTGTTTATAGGTGTTTGTAAACAAGGATGTAGAAAAGCGTGGCAGAAGTTGCTAAGTGGTTAAGCACCCTTAGTATTCAAATGTTGGTATTGTTATTATAATTATTATTAACCTTTTGGGGACCGGCAGCCTAACCCCCCCTTAAGGACCAGGGCATTTTTACCTGCGCGGGGGGAGGGGCGTTTGGGGGGTCAGGCAGCTGGATCCCCAGTATAGTTAGCTAGGCATTTGTGTCCCCAGTATAGCCATGTGTCCCCAGTACAGCCGACAGCCTTTACTCACCTCCCTGGGTCCTGCGATGAGCAGCTCTAGCCCTCTCCGCTCTGGCCGGCATCCCTGCTCGCACTGATTCTTAAGTTCTGGGTCGCGGCTTGATGATGCCATGAAGCCGGGACCCGACATTAGAGTGAGAGCGAGCGGGGATGCCGGCCAGAGTGGAGGCGAGCCATGATCGTCAGGGGGAACGTCAGGAAGGTGGGTGGATCCTCTTCTCCCCCGCCTACCACAGCTGCTCCGTAGTGATCACTACGATCTGCCAGCTATCGTAGTGATCACGTGATCAGGAGCCAATCGCAATGGCTCCTGATCACTGAGGGGAGATGTCAGCTGTCATGTGACAGCTTTATCTCCCCTCCCGGGTGCACACGATCGCGGCAGGATACTTTGTTTATGAGGACGTTGAATCTATGTCCAGTCAGAGCGGCAGCACCACCTGCTAGACGTTGATTCATACTGTGTTGGTCCGCATTTGGTTGATAAATTATATAATACCATCATCTTCAGTAAATATATATAGACATTTGCATTCCTATAATTACAGGTATTCGTACAATATGTTGTATTAAATTGGTCTAGTACAAAATCACTGCAGTCCATTTTGGGGAACTCAGATCTTCCATTCTGACAACCTAGTTGCTTTTATCACTCTCAGAGTTCCAGCTTGCTGTGATTGTAAAGAGTTAATGATTGTTTGCATGTAAACTGACCACTCCCCTCAGCACCTGCTTTTCCCTTATTTAAATCCCAACAGGATGAGTAGCGACTCTTGTTTGTGTACATAAAAATACATACATTGGCACATAATACAGACGTGGTTGACAATATTATTGTTGTCGTGACAAATATATAGTGATTAATAAATTCCGGAGCAACTTACAAGATGCAAAAGGGAGAAAACCCTGCCCTTTGTGAGCTTACAATGTGAAGGAATAAGGAGTAAAAAAGAGGTTGGCAATGCTTAAAGAGAATCTGTACTGTGAAAATCTTACATAAATAAACGTACCAGCCTGTTTGTTGTCTTCTCCTAGCCCCCCCCCCCCTGTGACATTTTTGGCACTTCCCGCTGCTTACTTGGTGATAAAATCACTGTTTTATTCATTGTTTTTGTAAACAATGAAGATGGCCGCCAAACAGAAAATACATCATCAGAGCAGGTGCCTGTTTGCAGTGGCTCCTCTCAAGCCTGACTTGACTGCTGGAATGTGACTCTCACTTGCCTTAGCTTCTTGTCTGGGCTTTGAACTGATCTTTCTGTACTCACCAGCTGTTCACAAGGTCACAGCTCTGTGAACCTCAGACAGGTTGGCTGTGAGCAGAGACCTTGCCTGTGACTCATACACACAGCACACACAGAGTCTGGAGGGGGCGTGCATAACTTCTCCCTATCACAGCAGAGGCAGTGCATTCCTCTCTGGGTCGACAAAGCTTGACAAAGGAAAGAAGATTAGATATATTACAGAGACAGTGCATCTAGAAAAGGCTGCAGTAATCCAGACCACATTAGAACAGGTATAGGAAGTTATAGGATAGAAGAAATAAGGCTGAAAATTTTCTTTCATCCAGAGTTGGTGTGTTTTTAGATTATGCAGAAAGGGACAGCGCTTGGTCAAAGACTGAAGAGGAATGACCTAGGTCAGATTGTAAGCTTGTCTGAAAAGGTGTGTTTTAACGGTGCACTTGAAGGTTGCAAGGTTTGGAGAGTGACAGCTGTGCCTTGAAAGGGAAATCCAGAGGAGGATAGAAGCTTGTGAGAAATTCTGTCCTAGTATATACAGTATGTGAATGGGAGCAGGTGATTCTAGAGGAGAACATTATAAGGCTGATGGTACTTTTTAAACTGCATTTTGCAAAGTGAATCAAAAACAAATTTTTACACGTTGGTATTCGAATATGTCAAAATAATATAAAATGAGAGGAATATGGAGGCTGCTACCTTTATTTTCTTTCCAGAATCAGATGCAGTTTGCCGGACTGGTTTACCCATCTTTAGATGTCAATAGTGTAACACCTGCTACAAGCATGTAACTAGCAGTCACCTGATCTGGTTATTGTTTTCGAGTCAGTGATTCAAAGTATTACAGAAAAAAGATCAGCACAACAGCCAAAAAAGGGTAATAAAGATTTGCAGCTCCTACATACATACCTCTTACACCAGTGGCTTGATGGTGTAATGGTTAAAGGCTCTGCCTCTGACACGGGAGACCTGGGTTCCAATCTCGGCTCTGCCTGTTCAGTAAGCCATCACCTATTCAGTAGGAGACCTTAGGCAAGTCTCCCTAACACTGCTACTGCCTATAGAGCGCGTCCTAGTGGCTGCAGCTCTGGCGCTTTGAGTCCGCAAGGAGAAAAGCGCGATGGGCAGCACGGTGGCGTAGTGGTTAGCGCTCTCGCCTTGCAGCGCTGGGTCCCCGGTTCGTATCCCAGCCAGGTCAACATCTGCAAGGAGTTTGTATGTTCTCCTCGTGTCTGCGTGGGTTTCCTCCGGATACTCCGGTTTCCTCCCACATCCCAAAAACATACAGATAAGTTAATTGGCTTCCCCTAAATTGGCCCTATACTACAATATATACACTACACGATACATACATAGACATATGACTATGGTAGGGACTAGATTGTGAGCCCCTCTGAGGGACAGTTAGTGACAAGACAATATACTCTGTACAGCGCTGCGGAAGATGTCGGCGCTATATAAATACTAAATAATAATAATAAATGTTGTCTTGTCTTGTCAACCCTGTAGTAAGAGGGATACCGTATGTGGGCTGCTGTATTTGACAGTGCCAATTGCCTAATTGACCTGCTGTTCTTTATGGCTTCCATAATGCCTTAATGTCACTCTAGAAATAAATATGCAGCTATTGTAGCCACACTTTATACAGATCAGTATTATTTGGAGTACAAATCAATGCAATTCATCTACCCAAAATAGTAATAGTAATGTAGGTATGGCATATTAAAGTGGACCTGAACTCTTGCACAGGACAGAAGAAAAACAGAGAGAAATGCACCCTGTATGTATTTTGAGAGTTTAGCCCGTTTAATTCCCCCTCATTTATGTCTAATCACAAGTTGATTGTGATTGTAATTTGACCTCCCCCGTGTGTCACATGACTGACATGGCAGATAAGACAGATAAGCTCATTTGAAAGTACAGGATGTTAACAATATGTCTGATTCCATGAATCAGGAAGTAGATGTATTTTAGGATTTGTATCAGCTGAAACGAAGAAACGTTTTATGTTTAACGGTTATTATGCTGTTGTGTATCTTTTAGAGCAGAGAGGACATTTTGAGTTCAGATCCACTTTAACAAGCATATAAATTGTTGGTTAGGAAATAACCATATTCGGTAAATCCCCCCAACCCATCGAAGTTCAGAGGTCTGTGGCCACCACCACTGTTGCAAAGGACCTGTCCCCAGCCCTGGCTACTGAACTGGGGGCAAGTTAAGCCTCACAGTGGGAGTGGTCACAGAGCTCCGGATTCTAGGCAGACTTCGGGCAAGAACCGCCATGGCATTTTTTCCAATGGTCACATACTTTACCAGCTATGGTAATTTCCCATGGAATGAATGATTTACATCCTTGTACCTTTGCCAAACCTGCATTAGGATACTATTTGGGGAAGATGTTGATTTTTACACTGCAGGTACTCTTTGAAGTATTGGAGGCAGGTGAATGGCAGGACATCCAGACAACTGGTGTTGTTTATAAGGAAATAGATATGACAGCCTCCTTATCCCTCACACTGCAGGGTCACTACGAATATGTGACAGAATGCTTCCACGTGGGTGACCTTGCTCTGCAGATGGTGCTGTTGTGAGTTCATTTCTTATGACATCTGCAGGTCTTGCATTTTTCACAATGACACCCCGGTGCGCTCTGGATGGCCATATTACAGCAAAGGATGGCAGAGATGGGGGGGGACTATGAATGAGAGTAGAGTGAAGAAGAGGGTGAGATTGGCTGATGCCATCGGTAACCCCCGGGGTTGGCACAGTCCTGGGATTGAGCGCTGAGTTCAGGGGCGCCAGCGGTGGGGAGAGGGGAACTGTCACACACCACAGCCCTGACTATTCCCTGGAGGGATATGTGTATCTCTCCCGCGTCTCTTCTAGGGTCAGAACTGCTGAATACGCCATTTCTGCATAGCTGTTCTTCCTCCCGGCCAACATACAAGGTCATTAATATGATTTTCACAGCTCAGCGTGTTTGAGACACAACGTGCAGACCTCGAATGGTAACAAATGCCTGCATCACATCAGGAAAAGCTGCAGCTATCATGGCCTTAAAGGGGAACCCCACTTTAACCACATATGTCCCCTGAGCGGGATATCGCCCTGCAGTGCCTCGTTGGGAAGGGGTTCTAAGCTGACTCCACTTCAATGGCAAGACTTATAACATATGAGTGCCAAGCAAGACAGTACCCGAGCTGCAATTGCTGCGGCGCCATAATCAAGTAAGAATTTCATACCCAGAGGGGTTAATGGTTTTGCTTTGAGCCTGACTGGTCAGCTGACCAAGTGGGCGGGGTCACCTGTAATGGGCGTGGTGCACTAGGGTTCATAGGTCGCTGTGTTATTGGGCTGCTTGTACACCTGATGAAGGGGGAGACCCCAAAACATGTTGTGTGTTGCTAGACTTTGATTGAACGCAAGTTTAATTCACCTTTGGAGTGCCTCCTTTTTTCTGAATTGAACATGAATTCCACCCATGTGAAGTGGAGAAGAAAGACTGAAGCCAATATGGCTGCTCAGAGGTCGCAGGTCGGCAGTGGCGATTGACGCAGCTTTTATCCGGGGCCTCCCTTTAGTATTTTATTTGTATTATAGTGATTCTTCTCTTGCAGGATTTTCGCTGATTCCCAAGTTGCATTTCTGTGTGAATCTAACTTGTGTTTTGTTTACACTGAGAATCCTGAAGCTGCCATCAGGTCTCCATCTGCCATTTTCTGCCAATTTCCTCCTCGCTGCTCACAATACCAGATGTGTGCCTCGTATGCTGCTCCTTCCCATGCCAATAACTGCGCCTGCACAAATTTCCCTCCCTGCTCTGGGCCTATGCCTTTCCAGCCACGGGCCCCGTGCATTATGGGAAGGAAAATAAAGCAATGCAGACGTTAGGTCTTGTGTAAAGCGGCCCTTTAAAAGGGAACCACGGATAAACCTTGTAGAATCTTGGGTGGACAATTTGAAGTTCAGGTCTCTCCTTTCACTGGTGCCTATGGACAGAGCAGAGATTATTAGCCAGATAGGCAGAGTAAGCATGTAGCTGTGTGTATTTATTGTTGCATGTCATTGGTGTGTGCATGTGTTTGCCTAGTGGACAGGTGTCAAATTCAAGGCCAGCGGGCCAAATGCGGCCCTCCTTGCCATTTTATGTGGCCCTCGAGAGCTTCAAATGTGCATCATTGTAAGCAGTAAAAGAACAACAGTACACCGCCTTCCCGTCCGGAGGATGACAGTGTTTCTGCTTGAACGGGACCCCCATGCAAAAGGGCCTTCTTCCTTGGATCCAAATCTCCCAATGTGGCTGATAAAACCAGGGCTGTGGAGTCGGAGTCGAGGAGTCGGGGCAATTTTGGGCACCCGGAGTCGGAGTTGGAGTCGTTGATTTCATAAACTGAGGATTCGGAGTCTGATGATTTTTGTACAAAATCCACAGCCCTGTTAAGTATTAGACTAAGGAATCGGAGTCGAGGAGTCGGAGTCATTTTGGGTACCCGGAGTCAGAGTCGTGGTTTCATAAACCGAGGAGTCGGAGTTGGAGTCAGAAGATTTTTGTACCGACTCCACAGCCCTGGATAAAACACACACACCCCTACATATCTTACTGTGTTAGTGCCTGTGCTCAATGACACCTTCATTGAAGTATGCCCAAGCTAAAATCTATGAACTATTGACTATTTTTATCTCTTTCCTGCTCTCAGAAGCTATTTTCTGCTAGGAAAGTATTTTATAGTCAGAATTTCTTATCAGTGAGGGTCACACTGTAGTCACTTCCTGTTGGAGTCAGGACTGAGTCAGCCACTTACATACCTGATATTTAACTCTTTCAGACAGAGAAAGAAAAAAAGGAACGCAGCATAGTTATTTGTGTGCTAGGCACTGTACATACCCATGTCTATCTCATCATGTCACATGTCACCTCGGGTATCCTTTAACATATGATGAATAAAGCAGTACATGACATGTAAGGCATTACTCACTTCATCTTGCGTAATTCTGCTAAATGCATACACCCCCATATGTGATCTAACAACCCTGGCTTGGAATTCTTTCAAATCCGCTCCCCTGGGTCATATCGCAATAGAGTGAGTGTTGGTAAAGGGTTGGTGAATTAGCAGCTGTGTGTCTGCAATCACATGCACCAACCACAGTGATTTTTTTTTTTTGTATTTTTGCACTCTAGGCTGTGGCTGAATTACTAACCTCAGTTCTAAGCTGCTCTGCCCCCTTAAAGGACAACTGAAGAGAGAGGGATATGGAGGCTGCCATATTTATTTCCATCTAAGCAATGCCTGTTGCCAGGCCCTCCTGCTGATCCTCTGCCTCTAATACTATTAGCCATAGCCCCTGAACAAGCATGCAGCAGATCAGGTGTTTCTGACATTAAAGTCAGATCTGACAAGACTAGCTGCATGCTTGTTTCTGGTGTTATTAAGATACTACTGCAGAGAAATAGACCAGCAGGGCTGCCAGGCAACCGGTTTTGTTGATTAAAAGGAAAAAAATATGGCAGCCTCCGTATACCTCTTACTTCAGTTCCCCTTTAAGTACCAAAGCATTTTTTGAGACTATGGGAACAATGGTTGAATGAGTTAGGTAAGTGATGTAAGTTAGTATAAAAAAAACAAAAAATGTAAGTATTGTGCTTTATTTACACTGATAATTCGAAACAAACTTTATTTAGCACTGGACAATGCATTTCGCCATTATAAGCAGCTTCATCAGGTCAGGTTGCCAGTATGTATTTAACCCTGTAGCAGCCAAATAGAGTAAAACTTTATTTGGCTGGTAGGGCAGAGTGGGTGGCAGGAAGCTTTCATACATATCTGTCCAGACAGCTGGATCGGCTTCTTCCACTGCATCGGCAACTTACTCCCGCTATGTCTTCTCCGTTCTGATTACATGATATGACATGTGATCGGGATCCAGGAGACAGTGTCAGCATTACAGTGCCACCCGGTGGTGGAAGAAGGGTGATGGAAGAGTCTCTTCCATCACCCCTCTTTCACCACCAGGTGGCACTGTAATGCTGACATGGTCTCCTGGATCCCGATCACATGTCATATCATGCGATCCGATGTCCTTTCATGGGACCGGGATGCAGAAGACCTGTCGGAAGTTCAGAGCCACTGTTGGAGTAAGAGAAGATGCCGTCCAAACAGGTAAATATATCTACTCCCTGCCACGCCCTCATTATTATTATTATTTAGTATTTATATAGAGCCTTGTCACTAACTGTCCCTCAGAGGAGCTCACAATCTAATCCCTACCATAGTCCAATGTCTGTATTGTGTAGTGTATGTGTTGCAGTCTAGGGCCAATTTAGGGGGGAGCCAATTAAACTATCTGTAGGTTTTTGGGATGTGGGAGGAAACCGGAGTGCCTGGAGGAAACCCGTGCTGCAAGGCGAGAGCGCTAACCACTATGCCACCATGCTGCCCACTACTCCACCGTTAGGCTGCACTAAAGTATACCGACAGAGGCTCGCACTGCACCAGTAGCTTTCAAACAAAACTTTTCGTTTCAAGCTGCCAATAGATTAAAAAAAATGCAGCCTAGGCTTGATGAGTTTTCTCTGTGTTTGTGACTAAGTGGCTGGGACTGTCACCTCGCAGGATACTAGTAGGCCAATTGCCACCCCCCAAATCTGCCACTCTCCACCACTACCAAAAAAAAAAAGGCCCTGACTATAGCCAAATGCAGACACTCAGCCAGTAGCTCTGGAGCAGTCATTGGTGATGGCTTCAGAAGACAGGCAGACAGGTTGTTGCACTATTTCGGCTGCAGCTGGTACGCCTGCTTTGTTCAGCAGATAGGGGTAGGGGGTAAAATGTAGTGGATGAGGAGGTGATGAACAGACACTTGTCATTCATTTGTTGTGATGAGACCAGGGATGGCAGATTATGTGCTGAGTTTATGTGAAGCATCATAAAGACTGATGCTACTGTAGAGTGCTTTACCCCATATTTGGGGAACCAATAGCAGCAGCTCTCGGCACTTGAAACCAATCATACCTTTACTGTTATCAGTAGTATTTAGGCTCGCTATTCCTTCCGTGTCTGAACATCACTAAAGCAGGTGCGGCAGCTTACAGCACATACCGCAGCATTTGCTATGAGGCAGCGAGCTGGTATAACCACAGAACGCTTGATCTTTCCAATGCTCCCCCCCCCCCCCCCCCCCCATGCCCTCTATTGATTCTTTTCTATTTTTGACTAGTGAAGACGCTTTTAAAGTGGCGTTGAATTGGAAAAGTCAGATTTTCCGCTGTGGAATGGATTAGCTGAGGCGGCGTTGTATCGGCGATGGAGAGACCTCTGGGGTGCAGCTCTCTGCTGAAGTGTCATAGAATGTGCAGTGTTTCCATAATGAATGGGAGTGACTTCAGTGCACCTTGTACAAAATGTTCCGGGCGTAATGATGCCCAACTACAGCTAAATGGCTCCTGTTCATTGCAGCCTACCAGGAGGTTAACTACAGGAGCAGGCCCATATTTCAGGAGAGGTCAAGCAGGACCTGTAGAACGATAAAGTTGCTGAACCAACATAGCTCCCACCTCTTTATTCCTTCACATAGCCCTGTTATTGGACATCTTCTAGTCCACTAACATTCCCTCAGTCATCATAGGGGACTTCAACATCCCCATCGACACTAAATCATCCTGCGCCTCCCAAGTTCCTGTCACTTACCACCTCACACTTTGGCCCACCACTGCAACCCATAATGACGGCCACACACTCAACCTAATCTTCACTAGTTGCTGTTCCCTATCCAAACTCATCAACTCTTCCCTTCCACTGTCTGATCATAACTTACTCAAATTCAACATCCTTCCATCCAGTCCCTACACATCCCCATGACACACTTCTGTACACAAGTTCCGCAACATTCACAATCTCAACCTCCAAACACTATTAACCTCTCTGCATCCTCTACTTACTCTATCCTCTTTTACTGACCCCAAACTAGCAACCGATCATTATAACATCACCTTAACTTCAGCCATTGACTCTGTGGCTCCCTCCTCCACGATCTACCGACGACAGGCCCTTCGACAACCCCGGCTTAGCAAGGAGATCAAACTACTGAAACGCCACTCCTGGATAGCCGAACGGCGTTGGCGAAAAAATAACTTGCCTGAGAATTTTCACAGTTACAAAGAGGCTTTGCACACACTCAGGCAGGCCCTTACAGCAGCCAAACATTCATACTTCCCCTCACACTCCCACAACCCTAAACTACTCTTTGCGACATTCACCTCCCTCCTCCGACCCCCACCTCCACCTCCCACTCCCTGCAACTCAGCCGAGGACTTTGTCTCCTTCTTTAGTGGTAAAATCACCAATATCCGAAAAAACTTTAACCAGCAGCCTCCTCTTTCTATACATACCCCAAACCTTACATCCTCCCTGACAACCTTCTCACCACTAACCGAACTCACGGTCTCCTCTCTCATCTCTAAATCACGTCCCACTACATGCCCTCTTGATCCCATACCCTCTCACCTCATTACTCACTTATCCTCTACCATCTCACCTGCCTTAACCTCCCTCTTCAACCCTTCTCTCACCAGAGGCATCATTCCATCCTCCTTCAAACAAGCCCTTATTACGCCTATACTCAAAAAACCTTCTCTTGACCCCCTCTTCCCTGCCCAACTACCGACCTATTTCTCTCCTCCCCTTCTCTTCAAAACTACTTGAGAACTCTACTCTATTCTTATTCTCCTAGACCTCTCTTCTGCTTTTGACACAGTGGACCACCCCCTATTTCTCCAAATCCTCTCATCCATGGGCATTTAGGGTCTTGCTCCCTCCTGGCTTTCCTCCTACCTCTCAGATAGGACTTTCAGAGTTGCCTACTCCGCCACCACCTCCTCTCCACGTCCCCTCACTGTTGGAGTTCCCCATGGCTCAGTCCTCGGACCTCTCCTTTTCTCTATCTACACATATGGTCTTGGTCAACTCATCAGCTCCTTTGGTTTCCAATATCACCTATACGCTGCCGATACCCAGATCTACATTTCAGCACCTGACTTCAACACCTTAACAGCTCGTGTTCCAGACTATCTCAATGCAATGCCTCTTTCATGTCCTCCCGTTTCCTGAAACTAAATATGGACAAGACTGAAATAGTAGTCTTCCCACCCCACAACTCAATGCCCCTGCCAGACATCACTATTTCTGTTGATGGCACCTCCATAACTCCTGTCCCCCAGGCTCGCTGTCAAGGTGTAATTTTGGACTTGAGTCTCTCCTTCAAACCACACATTGACAAACTATCCTCCTCTTGTCGCCTCCACCTAAAAAACATCTCCCGCATCCGCCCTTTTCTAACACAGGACACTACCAAACTTCTGGTGCATGCCCTGATTATTTCCAGACTAGACTATTGCAACTCTCTGCATTGCGGCCTCCCAGCCAACCGTTTAGGCCTGCTAGAGTCTATTATGAAATCTGCTGCACGACTCATCCACCTCTCCTCACGCTTCTCCAACCCCATCCCCCTCTGTCAGTCCCTACACTGGCTGCCAGTTACACAAAGGATACAATTTAAAATTCTTACTCTCGCCTACAAAGCTCTCCACAACATAGCTCCTTCCTGTCTAAATATACTTATTTCCAGATACCATCCTACACGCAATTTCCACTCTGCTAACGATATCCTTCTGTCTTCTTCCCTGATCACCTCTTCCCACTCCCGCTTGCAAGATTTCTCTCGATTCTCTCCCCTCCTCTGGAACACTCTCCCTCAACACATCCGCCACTCACCCACACTTACTATTTTTAGGCGCAATCTGAAAACTCACCTCATCAGACAAGCATACTCTCCCACCTAGGACCCTGTCCACTAACCACCATTCTACCACTCCACACACAGCATCCCCTACCTACTGTCCTATACCTTAAATGTTTAGACTGTAAGGCCTTTTGGCCAGGGCTCTCTTCCCTTTTGTCTCACAATGCTGTGTAATGGGTGTACATACCCCCCACTAAACTCTCGCATACAGGATGCTTTTCTCTATGTTTTCCGCCTGTCCTGTGCAAGAGTTCAGGTCCACTTGAATGGACACAGTCCGGATACTGTGAAATCTCACGACTCTCCTGCAGGAAGGTAGAGCTGCTGAACCATCACAGCTGCCATCTGTGTTTTCTCTCCCATAATCTCATTATTTGAACATAGTGCTGGTGCTGAGTCACATGACGGTCCTGCAGAATAAAACTGCTTATCCATTATAGCTGACACCTCTGTATTCTCTCCCATAATCCCCTGCGATTGGAAAATGTCAGTGCTGCCGTATAGTCACCTGACTGTCCTGCAAGAGAAAGAACCATCATGGCTGCTGCGTCTGTATTCCTTACCATTATCCTCTTGTGCTCTATAGTTATATGTGCTTCCCACAGGAGGATAAAGCTGCTGAACTATCACGTTTCTACGCAGTCACCTGACTATTGTACAGAGCCTAGAGCTGCTGCATTATTATGGCTGCCATCTCTCCCATAATCCGCTGCTACAGGAAACATGCTGCCATGAGCCTCAAGGCTGCCCTTTTGTTGGTGGCTAGTGACCAGAAGCTGCTCCCTGTACCTGTCCTGTATATGTGTGTGTTTTTCAGTTGGTGTATACCGTAGGTCTGTGTGTGTGATATATATATATAGACGATATATTGCAGTGAAGAGAGGCGGTGTGTGCGCAGCAGTAAGATGCAGTATCTCGTTTATCATCCAGCTCTGAGGTCTCTTCAGGGGATGGTGGCTGCAGATCCGTGGAGATGATTTATGCCGTGGATTTGGTGTGTTGTCAGGTTGGATTTTTCTGGGCAGTGATGATTCTTCACGCCTTTCTCCTTCATGTGCCTCAGGTGAGTTCATGGAAGTTGGAAGTTCTGAATCAGGATGATACCATTTGTTGGCTGACTTAAAATAATAAGAGTAAGCTTTCGGCTCTCTGTACAGGATTCAGGTCTGATGAAGGCGGAATAGCCGAAAGCTTACTCTTATTTTTTGTAAGTTAGCCAATAAATGGTATCATCCTGATTCAAAACGTCTTGCTTTTACTGATGGCTGACACGGTACAACACTCTACTGGATGGAAGTAGGAAGACACAATTAGCTCCACTTAAAGGATACCTGAGCCGAAATAAATAGGAAAAACGGGGGGAGCAGGCATATAGTGGAAGCCTTCCTGACGCCTGGCGTCCTCGTCTCTGCCCTTCCCATCCTACCTAAATCACACCGGCAGCCTCTTCCGGGGTCGCTGGAGTCGAGCATCAGTGTGCAGGCCCTGCTGTGTGCATCCTACATCGTGTGCTCGCGGTTGGGAGCGCACTGCGCATGACATAGTCATTACATCATGCACATTCTCATTGCGCTACCGGTTGTGGGCACGCAATATAGGAGGCGTGCAGCCGGGCCTGCGCCTGCGGGGCAGACAGGAGAAGGGGGGGAGCGGTGGCATAAGGATGGCTTCCACTACATGCCTGCTCCCAGGGGCGTAACAATAGACACTGCAAGGGATGCATCCGCAGGGGGGCCCAGAAACCACAGGGGGCCCTGTACTGAGAGAATGACAACTAAGGGCAAGGAGAGGAAAAATGTTCTGCTCTCTGCACAATTGTTCTACTGAGTGCATCTGCTCAGCCACTAATAACGAATCATACAAAGTTTTGTAGACAAAGATTTGTAGACCGTCTCTATTCAGTGTGCAGGGGGAGGGGGCCCCATCCAAAGTTTTGCAGGAGGATTTCTTGTTACGCCCCTGCTCCCCCGTTTTTCCGATTTACTTTGGCTCTGGTATCCTTTAAGGTGGCCACTAATGATGGGCGATATGCAAGTACATCTGAAATGCATAGACTACACTGTCTGACATTCTCACTGTGGCAGCTGCGCAGCAGTGCATTACAGTTCTGCACTGCTGCATGCATTTTTAGCAAAATGCAGTGTGGAATCAGCAGTGAAATGGACAGCAACGCAGATGGCATACGATCATTTACGTCTCAATGCACGGCCATCTGCGTATCATAATGTGAATGAGGCCTTAGGGGTTTTTTTACACTGCAAAGCACAAGCACAGTGCAGTTTCTTTGAGATTTTTACAATATCATTTTCCTGTGATTGCGTTTTGCGATGTTCTCTGGATGCTAAGAATAAAAGGAGAAATTTAGAAATAATGCAGCATGCAGGACTTTTGCAATCTGGCCAAATAGGATTACACTGGTATAAAAGGCTTCCTGCGGTTCTCATTATTTTTCAGATATTCTTGCCGTTTGTGATCTGCATGCGATTGGAAAATGCAGCAAAATTGCAGGCCAGTGTCAGAGGCTGTATCAGCCCATCCCAGTGACCCTGATGCTAGGAGAGTACAGCAGTGCCACAATATTTTAACTTCAGGACCTTTACAACTATTTTTAGAAGTTAAGATTAAGATAATCAGGAGAGAGGCAGGAATGTATGGGGGGGGGGGTCTCTAGCAGCTGGAGATCCTACGTATAGAAAAGCTTACCCTTTCATTAAAATGGATATAATACGTATCATAGCTAAACAAGCCATGATGTCATTTAACCTCCCTAGCGTTCTGCACGAGCTGAGCTCGTCCAGAGACGCCGGAGGTCACCGCTCAGTTATTCAATTTGAATAACTTTTTTTTTTTAAACACGCAGCTAGCACTTTGCTAGCTGTGTGTTTCTCCGCTCGCCGCCGATCCGCCACTACCCGACGCGAAAGAGGCCCCCCCCCATAGACCCCGTGCGCAGCCTGGCCAATCAGTGGCAGGCAGCGCTGAGGGGTGGATCGGGACTCCGTCTGACGTCAGTCCGATCGTCGCCATGGCGACAGGGGAAGCCCTAAAGGAAATCCCGTTCAGAATCCCGGGTCTTCACGCCGGCGGCGATCGGAAGGGTGGGAGGGATGGAGCAGGGAGGGGGGAAGCATGTAGCTAGCGATAGGCTAGCTACATGGAAAAAAAAATTTAGGGAAAAAAAACCCCTCCCGCGGCCGTGCGCAGTGCGAATCAGAACGCCAGGGATTAATATTATTGCATTTAAAATTTATATGATTTTCCACATTAGATGGTTAGAAAGATGTTTACTTGTAATCAGGCCAGCAGGGGTCGCAGCATGAGGGGAGAGCATGGCCACCTACATCGGCAGGGAGGAGGGGTCACTCCCCCCCCCCTCGGGCTCTCCCCCTCCAGCATTAAATAGGTGGCAGCAGCAGCGGGCAGGAACACAGGCATACCTCTATGCGTTCCACCGCCGGATGTTCCGCTCTCTGAGCTTCTGACGCTACTTCCTGTTTATCAGGAAGTAGCGTGTGACACTTAGAGATCGGACCTCCGCCAATGGAACACATGGAGGTATGCCTGTGTTCCTGCCCGCCGCTGCTGCCACCTATTTAATGCTGGAGGGGGAGCGCTGAGGGGAGAGCCCGAGGGGGGGGGGTGACCCCTCCTCCCTGCCGATGTAGGTGGCCATGCTCTCCCCTCATGCTGCGACCCCTCCTGCCCCCCAAAACGGCCTTGGGTGCACCCCGGGGTAGGGTGGGTGGCATCCACATTTTCGCAGGTTACGCCACAGCTGAAGTAAATATCAGTTTCAAGTTCGTGCCGGAGAATAGTTATTGCAATTTCAGGATTCATTGTGTCTGTGAACTGATCCAGTGAAATATGTGACAGTGATTACGTTATTTAAAGGACAACTGAAGTGAGAAGAATATGGAGGCTGACATATTTATTTCCTGTTAAACAGTGCCGGTTGCCTGGCAGCCCTGTTGATCTATCTGGCTGCAGTAGTGTCTGAATAACACTAGAAACAAGCATGCCGCTAATCTTTTCAGATCTGACAATAAGATCTGCTGCATGCTTGTTGTGGGCAGGGCTGTGGAGTCGGAGTCGAGGAGTCGGAGTCGGGACAATTTTGGGTACCCGGAGTTGGAGTCAGAGTCGTGGTTTCATAAACTGAGGAGTCGGAGTTGGAGTCGGAAGATTTTTGTACCGACTCCACAGCCCTGGTTCTGGGGCTATGGCTAAAAGTATTAGAGACAGAGGATCAGCAGGACAGACAGTCAAATGGTATTGCTTAAAAGGAAGTAAATATAGCAGGCTCCATATCCCTCTCACTTCAGTTGCCCTTTAAGTATTATGACAGCAGCTGAGCAGCAAATCAGGAGGGACATCTAGCGATTCTGTCCTTCGAGCCTTTTATAAGCAGCCCCTTTCCCTGTAGAATGTGGTATGTCACACTGTGGTGCTGTCACAGTGTGTGCAGAGATGGTGACAGAGCCCAGAATACTATCCAATAAATATTTATCACAGTCTGTGGAAATATTTCCCCAAATATGTCATTAATTTCTACATGAGAGAGACTACTTACAAGCGACTGAGTCATAGGAGGACTGTGACCATGCTTGCTGGTGACGTAGGGAGGAGAATATGGAAAGGAATGTGTGGATTTCCTTTAGGACAGGCATGTCCAATGTGCAGCCCAGGGGCCAAATGCGGCCCACCAAGCCTTTTCTGGTGGCCCCCAAAGCTCGCTACAGTTGTTAATTCCACATGGCCTACAGGCGGTAGCTGTGGTGCCGTATGCAGGGGCCACATTGTGTTCCTGCTCTGCCTCCTCCTTTGCTCGCCTGTAGGTTATCAGCCACCACTGTAGCAGTAACAGCCACTGATTAGCAGCTATCACTGTGACAGCAGTAGTAACAGCCACTGATTAGCATCTACCACTGTGACAGCAGGAGTAATGGCCACTGATTAGCATCTACCACTGTGACAGCAGGAGTAACGGCCACTGATTAGCAGCTGTCACCGTTCCAGCAGCAGTAACAGCCACTGATTAGCGACTGCCACTGTGACAGCAGTAGTAACAGCCACTGATTAGCAGCTGCCACTGTGACAGCAGTAGTAACAGCCACTGATTAGCAGCTGCCACTGTGCCAGCAGCAGTAACAGCCACTGATTAGCAGCTGCCACTGTGACAGCAGTAGTAACAGCCACTGATTAGCAGCCGCCACTGTGCCAGCAGCAGTAACAGCCACTGATTAGCAGCTGTCACTATGCCAGCAGCAGTAACAGCCACTGATTAGCAGCCGCCACTGTGACAGCAGCAGTAACAGCCACGGATTAGCAGCTGCCACTGTGCCAGCAGCAGTAACAGCCACTGATTAGCAGCCGCCACTGTGCCAGCAGCAGTAACAGCCACTGATTAGCAGCCGCCACTGTGACAGCAGCAGTAACAGCCACGGATTAGCAGCTGCCACTGTGACAGCAGTAGTAACAGCCACTGATTAGCAGCCGCCACTGTGCCAGCAGTAGTAACAGCCACTGATTAGCAGCTGCCACTGTGACAGCAGTAGTAACAGCCACTGATTAGCAGCCGCCACTGTGCCATCAGCAGTAACAGCCACTGATTAGCATCCACCCATATACTGCACACAGTATATGGGTTATTTCCTGTGAAAATGTTTTATTTGTCAAAATGTCACAGGAATAGTGTACCTAATGGCAATCAGCAAAAAGTGTGTTTTAATTTCGGTAGTTCGACCCCCAGCACTCTCAAGAACGGTGATATGGCCCTTGGCCTAAAAAGTTTGGACACCCCTGCTTTAGGCTCTCCGGTTTCCTCCTGCTTCCCAAAAACAAACTGGTAAGGTAAAACTGTAATTTTTAAAAAATGCAAAAGTTAGATTCTTACCTCTGTAGAGGTAGAGAAAAACCTCCGGATCCTCCTGAGGGTACACATGTCCTCCTCCCGACCACCACTCCGGCGCTGGGACCTTCTGGAAGTTCACAGCCCTGCCCCTATCTGTGAACGAGCACAGCCGCACTGTGCAGGTGCAGGACGCCTTGCGCCTGCACAGTAGCACGGATCATGCTTGGACTCGGCGGGGAAAAAACGAGCCTTGTCTACTCTGTGCTGCTGTGCAGGGGTGAGGCATCCTATTGAGTGCACCCGGTACATTCATAAATAAGAGTGGCCATATGCACTTTTCAACAATGGCTTGTCAGAGAGCTTTTGGGAGTCCCATCAGTGGAGGTGAGGGGGATGCTGAGGTAAGTACCCATTTGGGAAACATCTTTTTCCTTCAGGTTCACGTTTATTCGCTTCCACCAAAAGGGGTGCTAGACTAGGACCTTGTTAGTGGTATTCATATGTGAACCATTCTGTGGGATAGGTAAGGTGCATGCACAATTACTATCGCATGCTATGATTGGGACTCGATCCCTCAGGCGACGGTTTGGGCTGACTGCTACAGATGCATCGCTAGCCTACAGGCCTGTGAGGTGTACTGTTGCTATGGAGAGGGGAGGACGGGCAACGGTACAGCGCACAACTGAGGGGCTTTGAGGGGGCGTGGTGAGTAGGGGAACAGTGGGTTTGGCCTGTGCTTGGCCAAGTGACATAAATTGCCCACCATGCTCTGTAAAGCATTGTGGCGAACGGCTGTATATAAATGCATATTTATTACCCTATATAGCAGCCTTTCTCAACCTTTTATTCTGGAGGAACCCTGCAAATAACTTTGGGATATTAGGGAACCCCTGCAAACAATTTTTTGATCTGGAGGAACCCCTGCATTTATTTTGCAGGAGGCATGGTCTTTAAAAGTAGGTGAGGCTGTTTATTTCACTGCCCGTTACACTGCCACTCATTATACTGTGTTCTTGTCCTAGAGCTTTTTATTAATGTGCTCATTATTATTTTGACCCCCAATTTAGTGCTCATTTTTACAGTACTCCCTATTGTAATGTGCTCTATCATACTTCCCCCACATGCTGTACCTGCAAATGAATATTACATACTAACCTCACCGTCAGTTCCTCTCAGAAGCTCACTATTTTCTTCTTACAATGATTCCTTCCATTTCTGACACGATTTTGTCAGAGCTGAAATATATCAGTTGCTGTCAGTTATATATCAGTTGCTCTCAGGGCCGGATTTAGACCTAAGCCACCTTGGCCATGGCCTAGGGCACCACAGGAGCAAGGGCACCACCAAAACAGAAGACTAAACTGGTGCGGCATTTGCAAGCTTGAAAATGCTGCAATGCAGGGAGATCAGGTGAGCGCCTGATCTCCCTGCTGCTAGCCACCTGTGCAGAGGCCACCTTGCTCTCGCATGCTGGCGTTGTGGCCATCGGCTATGGACTTGGGCAGCATTGGAGACGTAGGGGAAGAGGAAGCGTCTGCACTGGAGACGAGCGGAGAAGTGAGTGACACTGATGGCTGCTGCGGTTTGGAGGCGAGCTGTACTGAAAGGGAGGGATTAAGGGAGTCATCTGGCTACACATACTGGAGGGGGAGGGGAAGGGGTCATCAGGCTTCCTATACTAGAGGGAAAGAGGGAAGGGGTCATCAGGCAACCTATAATAGAGGTAATGGGGGAGGGATCATCTGGCTACCTATACAGGGGGGGAGGGGTCATTTTGCTACCTATACGGAAGGGGGGCGGCTGGTGACATTGGCCTTGGGTGGCAAAGAGTACAAATCCACCCCTGGTTGCTCTCAGTTATATTTATTCATTTGTTGTATTTATAAAGCGCCAACATATTACGCAGCGCTGTTTGCTGTTCAGTTATAACTGAAAGAATAACTGATGAGCAAGGTAATGTCCATGTTTCCCTATGCCTCAAGTGGGCGATATAACAGTTAAACAGTATGCTAATCGGGAAGCTGTTACATTTTCAAAATGGAGGATGGAGAGTTCCATTGATCACAGTGGACAAACAGGATGCGGGAGAGGAGAAAGAGATGGAGGAGTAGACTACACGGGAGGTAAGTATGACCTCTGTATGTTTAATTTGGCTTTTATTTTTTAGTTCAGGTTTCCTTTAATTACATGTACTCATGTAACTCATAATCAGAGGCAATCTAGAGACTGGAGAAGATTAAGCCTTCAACCCTGGAGTCCATGTGATATGAAATGTCTGGTGAAGGGGATACTCACCATAGTTCAGTGATTTATGAATGGAAGGGGGTCCTTGAGTTGACTTATGCCCTCCAATACGTCTGGACTGCTAATCAGGGTGCAGGGCTGGGAGTGGGAGTGGCTTCTGAATAAGGGAAGGAGGGATAGCACAGGACACAGGGACATAAGCTCTGCCGGTTGTAGACTCTGTCCTTATACTGAGCCCAGCCGCAGAAACAAGATGGATGCCCTTTCCTTATCCTTTTATTTTCACTCCAGAGATGAAGGTGCAGCGTCTGAGGGGAGATCAGTGTCGCTTATTGATCTTTTATGATAATGTGAACTACAGAAATGTCAGGTCAGAAGGTTGCACAGCCAGAAAAACATCTAAAATAACGTCTTCCGTCTGCATCTGATGAATTATGTATGGAGAGAGATCTCTGCATTCCATTGCCAGTAAAATATTCAGAGATGTTAACTTAAAGAGAAACCACGACCCAGGACTGGGCTTCATCCCAATCAGTAGCTGATACAGCCTTTCCCAAGAGAAATCTTTATCTTTTCTCAAGTAGATCATCGGGATGGGGGGGGGGTGGGGGGGGGTGGGGGGGGGAGGAGATCTATGGCTGATACTGTGATGAAACCCCTCCCACAGAATGATGTCATGACCATGATCCTGACGGTTTGCTGTCTGTGAGCCTTGTTGCATTGTGGGAAATAATGACTTTTTCCAGCCGCCAAGCAAGCAATATCTCCCTCTGTGCATAGAACTCTCAGTAAATAAACATTTTGCACAGATCACCTGGCAGATCTAAAGATGATACATTTCAGAATGTAAATCAGGAAGGAGAAATATTTTATAACGGGCAAACACTGAATAAATAATCTATAAATGAATATTGTATTGTTACTGTCATTTGCACTACAGTCCCTCTTTAAGAATATTTGTATTGTGTAGCTGCACTGTTGAGCATAAATGTGTTTGTTAAAGGGAACCTTAACCCAAAGTCCTCTTCTATAACTGGGTCACAGTGTAAGGCCTCGGTCACACTATACGTGCTGCCGTGTGCATTTCGGCAGTGCGTATGGTATGCGATCAGCAAGAACGTCAGAAGTACATAGCAAGCACTTCTGACGTTCAGACTATGCGTTCTGCGCAGCAGTCCAATGCGCTATCGTACTGCTGTGCGTAATTTTGCCAAAGCGCATTGGTGATCCCATTCACTGTAACGAATGGGATTAACAGCGCAACACACAGCAACGTGGATGGCTTGCAATTGAGTGCGCTTGCGTCCTGAACGCACGGCCATACGCATTGCCTAATGGGAATTGGGCCTTAAGGTAGCCACAAACGGTCCAATTTCTAGCGAAAAATCGTTTGAGCGATCAGAAATTCTGATCGGAAGTGAAATATTGTAATAAATTGTTCACTACACCATCAACGAAGCAACTTTACTTCCTATCTATTACAACCAAAAAGAAAATCCACAATTTGGTTCGGCGAAAATTCATTCGGGCGACATTTTTTTCACTCGCTCCTAATCGATTGTGTCCACCAATGGAGATTATTTACAACCAATCCGATCGGAATTTCTGATCGCTCGAACGATTTTTCGCTAGAAATTGGACCGTTAGTGGCCACCTTTACACAGATAAATAGTGCAATGATTAACACAAATTCACTTTCCATATTTTTGTCTGCAGAACTGAACAGGAAATACCTACTGCTCAAACTAACCTAGGCTATAAAAGCAGGAAGTAATTCATAGATGCAGCACCCCCTCCTATCTGTCTGATGGGAACCTATGAGATCATATCACTTTTCTACGGTGCATCTTTGAAGCACTTCCCCTTTCCTCAGCCTAGGCTAAATGGGAGGCAGGACTTCCTTCCATCCTTATTTTGAAGAAAACTATGAAAAGTTGACTTTTTGACATTCTCTAACTTTGCTTCCCTCCCCACTGCATATTTGCCCATAGTGAGTTCACATGTGGCAACACAAGAAGTACAGTGAGAACTAACCCTAATCAACATTTTAATGTTACTTGTGCCTCAAACTCACATCTGCATGGTCTTTTCTGTTTTGGAGTTCTCCTAGCCACAGCTAGTTTTCCTGCCATTGAAAGGCACAGGTTGAGCCAAAGGCGAGTTCATCTGCTATATTGGTTTAACTAGCCCCCATGTGTACTAATAATCATTTATCCTCCATAATTCCTTGTGGGAAATAAGGAATGATTACTCAATGCAAAATTAGTAATCCACAGACACTTTACACCTCCAGGCTATGCTAAAACTGTTTGCTAGAGCATCTTAATGTCATTCACTCAGCTTTGGGAGGTTGTAAAACAATGGCTTTTACACCTTTTTTTAACAGTCTTTCCCTGATGAATCCAGATTTGTGTAGGACAGGCCTGAGGCTTGCCCTGATTTCAGGATATGAAAATCATACTTAAAGGATACCCGAAGTGACATGTGACATGAGATAGACATGTGTATGTACAGTGCCTAGCACGCTAATAGCTATGCTGTGTTCCTTATTTTCCTTTCTCTGCCTGAAAGAGTTAAATATCTGGTATGTAAGTGGCCGACTCAGTCCTGACTCAGACAGGAAGTGACTACAGTGTGACCCTCACTGATAAGAAATTCCACTTTTTATCTCTTTCTTGCTCCCAGAAGCCATTTTCTGCTAGGGAAGTGTTTTATAGTTGGAATTTCTCATCAGTGAGGGTCACACTGTAGTCACTTCCTGTCTGAGTCAGAACTGAGTCAACCACTTACATACCTGATATTTAACTCTTTCAGGCAGAGAAAGAAAAAAAAGAACACAGCATAGTTATTTGTGTGCTAGGCACTGTACATACCCATGTCTATCTCATCATGTCACACGTCACTTCGGGTATCCTTTAAACCTGCATACATGTCATATATCCTACACAGCCACCGGACAGGTCTCATGGCTATTAGCTGACTGAGCTTACTTATTATGCAGGGTAATACACTTTGCTTAGCGAATGTTTTATTGTCCAGGGCCTATTAATAATTCACTTTTTCTCCTGAATTTTCTCCTTGGTGATGTTATCACAACCTGTCATAAATTGCATTTTAAACAACCAGCAAGCAAGAAAATACTTGACATAATCTTGATAGTACCTTTTCACCAACTTTTGGGCATTTTATCAATTGTAAAATGCTGAAAAGTTATTTTGATGAGAATATGAAGATGATCTCCTAGGAGATAACTCCGGTGAGAAAGTGCATTGCCTATGGGCTCCCATGCTCCCCACGGCTGAAATAATGTTCATGGCCTGTTCACTTCCTAAGCACCAGCACTGCCTTTATTATAATCGAGGGCTAGAGCCCAGACCAATGCCACTGAATCGGGCTACATCAGCTATGTAGAGATGCGAAGTTCGGATCTTTTCAATGATTCAAATCGGATCATTGAAAAGATCCGGATCTTTGATCCGAATCTCGGATCATTTTACTAGGGAAGCATTCGGGGGTGAAATGACTAGCAGGACAGGACTTTCTCTGCGGTGGACAGAGAAGGGGAGGGAGGTGGACACACAGAGAAGGGGAGAAGATGGACAGAGAAGGGAGGAGGGACGAGCAGAGAGCAGAAATGTTTGTTTGCACACAATACCCACCTGCTGCAATCATATGCTTTACATGTATTTCACCTATATGTTCATCTGTATACTTTGAATGCCAACGTTGCACAGTGAAAGAAAGCATTCCCCAAAGCATTCCCAGAAGTGAAGTGCAGCTGTTTAGAGCAGTGCAGGAGGATCATATTGCACAGCAATCACAGTGCCTGCCCTGCCCTAGCCCAGCTCGCTGCCTGCAAAGTTACTGAGCTGTGCTGAGCCAAAAGCTTCCCATGTGATCACTGTGCAGCACTACAGAACAGCCAGCCTATAATGGGCAGCACATTATAGCCAGTATGTGTGCTCTACACGTATCTGGCAGTGGCACCCATGTTCCCTCTCTCTCATCTACCTGTCCCTGCAAGGCTGGCTCCCCTCCAACAGAGCGATCCATCTCTGCTCTGCTTCCAGGACCACGCTGCCCGCTGAGAGGGGGGCATGTCGCTCCTGACCCCGCCCCCTTTGCGATCCGAATCACTCATTTTGATGATTCGGATGATTTGACTCACAAAAGAGATTCGGATCAAATATCCGAATCGTTCATGATCCGGACAACACTACAGCTATGTATTTAGTTTGGCGTCAGAAGGTAAGGCTGCTTTGATGTAGGGTTTGAGCCTTTGCCCAGGGTTCAAATTCCTGGCTCAAGCCAGTGGAGGAAACGGTAAGGAGTCTTTGGGCAAGGCTCCCTAATGATCCTGGTCGCCCGTGTAGCACGTCATAACTGCAGCCCTGAAGCGCTTTAAGTCCGCCAGGAGAAAAACACAATATAAATGTTTTTTTGTTTTGTCTTGGTATGTTTTCTGTGAAGAGGGAGCTTGTGAAGAAGGGTTTAGTGGGTGTTATTTGCCTTATGGCCCTGGATTTGCCCTTTATTCTGATGTTTTTGGAGTTTCTGGCATATTTGAGAAACACAGAGAAACTTCTCAACTTGTATGTTTTCGCAGCGTGCAGCAGAAGGCTGGGGAATCAGATTCTTCTAATGTCTTTCTTGCAAATCAGCCGTTTCTATAACTCTTGTCTATAATTAGATAACTCGTTACCCAGAATCCCCAGCAGCCTTGGCCATGTGTCCCTCCATACGGCTTGGCGTCTGGTGTGTGCTCAGTGTGGGCGTCGTATGCTTATATACATATATTTTTTTTTCCAACAAACACCAGCGGTGTCTTATCAGCAGCAGATCTGCATCTTTTCTGAGTGCTTTTTAATTGCCCTGAGCTTCATTAATTTCTACCCAGGCTCATAAAAAAATGTTTGCAGAAACTATTCAAATATCTTGTTCAAACATCGGTCGGCCTGAGTCACGTCATCTGCTGGCTGCACTGCTAATAGGGGCAGCACTTGTGCTTCACACTGTCTATTCCACTATTCCTCTGACCTGACACCAGGAATATTTCTCATAGCAGCTAGAAGGCCAAATCCATTATGAGCTACACAATAGAACTTCTTGTCCTGTGTGCCAGGTGTAATTCTCAGTATCTGCTCTGTCCTCAGTATGTGCTTCTCTTGTCCTCTACTAGGATCACGAGCAATCATCATTTCAGACAACAAAGATCTACCTTCTTTTCATAGATGAAAGCCTCATACACATGTACAGGTCATATCACCCTGTGAGGTGCTGTCATTAGGACTGGCTCAGTTTGGGCAGTTAAATATGAATACGCACATGTAATTGGTGCTACAGATTTTAGCAGAACTCTGCACTGGAACAATTTTTGAAACAGATGCCCCAGCCTAGGATAAAACAGTTAAAATCTGTTTACAATAGGGAGGTAGTGGTGGACTTACCTCCCCCAAGTAGACACGATTGTCTGTTTACTGAAAAAATAGTTTCTTTATTCAAATTCCAAGAGAAGAGACCCAGCACCTTCTTCAAGCGTATTATAAGCTCTTGATTTGTTTAAAGCATCAAAAAGACATAAAAGGGCAAGTCTGTGCGACGTTTCGAGAGGAGGCGCCTCTCTTTCTCAAGCTGACAAGCCCTCTGAATACATACAGGTTCAATCGGCTTTAAATAGTACTTGCTCCAACAGGGAACCAATCAGAATGGTCTGGACGCCCTGTCATCAACCAATCAGGCTAAGTTCCTACTTGTAAACCCTCCCATCTGGTGGAGGACCTGATGGGGAACTGCATCTATTTATATACTCCAATCATTTTAAAATGGGCACTGGAGGGCCGACCAATCAGGGCAGAGCATGTTCTGAATGAAAAAAAACGTCATTCAACAGCCACGTGGAAATCCGCATTGAAAATCCGCATGTGGTTAAAGTCAATGCGTATGCATAAAACGTACGCGTAAGAAAGACCAATGCGTATGCGTAAAACGTACGCGTAAAACACCTGGAAGCGTAAATCGTCTAAGACATAGACGTTCCAAACCAATCGCCTATACCGGTCACGCATAAAACGTATCTTTTCAGGCCAAAAAGGTGTACATGCTCCTAACCCTTAATAGGATTTAATATAAACAATATATAATGAGAAAAATCAAAAAAAAAAAAGGAAAAAAAAGAAAAAACTAGCGCTAGGTGTCTGACGGCCACCCACAGCAGCGGCCAGACACCGAACGTCGCAACAAAATCCAGCAAAAATAATTCCATCTCACCCTCCCAGACTGGCGTCCGCCCCATTGCGGTGGCCAGTCTGGGTTGGCGAGAACAAAAAATACCAATTCCATCCCGACTGGCGTCAATACCTGGCAGCCAGTCAGGAGAGAAACCGGTAATAACAAAACCAAAAAATATTTAAAGACCAGCCCGGACCGGTGGCTACACTCCAGCGGTGGCCAGTCCAGGATAGCCAACAAATCAAAACAATAAAGAGATCAAAAAAGTTTTCTTTCTAAACCCCTTTCCCTCCCGACCGGCGGTCACCAAACATGCTCTGCTCTGATTGGTCGGCCCTCCAGTGGCCATTTTAAAATGATTGGAGTATATAAATAGATGCAGTTCCCCATCAGGTCCTCCACCAGATGGGAGGGTTTACATGTAGGAACTTAGCCTGATTGGTTGATGACAGGGCGTCCAGACCATTCTGATTGGCTCCCTGTTGGAGCAAGCACTATTTAAAGCCGATTGTACTTGTATGTATTCAGAGGGCTTGTCAGCTTGAGAAAGAGAGAAGCCTCCTCTCGAAACGTCGCACAGACTTGCCCTTTTATGTCTTTTTGATGCTTTAAACAAATAAAGAGCTTATAATACGCTTGAAGACGGTGCTGGGTCTCTTCTCTTGGAGTTTCTACCTGCTGTTCCTGGAGACAGAGGGACAACGACCAAAAGCACGTTGCATCTAGATGGTTGGGTGCTGCCTGTCACTACTTGTCTACTATTTCTTTATTCAAAGAACTCCTTAAATTATGCAATGCTTTGCACGGGCAACAGCCCACTTCATCAGACAATATGCTTGATCTGCTAACCTTAACAACTGAACTGCCTGCTAGTGTGTGCTGCTTCATCTGATACCTCTGCCTTGTGCCTATATGTTGGATATGATTGCAATAATTGAACTGCCTGCTTCAGTGTGACGCTTCATCTGCTGTTCTAAGCTCATTTTTTTTTTTTCACTCTGACAATTTGTCATACTGCACAGTTTTTTGGAGGACTTTCTGTGTAGGAACATGCCCAGGCCTACGCTATGGCAGGTTTTTGGGATCCCTGATCACATTAGGTGATCCTAGGTAGTGGTATGTTTGGACGGTTGGATGTGTGCTGAGTGAGGTCCCTTGGCAGTTTGCATCTGTGCTTTTTAACTTGTTTAGCTATAATATTAATACATTTTGTACTTCACTTCATCAGTGAGTTGTTTTGTGATCTGTGACATATGCCCTCCAAACCCCCTTTTTCCTTTATTTTGACGTTCGTCATCAGACAATAGAAGGAGCTTTTTTCAGCCCATTCAGGTATGAGCGCCTCTGTCCACACCTGTATGGACTGAAAAATGCCAGGGGTTAAACTAAAGGTAGCAGTTCAGGGGAAACTGAATTTCTTAATTTCTTATTAGAGCATTCTTAGATCTACAACAATTTATAGACATCGTTGTAAAAAATTAAAGAAAACAGTGCAGAAGTATTTTCAGGTAAAGAATGGGATTTATAAAAACAGACAAAAAACACATATGCAGGAGTATGATGTATTGAATTGGTCAATAGGAATTGTGCCCAGATCTAAGCCAAGTAACATATGAAATATTGACATGTACAGAGACTTCTACCCCTTGAGGCCAGTGTTACATCTGGCCTGTGCGCTTGCAGCGTGCGATGCCCCGCCCCCCGTTGCGTCACACCGCAACGCACAAAATGTCAATCATATGAGCCTGCCGCAGAATGCACCAACAGAGTCATATGCACAGTGCCGCCCCTCGCCCAGTGATGTACTCGCTGCTGGACAGGAAGTAAGTCACTGGGATTCCCGGGATTCCCTGTCAGATTCCCGTTGTATTGGGCACGCATGCCACAACGCCAACATGTTTAAAATTCCTGCGTCGCCCATTGACTTACATTACTTCCGCCAACGCCGATGCCTTCCCATGTAAATCCGACGGTACCGTGCTGATGACTTTGTGGCGAATCGGGCACTTCAGACGCGACGCCATAAGTGTTGTAGGCCCCATTGCCTTGCATTGCTGTTGCGTTACCCTGCAGTAAAACAGGGTAACTGAACGCAGGTTTCCATTCCAAGGGTAAAAGGAAACCTAAAGGAAACCTGAGGCAAACTCTTTTGCACAAACGGAGGGAGCAGGCATGCATGGGCAACAGTCCTCATGCCCACCACTCTCCCCGTTCTCCTCCGTCCTCCATTACCTTGCAAAGGCCCTCGTAGGTGTTCCATGTTGCAGCCAAGTTGAGCTCTGAATCAGACTACTTCAGCTACAGTGCTGTCCATAATTATTCATACCTCTGGCAAATGTTGACTTAAAGTTACTTTTATTCAACCAGCAAGTCATTTTTTGACAGGAAATGACATGGGTGTCTCCCAAAAGATAATAAGACAATGTACAGGAGGTATTATTGTGAATAAAAACATTTCTCAGCTTCTATTTACATTTGAGCAAAAAGTGTCCAGTCCAAAATTATTCATACCCTTCACAAACTGTCACAGTCTGTGGGAAAATCCAAAGTTCTATACCATTCCAAATAGTCCAAGCTGTTCTAAAGCATCCTAATTACCACGATTAATTGGGAACAGCTGTTTTAATCAACTCAACAGGTGAAAAACAGCAGCTCTCTGAAGTTGGTTTGTGGACAGTCATGGCTAAGACAAATGAGCTCAGTGCGGACCTGCTGCTGTGCATTGTGGCTGCTCACAAGTCAGGAAAGGGCTACAAGGCCATTTCTACATTTTTTTCAAGTTCCAGTGGCTACAGTGCAAAGTATTAGTAAAAAATACAAGATGTTCCGTACTGTTGAAAATCTCAGAGGACATGGTCGGAAGCCAAAAGTGACACCTGTGCTGGCCAGGAGGATAGTGAGATATGTGAAAAAGAATCCAAGGATAGTGTTGGACTGGGGGCTGGAAAAGCTGAGGAAATCCACTTACTGACCAAGCAGCAGTAATCAGGTGTTGCTGCTCACAGTAAAGACTTGCTGCAGGTTTCTGTTGGGAGTGATAACACAGGGTTACTGCTGCTTGGCCAGCAGGTGGATTTCCTCAGTTTTCCACCTCCCACTCCGACATTGTCCAAGGATCACCACCAAGGCCATCCTGGTGAATCTGGGCTCTGCTGATGGCAATGCCTCAAGGCAGACCATCCAACGGACACTGCACACTGCTGGGTTCCACAGATGCAGAACAAGGAGGATGCCAATTCTCCAGATAAGGCACACAAAAGCTCCCTTGGCCTTTGCAAATGCTCATCTGGACAAAGAAGACTTCTGGTCTTCTGTGTTATGGTCAGATGAAACAAAAAGTGATTTGTTTGTTCACAATGATAATTCCTTCATTTGGCATAAAAAAGGAGAAGCCTTCAACCCAAAGAACACCATCCCCACTGTCAAACATGGTGGTGGGAACCTAATGCTTTGGGGGTGTTTTTCAGCCAATGGACAAGGAAACCTAATCACAGTAAACGGAACCATGAAAAAGAGAGCAATACATAAGGATTCTCAGCGACAACATTAGGCAGTCTGCAGAGAAACTTGGCCTTGAGCACCAGTGGACATTTCAGCATGACAGTGACCCGAAATACACAGCAAAAGTGGTGAAGAAATGGTTAGCAGACTACAGCATTAATGTTTGGAGTCCTAACTTGAATCCAATTGAGAATCTGTGGAGGGAACGAAAGATCAGGGTGATGCAAGAAGACCCTCCAACCTGAAAGATTTGGAGCTCATTGCTAAAGATGAATGGGCAAAAATGCCTGTGGAGACATGCAAAAAGCTGGCCTGCAGTTATAGGAAGCGTTTGATTGCTGTAATAGCCAATAAAGGATTTTCTATTGATTATTGAGAAGGGTATGAATAATTTTGGACTGGACACTTTTTGCTTAAATGTAAATAAAAGCTGAGAAATGCTTTTTCCCCACAATAATGCCTCTTGTGCATAATTTTATTATCTTTTGGGAGACACCTATGCCATTTCCCGTCAAACATTACTTGCTGGTTGAATAAAAGTAACTTTAAGTCAAAATTTACCAGGGGTATGAATAATTATGGGCACACTGTATGTATTTCGTTTGCTGCCAGTCCGAAGGTAAGGCTTCTGCCTTAGGGCCCTTTTCCACTAGCCACGATCTGCTTAAAAAGCGGATCGCCTGCGTTTTGCTGATCGCTAGTGCATCACGGGGCACTTTTCCATTAGCTGGTTTTGATTTTCCGCAAATCGTAATCATCGGGCTGCACAATAATTGGTGCGAGGGTCGCGTTTCACTCCTGACGGCTCACGTCGCAAGTGGATAAAGAAGCTTTTGCGATTGCCCATTGAAAACAAACACTGACTTAGCATTTTAGGATGGAGTGACTCTTTAAGTGACAGCAGATAAACATGTGGCGTAAAGTGACATTGGTCTATATTTTTCCCCAGTAAACTCCCAAGCTGGGCGCGGGCCGTGGTTCCGAAGATCTTCTATGTGACAGAGAAAGCGTGGAACTATTACCCGTATACAATCACAGGTGAGGCGCTGAGCTGTGTTGTCTCTCTGTGGCATGCGGCATCCAGAGGTGACACTCGCTGCTCTTACACTGACACGTCTCCTGTTTCTTTCTCTTCCATGTTCTGGCTGTGATGGGAATCGCCAAGCAGAATACACGGTAAGACTACTCATATTTTGTTGCATTTTCCTGGATTACTAAAGAATTAGGAAAACACTGAGCTAATGTATTAACTACCTGCGGACCGAGCGAGTGCGAATCTACGTCGGGCAGGGGGCGCTGCGGTTCTGACTAGACGTAAGCTCTACGTTCCATTGACCGCGCGCCCCTGCTCGTCTCCGCCGCTCGGTCCGCTCTGCCTCCGCCGCTCGTTGCTGCCCTGCCGCCTCTATGACGGCAGAGCACTGTGAGCCGGGCAGAAGCCGTTTTCATTGGCTCCTGGCCCTGTCATTCATGTAAGCCGCTCTCATTGGCTTACATGAAGTGACAGGGTCAGGGGCCAATGAAAGCATCTCCTGACCGGCGCACAGCGCTCTGCCGTCATAGCGACGGCAGAGAGAGCAGCCTGCGGCGGGGACAGAGCGGCGTGTTCGTCGGGAGCGGCGGATCATTGCGGCGATTCGTCTGGAAGCGGCGATTTACGGGACCAGCACCCTCTGGTCCTTAAGGGGGCAGAGGGTGCTGGTCCAGAAAGGGTTAAAGAAGAGCTGTAACCCAGGATAGAACTTCACCCCAATCAGGAGCTGATACCACCTTTCCCAAGAGAAACCTTTTCTCATGTAGATCATCGGGGGGGGGGGTCTGTATGGCTTATACTGTGGTGAAACCCCTCCCACAGTGTGATGTCAGGTACCTCTTTGTGAACCTCATTGCATTGTGGGAAATATCGGCTGTTGCCAACTGCCAAGTAAGCAATATCTCCCTCTACAAACATTCCGCACAGATCACCTGGCAGAACTAAAGATGTCGTTATCTGATAAATTTCAGAATGTAAATCATGGAGGGGAAATATTTTACAATGGGCAAACACTAAGTAAATAATTTTAAATGAATATTGTAACATATGAAGAATCGTATTAATTATGTTCCTATATTCCTCTATAAGGCCTCTTGCACACTGCAAGTGATTCCGATTCCGCTTTTTTATCAGTTTTTACATCCGATTCAGATTCCGATTTGCAGTTTGCTCCCTGCACACTGCAAATCGGAATCGGATGTAAAAACTGATTAAAAAGCGGAATCGGAATCACTTGCAGTGTGCAAGAGGCCTAAGACATCTTTGAGATCCTGTGAATTCGATAGAGATCTGAAAATCCTAATCAAGGCATTGTTATATTTTATGTTCATTTAAAGGACACCCGAGGCGAAAATAAACTAATGAAATAATTGATTGTATCTATCTTCCTTCTCCTAAAAATGACTTTTTAAGATATTCCACAGTTTTATTTTATGTTTAAATCTACGTTTTAAGTTTTAACTGTTTTATTGTTTTTGCTCAATGACACATTCATTGAAGTATGCCAGAGCTAAAACCTATGAACTATTGAACCTTTCTATCTCTTTCCTGCTCTCAGAAGCCATTTTCTGCTAGGAAAGTGTTTTATAGTTGGAATTTCTTATCAGTGAGGGTCACACTGTAGTCACTTCCTGTCTGAGTCAGGACTGAGTCAGCCACTTACATACCTGATTTTTAACTCTTTTAGGCAGAGAAAGAAAAAAAAAGGAACACATCATAGTTTTTTGTGTGCTTGGCACTGTCACATGTCACCACGGGTATCCTTTAACGACTTAAGCATATCTGGACGAACATTCTTGTCCAGATAGGCTGCGCGCACACTCCCGCCGGCCGTTAGCCCAGCGATCAATGAATGGGATTGTAGCTCCCATTCATTGATCGAACCCCCAGGCAGAAAAACTGATAGCCTCTTATCAGAGTTAAAAAGGGTTAAAAAAAGTTTCCCTTCTTCATTCATGTTCCTGGAAGCGAGATAGTACGCTTCCAGGACTTTTTGTCTGTGGCCATCTTGTGGCCAAATAGTAAAACTACACCCACATCCATTTTTTATTAAATAAATACCTTTTTTACATTTCAAATTAGCTGTTTACCTCCCACACCAAAAATTAGCCAAATAAAATTTTTCATTAAAAAAATTACATTTACAAAATAAAATAAAAAAAAACATAAATAGTTACCTAAGGGTCTGTTTTTCCATTTCTTTCTTAATATTCCTGTTAAAATGGATTTAGAATAAATTAATTCTTAGCAAAATGTATCACCCAAAGAAAGCCTAATTGGTGGTGGAAAAAACAAGATATAGATCAATTCATTGTGATAAAGTTATTGGCAAATGAATGGGAGGTCAAAAGTTGCTCAGATGCAAAAAAAATAAACAACTCTGCGGGCTTAAAGGAGTTATCAGGCTAAAATTAACAAAATAAGCACTATTTACCCAGGGTTTCCTCCAGCCCCAAGCTCCCCAGCATGTCCCTCGCCGCAGCTCTGCACGCAGTCGTTCGCCGCAGCACCCTCCCGCTCCCCGGCAATGACGTCAGGCCGAGCTCCAGGTCGGTCTGTACTGCGCCTGCACGAGCGGCGCTGTCAATCACCTCCACGTGGACCGGAGCAGAGTGGTTAATTATCCTTTAATTATGCATACAAAAGTTTTATTAAAAAAAAGAAAAAAAATCATATTTTACTATATAAAATGGTAAATAGTTACTCCTCAAGCTGCTGCGCTATAGGGCCCATTATTAATGCTGTGATATGCAGGTCTGGCTGCACGGTGCCTGCGCAGTAGCACGGAGTCATTGGGGCTGTAGCAGAAAAAGCTGAGCCCAATTGGGTCCTTGCTACTGCACATGCGAGAGACTTGTGGGCGGTGTTTCAGGGGACGCAGCGCTGGTACGGCCCGGTGGAGGAGGATGGCTGAAGCTTCTGGTGTATCAAGAGGCTTCCTTTTATTGAGCTAAGTATACCTTTGGGGCACATTTTTTATTTATTTACAGGTAAACTTTAATTCAGCCAACAGTCTAGCTAACTGATGATTAGACACTGAAGCGAAAAAATAATGATATTATGATTTGTATGTGTAGTACAGCTAAGAAATAAAACATTAAGATCAGATACATCAGTCTAATTGTTTCCAGTACAGGAAGAGTTAAGAAACTCCAGTTATCTCTATGCAAAAAAGCCATTAAGCTTTACGACTTTCAAAGTCGTGGAGAGGGCTGTCTTCTGACTTTTATTATCTCAACTGTTAGATAATTTTTTACTTTTCTTCTGCCATAGGAGAGGTCATTAGTTCACAGACTGCTCTGAAAGAATCATTTTGAATGCTGAGTGTTGTGTAATCTGCACATATTATAGAATGATGCAATGTTAGAAAAAACACTACATACCTGAAAATAAAAATATGAGAATATTTTCTTTGCTGCTAATCTTCTACTAATTATTCATAGTACACAACCAATTCATTATATCATATTTTTTTTTTCGCTTCAGTGTCTCTTTAAATAGGCTTTTTATAGGTTTACCACATTCCTGTAGTCAAATGTATCAGATATTGGTAGAAATACTGATCACACTGCTGCCCCCACTAGTTTTGCACTGATTGATGCTGTGCAGAATCATGCGGCTGTGTCAGAGCCGGGACAAGGTCCTCCAGCACCCAAGGCTGAGACACCAAAGTGCGCCCCTCCATCCCTCCCACCGCAGCCATCACACACTGATTGCTATAAGACTAAGAGGTGCCCCAGGGCCCTCAACCCCCCTAACACCTTAATCATAGCTCCCAACTGTCCCTCTTTCGGAGAGACAGTCCCTCTTTGGGAGCCCTGTCCCTCTTTCCTCCTCATTTGTCCCTCGACTTTGTCCCTCTTTCTATGTAAATATATATATTTCTCTACTAAAAAATGTGTTTGACTGTAAACTTTATTCTCATCCTTTAAATTGATATATTACTAATTGTAAAATATTAATATGAAGGGAAATGAATCAGGATAGAAAGGACCAGTGTGGTTTGAATTATAAAACAACATATTTTTCTTATGAAATCTTTATGGTATGCGTGGCTAGGGGTGTGGCGGGGGTGTGATTAGGGATGTGGCAGGGGCGTGGCTTGAGTGTCTCTCTTTTCTCATCTCAAAATGTTGGGAGGTATGCCTTAATCTCTAGTTATCTGGCTTGCAGTCACTTCCATGTGTCCCTTTTTATTATTTCTCTCTGCTTCAAACACAATAGGGGCACTGCGCACTGCATCTCTGCCTCGGCCCGGCCCTGGGCTGTGGACCCCTCACTGCTACACACACACACACCACACACACACACCACACACACACACACACACACACACACACACACACACACACACACACACACACACACACACACACACACACACACACACACACACACACACACACACACACACACACACACACACACACACTTCCATAATGATTACTACCTTTCCTTTTCCACTTCTGATTCATAATTACATCAGTCACTAATGTCTTAGATTTTTTTCTTAATTATTTGCATTGATTCAAACATCTAATTAAGTAAACAGCTTTGTGTAGTAGTGATTGGAGACATTGAGTCCAGGCTGTTTACGCACAATGTTATTTCCTGTCAGATCGATGGGTCAAAACGATCATTTTCGGCATGTACAATCTGTTGCTGATCGGGATCGGAATTGATTTTGTGCAGTACTGATCTGAAAATCGATCCCATACTGAACATGCTGTACAGATTATCAATCCATCCCATCGATCTGACAGGAAATTGCATTGTGTGTACCTGCCTTTAGACAAGGGGAGGGAGGAAGTGAACTGAGGCAGAGTGTGTGGGCTCACCTGACACGCTGTGTGGCAGAGCCTGGAGATTACTGCTTGCTGCAACTTCCAGCAGCCCCCGCCATCCTTCATTTCAAGTTCCCTCTATGGTATTTCTTTTATCCATAAGGAAAAATGTGAACTGAATGCAGTCTAGTGATAAAAATGTCTCTTTGCTGGTATAAGGTGAAGTGCAGACACCTTGTCACCGCCTCTGACACTCAGCCCAAAACTTCACGTCGGAACTCAGACGTCACTGGAGCCGTGGGCAGGAAGATTCACAGATTTTGTTGCCGGGCAACAGCACAAAAAAGATATGATATACTTTTTATATTCTGTCCTGTGACGTCTTTCAGGGTCCTAAAAATATGTTTGACGTCACCCTGTGGAGGGTGGAGAGAGCTGTCACTGCAGGTGTTTTGTGTACAGCAGGAAGGAGATAGCAGGGCCATCATTTTGGTTGTATGGTGTAATGCGCGAATGTGGAAAGGGGGGCTCATATTAATGGTTGAAATAGGGACTCAGCTGGTACACTGGACTTATAATAAAGGTTAAGTATAGTAAACAAACATAAGTACTGTTTTTCCTCCAAAGTACATCAATAAAGTAAAGCCTTGTAGACGCACGAGGAATGTTTCCCGGCAGGGATCGGGACTCATTCCCGCCAGGTGACATTGCATGGCTGGGGCTGTACGGACGCATCGCTAGCCTGCGTTCTGTTGCTATGTCGGGGTCGGAGGGCCGACAGAGCGGCATGCAAATTGCGTCACACTGCAGGCGGGGTGAGGTAGGGGAACAATGCTCTCAGCCAATGCTCGGCCATAACCATCTGCTAGGCTGATGTAAAAATTATCTCCTTGGAGAAAACTTAAAGCAGGAGGATTAGCCATACTATGCCAGGAAAAAAAACACATATATAGGTAGATAAATGCTTGATATACTTACATAACTCATGTATTGTACTGTCCATGTTTGAGGCTAAATACTGATGTCATTTCTGCCCTTAACTTTTTTTTTCTTTTCTCCTCCAATCACTGAGTCACCTCAGCCTTGCTTGTAAACACAAGTGAGCAGAGGATCGTATTTCAGATAGGCAGCCAGGCAGGGAAATATATTGTAGATAAAAAGAACCCACAGCATGCAACTGTTTGGCACTGACTATTAAAGGGCCAGTGCTCCTAAAGTATGTGATAACTCCAAACCATAACAGCAGAAAAAGCTTTGAATGCAGGATTAGCATCTTTATCACTTAATACACAGACCAGTTCCTGTTGAAATTTGATTGTTATGGTGACAATCCCACTTTAAGAGAAAAAGTGAATTGGATCAGGTCCATTGTCCTGTGTGTTGTCAGCAGTAGAGGGAGAGGAGTGAGAGAGGAAAAGAGATATGATATAGACGAGTGAGAAGGAGGGGGGAATCCTCAATGACCATTGCTGCACAGCATGTCAGAGCATGCCACATACCAAGAACAGCTTATAAAGTATGTGATCTGATAATGTCCACAGGCTGCTCTCCCGATATACCTCTATCCTTCTATCCAAGACTCTATCTATCCCCATCTTCTATAACTGAAAGTATTTTAATCTTAGAACTGAAGAATTCAGTCTTTAAGCACAGCAGAGCCCACAAACAGCCTAAGAAGTTGCCTTCACCCCTGTGAGTACTGCCAGTAATTTGTGCAGGTTGGTGGAGACTGCTGGTTAGTTGAGTTCTGGATAACCGGGACTCCACTCTACACATGGCTTCAATTCACTAAGCTTTATCAAACACTTTATCAAACGTTTGATAATTTACTTCATGGGTAAAATCTAATTTTGAATTCACTAAGTTGTTATATATTTATCAAATGTTTTATCGATAAAACATTCAATAAGTCTATAACACTTTAGTGAATTCAAAATTAGATTTTACCTATGAGATAAATTATCAAACATTTGATAAAGTGTTTGATAAAGCTTAGTGAATTGAGGCCATAGTGTAGACTTAATTACAGACAGACAGATTATTAGGCCACTCAAGCCCCCAGCAGTGATATGATAATCTGGAAACGCTCATCAAGACAGGCATTTTCTTTTTGGCGTGGCAGCACCGACTTAAAGCGGATCCGAGATTAAAAACTATAACAAGTAACTTGTCTACATATCTTATCTAAAGTTTAGATAGTTTACACAGCAAATCTAGCTGCAAACAGCTTCAACAGTTTATGATTATTTATTCCTGTGATACAATGAGGGCAGCCATGTTCTGTTTGTCACATTGTTACAGGCTGAGGGCTGGAGATGCTATCAGCTTGCCTGTGTGTAAATTCACTCCCCTCTCCTCCTCCCTCCTCCCCCTCTGCCTCTGAAATAAATGGCTACTAACCTCCTCCTCCTGCCCAGACTGAGCTCCCATAAGCCCTTGCTACAGTGCCAAGGCACAAAAGGAGCTGTGGGCAAAGGCTTGTTTAGTTTATAGGGAATTAGAGTATTAAAACAAAACAAAAAAAAGTATTTGGCTTGAGGAATGCCCTATAAACTATATGAAAGGAACACCATTATGCAATGAGTAAAAGTTTATCTCGGATCCACTTTAAGCCTCATACAGACGCACGAGGCATGTTATCTGGTGGGTATTGGGACCCAATCCCTAGGGCGACATTGCAGGGTATACACTTTACAGATACGTTGCTACCCCACAGGCTAGGAGCAAGTTCTGTTGCTATTCAGGGGAGCAGAGGGCTGACGGAGCAGCATGGGAGTGAGGTCATGCAGCCAGTGAGGTGAGTGTTTGGGGGCCGAGGCGTCAGGGGGCATCCGGGGCAGATGTACACTTGCTTACATCTCAGGCTGAACACATTTTATACTGTATGTTATCCTGTTTTGCACCATGTTCCATTTACAAACGTGTAACATATGAATGTGATAGTAGAAGGTGATCGGAGATGGAGATTGGAGAGGAGATGGAAAAGAGATTGTGGGGTGGGGGCTGAGAAAGACGTGGAGGGGCTAGTGGTAAGGGAGAGATGGAAGATTGGGAGGGAGAGCACATGTGTATAGTGTAGACAGATGTGATCTTTTTCAGAGGCTTGTTCCCCACCAATCAGAATTGGGGATGCAGGGGAGGGGGAGGGGCATCCTACCTGGTGCCTGGGGGAATCAGCCACGCAGCAGAAGCGGCGGAGTCTGGAAGGGCAGCATATTTAGAAAAGTTCAATCTGCTGCTATTTCTTGGGCTCACAATCGGTTAACAGATAATTGGCGCCTCCTGGATGGAATAGCAAGCGAGATAATTAATCCGAATGACCCTTAATGATGCCACATGGCTGGATAATATCCCCGTTCAGGTAAATAAATGCCTTCGCTGGAAGTAATTGATTTTCAGCCCTAAACTGCATCAGCCCAGCCAGTTATCGTCTTAAAGGGCGACTCCGCCCAGAAGAAAATATTCCCTCGTAAGGCCTGTAAAGCCTGCTATACACCTAACAGTTTTTCCCATCTGATTCTATCAGTTTGCTGGAAATCTGATGCCCCCGGCATGCCTGACTGATTAACTTTATATCAATTTCAGAAAGTTCATTGGATAAGAGCTGATTTTGGACTGATTTCTGTTTAAGCTGGTGGGAGGAACAGTGAGGGATCAATTGTTGCATTGTACTGAACTCGGCAATATAATGCCTGCTGAGGACTGCAGTACTTGTCAGATTTATCTGTATGTTAAAATTGTGTTCATTTACATAAAAATGTCTTTTTGTCTGGCAAAGATGATGTTGTGACTCGCACAATTTTGCCCATTTTTCAGGCTCATCGATAATGGGAAGATACTACAATGATAGGTGGTGTTCTGGGGAGGATTTTTATCCTGCACACTGACTTCCTGTCCGGTAACTCAATAGAACAGGCATGTTCAAAGTCAAGCCCGGGGACCAAATGCGGCCCACCGAGCCTTTTCTGGTGCCCCCAAAGCTCACTATAGTAGTGCCATGAAGCCTGCATGCAGGGGCCACCTTATGTTGCAGGCTTTTCCGCCCCTTTGCTTGCCTGTAGGCTATCAGCCACCACTGTAGCAATAGCAGCCACTGATCAGCAGCCACCACTATGCCAGCAGCAGTAACAGACACAATTTAGCAGCTGTCACTGTGCCAGCAGCAGTTACAGCCACTGATTAGCAGCTGCCACTGTGCCAGCAGCAGTAACAGCCACTGATTAGCAGCCACCACTCTGCCAGCAGCAGTAACAGCCACAAATTAGCAACTGTCACTATGCCAGCAGCAGTAACAGCCACTGATTAGCAGCGGCCAGTATGCCAGCAGCATTAACAACCACTGATTAGCAGCTGCCACTGTGCCAGCAGCAGTAACAGCCACTGATTAGCAGCTGCCACTATGCCAGCAGCAGTAACAGCCACTGATTAGCAGCTGCCACTGTGCCAGCAGCAGTAACAGCCACTGATTAGCAGCTGCCACTGTGCCAGCAGCAGTTACAGCCACTGATTAGCAGCTGCCACTGTGCCAGCAGCAGTAACAGCCACTGATTAGCAGCCACCACTCTGCCAGCAGCAGTAACAGCCACAAATTAGCAACTGTCACTATGCCAGCAGCAGTAACAGCCACTGATTAGCAGCTACCACTGTGCCAGCAGCAGTAACAGCCACTGATTAGCAGCTGCCACTGTGCCAGCAGCAGTAACAGCCACTGATTAGCAGCTGCCACTATGCCAGCAGCAGTAACAGCCACTGATTAGCAGCTGCCACTGTGCCAGCAGCAGTAACAGCCACTGATTAGCAGCTGCCACTATGCCAGCAGCAGTAACAGCCACTGATTAGCAGCTACCACTGTGCCAGCAGCAGTAACAGCCAGGGATTAGCAGCTGCCACTGTGCCAGCAGCAGTAACAGCCACTGATTAGCAGCTACCACTGTGCCAGCAGCAGTAACAGCCACTGATTAGCAGCTGCCACTGTGCCAGCAGCAGTAACAGCCACTGATTAGCAGCTGCCACTATGCCAGCAGCAGTAACAGCCACTGATTAGCAGCTACCACTGTGCCAGCAGCAGTAACAGCCAGGGATTAGCAGCTGCCACTGTACCAGCAGCAGTAACAGCCACTGATTAGCAGCCGCCACCATGCCAGCAGCAATACCAGCCACTGATTAGCAGCCGCCACTGTGCCAGCAGCAGTAACAGCCACTGATTAGCAGCTGCCACTGTGCCAGCAGCAGTAACAGCCACTGATTAGCAGCTACCACTGTGCCAGCAGCAGTAACAGCCAGGGATTAGCAGCTGCCACTGTGCCAGCAGCAGTAACAGCCACTGATTAGCAGCCGCCACCATGCCAGCAGCAGTACCAGCCACTGATTAGCAGCCGCCACTGTGCCAGCAGCAGTAACAGCCACTGATTAGCAGCTTCCAATGTGCCAGCAGCAGTAACAGCCACTGATTAGCAGCTGCCACTGTGCCAGCAGCAGTAACAGCCACTGATTAGCAGCTTCCAATGCGCCAGCAGCAGTAACAGCCACTGATTAGCAGCTACCACTGTGCCAGCAGCAGTAACAGCCACTGATTAGCAGCTACCACTGTGCCAGCAGCAGTAACAGCCACTGATTAGCAGCTACCACTGTGCCAGCAGCAGTAACAGCCACTGATTAGCAGCCGCCACTGTGCCAGCAGCAGTAACAGCCACTGATTAGCAGCTGCCACTGTGCCAGCAGCAATAACAGCCACTGATTAGCAGCTGCCACTGTGCCAGCAGCAATAACAGCCAGTGATTAGCAGCTGCCACTGTGCCAGCAGCAGTAACAGCCACAAATTAGCAACTGTCACTATGCCAGCAGCAGTAACAGCCACTGATTAGCAGCCGCCACTGTGCCAGCAGCAGTAACAGCCACTGATTAGCAGCTGCCACTGTGCCAGCAGCAGTAACAGCCACTGATTAGCAGCTGCCACTATGCCAGCAGCAGTAACAGCCACTGATTAGCAGCTACCACTGTGCCAGCAGCAGTAACAGCCACTGATTAGCAGCTGCCACTGTGCCAGCAGCAGTAACAGCCACTGATTAGCAGCTGCCACTGTGCCAGCAGCAGTAACAGCCACAGATTAGCAGCTGCCACTATGCCAGCAGCAGTAACAGCCACTGATTAGCAGCTACCACTGTGCCAGCAGCAGTAACAGCCAGGGATTAGCAGCTGCCACTGTGCCAGCAGCAGTAACAGCCACTGATTAGCAGCCGCCACCATGCCAGCAGCAATACCAGCCACTGATTAGCAGCCGCCACTGTGCCAGCAGCAGTAACAGCCACTGATTAGCAGCTGCCACTGTGCCAGCAGCAGTAACAGCCACTGATTAGCAGCTACCACTGTGCCAGCAGCAGTAACAGCCAGGGATTAGCAGCTGCCACTGTGCCAGCAGCAGTAACAGCCACTGATTAGCAGCCGCCACCATGCCAGCAGCAGTACCAGCCACTGATTAGCAGCCGCCACTGTGCCAGCAGCAGTAACAGCCACTGATTAGCAGCTTCCAATGTGCCAGCAGCAGTAACAGCCACTGATTAGCAGCTGCCACTGTGCCAGCAGCAGTAACAGCCACTGATTAGCAGCCGCCACCATGCCAGCAGCAGTACCAGCCACTGATTAGCAGCCGCCACTGTGCCAGCAGCAGTAACAGCCACTGATTAGCAGCCGCCACTGTGCCAGCAGCAGTAACAGCCACTGATTAGCAGCTACCACTGTGCCAGCAGCAGTAACAGCCACTGATTAGCAGCCGCCACTGTGCCAGCAGCAGTAACAGCCACTGATTAGCAGCTGCCACTGTGCCAGCAGCAATAACAGCCACTGATTAGCAGCTGCCACTGTGCCAGCAGCAATAACAGCCAGTGATTAGCAGCTGCCACTGTGCCAGCAGCAGTAACAGCCACAAATTAGCAACTGTCACTATGCCAGCAGCAGTAACAGCCACTGATTAGCAGCCGCCACTGTGCCAGCAGCAGTAACAGCCACTGATTAGCAGCTGCCACTGTGCCAGCAGCAGTAACAGCCACTGATTAGCAGCTGCCAATATGCCAGCAGTAGTAACAGCCACTGATTAACAACTGCCACTCTGCCAGCAGCAGTAACAGCCACTGATTAGCAGCCACCCATATACTGCACACAATATATGAGTTATTTTCCATTGACAAAATGTAACATGCTTAGTGTACCTAATGGTAATCAGCAAAAAATTGTTTCATTTTGGTAGGTCAACCCCCCAGCACACGCAAGAACGGCGATATGGCCCTTTGCCTGGAAAGTTTGGACACCCCTGCAATAGAGGAATATTGCCAACTGGTATCGATTGCCTCTTATAAAATGGCAGCTGAGCATGGCCAAGCACTGTGTAGCACAATGACAGAGACCCCCAATGCACTAAATGTATAATAACATTTTATAATTCTGCTCATAATATCTCATTGGTTCTCCAGGTATCATCACATGTAATGATTTTGATTATTGTTTACCTCCATACTGCCTCCCTGCTGCTGACTATGAGAATTACTTTATTACAGAACATTTCATCTTACTCTGCATTCTCTGTTTTCCTTTCAGTGTTCCTTTCTTCCGAAATTTTCCATCCACATAGAGACGAAGTATGAAGATAACAAGGGATGCAATGACAGTGTAAGTATTCCCATTCCATTCCCAACAACAGCTGTGCTGGAGCAGCTTGAACTTTAATACCCTCACTACAGTCTCATACTGCTATTATAATACATTCTATAGTTCTGACATACTCCACAGCTCTGTATAGAGATTACTGATTCATTCCCATCAGCCACCTTGTTCTTCTTCTTAAAGAGACTCTGAAGCGAGAATAAATCTCGCTTCAGAGCTCATAGTTAGCAGGGGCACGTGTGCCCCTGCTAAACCGCCGCAATAGCGCCGCTAAACGGGGGTCCCTTGACCCCCAAACCCCCCACTGCGACACTTGGTCGCAGACTTGGTCGCTCCTGGAGGCAGGGCTAACGGCTGCAGCCCTGCCTCCAGTCACGTCTATCAGCGGCGCATCGCCGCCTCTCCCCCGCCCCTCAGTGAAGGAAGACTGAAAAGGGCGGGGGAGAGGCGGAGATACGCACTGACAGACGCGCGTGGGGCAGGGCTGCGGCGGTTAGCCCTGCCCCAACCAGGAAGCACTCCCCCGCATTACGGAGGGGATTTGGGGGATCAGGGACCCCCGTTAAGCCGCGGGATAGCGGCGTTTTAGCAGGGGCACATGTGCCCCTGCTATCTATGAGGTCTGAAGCGAGATTTATTCTCGCTTCAGACTCTCTTTAATACTATTGATTTATAATAGCGCAATCATCTGCTGGTAGGTAAACGAGCAGTATAAAGTTTGTGGGGGCAGCTAGGGTGATTCAGATAATAAACGGCTGTACAGCACACCTTATGCAATAAACACATATGGCCTCGATTCATAAACAGCAGTGCGATAAAAAAATCTTGTCGGGAAAATACCGCACTCTGTATTTTCCCGGTCTGTGTGCTAATTCATAAAGATTTCCCCAGCTGCCTTTGGAGGTCGGTAAATTACCGCAGCCCATTGAGCGGTAGAGTAGAGCAGTGTCTCGATCCTCTCTTTGCCCTGCAGAAATGAATCACACAGACGGCTCTCTCTGGCTCTCCCACTGATGACTCAGACAGATGAGTCACACAGTCTTTCCCTGCCTGCAGAAATTACTCACACAGCCGGCTCTTTCCACTGATGACTCAGACAGATGAGTCACACAGTCTTTCCCTGCCTGCTGAAATGATTCACACAGAGGGCTCTCTGGCTCTCTCCACTGATGACTCAAACAGACTCTCTGCACTTTTGCATTCATCAGAGCTGTCAGAGCTGTCGGTAACTTGTTATCGCCTCACTAGAGGTGTCGGTAACTACCGCCAGGCTTACCGCTTGTTGAAGGCTTTATGAATTGGCATTTGCTGACAATTTACTGACATGTGTTGTCGGTAACTGCAGCCAAGTCGGTAATTTATCTCCCTGGTCGGTAATGTCAGCTTTTTATGCGGTAACAGCCTTTATGAATTGACATTTTGCTAAGTGGTCGGTAAAGTCTGCTGTTTTCAGCATTACCGCATGAGGTAATGCTTTATGAATCGAGGCCATAGATGGAACAGAATAGAGAGCCCTGCTCTTACTAGCTTACAGTGTAAGGAGATAATGGGAGGACACACACAGGAGGTAAGGGGAACCTGTGTGTGTCTGCCAAAATACAATAGGAGGGAGAGGCCTGTCCAAGCAAGATTGAAATGCAATGGAGGACAAATAAATGTGTGTGTGCGTGTGTATTTGAGGGGATGGGGTATAACCAGTAGAAGGCATGACAGAGAAGAGCTGCATCTCAGGAGCGATAAGAGAGGTAATAGCAGTGGAGGGAGTGACAGAAAGGAGCAGCATCTGAGGAGCGATAAGAGAGGTAACAGCAACGGAGGGCGTGACAGAGAGGAGCAACATCTGAGGAGCAAGAAGAGAGGTGTAACCAGCGGAGAGGGTGACAGAGAGGAGCAGCATCTAAGGAGCGAGAAGAGAGGTATAACCAGTGGAGGGAATGACAGAGAGGAGCAGCATCTGAGGAGCAAGAAGAGAGGTGTAACCAGCAGAGGGGGTGACAGAGAGGAGCAGCATCTGAGAAGCGAGAAGATAGGTAATACCAGTAAAGGGAGTGACAGAGAGGAGCAGCATCTGAGGAGCGAGAAGAGAGGTATAACTCCCCCCCCCCCGCCCCCCACACGATCTTCGAACCCCACGGACCTCGGACCTCCCACCCAAACATTTTTTGGGGAAATCTGGCAGATTTCCCCACAAAATGCAACTCAGATTGTAGGCAGATTTCCCCACAAAATGCAACTCAGATTGTCGGCAGATTTCCCCACAAAATGCAACCAGATTGTCGGCAGATTTCCCCACAAAATGCAACCCAGATTGTCGGCAGATTTCCCCACAAAATGCAACCAGATTGTCGGCCGATTTCCCCACAAAATACAACCCAGATTGTCGGCAGATTTCCCCACAAAATGTAACCAGATTGTCGGCAGATTTCCCCACAAATTGCAACCGGATTGTCGGCAGATTTCCCCACAATATGCAACCAGATTGTCGGCAGATTTCCCCACAAAATGCAATCGGGTTAGCCATACAGGTGCTACTGCGCCCCCCCCATATAGGTTAGCCATACAGGTGCCACTGTGCCCCCCCCCCCATGTAGGTTAGCAATATGGTGCCCTGGGGCCTGGCCACTGCCCTTTTATAGGTTAGCATGGCGGTATGGGTGGTGGTGGTTCGTCAGCAACTCCCCCAACCCCCCCTCGGGTCCCCATCCCCCCCGCCCCCCTTGGGTCCCCATCCCCGGTTAGTCCACAGCAGCCAGCCATACTTACACTCCTGCATCTTGCCTCGCTCCCGCATCCTGCTGTCACTCTGCGGCAACGGCGTGGGGTCGAGTCGCTCCTCGGGTGACACTCTAGTCCAGGCCTCCGGCTCCAGGGCACGCTCCTCCGGCTCCAGGGCATGCTCCTCCGGCTCCAGTCTCTCGGCAGCCACCGTCAGTCAGTCCGCGGTCCGCTCCCTCTCCGTGAGCCGCACAAGGCCGTCCTGACGTCACTCACTCCTCCTGCTTCCTCCCTGGCCAGCGGAACTATAGAGTAATAGTCGGCCGGCCGCCAGGGAGTATCAATGCGCGCCACTGGGAGTAGTCCCCCTCCTCACACCAGCCGCCAGTTAGCGACAAGGGGGGCCGGGGGAGGGGGCGCTCTGTTATAATTATCGGGGGGGAGGGGGGCTCTGTTATAATTATCAAGGGGTGCCCGGGCCAGCATTATTTATATATATATATTTTTTTTTTAAAGTCCCCTCTCTCAGCTACGGGCCCCCTGTGATGTAGGGCTGCCACGGTTGCTATACTGATTGCTACGCCACTGGCTGATGGTATATCAGTCCTCAGTGGAATGGCCAATCACAGCTGTGCTCCAGACTTGACTAATCACTCTCTGACTATTATTCACCAGTGTTATATTTTATTAATCTGTATAAGTATCTGCATTATGTTGATGGGGAGACTTCAGTGCAGAAATGTCTGGAGTGGTGCTGACCAGCACATGTTGAAGTCAACCACAGCAGGCTGAAAGTGGTGAATTCACCGCCGGTCAGCTGCTCCCAGGCAACAGTCAGATGCTTGCTAGCACTCAGCATGTGAAATGAAGAGTCATATCTGAGCGCAGTTGTGGCCATGCAAAGCAGCATAGCATATTTGGCTTCTACTGCTTTCCAGTAGGTAAGTTTAGGTGGGAACAAGTGCTCACAAGAGATGGCAGCCAGGCCCTTCAACACTCCCCAGGCCTTAGGCACCTGCCTTGCTTGCCTTGTGGATGTCCCAGCTGTGAACTATTGGAAAGCAGTGACCTTTTAGACTCAGTTTAGTTAAGTGTGGACCTTTAAACGTAGCATTACCCAGGGGCATGTTCATAAAATAAGCATAATTTGTGAGTAGCTATTGTCTCTTCAGTCCTTCAGAGAGCATTACTTCCTAACCCACAAGGTAATGGTGACTAAGATTGGCAAGACGTTGCATTTACCAGACAGCGAAACACCAGAAAGCTCTTTAAACTACCATTAAATTCACATGAAATGTGCCAGCACAGCACAGCTGATTCCGTTATATATTTACATTGCTGTCCCTTTCTGTGGGATTTAATCCATCCTTTCATAGGCCTGTCATTGCAGAGAGCTTTCTGCGGCCAGGATAAGGGCTCTGTTCTTCACTGATCTATAACACAAGCTGACAGCGTCATTAATAGCCATGTCTTTTCCTGCGCTTAATAAAAATGTCAGCTTCATAATTTACAGTGAAGCGAAGAGAGCTGGTCTATAGTATGAGTATTCTGCCATCTTGTGGCCAGCACTAGTATGTACATCACACAGGGACATGGGGACTGGTGCTCAGGGTGCTCAGACACAAAGACGTCGCTGAATTCAGTTTCTTTATTTCCAGTACAGTTTATATGAACCTTGCGTTAAAGTACACCAGAAGCACTGTAAAAAAAATACCTCAGTAATGTGAAGCCTCTGGCTCCAGACAATTCCCTGACATATAGGGCGCGATTCACAAAGCGGTGCTAACCCAGTTAGAGACTTTAGGCATGATAACCATTGCACCATGCTGGTGAAAAGCCAGTTTAGGCATGATATGTTTAGGCATGCGAAGTTTAGATAAGTTTAGATTGCATGCAAAGTCCCGCACGCAAAGCAGTGCCATTAAACTCTATGCGAAGTGCACCAGACTTTGCTAGCGTAAAACTTTTGATCAGCTGTGCACTGCGGTGCTAACGCAGTTGGTGCTTAAACTTATCATGCCTAAGCTTATCACACCTAAACTTATCACACCTGAACTCACCATGCCTAAACTTATCACACCTAAACTTATCACGCCTAAACTTATCACGCCTAAACTTACCACGCCTAAACTTACCACGCCTAAACTTACCACGCCTAAACTTACCACGCCTAAACTTACCACGCCTAAACTTACCACGCCTAAACTTACCACGCCTAAACTTACCACGCCTAAACTTACCACGCCTAAACTTATCACGCCTAAACTTATCACGCCTAAACTTACCACGCCTAAACTTACCACGCCTAAACTTACCACGCCTAAACTTACCACGCCTAAACTTATCACGCCTAAACTTACCACGCCTAAACTTACCACGCCTAAACTTACCACGCCTAAACTTACCACGCCTAAACTTATCACGCCTAAACTTACCACACCTAAACTTACCACACCTAAAATTACCACACCTAAACTTATCATGCCTAAACTTACCACACCTAAACTTATCATGCCTAAACTGAGTTTAGGCATGATAAGGGGCTTTTCACCAGCGTGCTAACTGTTAGCACCGCTTTGTGAATCAGGCCCATAGACTTGGCGGCCCATCGACCATCAGATTCGATAATTATTCTAGAAACTGATGAAAATTGATGCTGCCAAGAGCAGGCCTGATAGACAATTCCACCACTTTCAGGTGGAAGTTGGATGCATGTAATGATCGGACATGCTGGACAAGCCAATTAAAATATCTGTAGTTTTAGGGATATGGGAGAAAACCGAAGTGCACGGAGGAAACCCACGCAGACACGGGGAGAACATACACACTCTGTGCAGAAAGTGTCTTGGCTGGGATCCAAACCAGGAACCCAGCGCTGCAAGGCGAGTGTGCTAATCACTATGTCACCAGTTGCCTAGCAGTCCTGCTGCTCTCTGGCATCAGTAGTGTCTGAATCGTACACCTGAAACAAGCATGAGGCTAATCTAGTCAGACTTCAGCCAGAAACACCTGTGCTGCATGCTTGTTCAGGGTCTATGGCTCAGCAGAACAGCCAGGCAATGTGCATTGTTTAAAAGGAAATAAATATATGAGCCTCCATGTCCCTTTCAGTTTATGTGTGCTTTAAAGAGACTCTGTAACAAAATGTTCATCCTTATTTCTTCTATCCTATAAGTTCCTATACCTGTTCTAATGTGCTCTGTCTAACTGCAGCCTTTTCTAGTTGCACAGCGGCTGTATTATCTTTGTTATATGATCTAATCTCTCCTCTGTCGGCTCTGTTGGGGTCAGGCAGTCAGGCTGGAATGTGCTGTGCTGCTTGTGATTGGATAGAAGCTATACACACCCTCTCCAGGCCCCCTGCACACTCTGTATGACTCACACACTGAGCTACTCTTTTGATTGTAAACACTGGATAAAACTGTTAATTACAAGCCAGGATTGCAGCAGGGAGTGGCAGAAATAGCACAGAGGGGCCCAGGAGAACATAATGAATAGAATGGTATGCTTTTTATTGTAAGAATATTAGAGTACAGATTCTCTTTAAGTAAATACCATATATACTTGAGGATAAACAGACCTCCTAACGTTTTCTTACAAAACAGTATGACTCTGAAAAATTCCCCAGCCCCCCTCAAATTCCCTTGAATTCATCCCTCCAGCCGTTTATGCAAATAATGTTCTGGAAGCTTGTGAGGAGAAAAGAGTGTGTGTTGGAAGCAAGTACCCTGCAGCCTCTGACTCCTCACACAGGCTGCGGAGCTCACAGTCAGTCATGTGACTGCAATAAAGACTGCTCCTCTGTTCCCGTGTCCTTCTTCCTGGACTTGTCTGTGTAAGAGCCAAAGCACATATTAAAATGGAGTCAAGTTCGTTAGACAAGACATAACACTGAGAGAAGAATCTAGATAAGTATTCTTAGAGTCAGTGCAAAATGAGGCTAGAAGAAAAAGAATAGAGGTCAAGCAGGGAGAGTGAGTGAAAGGATTCCTCCTGTGGCGTGTTCTGTCCATTGCGATGGAGCCGCAAACAGACAGTTCTGGCTTGTCAGCATTCGGTTGTGTATTCGCAATGAGTCACATTGTCATTTGCAATCGCTCTGCAGTTCTGGGCAGCTCAGAATGCTGTCATCATTCCACCAATGGCTTACTATAGCTGAGCTGTGGCCAGATAGCCCTGGATTTCCTGCATGCATGTTGTTGCATAGGACTGCATGCATTGGTACAGATAGTCTTTCAGCTAGCAAATGGTAACCAAGCCAGCTCAGTATTGAATGCTTACCATTCAGCTGTGTGGAAATTTGCATGCTTGCATCCATTGGCTGATGCCAGCATAAAGGTCTGCCTCCCCTTTTAGACCTCGCCCGTCATAATTTCAGCTGTTACTGGGTCCCTTGATACTGTGAAATCTATTCCTTGTCTTGTTACTTTCTAGTTCAGTTATCTTGTGGAGCTATGATTATATATTTCCCATGGGGACATATATATGTACTCCTTCTAGTGCAGAGAATTTGTATTGTTTGTATTGCCTAGTTAGTTCGCTGTATTGCTCCAGTCCAGAACCAGCTAGTCCCTTGCTTATGTTATATATTGGTTCATCTCCAATATATACATATTCTAGTCAGCGTTTGTTATTTTCCTTGTATTCATGTTACGTGATATATCAGTGCCGCTGATATATACGTACTCGAACTGTCGATATCCTGTGTTCAGCTAGTCAGTTTTTAGCACGTTTCGGTAGGTTGCTCTTGGAGTGATCACCCGTGCTTAGCTAGCCTAGTCCTGTCCTTGCGAGGTAGCCATTGCTGCGGTTGCTATTGGTTACCTCACTCTAGTCTTTGTGAATGCTTGCTGTCACTGAGGCAGTGACTAGATTAGCAAGCATTCATTCTGTCAGCCTCTGTGCTCCTAGTCCTGTCCTTGCGAGGTAGCCATTGCTGCGGTTGCTATTGGCTGCCTCACTCCAGTCTGTCTTGTATCTGTCTGAATGTTTGCTATCGCAAGAGCAGCACAACATCGTACTGCGCTGCCATTGCTTCTTATCAGAAGCCCAGAGCTGCAGTTGCTCTGGGTAGCCTGTGTAGCCTCTTTCATTATCCAGCTCTTAGCCTTGTTGTGCCAGGTGGTCAGAAAATATGACCCCCAGCATTACAGTGAGGATGTTTGTTCATCAACCTGAGCTAAACAGTTTATCTGATAATAGACAGTTATTGTCTATGCTGGAAAGTGATGCTGTTCTACTCCTGTGACCGGAGGCACACTTTAGTGAACCTCACATCTGATAAATCAGAGTGGATTGTAAGCTGATAACCACTGTCCTCTGTTTCCTTGGCTGCAGATATTTGACATGGAAGCGAAAGACCTGGAAAGGGAGGTCTGCTTTATCGACATTGCCTATGATGACGTCCCAGAGAGGTATTATAAGGAGTCAGAGGTAAGTGTCCCCGGGGACCTGAATTTCTTCTTTGCTCTAATAGATTATTTACAGCATGTTATATACAGCCAGCATTTTTTTTACTAGAACAGCATTCAAAGGGTTACACACAAGACTTAAAAGTTCACTGCCAGCAAAGCTGGACGCATCCGAACTTTAGATAATGTTATCTTGTATTTAATTGTATCAAGTGCGGAATGTAAATAAACACTTCTCTGACACTGCAGGCTCTGCTGAACAAAGTCATACAATTAGAAAGCATTTCTGCTTACAAATAAAATGCAAAGTTAGCTCTCAGGGCAAAAAAAGTGTACTTTCGGAACTTGTAATTTCTAAATGAATAATAATACTTATGCACAAAAGCAAATATGATAACCGTATAGCATATAAAAAGTAGGAAAACATGTTTTTATTAAATATTATGTCAGAGTTTTATACCGCTTTAAATGTTAATTCTTCTGTAAAGAATGTTGATTGCTGAAGAGTTGCAAGACACTGAAAGTGAGAGTTAGGGCTCATTTCCACTGGGAGCCGCAGATGGTTCCAGTTTGGAGCATCCGTCCTGCTGCAAAGCCTTAGCGCGAATCGCTGTGGGCTGCAGAAATCTGCAGCATGCTGTCCAGATTCGGACTGTAGTGCCATGTGGATGTCAAGTCACTAGGGAGAGACGCAGCGTTTCCCAGATCCACTGGCATGCAGGGAAAAGCTGCACATTCAGCCCAGATTCGGGCGTAGTGGAAATAGGCCCTAATATGGGGCCTGCCATTCTTATGGGGATTTATTAAATGTCAGTAGCCCAGCTGTCATGCTAAAATACTACTAGACTTGCCTGATGATAGGGTTGCTGTCCTCTATTCACACTGGCAGCCCTGTTACAATCAAATATATAAGTATTTTAGGGAATTATAGCAGGATGGCAGGAAGTTAAAGGAAATCTAAAACGGGGAAAAAAAAAATCAGTTAAAATTACCTGGGGACTCTTGCAGCCTCCTGGAGTGATCCTGGGCCTGTGCTGTCCTGAGTGCCTCCGGCCAGCAGCGGTGACCCGCGCAAAGCTGGCCAGCAACGCACCTCCTCACTGCGTCCCCATGCATGGCAGCGTTCCGCGCGTGCGCAGTATGTGAAAATCGGCACTGCGAATGCGCAGATGGCTCCCAGCAGCGGGCGAACGATCAGGGTGGACGCGGATCATGGCCACACATGCGTAGTAGCCTCCGACTGGCCGCTATCAGCCAGCTTTGAGGGGACGCTGCTCGCTTGAGGGTCTCGGAAAGACAGCGGGGGCAGAGGAAGCCCCAGGTAAGTTAAACTGATTTTTTGGGGAGGGCTGTAGTAACCCTTTAAGCCATGATTGCCCCTGTTCAGTTATTTTTTTCTCCTGAGCTTTCTCTTAGAAGATGAATTTTTTAATCTTCTATTTAAAATAATTTTTAAGCACTCTGCAATTGAAAAGGTTTCAAAAAGTAGGGAAAAAAAGCACTATCAACATTATTTTGAGTATTTTTTGTTTGCTGGTAGTTTAAAGGCATTTTATGGACAAGGTGTGAAAACAGGGCTGGGACAAGGACTTCAGGGGCCAGAGGCTGAGATTCCAAAGTGCGCCCCGCCAGGTTAGACAGGCATATTCCCACAAAATAGATAGCTAGATTCACCCATAGTCACTCACCTCTTCAGGTTCCATCTACAGTTTCTTCTCTTCAGAACAATCTATTGTCCGATCTTCATGGTTGAAGCTGGGCTCTCTCGTCATGTGACTCACGGTCAAGTACCGGAAGGGCACCCAATGACAGACGCTGGCTGCAGCCAAAGGTGAAGCTAAGCGGCGCTGGGAAGAAGAAGCCTGGAAATGCAGCTAGCAAACTTAGTAAGGTGAGGGGAGGGGCAAGTGAGGAATGCGCCGTAAAAGGTCGGCGCCCAGAGGCTGGAGCCTCCTCAGCCTATGCCTCGGCCTGGTGTGAAAATAGCACCTAGGAGTATACTTAGGAGAAAAAGTTAATTGCATATGGGCCAAAGGCCCATATCCTAATTATAGTGATGGTCATGTTTAGGAGAGCTCATGGAGAATTGTGTGATCAGTTTGGTCAGGTGATAGATATGTAAGTCTCTGATTTGCCGGCCATGATCATGTGCTAAAGCAGGATGGGATCACAGCAAATCAGAGCTTTGCAAATCTATCAGCTGATCAAACAAATCACATGCTTCTCCATGAGTTCTCCTAGACGTGACCATACTACTAACTTTTCTCCTAAGTGTTCTCCAAGGAGACATTTTCAAACCTTACCAATAAAATACATTTTGCAGCACACTGGCTGTAAAAACAGACCGTTTTCCAGGATCCAGATGGCCGGATCCGTACGTCCGGCTCCGCAAAAAAACCGCAGATGTGAACCGGGCTTATTAGACATCCATCAATCAGACTTATGTCCTTCGAGTGAATAACTATAAAAGCTGGTACTGGTGCTGGTACATTGCTTCCACAGGCGGCCAAACCCAATATCTAATAGTGAAAAGAGCAAAACAGCACACTGTTGCCTGCAAAACCTACTACCTCTTACTAAAACCTCAGTAAGGCCCAGTGCACACCGAGCGGTTTTTGGAGCGATCCGCCGGCCGCATCCGCCTCTAAAAACGCTTGTCTAATTTATTGCAATAGGATGGTGCACACCGGCGGTTTGCGTTTTTTGCTAAGCCGCAAACGCGCCTCCTGCTGCGCGTTTGCGGTTTTCGGAAGCGTTTCGTCCTCAATGTAAAGTATAGGAAAACCGCAAACCGCTCTGAAAAACGCCAGATCGGAGCGGTTTGCCAGGCATTTTTGTTACAGTAGCTGTTCTGTAACAGCTTTTACTGTAACAATATGTGTAATCTGCTACACAAAAACGCACGCAAAACCACTTGGTATGTTTAGAAAACCTCTCTAAACATACCTAGAATCGCTCTGAAATCAGCTCCCAAAACCGCTAGCATATTGCGGATCTGCTAGCGGTTTTGGTGTGCACTGGGCCGAAGAAAGATGCACTACATGTTATTGACCAAATGGTCCTTTACTAAGTGCGACCATCACAGAGGTGCCTGGCTCTTCTACTGACCACATATGCTATTGCTCCCTTGTTACTGCCTGATGAAGCGGGATCAAACCTGCGAAACGCGTTACATTGTCCCCCGGAGTATGTAAAGAAACTTGTTGTATTTGACAAACACATTGGCAATTTTTGTCTCTGCTTGGAGGAGGTAACTCCACCACTGCCTCCTCATGTTTTACCCTTTTTAGATACTTTTATCCTTTTGGCGCCTAATTATCCATATAAAGTCCACCCCTGGTTCCTCATCTGTGGAGAGCGACTTCTTAATCCTGAGTGGGGTCAGGTCTGATCTTCCCACCTGCCTATACAGTGGTTGCCATGGAGGTAACCCTGCTTTGTGAGTATAGCTTATGACTCTATCATACTTCATTTCAACTACCAGTACATACTACACTATATTTGGCTCTTGGTGACCCTACTCTGTGTTCATCTATATCAGTACTGCTAGACCACCCCCAGTCAGGGCTGGGCAGAGGCAAGAGAAGCTCCAGCCTCAGGGCGCAGTGTAGGAGGGCGCACAACTCACTCAGCTATCATACCACTATTGTGTTTGAAGCAGAGAGAAATAAAAAAAGGGGATACATGGCAGTGACTGCAAGCCAGATACTAGAGATTAAGGTGTTGGGGGCCATGGGGCGCATCTTACTCTAATAGCAATCAGTGTGTGACGGCTGGGGTGGGAGGGAAGGAGGAGCACACTTTGGTGTATCAGCCTTGGGTGCTGGAGGACCTTGTTCCGGCTCTGCCCCCAGTTAGTGGATTCATAATAAGTTACACTTTTACGTTTTCACGTTCGTTGGTCGTCACGACATCAGGCCGTTCCCACCATGCACCCGTTCAACCATGTCAACCAGCGATTTTCCAGCTTGCATGTTCAATACATTTGAGCAATCCGGGCTCAAAATTGGTCGAATCATCATTCAGGCATGCTTGTTGCAGTACTGATTTTCATCCAATTTGATAAAATGATCAAATTTGAAGGTTGATCGGACTGCTAGATGTATGACCAGCTTTACTCTTGCTGTGCAGCTTAGCTTGTATAAGCAGCTCAGATAGGACAAGACAGAGAACTTCCAAGAAATCCAGAGAACCTTTAATCAGGTTTAACTCAGTCCACGTCTGCAGTCCAGAGCTCCCCCCCCCCCCCCCCCCCCCCCCCAGCACACAGGGACTCCTGCAGCATAATGACGCGTGTTCAGTGGAACAGACAGCTAGACATTTTACCACTCACTCTGTTTGATGTGAAGATCTCCTCTTCACTCCTAATTACATTTCTTCTTATTACTGTCACATCTGATGAAGCACTGGCAGTAACATTTTGTGTGACTGCGTCTATTCAGCGGGTAGAAGGAACATTGCCCACAGAGCAGAAAGCATTGCAGTACGCGGGAGCACGTGTTATGGAGTTCCCAGCCGAGCACAAGTAATTTGGTTATCCTGACTGTGCACGGTGACTGAGCGCATAAAGGTGAAGCCCAGCTGTTGCGAAGGCAGTGAATTACACGCCGCGGAGGTGCCAGGGGCAGCCATACGCAACGCGACACACACAGGAGGGGCTATTGCCTCACAGCATCCTAATGGCAGTGGGGCCTAAACCTGAGGGGTTTGTCAGCAAAGAGGAACTGTAACCAAGAGTTAAACTTCATCCCAATCAGTAGCTGATGCCCCTTTCGCACGAGAAATCTTTTCCTTTTCTCAGACAGATCATCAGGGGGTGCTGTATGACTGATATTGTGGTGAAACCCCTCCCACAGTGTGATGTCAGCACCTAGGTACTGACGTGTGCATATATTGTAGTTATTCACCCTGTCAATCTAGTTGTCGTGCCAGGCAAAGGATGACCAATCCAGTATATAAATAAGGAAGAGGCCGGCACCGACTTGTTCTGATGCAAATCTTCTTATTTATTCAGTGTACTCATATAAAACGACGTTTCGGAGCGCAGCTCCTTTCTCAAGTAAATGACATCCTGACAGAATACATGTGATATCCCATACTTTATATACCCACCCACCCCTATGATCCAACCAATCCTGTTGTTGGATCAAAAGAGACCAATCACCGCTCTTGCTGCAGAGCGGACTTGATGGAAAACTTATTTCTAGGGAGTGGAGCCAATCACAGAGAAGCCTACACCCCATGTGACCAAGTGAAGGAAGACCCCATGTGACCAAGTGTAGGAAGCATCAGAACAAGTCGGTGCCGGCCTCTTCCTTATTCACCTAGGTACTGACATCACATTGCGGGAGCCTTGTTGCATTGTGGGAAATAACAGCTGTTTCCAAATGCCAAAAAGAGCAGCATCTCCTTCCTCAGACAACACCTGCCAGCAGTAAAGATGTTGCCATGTGATAAATTTCAGAATGTAAATTAGGGAGAGGAAGGATTTTACAATCGGCAATCACTTACCAAAACATTAATACATAATTATTGTAAAAACGAAGTACTTTTTTTTTCAATACATTATTTTCACTGCAGTTCCTTTTTAATATAACAGAAATAGCACTTTTGTGTAAGCCTGGAATGACCCATATTTCTTCATGAGAATCTGTCTGCACGGAAGAGGAGCTGCTGTTGCTCTATTTCTTAGAATAATCCAGTCATTAGCACGTCAATCTTCCAGTCCCCAATAGGATTTCTTTGGAATGGCTGTGCTGCTTAAAGGGGAACTTCAGCCTAAACAAACATACTGTCATTAAGTTACATTAGTTATGTTAATTAGAATAGATAGGTAATATCATTTTTTACCCACCCTGTTTTAAAAGAAAAGGCAAATGTTTGTGATTCATGGGGGCTGCCATCTTTGTCATGGGGGCAGCCATCTTTTTGGTTGAAAGGAGGTGAAAAGGAGCAGAAGACACAGTTCCAACTATCCTGTGTCCTGATCACCCCTCCCAGCTGCACATGCTAGGCTTCAAATGTCAAATTCAAAATGTAAAATAAAAAAAAATTTGTACCAAAACAGCAGAACGAGAGCAACAACATCAGAAATCCCATCATGCTTTGCACAGCATCAGGGGGAAAAAAGCCCGGGCAGTTTTCTTCTGTGCAGCTAAAAATGAGGCTTGGATAAGAGAAACAAAGTTCTGATGCTGTGAAACTGTTAAAGAAACACCAAGCCTTTTCAGTGCTGCTGAGTCGATTTTTAGTCCGGAGGTTCACTTTAAACACACACTAAAAACAACTGTATATGCCAATAAACCTTACACTGTACAGAGCTGATTTGTAAGGAATGGCTTATTCCAGAGGCGTAACAATAGACCCTGCAAGGGATGCCTCCGCAGGGTGAGCCAAAAGCCTCAGGGGGACCCCGTGGGGGAAAAAGTTTGAGAGACTGAGAAGCAACTAAGGGCATGGAGAGAAAACGTATTCTACTCTCATACCATTGCTATGTTGACTGCATGCGTCCACTACACAGATAAGGAATCATACACACTTTGGAATTTGTACACTGTCCCTGCTCCCTAGGGTTCGTAAAAAACATCTGTCTCACACTGCAGCAGTTCTGATGACTTCATGTACAACATTACAAACAAAGGAGTCACAGTTGGAAAAAAAGTTATAGACTGTCCCTCTGAAGAGATTCCTAGATTCTTATCACACACACACACACACAAGCTAGTGACCTTATGGTATCTGATTATTGGACACAGTGGAATGGGAAAGATTGATGTCTGACTGTCGCTGCCTCATTGAGAGCTTGTGTCTCATACTGAGTCTAAGATCCTGTAATAACAGTATCAATCAGTGACATTCTGAATGCTTTGCCAAAGTTACAGTGAATATATCTAATGGCCCATACTCACGGGCGGCAAAAGTGGCCTGTCACCAGCACACGTGAGCGTGTGGGCGACAGGCCGGCGACAGCTCGTCGCCACATCCCTCCGCGTACACACGCGGAAGAGGGACCAGCGGCGCGACGGAAGCTGTCGCCGACGTTCCTCCTCCCCCCGCCGGAAGCTCCGCATACCTCAATGGAGGTTGCTGTCGCTAGTCTGCGTACTCACGCGGACTAGCGACAGCTGCTGCGGCGACTGTCGGCAGGCGATTGAACATTTCAATCGCCTGGCGACATCAGCGATGGGCGACAGTTCGGGGTGCGCGCCCGTGCGACGGCCCATTATGTTCAGCATGTCATTGTTGTTCCTCCATATAGCATGTGCTCTCATGTAGTAAAATAATACGGCTGTGTGTGTATGTATGTACTGGGAGCAGAGCTGCAACAAGGGACTTGTCGGCTGCAAGGGGCTGGAGGAAGCCCCGGGTAAGTAGATATGGGGGTAGCATAGATTGCCTGACATTTCCTTTAAGTCTAAGTGTATTTATCTGCATGGGGAAAACACATTGGCCCTCAGTTTTCCTGTGCAGAAAGCGAGGGGGGTGGGGGGCCTTTCCAAAGTTTCGCAGGGGGGCCCAGTGATGTCTAGTTACGCCCCTGGCTTATTCATAAATAAATAAAAAAAAACGTTTTTGTCTAAAAAGAAGTCCTAAGAAGCCAACCTCTGTACTTCTCTTAGTTTAGGCTTTTACTATATTGATATTTTGTTTCACATTGTTTTATGTTATTTTTGGCTGAGCTCCAGGCGTCGGAGCACATCTCATTTTGCCATGTGATCCGCCAGTGACGCCTTCCTCACCGTACAACGAGTCGTGCATCAGCGGCAGATGTCATTCTGTGATTTGGGCATCCAGGCGGCACACAGAAATCTGTGATCTAAATATATGTATTCCCAGAAGGGGCCATGAGAGCGGCGAGCTCAGCGTCACGACTTTGCTGGGACAATCTACTGCACTGACGGGCGACAGGAGTGAGAGAGTACAGTATAGTACAGTATAGGACATACAGCTCACAATGTCACCTTACACAGTATAGGACATACAGCTCACAATGTCGCCTTACACTGTATAGGACATACAGCTCACAGTGTCGCCTTACACTGTATAGGACATACAGCTCACAATGTCGCCTTACACTGTATAGGACATACAGCTCACACTGTCGCCTTACACTGTATAGGACATACAGCTCACAATGTCACCTTACACTGTATAGGACATACAGCTCACAGTGTCGCCTTACACTGTATAGGACATACAGCTCACAATGTCGCCTTACACTGTATAGGACATACAGCTCACAATGTCGCCTTACACTGTATAGGACATACAGCTCACAATGTCACCTTACACTGTATAGGACATACAGCTCACAACGTCACCTTACACTGTATAGGACATACAGCTCACAGTGTCGCCTTACACTGTATAGGACATACAGCTCACACTGTCGCCTTACACTGTATAGGACATACAGCTCACAATATTGCCTTACACTGTATAGGACATACAGCTCACAGTGTCGCCTTACACTGTATAGGACATACAGCTCACAATGTCGCCTTACACTGTATAGGACATACAGCTCACAGTGTCACCTTACACTGTATAGGACATACAGCTCACAACGTCACCTTACACTGTATAGGACATACAGCTCACAGTGTCGCCTTACACTGTATAGGACATACAGCTCACAGTGTCGCCTTACACTGTATAGGACATACAGCTCACAGTGTCGCCTTACACTGTATAGGACATACAGCTCACAGTGTCGCCTTACACTGTATAGGACATACAGCTCACACTGTCGCCTTACACTGTATAGGACATACAGCTCACAATATTGCCTTACACTGTATAGGACATACAGCTCACAGTGTCGCCTTACACTGTATAGGACATACAGCTCACAATGTCGCCTTACACTGTATAGGACATACAGCCCACAGTGTCGCCTTACACTGTATAGGACATACAGCTCACACTGTCGCCTTACACTGTATAGGACATACAGCTCACAATATTGCCTTACACTGTATAGGACATACAGCTCACAGTGTCGCCTTACACTGTATAGGACATACAGCTCACAATATCGCCTTACACTGTATAGGACATACAGCTCACAATATTGCCTTACACTGTATAGGACATACAGCTCACAGTGTCGCCTTACACTGTATAGGACATACAGCTCACAATGTCGCCTTACACCGTATAGGACATACAGCTCACAATGTCACCTTACACTGTATAGGACATACAGCTCACAATGTCGCCTTACACTGTATAGGACATACAGCTCACAGTGTCACCTTACACTGTATAGGACATACAGCTCACACCGTCACCTTACACTGTATAGGACATGCAGCTCACAATGTTGCCTTACACTGTATAGGACATACAGCTCACAATGTCGCCTTACACTGTATAGGACATACAGCTCACAGTGTCGCCTTACACTGTATAGGATATACAGCTCACACTGTCGCCTTACACTGTATAGGACATACAGCTCACAATATTGCCTTACACTGTATAGGACATACAGCTCACAATGTCACCTTACACTGTATAGGACATACAGCTCACAGTGTCGCCTTACACTATATAGGACATACAGCTCACACTGTCGCCTTACACTGTATAGGACATACAGCTCACAATATTGCCTTACACTGTATAGGACATACAGCTCACAGTGTCGCCTTACACTGTATAGGACATACAGCTCACAGTGTCGCCTTACACTGTATAGGACATACAGCTCACAATATTGCCTTACACTGTATAGGACATACAGCTCACAGTGTCGCCTTACACTGTATAGGACATACAGCTCACAATGTCGCCTTACACTGTATAGGACATACAGCTCACAGTGTCACCTTACACTGTATAGGACATACAGCTCACAACGTCACCTTACACTGTATAGGACATACAGCTCACAGTGTCGCCTTACACTGTATAGGACATACAGCTCACAGTGTCGCCTTACACTGTATAGGACATACAGCTCACAGTGTCGCCTTACACTGTATAGGACATACAGCTCACAGTGTCGCCTTACACTGTATAGGACATACAGCTCACACTGTCGCCTTACACTGTATAGGACATACAGCTCACAATATTGCCTTACACTGTATAGGACATACAGCTCACAGTGTCGCCTTACACTGTATAGGACATACAGCTCACAATGTCGCCTTACACTGTATAGGACATACAGCTGACAGTGTCGCCTTACACTGTATAGGACATACAGCTCACACTGTCGCCTTACACTGTATAGGACATACAGCTCACAATATTGCCTTACACTGTATAGGACATACAGCTCACAGTGTCGCCTTACACTGTATAGGACATACAGCTCACAATATTGCCTTACACTGTATAGGACATACAGCTCACAGTGTCGCCTTACACTGTATAGGACATACAGCTCACAATGTCGCCTTACACTGTATAGGACATACAGCTCACAATGTCACTTTACACTGTATAGGACATACAGCTCACAATGTCGCCTTACACTGTATAGGACATACAGCTCACAGTGTCACCTTACACTGTATAGGACATACAGCTCACACCGTCACCTTACACTGTATAGGACATGCAGCTCACAATGTTGCCTTACACTGTATAGGACATACAGCTCACAATGTCGCCTTACACTGTATAGGACATACAGCTCACAGTGTCGCCTTACACTGTATAGGACATACAGCTCACACTGTCGCCTTACACTGTATAGGACATACAGCTCACAATATTGCCTTACACTGTATAGGACATACAGCTCACAATGTCACCTTACACTGTATAGGACATACAGCTCACAATATTGCCTTACACTGTATAGGACATACAGCTCACACTGTCGCCTTACACTGTATAGGACATACAGCTCACAATATTGCCTTACACTGTATAGGACATACAGCTCACAACGTCACCTTACACTGTATAGGACATGCAGCTCACAATGTCACCTTACACTGTATAGGACATGCAGCTCACAATGTCACCTTAACCTGTATAGGACATACAGCTCACAACATCACCTTACACTGTATAGGACATACAGCTCACAATGTCGCCTTACACTGTATAGGAAATACAGCTCACAATATTGCCTTACACTGTATAGGACATACAGCTCACAACGTCACCTTACACTGTATAGGACATACAGCTCACAATATTGCCTTACACTGTATAGGACATACAGCTCACAATGTCGCCTTACACTGTATAGGACATATAGCTCACAACGTCGCCTTACACTGTATAGGACATACAGCTCACAGTGTCACCTTACACTGTATAGGACATACAGCTCACAATGTCGCCTTACACTGTATAGGACATACAGCTCACAACGTCACCTTACACTGTATAGGACATACAGCTCACAATGTCACCTTACACTGTATAGGACATACAGCTCACAACGTCACCTTACACTGTATAGGACATACAGCTCACAATGTCGCCTTACACTGTATAGGACATCCAGCTCACACCGCCGCCTTACACTGTATAGGACATACAGCTCACAATGTCGCCTTACACTGTATAGGAAATACAGCTCACAATATTGCCTTACACTGTATAGGACATGCAGCTCACAATATCACCTTAACCTGTATTGGACATACAGCTCACAACGTCACCTTACACTGTATAGGACATACAGCTCACAATGTCGCCTTATACTGTATAGGACATACAGCTCACAACGTCACCTTACACTGTATAGGACATACAGCTCACAATATTGCCTTACACTGTATAGGACATACAGCTCACAGTGTCACCTTATACTGTATAGGACATACAGCTCACAATGTCGCCTTACACTGTATAGGACATACAGCTCACAACGTCACCTTACACTGTATAGGACATACAGCTCACAATGTCGCCTTACACTGTATAGGACATACAGCTCACAACGTCACCTTACACTGTATAGGACATACAGCTCACAACGTCACCTTACACTGTATAGGACATACAGCTCACAATGTCGCCTTACACTGTATAGGACATCCAGCTCACACCGCCGCCTTACACTGTATAGGACATACAGCTCACAATATTGCCTTACACTGTATAGGACATACAGCTCACAATGTCACCTTACACTGTATAGGACATACAGCTCACAATATTGCCTTACACTGTATAGGACATACAGCTCACACTGTCGCCTTACACTGTATAGGACATACAGCTCACAATATTGCCTTACACTGTATAGGACATACAGCTCACAACGTCACCTTACACTGTATAGGACATGCAGCTCACAATGTCACCTTACACTGTATAGGACATGCAGCTCACAATGTCACCTTAACCTGTATAGGACATACAGCTCACAACGTCACCTTACACTGTATAGGACATACAGCTCACAATGTCGCCTTACACTGTATAGGAAATACAGCTCACAATATTGCCTTACACTGTATAGGACATACAGCTCACAACGTCACCTTACACTGTATAGGACATACAGCTCACAATATTGCCTTACACTGTATAGGACATACAGCTCACACTGTCGCCTTACACTGTATAGGACATACAGCTCACAATATTGCCTTACACTGTATAGGACATACAGCTCACAACGTCACCTTACACTGTATAGGACATGCAGCTCACAATGTCACCTTACACTGTATAGGACATGCAGCTCACAATGTCACCTTAACCTGTATAGGACATACAGCTCACAACGTCACCTTACACTGTATAGGACATACAGCTCACAATGTCGCCTTACACTGTATAGGAAATACAGCTCACAATATTGCCTTACACTGTATAGGACATACAGCTCACAACGTCACCTTACACTGTATAGGACATACAGCTCACAATATTGCCTTACACTGTATAGGACATACAGCTCACAATGTCGCCTTACACTGTATAGGACATATAGCTCACAACGTCGCCTTACACTGTATAGGACATACAGCTCACAGTGTCACCTTACACTGTATAGGACATACAGCTCACAATGTCGCCTTACACTGTATAGGACATACAGCTCACAACGTCACCTTACACTGTATAGGACATACAGCTCACAATGTCACCTTACACTGTATAGGACATACAGCTCACAACGTCACCTTACACTGTATAGGACATACAGCTCACAATGTCGCCTTACACTGTGTAGGACATCCAGCTCACACCGCCGCCTTACACTGTAGAGGACATACAGCTCACAATGTCGCCTTACACTGTATAGGAAATACAGCTCACAATATTGCCTTACACTGTATAGGACATGCAGCTCACAATATCACCTTAACCTGTATTGGACATACACCTCACAACGTCACCTTACACTGTATAGGACATATAAGCTCACAATGTCGCCTTATACTGTATAGGACATACAGCTCACAACGTCACCTTACACTGTATAGGACATACAGCTCACAATATTGCCTTACACTGTATAGGACATATAGCTCACAACGTCGCCTTACACTGTATAGGACATACAGCTCACAGTGTCACCTTACACTGTATAGGACATACAGCTCACAATGTCGCCTTACACTGTATAGGACATACAGCTCACAACGTCACCTTACACTGTATAGGACATACAGCTCACAATGTCGCCTTACACTGTATAGGACATACAGCTCACAACGTCACCTTACACTGTATAGGACATACAGCTCACAACGTCACCTTACACTGTATAGGACATACAGCTCACAATGTCGCCTTACACTGTATAGGACATCCAGCTCACACCGCCGCCTTACACTGTATAGGACATACAGCTCACAATGTCGCCTTACACTGTATAGGTCATACAACTCACAACGTCACCTTACACTGTTTAGGACATACAGCTCACAATGTCGCCTTACACTGTATAGGACATACAGCTCACAACGTCACCTTACACTGTATAGGACATACAGCTCACAATATTGCCTTACACTGTATAGGACATACAGCTCACAATGTCACCTTACACTGTATAGGACATACAGCTCACAATGTCACCTTACACTGTATAGGACATGCAGCTCACAACGTCGCCTTACACTGTATAGGACATACAGCTCACAGTGTCACCTTACACTGTATAGGACATACAGCTCACAATGTCACCTTACACTGTATAGGACAAACAGCTCACAATGTCGCCTTACACTGTATAGGACATACAGCTCACAATGTCGTCATACACTGTATAGGACATACAGCTCACAACGTCACCTTACACTGTATAGGACATACAGCTCACAATGTCACCTTACACTGTATAGGACATACAGCTCACAATGTCACCTTACACTGTATAGGACATACAGCTCACAATGTCACCTTACACTGTATAGGACATACAGCTCACAATGTCACCTTACACTGTATAGGACATACAGCTTACAATGTCACCTTACACTATATAGGACATACAGCTCACAACGTCACCTTACACTGTATAGGACATGCAGCTCATAATGTCGCCTTACACTGTATAGGACATGCAGCTCACAATGTTGCCTTACACTGTATAGGACATGCAGCTCACAATGTCACCTTACACTGTATAGGACATACAGCTTACAATGTCACCTTACACTGTATAGGACATGCAGCTTACAATGTCGCCTTACACTGTATAGGACATGCAGCTCACAATGTCGCCTTACACTGTATAGGACATACAGCTCACACTGTCGCCTTACACTGTATAGGACATACAGCTCACACTGTCGCCTTACACTGTATAGGACATAGAGCTCACAACGTCACCTTACACTGTATAGGACATACAGCTCACAACGTCACCTTACACTGTATAGGACATACAGCTCACAACGTCACCTTACACTGTATAGGACATACAGCTCACACCGCCGCCTTACACTGTATAGGACATACAGCTCACAATGTCGCCTTACACTGTATACGTCATACAGCTCACAACGTCACCTTACACTGTATAGGACATACAGCTCACAATGTCGCCTTACACTGTATAGGACATACAGCTCACAATATTGCCTTACACTGTATAGGACATACAGCTCACAATGTCACCTTACACTGTATAGGACATACAGCTCACAACGTCACCTTACACTGTATAGGACATACAGCTCACAACGTCACCTTACACTGTATAGAACATACAGCTCACAATGTCACCTTACACTGTATAGGACATACAGCTCACAATGTCACCTTACACTGTATAGGACATACAGCTCACAACGTCACCTTACACTGTATAGGACATGCAGCTCACAATGTCACCTTACACTGTATAGGACATCCAGCTCACAATGTCACCTTACACTGTTTAGGACATCCAGCTCACAACGTTACCTTACACTGTATAGGACATACAGCCCACAATGTCACCTTACACTGTATAGGACATACAGCTCACAATGTCGCCTTACACTGTATAGGAAATACAGCTCACAATATTGCCTTACACTGTATAGGACATACAGCTCACAACGTCGCCTTACACTGTATAGGACATCCAGCTCACAACGTCACCTTACACTGTATAGGACATACAGCTCACAACGTCACCTTACACTGTATAGGACATACAGCTCACAATGTCGCCTTATACTGTATAGGACATACAGCTCACAACGTCGCCTTACACTGTATAGGACATACAGCTCACAATGTCACCTTACACTGTATAGGACATACAGCTCACAATGTCACCTTACACTGTATAGGACATACAGCTCACAATGTCACCTTACACTGTATAGGACATACAGCTCACAATGTCACCTTACACTGTATAGGACATACAGCTCACAACGTCACCTTACACTGTATAGGACATGCAGCTCACAATGTCGCCTTACACTGTATAGGACATGCAGCTCACAATGTTGCCTTACACTGTATAGGACATGCAGCTCACAATGTCACCTTACACTGTATAGGACATACAGCTTACAATGTCACCTTACACTGTATAGGACATGCAGCTTACAATGTCGCCTTACACTGTATAGGACATACAGCTCACAATGTCGCCTTACAGTGTATAGGACATACAGCTCACACTGTCGCCTTACACTGTATAGGATATACAGCTCACACTGTCGCCTTACACTGTATAGGACATAGAGCTCACAACGTCACCTTACACTGTATAGGACATACAGCTCACAATGTCGCCTTACACTGTATAGGACATACAGCTCACAACGTCACCTTACACTGTATAGGACATACAGCTCACAACGTCACCTTACACTGTATAGGACATACAGCTCACACCGCCGCCTTACACTGTATAGGACATACAGCTCACAATATTGCCTTACACTGTATAGGACATACAGCTCACAATGTCACCTTACACTGTATAGGACATACAGCTCACAACGTCACCTTACACTGTATAGGACATGCAGCTCACAATGTCACCTTACACTGTATAGGACATGCAGCTCACAATGTCACCTTACACTGTTTAGGACATCCAGCTCACAACGTCACCTTACACTGTATAGGACATACAGCTCACAATGTCACCTTACACTGTATAGGAAATACAGCTCACAATATTGCCTTACACTGTATAGGACATACAGCTCACAACGTCATCTTACACTGTATAGGACATCCAGCTCACAACGTCACCTTACACTGTATAGGACATACAGCTCACAATGTCGCCTTACACTGTATAGGACATCCAGCTCACAACATCGCCTTACACTGTATAGGACATACAGCTCACAACGTCGCCTTACACTGTATAGGACATACAGCTCACAATGTCGCCTTACACTGTATAGGACATACAGCTCACAATGTCGCCTTACACTGTATAGGACATCCAGCTCACAATGTCGCCTTACACTGTATAGGACATACAGCTCACAATGTCGCCTTACATAGGACATACAGATCACAATGTTGACTTACACTGTATAGGACATACAGCTCACAACGTCGCCTTACACTGTATAGGACATAGAGCTCACAATGTCACCTTACACTGTATAGGACATACAGCTCACAATGTCGCCCAGGTCCGGCCCTAGACTTTTTGCTGTCTGAGGCAATCTTTAAAGAAATCGCCCCCCCCCCCCCCAAGCCGTGGGTGTAAAGGGCCGCCAATCTGGAGGGGATAGTGGGCAGGAAGGGGGTATTGGGCCTAGCGGCTGGGAGGGGGGTCCTCGCCTGGGTCCCCCGTCCTCCGCTCCCCTCCAGCTTTATAAAGTTACATTGCTGCCGCTATTGTAAGAGGCACGGGCGGGGATCACTCACCTCTTCCTCGTTCCAGCGTGCGCTCCACTGACGTCACTTACTGTAACGCCGTCCACTCACAATACAGTGGGCGGCGTAGCAGGAAGTGACGTCAGTGGAGCGCACGCTGGAACAAGGAAGAGGTGAGTGATCCCCGCCCGTGCCTCTTACAATAGCTGCAGCAACGTAACTTTTTAAAGCTGTAGGGGAGCGGAGGACGGGGGACCCAGGTGAGGGAGGGGGGGTCCGACCCCCACCCCTCACCGCCGCTAGGCCCAATACCCCCTTCCTGCCTGCTATCCCCTCCAGCTCGGGCGGCCCCCCCACACCCACGGACAGGCGGCCCCGATGTCGCCTTACACTGTATAGGACATACAGCTCACAACGTCGCCTTACGCTGTATAGGACATACAGCTCACAATGTCACCTTACACTGTATAGGACATACAGCACACAGTGTCGCCTTACACTGTATAGGACATACAGCTCACAACGTCACCTTACACTGCATAGGACATACAGCTCACAACGTCGCCTTACACTGTATAGGACATACAGCTCACAACGTCGCCTTACACTGTATAGGAGATACAGCTCACAATGTCGCCTTACACTGTATAGGAGATACAGCTCACATCGTCACCTTACACTGTATAGGACATACAGCTCACAATGTCACCTTACACTGTATAGGACATACAGCTCACAACGTCACCTTACACTGTATAGGACATACAGCTCACAATGTCACCTTACACTGTATAGGACATACAGCACACAATGTCGCCTTACACTGTATAGGACATACAGCTCACAACGTCACCTTACACTGCATAGGACATACAGCTCACAACGTCGCCTTACACTGTATAGGAGATACAGCTCACAATGTCGCCTTACACTGTATAGGACATACAGCTCACAATGTCACCTTACACTGTATTGGACATACAGCTCATAATGTCGCCTTACATAGGACATACAGATCACAATGTCGATTTACACTGTATAGGACATACAGCTCACAATGTCACCTTACACTGTATAGGACATACAGCTCACAACGTCGCCTTACACTGTATAGGACATAGAGCTCACAACGTCACCTTACACTGTATAAGACATACAGCTCACAATGTCACCTTACACTGTATAGGACATACAGCTCACAATGTCGCCTTACACTGTATAGGACATGCAGCTCACAACGTCACCTTACACTGTATAGGACATGCAGCTCACAATGTCACCTTACACTGTATAGGACATACAGCTCACAGTGTCACCTTACACTGCATAGGACATACAGCTCACAACGTCGCCTTACACTGTATAGGACATACAGCTCACAACGTCGCCTTACACTGTATAGGAGATACAGCTCACAATGTCGCCTTACACTGTATAGGAGATACAGCTCACAACGTCACCTTACACTGTATAGGACATACAGCTCACACCGCCGCCTTACACTGTATAGGACATACAGCTCACAATGTCGCCTTACACTGTATAGGTCATACAGCTCACAATGTCACCTTACACTGTATAGGACATACAGCTCACAATGTCGCCCAGGTCCGGCCCTAGACTTTTTGCTGTCTGTGGCAATCTTTAAAGAAATCGCCCCCCCCCCCCCCAAGCCGTGGGTGTAAAGGGCCGCCAATCTGGAGGGGATAGTGGGCAGGAAGGGGGTATTGGGCCTAGCGGCTGGGAGGGGGGTCCTCGCCTGGGTCCCCCGTCCTCCGCTCCCCTCCAGCTTTATAAAGTTACATTGCTGCAGCTATTGTAAGAGGCACGGGCGGGGATCACTCACCTCTTCCTCGTTCCAGCGTGCGCTCCACTGACGTCACTTACTGTAACGCCGTCCACTCACAATACAGTGGGCGGCGTAGCAGGAAGTGACGTCAGTGGAGCGCACGCTGGAACAAGGAAGAGGTGAGTGATCCCCGCCCGTGCCTCTTACAATAGCTGCAGCAACGTAACTTTTTAAAGCTGTAGGGGAGCGGAGGACGGGGGACCCAGGCGAGGGAGGGGGGGTCCGACCCCCCCCCCCCTCACCGCCGCTAGGCCCAATACCCCCTTCCTGCCTGCTATCCCCTCCAGCTCGGGCGGCCCCCCCACACCCACGGACAGGCGGCCCCGATGTCGCCTTACACTGTATAGGACATACAGCTCACAACGTCGCCTTACACTGTATAGGACATACAGCACACAATGTCGCCTTACACTGTATAGGACATACAGCTCACAACGTCACCTTACACTGCATAGGACATACAGCTCACAACGTCGCCTTACACTGTATAGGACATACAGCTCACAACGTCGCCTTACACTGTATAGGAGATACAGCTCACAATGTCGCCTTACACTGTATAGGAGATACAGCTCACAACGTCACCTTACACTGTATAGGACATACAGCTCACAATGTCACCTTACACTGTATAGGACATACAGCTCACAACGTCACCTTACACTGTATAGGACATACAGCTCACAATGTCACCTTACACTGTATAGGACATACAGCACACAATGTCGCCTTACACTGTATAGGACATACAGCTCACAACGTCACCTTACACTGCATAGGACATACAGCTCACAACGTCGCCTTACACTGTATAGGACATACAGCTTACAATGTCGCCTTACACTGTATAGGACATACAGCTCACAATGTCGCCTTACACTGTATAGGACATACAGCTCACAATGTCGCCTTACACTGTATAGGACATACAGCTCACAATGTCACCTTACACTGTATAGGACATACAGCTCATAATGTCGCCTTACATAGGACATACAGATCACAATGTCGATTTACACTGTATAGGACATACAGCTCACAATGTCACCTTACACTGTATAGGACATACAGCTCACAACGTCGCCTTACACTGTATAGGACATAGAGCTCACAACGTCACCTTACACTGTATAAGACATACAGCTCACAATGTCACCTTACACTGTATAGGACATACAGCTCACAATGTCGCCTTACACTGTATAGGACATGCAGCTCACAACGTCACCTTACACTGTATAGGACATGCAGCTCACAATGTCACCTTACACTGTATAGGACATACAGCTCACAGTGTCACCTTACACTGTATAGGACATACAGCTCACAATGTCGCCTTACACTGTATAGGACATACAGCTCACAATGTCACCTTACACTGTATAGGACATACAGCTCACAACGTCGCCTTACACTGTATAGGACATAGAGCTCACAATGTCACCTTACACTGTATAGGACATACAGCACACAATGTCGCCTTACACTGCATAGGACATACAGCTCACAATGTCACCTTACACTGTATAGGACATACAGCTCACAATGTTGCCTTACACTGTATAGGACATACAGCTCACAATGTCGCCTTACACTGTATAGGACATACAGCTCACAATGTCGCCTTACACTGTATAGGACATACAGCTCACAACGTCACCTTACACTGTATAGGACATCCAGCTCACAACGTCGCCTTACACTGTATAGGACATACAGCTCACAACGTCGCCTTACACTGTATAGGACATACAGCTCACAATGTCGCCTTACACTGTATAGGACATACAGCTCACAACGTCGCCTTACACTGTATAGGACATACAGCTCACAATGTCGCCTTACACTGTATAGGACATACAGCTCACAATGTCACCTTACACTGTATAGGACATACAGCTCACAATGTCGCCTTACACTGTATAGGACATACAGCTCACAATGTCGCCTTACTCTGTATAGGACATACAGCTCACAACGTCGCCTTACACTGTATAGGACATACATCTCACAACGTCACCTTACACTGCATAGGACATACAGCTCACACTGTCGCCTTACACTGTATAGGACATACAGCTCACAATGTCGCCTTACACTGTATAGGACATACAGCTCACAATGTCGCCTTACACTGTATAGGACATACAGCTCACAATGTCGCCTTACACTGTATAGGACATACAGCTCACAATGTCGCCTTACACTGTATAGGACATGCAGCTCACAATGTCGCCTTACACTGTATAGGACCTACAGCTCACAATGTCACATTACACTGTATAGGACATACAACTCACAACGTCGCCTTACACTGTATAGGACATACAGCTCACAATGTCACCTTACACTGTATAGGACATGCTGCTCACAACGTCACCTTACACTGTATAGGAGAGCGCACTCAGAAGGGTAGCAGTTGTCCCTGGCAAGCCTGCCGGGGAATGATCTCACCTTTAGGACTGACTGACTAGCCCATATGGGTCTATCAGCAGTCTAGCATTGTCCCTCTTTATGCCGGGGACGCAGGCAGCAGTGGTGCTTTCAAACAGGATCGGTCACATCAGCTGATCTCCATAGATGGCCGCTCACTGGGTCTTGCTGGATGTAGTGCCTGGAGGCTATGGGCTCGATTCACAAAGCGGTGATACCCCAGTTAAAGACTTTAGGCGTGATAACCATTTTTATCATGCCTAAACTCAGTTTAGGGGCCTGATTCACAAAGCGGTGCTAACAGTTAGCACACTGGTGAAAAGCCCTTTATCATGCCTAAACTCAGTTTAGGCATGTTAAGTTTAGGTGTGATAAGTTTAGGTGTGATAAGTTTAGGCATGATAAGTTTAAGCGCCAACTGCATTAGCACCGCAGTGCACAGCTGATCAAAAGTTTTACGCTAGCAAAGTCTGGTGCACTTCGTATAAAGTTTAATGGCGCTGCTTTGCGTGCGAGACTTTGCAAGCGATCTAAACTTATCTAAACTTATCATGCCTAAACTTATCACACCTAAACTTATCATGCCTAAACTTATCACACCTAAACTGGCTTTTCACCAGCGTGGTGCAAAGGTTATCATGCCTAAAGTCTCTAACTGGGTTAGCACCGCTTTGTGAATCGAGCCCTAGGCATGATAAGTTTAGGCATGTTAAGTTTAGGCATGATAAGTTTAGGCATGATGGCCTCGATTCACAAAGCGGTGATAACCCAGTTATCACGCCTAAAAGACTTTAGGCGTGATGACCTTTTCACCACTGAGTTATCACCGATTTTTCCTGCTCTTCGCGCGAAGTTACCGCGCGTAAGCGCGTTCGCGCGTACGCGCGTAAGAGCGCGCGCAAAGTCCCATAGGGTTTCATGGGAGCTTCGCGCGAAGCGTCGGGTGTTGCGCGCGCACTTACGCGCGTACGCGCGTACGCGCGTACGCGCGGCAACTTCGCGCGAGTTTCTTCTTATCATGCCTAAAGTGACTTTAGGCGTGATAAGGGCCTTTTCACCATGGTGCTAACACTTTGCACCGCTTGGTGAATCGAGCCCGATAAGTTTAGATAAGTTTAGATCGCATGCAAAGTCCCGCACGCAAAGCAGCGCCATTAAATTCTATGCAAAGTGCACCAGACTTTGCTAGCGCAAAACTTTTGATCAGCTGTGCACTGAGGTGCTAACCCAGTTGGTGCTTAAACTTATCACGCCTAAAAACTTATCACACCTAGGGCTCGATTTACTAAGCGGTGCAAAGTGTTAGCACCGTGGTGAAAAGGCCCTCTTCACGCCTAAAGTCACTTTAGGCATGATAAGAAGGGCTTCGCGCGAAGTTTCCGCGCGTAAAGTTTTGCGCGCGCTCCCGCGTGCGTGCGCGCGAAGCGCCCCGCACTTCGCGCGATGCGCCCATTAAACCCTATGGGACTTTGCGCGCGCGCCTGTGCGGGTGCGCGCGCAAAACTTTACGCGCGATAACTTCGCGCGAAGTGCAGGCAAAAACGGTGCTAACTCAGTGGTGAAGAGGTCATCACGCCTAAAGTCCTTTAGGCGTGATAACTGGGTTAGCACCGCTTGGTGAATCGAGCCCCTAAACTTATCATGCCTAAACTTATCACACCTAAACTGGCTTTTCACCAGAGTGGTGCAATGGTTATCATGCCTAAAGTCTCTAACTGGGTTAGCACCGCTTTGTGAATCGAGCCCTAGGGGCTTGATTCACAAAGCGGTGCTAACAGTTAGCACCCTGGTGAAAAGCCCTTTATCATGCCTAAACTCAGTTTAGGCATGATAAGTTTAGGAGTGATAAGTTTAGGTGTGATAAGTTTAGGCATGATAAGTTTAGGTGTGATAAGTTTAGGCATGCTAAGTTTAAGCGCCAACTGCGTTAGCACCGCAGTGCACAGCTGATCAAAAGTTTTACGCTAGCAAAGACTGGTGCACTTTGTATAAAGTTTAATGGCGCTGCTTTGCGTGCGGGACTTTGCAAGCGATCTAAACTTATCTAAACTTAGCATGCCTAAACTTATCACACCTAAACTTATCACACCTAAACTTATCACGCCTAAACTGGCTTTTCACCAGCATGGTGCAATGGTTATCATGCCTAAAGTCTTTTAGGCATGCTAACTGGGTTAGCACCGCTTTGTGAATCGAGCCCTAGGGGCTCGATTCACAAAGCGGTGATAACCCAGTTAAAGACTTTAGGCGTGATAACCATTTTTATCATGCCTAAACTCAGTTTAGGCATGATAAGTTTAGGCATGATAAGTTTAGGCATGCTAAGTTTAGATAAGTTTAGATCGCACGCAAAGTCCCGCACACAAAGCAACACCATTAAACTCTATGCAAAGTGCACCAGACTTTGCTAGCGCAAAAGTTTTGATCAGCTGTGCACTGCGGTGCTAGCCCAATTGGTACTTAAACTTATCACACCTAAAAACTTATCACACCTAAACTTATCACACCTAAACTTATCATGCCTAAACAGAGTTTAGGCGTGATAAAGGGCTTTTCACCACGGTGCTAACTGTTAGCACCGCTTTGTGAATCAGGCCCTAGGTGTGATAAAGGGCTTTTCACCACGGTGCTAACTGTTAGCACCGCTTTGTGAATCCGGCCCTAGGGGCTCGATTCACAAAGCGGTGCTAACCCAGTTAGAGACTTTAGGGGCCTGATTCACAAAGCGGTGCTAACAGTTAGCACCCTGGTGAAAAGCCCTTTATCATGCCTAAACTGAGTTTAGGCATGATAAGTTTAGGTGTGATAAGTTTAGGTGTGATAAGTTTAGGCATGATAAGTTTAGGTGTGATAAGTTTAGGCATGATAAGTTTAAGCGCCAACTGCGTTAGCACCGCAGTGCACAGCTGATCAAAAGTTTTGCGCTGGCAAAGTCTGGTGCACTTTGCATAGAGTTTAATGGTGCTGCTTTGCGTGCGGGACTTTGCACGCTATCTACACTTATCTAAACTTAGCATGCCTAAACTTATCACACCTAAACTTATCACACCTAAACTTATCATGCCTAAACTGAGTTTAGGCATGATAAAGGGCTTTTCACCAGCGTGCTAACTGTTAGCACCGCTTTGTGAATCAAGCCCAAAGTGTTTGTACGCTGGTGAAAAGGCCCTTATCACGCCTAAACTCACTTTAGGCATGATAAGAAGAAACTCGCGCGAAGTTACCGCGCGTACGCGCGTACGCGCGTAAGTGCGCGCGCAGCACCCGACGCTTCGCGCGAAGCTCCCATTAAACTCTATGGGACTTTGCGCGCGCGCGCTCACGCGCGTACGCGCGAACGCGCATACGCGCGGTAACTTCGCGCGAAGAGCAGGAAAAAGCGGTGATAACTCAGTGGTGAAAAGGTCATCACGCCTAAAGGCCTCGATTCACAAAGCGGTGATAACCCAGTTATCACGCCTAAAAGACTTTAGGCGTGATGACCTTTTCACCACTGAGTTATCACCGATTTTTCCTGCTCTTCGCGCGAAGTTACCGCGCGTACGCGCGTGAGCGCGCGCGCAAAGTCCCATAGGGCTTAATGGGAGCTTCGCGCGAAGCGTCGGGTGTTGCGCGCGCACTTACGCGCGTACGCGCGGCAACTTCGCGCGAGTTTCTTCTTATCATGCCTAAAGTGACTTTAGGCGTGATAAGGGCCTTTTCACCACGGTGCTAACACTTTGCACCGCTTGGTGAATCGAGCCCAAAGTCTTTTAGGCGTGATAACTGGGTTATCACCGCTTTGTGAATCGAGCCCCAAGGGCTCGATTCACAAAGCGGTGCTAACCCAGTTAGAGACTTTAGGCGTGATAACCATTGCACCACGCTGGTGAAAAGCCAGTTTAGGCGTGATAAGTTTAGGCGTGATAAGTTTAGGCATGATAAGTTTAGGCATGCTAAGTTTAGATAAGTTTAGATCGCACGCAAAGTCCCGCACGCAAAGCAGCGCCATTAACCACTTCACAGCTCCAGTACAGTATATCTACTCCCCTGCAGACTTCATCTAACCGCCCAGGGGAGTAAATATACGTACTCCCGCTGCTACCACTGCTGAAAGCGCTCCCACTTACTTGTGCGCTCGTTCATGTTGCCATCTGCCCACCAGGAGGTCAATGAATGGGAAAGCAATTCCTAATCATTGATCTAAGTCCCCGTAGCAATTATCGGCGCCTTTTATGAGAAGCTGCACGATCATTCTAATAAATAAAAGTTTCCCATCTTCAGTACACTTCCTGTAAGCATACATATTTTGCTTACAGGACGTATATAAAAAAAAAGACTGAGGCCATCTTGTGGCCAAATAGTAAAACTACAACTAAAAGTATTTTTTTTAAATGCAAAGACCTGTTTTTACATTTTAAATTAACCCCTTACCTCCCACACTTCCCAATAGTTACCAACATTTATTTTTTTTGTAAAAAAATACAATGAAATAAATTTACAATTATAAAAAATGCATAAATAGTTTTCTTAGGGACTGAACTTTTTTAATATGTATGTCAAGATGGTATAATACTGTTACTTTATAAATTATGGGCTTTTTATTAATGATGGATGCAAAACTGAAAAAAAATGCATCTTTATTTCCTAATAAAATATTGGCGCCAGACATTGTGATAGGGACATCATTTCAATGGTGTAATAACCGGTACAAATGGACACATAAATTACGTGGATTTTAATTATGGTAGCATGCATTATTTTAAAATTATAATGGCCGAAAACTGAAAAATAAGGATTTTTTTCCAATTTTTTTCTTATTTTTCCATTAAAAACATTTAGAATAAAATAATTCTTGGCATAATTTACCACCCAAAGTAAGCCTAATTAGTGATAAAAAAAACCACATTTAACACATTTCATTCTGATAAGTAGAGATAAAGTTATTGGCAAATGAATGGAAGGAGCTGAAATGTGAAAATTGCTTGGATGCTGAAGGGGTAAAACCCCTCAGTTGTGAAGTGGTTAAACTCTATGCGAAGTGCACCAGACTTTGCTAGCGCAAAACTTTTGATCAGCTGTGCACTGCGGTGCTAACCCAGTTGGTGCTTAAACTTATCATGCCTAAACGTATCATACCTAAACTTATCATGCCTAAACTTATCACACCTAAACTTATCACACCTAAACTTATCATGCCTAAACTGAGTTTAGGCATGATAAAGGGCTTTTCACCAGCGTGCTAACTGTTAGCACCACTTTGTGAATCAGGCCCAAAGTCTCTAACTGGGTTAGCACCGCTTTGTGAATCGAGCCCTAGGCGTGATAACCATTGCACCACGCTGGTGAAAAGCCAGTTTAGGCGTGATAAGTTTAGGCGTGATAAGTTTAGGTGTGATAAGTTTAGGCATGATAAGTTTAGATAAGTTTAGATCGCGCACAAAGTCCCGCACACAAAGCAGCGCCATTAAACTCTATGCGAAGTGCACCAGACTTTGCTAGCGCAAAACTTTTAAACAGCTGTGCACTGCTGTGCTGTGCTGTGCGATGCTAACCCAGTTGGTGCTTTAACTTATCACGCCTAAACTTATCACACCTAAACTTATCGGCCTCGATTCACCAAGCGGTGATAACTCAGTTATCACGCCTAAAGGACTTTAGGCGTGATGACCTTTTCACCACTGAGTTATCACCGCTTTTTCCTGCTCTTCGCGCGAAGTTACCGCGCGAACGCGCGTTCGCGCGTACGCGCGTGAGAGCGCGCACAAAGTCCCATAGGGTTTAATGGGAGCTTCGCGCGAAGCGGCGGGTGCTGCGCGCGCACTTACGCGCGAACGCGCGTACGCGCGGTAACTTCGCGCGAAGCCCTTCTTATCATGCCTAAACTGAGTTTAGGCGTGATAAGGGCCTTTTCACCATGGTGCTAACACTTTGCACCGCTTGGTGAATCGAGCCCATCATGCCTAAACTTATCACACCTAAACTTATCATGCCTAAACTGAGTTTAGGCATGATAAAGGGCTTTTCACCAGCGTGCTAACTGTTAGCACCGCTTTGTGAATCAGGCCCTATGTGTGCAAGTTTGTTAGCTGCACTCTGAACTCCCACTATGTGTGGGGATAGAGTGTGCTGCTGAAGGTTCCTGGAAGGTGCGTGCGTGCAGAAAGGATACACGGCAAAGTCCGTGTTTGGTTGAAAAAATAATAAAATGTTTATTACGCAACGCGTTTCTGGATTGAAGCTTTTGCCTTTCTTCAGGCGAAAAACATTTGTACAAGTGTTTAGTACATTTAAATACAATAAGACAGACTGTGATTGGTTAACAAAGGTAACAAGCTGGCCAATGCATGTGGGTATGCAAATACAAATCCCAAAATCCTTTGCAGTCTTGGAGGGAAAAACGTCCAAGTTTAACTATGATAAAATCAAGTTAAATAATAAAACTACTGGAGTTAAAAGGTATTGATGAATAAAAATATTTATTATATTTATGCGGTAGGACATACAGCTCACAATGTCACCTTACACTGTATAGGACATACAGATCACAGTGTCACCTTACACTGTATAGGACATACAGCTCACAACGTTGCCTTACACTGTATAGGACCTACAGATCACAGTGTCACCTTACACTGTATAGGACATACAGATCACAGTGTCACCTTACACTGTATAGGACATACAGCTTACAAAGTTACCTTACACTGTATAGGACATACAGATCACAATGCCACCTTACACTGTATAGGACATACAGCTTACAAAGTCACCTTACACTGTATAGGACATACAGATCACAATGCCACCTTACACTGTATAGGACATACAGCTCACAATGTCACCTTACACTGTATAGGACATACAGCTCACAACGTCGCCTTACACTGTATAGGACATGCAGCTCACAATGTCACCTTACACTGTATAGGACATGCAGCTCACAATGTCGCCTTACACTGTATAGGACATACAGATCACAATGTCACCTTACACTGTGGCAGAACAGAATAAGGAAGAAGATGAAAAGTAATATTGCGTCGTATCGTACTGCATAATTATCACCTACTGACAGAGTGGGCAGTACTTAGGGGGATACTTTCACACAGATGGCTGAACTGTGTGCCTACTGTGCAGTTCAGCCATCAAGCTGCCAGGCAACGGATACCTTCCTGTTGTCGTCTAATACAGTTGAAAGGCAGCTTTCGTAACCACAAGTGAGTCAGCCAATGGCACGTGGCGTGGTTACTGCGCAGCAGAAGAACTTCTCCTGTAACATCTGGTGGGCGGCTGCTGTCCACTCAGGTGTACTTCCAGAGGATGAAAGCCACCACCCTGCCCATGCAGAATGCTTGCATGTGCCCTGCAGAACCACAAGGGCAACTGACAGGGGGTAGATGCAACACTTGTCAGCTGACCATGTGAAATAGGCTATAATGCAATCTCAAATAGGCAAAGAAAGTCTCTGAAAAAACTTTATTGACACACGTACAAAAAATAGAAAAATGGTTCTTCAATATCACAAGGTCTAGAAAGCACATTGGTTGGTGTGAAACAACAATTGGTTGTAGCTTTGTGGGCATTTAAACTTCAAGGCAACGACACATGTTCGTTTCGGGCTTTTGTATAGAATTGTATGTGCCCTTCGTCAGGCCGTAATACCCAATTCTACAAATAGAAATAATACATAACAACATATTAAAATCACAAAGTATAATTCATAAATTACAATCAATTAATCAAGAGGAAAGAAGGAAAACCACACCAAGTAAAATTGTCGGCATATTCCACCAGGTTCAATCCAAGAACCCAAATGCCTGAAAAAATTCCGAAATAGAAATAAGTGATATGGATAAGGAAATCAGACCAAAGAGCCATGAAGATCAAAAAGTGTGTCAGAATGAGAAAGCCATCAAGGAATCACATAGGAAAACTAAGTAGGACCAGCTCTTGGAAACCAGTAAATATCGGTTTCCATGTTCACCAGCCGGTCCACACCAGGGGCCTGATTCACAAAGCGGTGCTAACAGTTAGCACCCTGGTGAAAAGCCCTTTATCATGCCTAAACTCAGTTTAGGCATGATAAGTTTAGGTGTGATAAGTTTAGGTGTGATAAGTTTAGGCATGATAAGTTTAGGTGTGATAAGTTTAGGCATGATAAGTTTAAGCGCCAACTGCGTTAGCACCGCAGTGCACAGCTGATCAAAAGTTTTACGCTAGCAAAGACTGGTGCACTTCGTACAAAGTTTAATGGCGCTGCTTTGCGTGCGGGACTTTGCAAGCGATCTACACTTATCTAAACTTAGCATGCCTAAACTTATCACACCTAAACTTATCACACCTAAACTTATCACACCTAAACTGGCTTTTCACCAGAGTGGTGCAAAGGTTATCATGCCTAAAGTCTCTAACTGGGTTAGCACCGCTTTGTGAATCGAGCCCCAGAAGTGAGTAACGGCGAGAAAACCAAGGCAGATTTTTAGTGTACAAGTAAGGAAAATGTCAAGTGAGAGGAGACATGATCATCAACCGACCTGCGTAGCTCAACCAAGGGAAGTTAAGACCAATCATGCGAAGAGCCAAAAAATGGGGGGCATCTGAACCCACCAGACGCACTTAACCTTGAACAATAAAAAGGTACTGAGTAGAACTTCCCAAGTATGTGCCCTTCGTCAGGGTATTACGGCCTGACGAAGGGCACATACAATTCTATACGAAAGCCCGAAACGAACATGTGTCGTTGCCTTGAAGTTTAAATGCCCACAAAGCTACAACCAATTGTTGTTTCACACCAACCAATGTGCTTTCTAGACCTTGTGATATTGAAGAACCATTTTTCTATTTTTTGTACGTGTGTCAATAAAGTTTTTTCAGAGACTTTCTTTGCCTATTTGAGATTGCATTATAGCATATTTAGTCCTTTTTAAAGGTATAAACAAGTGTTGAAGGGCAAGGTGGATTGCCCCCAAAAAGGACTGTGTTTTTTGATCCTCCACCATACAAAGGATCGTACCCCAGAATTTGTTTATAAAACACCATGTGAAATAGGCCTCAGTGTTTGCCTGTTTTCAATGGGAGGCACTATAACATATTGATCACGATGCATTAGTGTTGATGGGAGGGTTTGAAGTTCGTTGCTGCCTTGAGGCCTTTCCAAACTTCCCGCAGGTTATTGGACTAGAGGCTGAGCCCTACCTTGTCAGAATAGGCCCTCTTTGCTGCCTTCAGTTCTTGTTTCGGGGCATTCCTGGCTTCCCTGAACTCTTCCGGGATGCCAGACTTCTGCGCCTTCTGCTTGAGTTTCCAGGGTCCTTATTGTTAGGGAAGACTTTAAAGGACTTGGTTGTTATGTGAAACTCCTCACTGAAGCTGGTATAGGAGGTGACGTTCTCTGACCATTCCTCCAGGTTGGGTACCTCCTGACCATTTAATGCAGTCGAAGCATGCCTGTAGGTCCAGTCTCGTCTCCTCTGACCACTTTTTGACAGTCCTCATCATTAGAAATTAACCCTCAGTTAGATGGGCCCACTATCCCCTGTGGGGTCATCTGGACGCCCCCTGCCTTTCTGGCAGTTTCTGCGGTCTGCCTCAGGTACAAGTGGATCAACACACCTCAAAAAATAAACATATTCGTGTCCACCATAGCGTAACATTGTAAAAACACATTAATAAAAAAAGTTTCACACTTACAAATGAATCCAGTATAAAAGAGCATATAGTTTTTACGGGCTCAACCCCATGTGTGGGCGGCTCGGTCGGCTTGAATCGCGCCATGTAGTCCAGCCTGATCCCTCCATGTCCACGCCCAACTTCACTGCGTACTACCTTCTCTACTAGTTTTGTTGCATGGGCAACTCCTGGTGAGCAGGACAGAGGCCATTCCTCTGCTGGATGCTGTGTGTTGGACTGTGTATCTGTATTGCAGACAGATAGACATTTTGATATTGCAGACAAGTGGATGAAATGAGCGCAGCTTGTGGTGCATAGAATTGTTTTGGCTTTTTTTCAGCTGTGCTCCACCTCAACATACACCTATTTTATATCAGCGCAGTATTTTTACGTTTTTAGCAGATACATTGCTAACCTCACAGGCACCATCAGTTTTAGCAAACCAAGGCCACAGATAAATTGTACAAACGGTATCTTACAGACCAATTCTGAACAGATGAAAGCCATAAAAAGCCATTTACTTTGCAGGCCAGATTAAAGAGACAAGAAGGCAGAAGGCATCCACCCTCCCGGCTGTACTGGTGTCACGCACCGCCGCCCTTCTTTACAGGCATCGGCACAGCCATTTTCCTCGTAATAACGTCGGAAAGTTTTCTTTGTGTTGCGCCCAACGGGGCTCCAAAACGGACAGGGGAGGTTTCAAAGACACAATTTTCCACATCTTGAAAAGATGTAATGAAGGCGACGGAGTCTCTGCAAGAGATGAGCACTTTTAGAATGTCTCTGGGCCACAGCAATCAATGTCAGCACAATGCCACGTTTTTCTAACTCTCCGCTTGACACGACCCCTCAGAATTACCATTCTGTGCAAAGGCACTGCTTGGGGAAGGGGAAGGTTGAGAAGAAGCGGAAAATGTCATATGTGGCTTTTGAAGTAGTGATAAATGAGTAGCAGAACGCGCCTCATCGATTCGCTAAGGAGGTGGCCCCAGTCCGCTCTTCTTCTGATATAGTGCCAAAATGATCTGTATCTCCTCTTGGGCCATCAGAGCCTGAAGATGGATGATCATTTGGAAGGCCAGTTCCTAGTGCTGACATTTCTGTACAGTGATTGTGTTTCAAGTTCATCTGTCAGAAGATTATCGAGGCTGCCATTTAGTAAAAGAAAAAAATACTCACCTGAGGCTGTCATGATGATCCTGTGACTGTGGCTCTTTCTAAATCCCTGACCTGTAACAAATATGTGGATTAGCTCCTCTGATTTTCCTCACCTCTGGATTTGTTACAGGTTAGTGAATCCTTGCTTGACAGCCTGGGAAAACATCTTCAGAAAATGGTCAGCAATAGAGACTTCCTTCCAAAATCTGCAACGTTATGATGGTTCAAATTTCTCGAAGGCAAAGTGCTGCTCAGTCTAGACGTGGCCAGTGGCAATACTGGAGAGGTGCCCTCATGCTCCTCATTCACCTCCACATTCAAATGCAGAGGTGACATTATTGCTGGGGCGGCACTGGGAGATAGCCGTGAGCTATCTGAGGTCTGTAATAGCCAGCAGCCAGCACCCACACAGCAGCTACCTAGCCGCTATCCAGTAGCCAGCACCCACCCAGCCAGCCCCAACCCATCAACCAGCCAGCACCCAATCAAAAGTCAGCACACACCCAGCAGCCAACCTCCAGCCAGCCAGCACTCCCACCCCAGCCACCCACCCCAAAGGTAAGGATGCTGTTTTAGTGTCCATAGGCACCATATTACCCAGATACGCTACTGTGCCAGTTTCCACAATGTATTCCAACAATTGTTTCAGGGGCCACACAGGGTCCCCCTTCATCAAGGCATGTGGTTACACAGCATTACAAAAACAAACACTTTATATATCTCATTAATCCCTCATACCCCACCCTACAAAGTGACCTCACGTAGGCATCATGGTGATTGGCATCAGTAAACAATCATCAAATAACGTAAGTAAATACAATCAACACGTCCTTCCATGTATACAAGATAAGCATTGTAAAGTGTGTGCTGTAACCTGTGGTGTGCTGATAATATTTGCGAACTGTTCTGATGTGTGGTCCTGCCTATACCACTTTATCAAGCACCCAAAGCAACTGATGGTGTGCTGCCTTCATCCTGGAGTACCAGATATGTTACTGGACGTGGCAACATTTTCCCCCCATTCTTCAGTGCTAATAGTGTTAATTTAACCGCAAGCAGGCTGCTATGGCCTCGGATAAGGATAGAGAATCCCTGGAATCTCGTTTTCTAACTTTCACATGTTTAAAGGGAGTCCAAGGGGAAAGACATATGGAGACTAACGTATTTATTTCCTTTTAAACTATGCACATTGCCTGGCTGTCCTGCTTATCCTCTGCCTCTAGTACGTTTACCAATAGACCCTGAACAAGCATGTACAGTAGATCCAGGGGCGTAGCAAAAAGGAGTTGCAGAGGTTGCAACCGCATCAGGGCCCTTGTGACACAGGGGCTGCGAAGGGCCCTCCCTCAACTGCAGTATTAGCTCTTTATTGGTCCTGTGGTGGTAATAATCACTTCTATAGATACAGTACTTTGAATAGTGGTAATCATTAACAAGCTGTTCCCCATCCCCTTCTTGCACCTCTGACACTGTAGTTGCCATTGGCAGGTTTTGGTGCGCCGTATCAATTGTTATGTATAGAGTGCTTGGGGGGCCCCAATGTAAAACTTGCATCAGGGCCCACAGCTCTTTAGCTACGCCACTGAGTAGTTTAGATGTTTCTGAGATGTTTATGAGAAAAGCTGCATGCTTGTTTCGGGTGTGTTATTCAGACCCTACTGACCAGAAAGATGAGCAGGATTGCCATGTAATTGGTATTGTTTAACCCCTTGGTGGCAGTCCCAGGACCGCCGAACGCCAAAAGGCATCAAGAGTGGTGGGCGGATATTAGCGGGGATCGCCCGCCGATGAGCACGCATGAGACGTCAACGGTCTGCCATCGGCGATCGCCGCTAACAGATGAAAAAAAAGAAACAGCCGTTTCTTTTCTTTGTACAGTGCTGCTACCTAATGCAGTGCTGTACCGGGGACAGCCCTATCGCTGGGCTGTCCCCTGGAGGGGGAAAACAAAGGATCACTCTCATAGGCTGATGCCTGTAAGAGACGATCCTGCTGATTGGCTGTCGGGGGGAGGGAGGAAGGGAAGGCAAAAAAAAACCCACGATTTTATTTAAAAAAAAATGTAATTAAAAATATAACACTGCCTGCAGCAGCGATCAGAGCCCACCAACAGAAATCTCTGTTGGTGTGTAACGATTGATGTAGCAAACAGAAGTCTGGTTATTGTGTGATCTGCAGTATGACCAATAAATCAGACACTATGGGCTCGATTCACAAAGCGGTGATAACCCAGTTAAAGACTTTAGGCGTGATAACTATTTTTATCATGCCTAAACTCAGTTTAGGCATGCTAAGTTTAGGCATGCTAAGTTTAGATAAGTTTAGATTGCACGCAAAGTCCCGCACGCAAAGCAGCGCCATTAAACTCTATGCAAAGTGCACCAGACTTTGCTAGCGCAAAACTTTTGATCAGCTGTGCACTGCGGTGCTAGCCCAGTTGGTACTTAAACTTATCACACCTAAAAACTTATCACACCTAAACTTATCACACCTAAACTTATCATGCCTAAACAGAGTTTAGGCGTGATAAAGGGCTTTTCACCACGGTGCTAACTGTTAACACCGCTTTGTGAATCAGGCCCTATACATGATTATATGGTGATCTGCAGAATCACCAATAATACAAGTATAGCTAACAAGGTAATAGCAAGTGTACAGTGCTTGGCTGTGCTCCTTAAGTGGTTAAAAGGAAAAAAATATGGCAGCCACCATATGTCTCACCTCAGGTTCCTTGGAATATTCTGGTAAAGAAGATAGGTGTTTTATTTTATATATATTTCACAACCCGGTGTGGGGTCTAGAGCAGGGCTTTTCAACCCTGTCCTCAATTACCACCAACAGTGCATGTTTTGTGGATATCCACAGAGGTAGTTCATCAGCTCTACTGAGACACTAATTACCTCACCCGTGCATGTTTGTGGTTTCCTGCAAAACATGCACTGTTGGTGGGCCTTGAGGACTGGGTTAAAAAGCCCTGGTCTAGAGAACCCTATATGGTAAAAGGGAGAATGTACACTGCATAGAGTCTCCATTTCACCATCTCAGCTCAGCTTTCTTTTAGGGACACCTCAGGTGTGGATCAGCCAAGTTCTGGAAACCCCTTAGTAGACTCCTGAGTTTGAATATTTTCTGGTGATGTTTAACACGTAGCACCATTCTGTTTTATAGTTACTGGCCCTGTACATATTATCAGGCAGCTGGGACTAGTATATGTGGACCTTTGACTTCAAATCACTTTTAATGTACATTATGTTTGACATTAGTCCATGTCCCAATGGTACTAGTGAGTGGGAAATTGAGATTGACCTGTCAATAACATGCACTTAAGACAGAGCTGTAAACTGGTCATTAAAATGCTATTAAACTGAAGTTGAATGTTCATGGCCATGGCCAGAGGAATGTTTCGCATGTTGATATTTTGTTGACTACAGTTTCTTTATTTCTTTTAATACACATCTTCCATATATCTTCCTAGGACCCCAGGTCCTTCAGGTCAGAAAAGACAGGCCGAGGTCTTCTGAAGGAGGGCTGGAGAGAGACACAGCAGCCAGTCATGTGCTCCTATAAGCTGGTGGCCGTGAAGTTTGAGGTGTGGGGTCTGCAGACCCGAGTGGAGCAGTTTGTACATAAGGTGGGTCTATACATTAGACTGAATTAGTTAACATTGTCTTAACAGAGAATAATGTCCTATTGCACCATGAAAATGATGAGAGAGAGAGAGAGGGAGAGGGAGTTCATAATTCATCCATTTAAACATTCCAGAATGTAGACCTGGATACTGTCACATGTCACACATTCAGTTCCAGTGAGGGTGAGGAGGCCAGATGTATATTTTTTACTAGAGAAGGTTGCTTCAACCCATATCTAGAGCACCGATATGTAATTTTGGCGTGCACATCCTAGATAAAGTCCACAGCTTGCTTATAGTGGATAATGTCAGTGATCCATGTGATAATACAATGGTTATGTTGTATTTGCAGGTGGTCAGAGATGTTTTGCTAATTGGGCACCGACAAGCCTTTGCCTGGGTGGATGAATGGTATGGTAAGTCAGCACTCTCCAACGTAGTCATGTCATGTAGACATCCAATTTTTCAGCGCATTTAGATCATTTGGAGTTTCCACCAAACAGTTTCAGGTTAGATGGGTAATTATACTATGACCCAGAGAAGTAACTAGGTGTGAGGGAGAAGTGCAGTAGATTTGTGAAGGAGCTTCCCTATTCACTAATTTCTATCTCACAGACAATTTGGCTAGTGAGGTATTTGCATACAGAGCTTCTACAAAAACTGAGGTCTAGAGTTCGAACTCCTTTCATAGCAAAGAGATAAAGGAGATAAAGGTATAATTCATCCCTGCCTGAGCAGCTCTTCCCAATCTCCTCTTTCCTGGATATAATCTCTATGTCCATTCCCTTCCTGAGCAGCTGCTTCCAGTCCCCTCCCTTCCTGAGCAGCTGCTTCCAGTCCCCTCCCTTCCTGAGCAGCTCCTTCCAGTCCCCTCCCTTCCTGAGCAGCTGCTTGCTTCCAGTTCCCTCCCTTCCTGAGCAGCTCCTTCCAGTCCCCTCCCTTCCTGAGCAGCTCCTTCCAGTCCCCTCCCTTCCTGAGCAGCTGCTTGCTTCCAGTTCCCTCCCTTCCTGAGCAGCTCCTTCCAGTCCCCTCCCTTCCTGAGCAGCTCCTTCCAGTCCCCTCCCTTCCTGAGCAGCTCCTTCCAGTCCCCGCCCTTCCTTCCTGGATATAATCTCTATGTCCCTCCCTTCCAGAGCAGCTCCTTCCATCCCCCTCCCTTCCTGAGCAGCTCCTTCCAGTCCCCTCCCTTCCTTAGCAGCTGCTTCCAGTCCCCTCCCTTCCTGAGCAGCTGCTTCCAGTCCCCTCCCTTCCTGAGCAGCTCCTTCCAGTCCCCTCCCTTCCTGAGCAGCTTCTTCCAGTCCCCGCCCTTCCTTCCTGGATATAATCTCTATGTCCCTCCCTTCCAGAGCAGCTCCTTCCATCCCCCTCCCTTCCTGAGCAGCTGCTTCCAGTCCCCTCCCTTCCTGAGCAGCTGCTTCCAGTCCCCTCCCTTCCTGAGCAGCTCTTTCCAGTCCCCTCCCTTCCTGAGCAGCTCCTTCCAGTCCCCTCCCTTCCTTAGCAGCTGCTTCCAGTCCCCTCCCTTCCTGAGCAGCTGCTTCCAGTCCCCTTCCTTACTGAGCAGCTTCTTCCAGTCCCCTCCCTTCCTGAGCAGCTCCTCCCAGTCCCCTCTCTCCCTGAGCAGCTCCTTACAGTCTCCCTCTTCCTAAGCAGCTCCTCCCAGTCCCCTCTCTCCCTGAGTAGCTCCTCCCAGTCTCCTCCCTTACTGAGCAGCTCCTTCCAGTCCCCTCCCTTCTTGTGCAGCCCTTCCCAGTCTCCCTCCCTTTCTGAGCAGCTCCTCCCAGTCCCCTCCCTTCCGGAGCAGCTCCTCCCAGTCCCCTTTCTTTGTAATCTACTCTACTCAATTCCCTCAGTTTATAAGCAGCTTCTTTTGAAAGCAGCTCCACTTCGTTCCATGCATTTCTCAGCAGCTCCTTTTAGTTCTTCTTCCTACTTAACTCCTCTGGTATCTCCTTTTACCTCCTGTCCTCAGTTCATGTTCTTCTGGCAGGGAAGCAGTTACTCTGCTGGCAAGGATTAGCTGAACATGCTCTGCGCCACGCTTTTATATTATCTCGTGAAGTGTCAGCTGCAGGAATTATGAGAGCCTAGGTTGGTTTTATGATGAGAATTACATGAGACCTTCAGATACAAAACAAGGCAATAAATCCTCCAAATAAAACGTTGAGTTTTGCTGCAGGGAGGTGGAGGATGGGGGACTCTAGATGGGAATAAATGAGGATAGCGGGAATGGGAGGAGTAGGAGGGGCTGACAAATGTTCATCTTTACATTGCTAATTACAGGAGCGGCCTTGTGTTTTATAGTTAGAGTCCCCAGAGTGAGGCTAGAAAGCAAGGCAAAAAGCATGAACTTCAGTTTGTTGCAGTTCAAATAAGGCCTGGGACCCACTAGCAGCACTTTTCTAAGTCCTTGTGATGTGCAAAGCTCTTGCCAATGTAGTGCTATGGGTGTGATCTCACTTGAGGGATGAGATTTAAGAAAAAAATCGCCCATAGCATTACATAACAAGAGCGCTTACTTAGAAAGGCTCTGCTAGTGGGTCCCAGGCACTGATCCAGAACAAGGCAAGCAGAACCCCAGAGAGACAGCTGCCAGTTTATCCTTCCTAGGATTCCCGGCTTCACTGATGATGCTCTGATTGGTGGACAGGATAAGCTCGGGGTAAGCCGCCGCGGAGGATATCTCAGCCCCTGGGTGGGGCGATTTCCATTCTGTAAAGTGCTGTACGCGCAGCTAGCACTTTGCTAGCGGCGCGTACAGCTTGATCGGCCCCCCTCCACCAGAGCCCTGCGCAGGCCGGACCAATCACTCTCGGGCAGCGCAAAGGGCTGGATCGGATGCGTCTGACGTCAGGACGTCAGCTGACGTCCATGACGTCATTCCGATCGTAGTCATGGCGACAGGAGAAGCCAAACAGGAGATTGCGTTCTATACGCAATCTCCAGTTGCTGTTGTTGCCGGCGGCGATCGGAACTAGAGGGACACATGCGCCCTCTAGTGGTGTTTCATGTAGCTACCACTCAGGTAGCTACATGAAGCAAAAAAAATAAATTACAAAAAAAGTGCAATGCAGCCTCCTTGGTGGAAAAAATGAACCGCCAAGGAGGTTAAGGACACCTGTAATCAGATTTTTTGATCCAGAAGCATTCCTGATATTCATACACCCATCCTTCAATGAGACACTATAAACAGTGTTTGACTTTAAAGTACAACTATCACAAACATTAAAAAATTTTAAAATACACGTGTATTAATTGTATTTTTGTGCCAGAGTAAAATGCACTGTAAATTTCTTATTTTTTCCTATGTAGCTGTTACTTACAGTAGCAACTAAAAATTTGCCAGATCTTACAGATTCTGGACTAGTCATTTCCTCGTGGGGGTTTCTCAGGGTTTTCTTATTATTTTCAAAGGCACCCCCTGAAAAAGGACTTACACAATGGTGCTGCAAACCCAGTCTCCTCCTGTGCATACCATTCTTCAATTGGAGTTTGCCACTGCCATCCAGGGAAATCCTTTTGAAACAAAGGAATCCCTGAGAATCCCCTCGTGAGGACATGGTTTGTCCACAATCAATCACAATTTTACTGCCTACTGTAAGCTACAATAAGGGCTGGTTCAGACGGACACTTGTGGAGTGTTTACTGCCAGCGTATCGGGGCTTGGCGTTAAACGCTCCCATTCACGTGAAGGGAGCGTTTGTACCAAGCTTTCACGCGCGTTTACCACGAACGCGGCGTTCGGGTCCCGATTTTCACTGGCGTTCAAGGAGCCCCAGGAAGCTACATGTGCTTCAGGGCGGTTAACCGCGACGGGTAATGTCCCCCTAGGGGAAGCCAAACCGCTAGCCCATCCGAACGCAAACGCGAACGCTGCTGAAGCCCGAACCGCGACGCCAATGAACGTGACGCCTCCAAACGTCCGTCTGAACCAGCCCTAACACAGGAAAAAAAATTGCAGGGCATATTTCTCTGTGACAAATGCAAAACTAATACTCATGTATTTTACATTTTTACACATTTTGGAGATAGTGGTCCTTTAATGTACAAACACGGCAGCACATGTGCAGGAGCGCATTATGGCCTGCGCAGTGGCACGGAGACACTCATGCTCGAGCAGCTTTGTGCCACTGTGCAGGCGTGAACCTGCTGCTGCCTGCATAGAGCGGCCGCACTCCTACACAGAGGGGAGCGTGACTGCAAAGGTGAGGAGGGTCCCAGCCGGCAGCAGAGGGGTCACGGAACATCGGGGAACCTTCTGGAGCGTCTTATAAAAGAGCAGTAAAATAATCAAGTCTTATTTGAAATGTAAATTGTTGCTGTTTAATGTAATGATGTACATACTCTTTTCTCCTGTGAATGGTGAAATGCATTGTGGGCCAGTGACTCACTGTTGTTGTTATCTGATGATGCTGTTTAACCCTTTCCTTTCCCATAGCCTCTTAGAGCACCTTCCTTGCTCTCGCCTCCTCCTCTCCAGCCCATGACCAACTACTAATGACAATAATATCTCTATCCTCTATTCCCGCTGAGTACCGCATGAGCTCCTCCAGCTGATCCGCATTCAGTTATTGTCCTCAATGTGGCAGGATTTTAGTTGCATTTGCAGGAAGAGTGAGCATATTCTTATCTACAGAAAGTGGAAGGGCAGAGCATGTCTATAGGAAACAGAAGCATCCGCCCCGCATCCGCCCCAGTCAGGGATCAAGTAGAGATACAGCAACCATGCCCATTTCACACACCTCCTGACGAACCCTATTTGCCCTTCAGGGTACACCAAGCTTAAAGGAGAATGATAAAAAAGCTCCTTCTTTATTGGTGGGATGTTTAAGGTGTCAGGGATCCTCTTCTTCACTCTTTTTGGTCTCTTCCACTTGACATATTTTATAACAGCCGTCACTTCTCTTGATGCAGCTGCTGACCTGTTGCTACACTGAAGTAATGGTAGTTAGAGCTCTTCTCACGTTGAGGTCCCCAAGTGAAGACGGGGTTTCTGTCAAGCCTACTTTAGGCGATAAGTAGTGATGTTCATGTTTAGGAGAACTCATGGAGAAACATGTGATCAGTTTGGTCAGGTGATAGATATGTGTAAGTGTCTGATTTGCTAGTCATCATGATCACAACAAATCAGAACTTTGCATATCTATCAGCTGATCAAATCCTAAGTGGAGCTGCTACCAGCTGATCAACCAAATCACATGCTTCTCCATGAGTTCTCTTAGACATGACCATTACTAGTGATAAGCTGTCCAGTATTTTAAAGTAGGGGTTGAAAATATCTTGGGTTTGTGGATAAAAAGATATAAAACTGACCCTAGCTGGCGTAGAATCTGTGGCAAACAGTGTTGTGTGTCTGTATGTCTATGTCCACAAACACAGTTCTAGTTCTGATTTCAGTGTTTTGTTGGAAACACAGTTGTCCTGTATGGGCAGGCATGGATTTAGGACTTACGAGGCCAAAATCTGCCCCCAAAACGTGAAAAAAGTTAACGACCTGCATGACTTTGTAAGGCACGGAGGACGCCGTCCGCGCCCTCCGTGCCGTTCCGCCTGGTCCCCTCTGCTCAATAGCCCCCCGAAAGGCTGCAACCCCACGGTCTGGGTCGGTATCTGCAGCCTGCATAAAGATGGCCGCCGGAGCTGGCCACGGCTGCGCAGTCCGCATAGCCGCTACTGCGGCTGCGCAACTCTAGGGCCAACCCTCCGATCCACGCTGCCTGTTACGTGGACCGGGGGTTGGCCCTAGAGCTGCGCAGCCGCAGTAGGGGCTATGCGGACTGCGCAGCCGTGGCCAGCCCCGGCGGCCATCTTTATGCAGGCTGCAGATACCGACCCGGACCGTGGGGTCGCAGCCTTTCGGGGGGCTATTGAGTAGAGGGGACCAGGTGGAACGGCACGGAGGGCGCGGACGCCGTCCTCCGTGCCTTACAAAGTCATGCAGGTAGTTAACTTTTTTTGTGTTTTGGGGGCAGATTTTGGCCTCGTAAGTCCGAACTGCTTAGCGAGTCCAACACAGACAGATGGCGTTCTGCTTCAGCAAGTGATTGATTATTCCTTAATCAGAAACTGATCAGTAAGTTGCTATTGATTTATCACCTTGCAGCATCCAATAACAATGCGGCCACTGCCACTATAGAATTATAAATATGCTGTACAAAGTTATGCAGTTGCCATATGGATTAGTTCATTTCAGTACCAGGAGAATCTGGCACAACCTGGAAAAGATAGTATTGGAATAGTTTTTTGCTGTTAGGTGCTTCATTTTGGCACCAGTGCTGAGCTGTAATACAGTGGAAGTTTAAGCCAGGTTATTGGCGCTATGTTCTTCATTTTCATGCCAGCTACATAGATTGCTACATAGTTGAAATACTGGGCACTGATAGCTAAAATGCTAGGTATCCGTTTATACAGAATACCCAGAGAACTCATGCTCATCCAGAACCACTGGAAAGTAAAAGTGAGTAAAAGATACTAAAAAGCCCTCTTGCTGAAAAGCAACGCTAAATATAATTTTGTCTTCTGTATACAGAAGGTATTCGCAAAAATTCAGCTTTAAAGAGACACTGAAGCGAAAAAAAAATTATGATATTATGATTTGTATGTGTAGTACAGCTAAGAAATAAAACATTAAGATAAGATACATCAGTCTAATTGTTTCCAGTACAGGAAGAGTTAAGAAACTCCAGTTGTTATCTCTATGCAAAAAAGCCATTAAGCTCTAGGACTTTCAAAGTCGTGGAGAGGGCTGTCTTCTGACTTTTATTATCTTAACTGTTCCTGAACTAATTACTTTTTCTCTGCCAGAGGAGAGGTCATTAGTTCACAGACTGCTCTGAAAGAATCATTTTAAATGCTGAGTGTTGTGTAATCTGCACATATTAGAGAATGATGCAATGTTAGAAAAAACACTATATACGGTACCTGAAAATAAAAATATGAGAATATTTTCTTTGCTGCTAATCTTCTAGAAATTATTCATAGTACACAACCAATTCACTATATCATATTTTTTTTCGCTTCAGTGTCTCTTTAAGTGAGTAGCTGATTCATCCCTCCTGAATATGCAAATCACCTCTTTGTGTCCCAGAAAACCAGGCACACTTCCAGACCTGCTGTTATATAGTGAAATAGGTTCAGTAGGTACATTTAGGTACAGAGGAACATTATGCATTACCTATTGAAAGGCTTAGCAGTTAGGTTTAAGCATGGATTAGGGTTAGATTAGGGAATGGTAGTTGTCATTGTTGAGGTTAGAACGTTAGGGATAGCTGTCAGGATGGGCTTAGCAAGGAAGGTTCCAGTTTTTCGTTGGCAAGGGGTCAACATGAAGGCTGCGTCCAGCAAAAGGCAGCACAGAGGATTTTCTGTAAATGGAATCAATGCTCTTTACACTTCATTTGCCACGGTGCAATGTTTATGTGAGTTCTGTAAAGTGTGACAAGCCAACGCACTGCCGCACTTGTTATAAGACATGAGCAGGAATTTATAGGTTTATTCACTAAACTGCAGTAAGCAGAATAACGCACATAAAGTCTTACTGTGCAATGACAAGAGCAGAATACAATAGATTACATACAATGCATTGCACTCTATTTATTGTGTGTAAGACTTTATGCACATTATTCTGCTAATTGCAGTTTAGTGAATATACTCCCTTAGTGTCTTCTTGCTATGGATGGCCCAGTTTAGTTATGGGGAGCCAGAACCACTGGGATTTTTGTTGGGGGCAAAGAGAACCCATAACCTCCCGTGCTAAAGCACTCCTAGCTACAATTGTTTGAAAAAGAAGGCTTTGAAAATGTCACCTCCAAATGAGTGGAAAACAACACCCATAATGCATTGCTCGGTAGAATAAGCACATCATTGCTTTATGCCTATGTAAGCCAGGCACACATCAAAAACCGCTGTTGTATAGAAAACCTCTAGCCATTATGACTGATATAGCTGTTTCAGGCTGTTTTAGCCTCATCAGTGCAAAGTATGGATTAGCTATTGCTGTATGGGTGGACTGATCATCAGTCAGAGATGTTATAGAGAGAGACCCTAGTTAACCTATGGTAAATCAGAACCTAGTATTTCATGTTCTTCCACATGCCCTTCTCATGTCCCAGAAACAAAGAGTTGTGGCTGATGACAATGCTGAATGTGGCATCCTATTATGACATTTATTTTCTTTGTTTGTCTCCAGGTAAGTTTACTCTGCAGTATCTCCGCCTCTTTCCCCTTTTTCCAAATGGATCACTTAGATCTCTTCTAAGGGATCTTGGCTTGGCAGATCCTCTCCTCTGTCTCTCCTTCTCTCCATGCTTTGATTATATCCTCCATAGTTGCCTGCCCTGCTCCTCTTGTGATGCTGCCTAATCCAGAGACACAGGACTTGTCGCTCTTCAGCTGCTAGAGAACCACAAGTCCCAGCATGCAGGCCACACTGGCACTTGTAGTTCTTCCTAAACCAGTGTGCCACAAGTCTATTAAGCCTGGCCTAACCCTACCAGCTCCTGACTTAGACTAACTTTATGAGGTCACTCAATAAAGCTAGTGACCTCATCGCTTCATCAAATTTTCCCCCCCGCTCGCTCTTCCTTCCTGGTGCTGTAGGATCCCTTGTATGACTTTCCCCCATCGCCCGGGTTCAGTCTGTGAATGTTCCATCTTTGCAGATATGACACTGGAAGACGTGCGGAACTATGAGAAAAATATGCAATACAAAACAAATATTAAAGTTTGCAACCGACTTTCACCAACGCGAGATGAAATAGACGCCAAACAAAGCGTACGTTCCCTTTTAATCATGTTATAGACTTATTACTACAGCAATACAAATATTGGTGTGTGGACTTCCAACAATGGTAGAAGTATTGGTGATGTGATAAAGGTAAATTGACCTGTCAGGGGGTATTGCTGTGTTAGATAGATTATACCTGTGTTAAAGAGGGTACAGCTCTGCTACAGAGTGTTGAACTGTCTGAGGGTATTCCGATAAGATAGAGGGGGTAGTGGTATTTCTGTGATGGAGTCAGTATAAATTGAAATATAATGGAAAGGGTCTAACGGAGATGAAGGGGCCTAGATCTGAAAAATTGGTATAGATGTGGTAGAGGAAGTATAGATTGAGGTATGATAGAAAGGGTCTAGTTGAGATGAGGTGGCCTAGATCTGAAAGATTGCTATAGATGTGATAGAAGGGATAGAAGCTGTAAAAGAGTTTAACTGGACGCTGCCCATCAGAATCCATGAGGCTGTCTAGCTGTAATAGAGCAGATGATGGTGTTTGACAAATTTGGATTGGAGCAAGGGGATTGGGAGGGGGGAGGATCTACCTGTGTTACAGGATCTAGCATCACTGTGTGATGGAGGGTAGCTTAGCCATAATGGAGAAGAGTTTAGCTTTGATGAAGGTGATATAAATATGGTGAAGGGGAGTCAAGATGTGGTGGAGGAGAGTTTACCTGCCTGTGATAGAGATGATCTACCTGTGATGGAAAGGACTCTATCTCTGATGGGGATGGACTTGGTATGTTGGAGGGGAGTCTAGCTTTGGGAGTCAAGGTGTTATGGAAAGGAGTCTAGCTGTAGCGGAGAACAGTCAATATGTGATGGAGGGTAGTCTAGCTGCGATGAAGATGGTCTAAACATGGTGGAGGGGAGTCTAGCTATGATGGAGAGGAGTCATGATGTGATGAAGTGGTATCAAGCTATGATGCAGGTAGTTTAGTTATGACAGAGGTAGTCTAGCTGTGTTGGAGGTGGTCTAGCTGTGATCGAGATGGTTTAGCTGTGATGGAGGTGGTCTAGCTGTGATGGAGGTGGTCTAGCTGTGATGGAGGTGGTCTAGCTGTGATTGAGATGGTTTAGCTGTGATCGAGATGGTTTAGCTGTGATGGAGGTGGTCTAGCTGTGATGGAGGTGGTCTAGCTGTGATCGAGATGGTTTAGCTGTGATGGAGGTGGTCTAGCTGTGATGGAGGTGGTCTAGCTGTGATGGAGGTGGTCTAGCTGTGATGGAGGTGGTCTAGCTGTGATGGAGGTGGTCTAGCTGTGTTGGAGGTGGTCTAGCTGTGATTGAGATGGTTTAGCTGTGATCGAGATGGTTTAGCTGTGATGGAGGTGGTCTAGCTGTGATGGAGGTGGTCTAGCTGTGATGAAGAGGTATTTAGCTATTATGCAGGTGCTTTAGCTATGACAGAGGTAGTCTAGCTGTGTTGTCTACAACAACAGCAACAAATCACATTTATAAAGTGCTTTTCTCCCGTAGGACTCAAAGATGTCTAGCTGTGATGGAGGTGGTCTAGCTGTGATTGTGTAGCTATGATGCTGGTGGTCTAGCTATTATGGAGGTGGTGTAGCTGTAATGAAGGGAAGTCTGACTATGATGGATTTTGTCTAGCTATAATGGAGGTGGTCTAGCTATGATGGAGGCATTCTAGCTATGTTGGAGGTGGTCTAGTTGCGATGAAGGGGAGTCTGTCTAAGATGGAGGTGGTCCAGCTGTGATTGAGGGGGAGTCTAACTATGAAGCAGGGGATCTAGCTGTGATTGAGGGGGAGTCTAGCTATGAAGCAGGGGATCTAGCTGTGATGGAGGTGGTCTAGCTATTATGGATTTTGTTTAGCTATGTTGGAGGTAGTCTAGATATGTTGGTGGATTACCTCTGGCTGTGTTGGAGGTGGTATAGCTATGATGGAGATGGTTTAGCTATGCTAGAGTTAGTGTAGCTATGATGGAGGTGGTTTAGCTATGCTAGAGTTAGTCTAGCTATGTTGAAGGGGGGCTCTGGCTGTGGTCTAGCTATGATGGAGCTGGTCTAGCTGTGATGTAAGTAGTTTAGCTCTGATGCAGGGAAGTTTAGCTATGATGCCAGTGGTCTAGCCGTGATATGAAGGAGTGTCAGCTGTGATGGGAAAAGGCTACCTGGTTGTAAAGTGTCTAGCTGGGATACAGTGGGCGTGTCCTCTGTAGAGGGGTGGATATAAAAATAAAATGTCAGTATATTGTTTGGTATGAAGTCTCCATAGCCCTGGCTCACAGCTGGAGTTTTAGTGATCTTTTCAGCAATATTTACCACACATACATCTTCATATGTGTTATATAATTATTTATTTGTCTTGTCTGTCTTATGCATTTGTTTATTTTTTTGTTTTGTCTTTTTCCACCTGTAAAGTATTTGTCTGTATTTTTCTGTAGGTCTCAGTATATGTAAAAGTTGTCTTTTTTGTAAACACAAGTACTTGGATAGCTGTATGATAATCAACTGTGCGTTTGTGACGGTAGAAATGGCAGTGCATGCAATTTGCAACAAAGTGAAACAAACTCTCTCTGCTGGTCACAGCCGGATCAAAGCTGTGTTGCAACTTGAGTCGAGTCCGTTCTCTGCTCATTGCAACACTGACAGTGAAACACTCCTATTTTATATATAGGAGCCAGTCACACTTGTCAGTCTGTGCCATCCATGATAATCCCGGACAGGCGGATGCATTCCCTTTATATCCTATGGTGGTAGTGCATCTGTCCCAGGCTACAGCCAGACCACAGCGGACCATCAGAGCGCACACTACACTGTCTGCTCCCGCAGGTAATCCGGCTCAAGTGGCTGCAGTTGTGTTTGAATCACACCTGAAACAAGCATGCAGCTAATCTTGTCAGATCCGCCAATAATGTAAAAAAATACCTGATCTGCTACATGCTTGTTCAGGGGCTATGGCTAAGGCCTCATTCACATTAGGCAACGCATGTGGCTGTGCAGGGGCATAGCTAGAGACTATGGGGCTCCATAGCAAAATTTTATATGGGGCCAACAGATCGAGCCACTCATGAGCAATGCCAGCTGCCACTCAGCCATGGATATGAATTGACTGGGAATGTACACTGTGTATAGTCTTTGGGCACTGAGACAGAGTCAGAGGGTGGAGAAACAAATAGTTCACATCAAGTACCACTTGGGCCCCCTCTTTTTCAGGGCCCCATAGCAGCTGCTATGGTTGCTATGGCTATTACTACGCCCCTGTGGCCGGAGCTGATCCTCCTCTGTCGTAGATAAAACCAGGATCCGCTGGTACTCCTCTGTGAATATCTGCTTGGTCTGTGTACTTATTCTGCTATAGGCAGCTGCACTACAGACTGTGGCAGTGAGGGCTGTCAGGCAGCTGCACTACAGACTGTGGCAGTGAGGGCTGTCAGGCAGCTGCACTACAGACTGTGGCAGTGAGGGCTGTCAGGCAGCTGCACTACAGACTGTGGCAGTGAGGGCTGTCAGGCAGCTGCACTACAGACTGTGGCAGTGAGGGCTGTCAGGCAGCTGCACTACAGACTGTGGCAGTGAGGGCTGTCAGGCAGCTGCACTACAGACTGTGGCAGTGAGGGCTGTCAGGCAGCTGCACTACAGACTGTGGCAGTGAGGGCTGTCAGGCAGCTGCACTACAGACTGTGGCAGTGAGGGCTGTCAGGCAGCTGCACTACAGACTGTGGCAGTGAGGGCTGTCAGGCAGCTGCACTACAGACTGTGGCAGTGAGGGCTGTCAGGCAGCTGCACTACAGACTGTGGCAGTGAGGGCTGTCAGGCAGCTGCACTACAGACTGTGGCAGTGAGGGCTGTCAGGCAGCTGCACTACAGACTGTGGCAGTGAGGGCTGTCAGGCAGCTGCACTACAGACTGTGGCAGTGAGGGCTGTCAGGCAGCTGCACTACAGACTGTGGCAGTGAGGGCTGTCAGGCAGAGCTGTTTGAATGGAGAGCTATAAAGAAACTCCTGGGTTGCTCTGCAAAGCTATGGAAACAGCTCACAGACAATTAGGAGTGTGAGTGAATATGCTGCGCAGCATGCGAGAAAGATAGGCGGCTGCCGTGTCATGGTAACAGGTTTCATCATTAATGTTAAATGTTAAAACCTTTATCCTGACCCTATATTAGTCCACGCCAAATCTCTGTAATTCTATAGACAATAGCCAAAATCCCAAATGCTCCCATAGAGAGACAAATGATCACATTGCCGTCTCTTGTCTTCTCCCCGCGCCACCTGACCATGACCGGAAACATACGTACGCCACCATGGCGCCTATTTATAAAAGTTCACATGGCAACGTTAGCTAGCTGTTAACAGATACAAGAACCGATTTGCAAGGAACAGCTCTTTTCACGCTGTTAACCCTTTCCAATCCTATGCTGGATTATGTCCGATATTGGCATTTTCCAGCATTGGTCCCATCTCGGACATAACTCGACATAGGAAAATGGCTGCCACTAGGGGCGCTGTTGCCGGATAAAATTCAGCACAGTGCCAGCCTCTGTACATCAAAGTGATGGACCAAGTCCAACACCTTCATTGCCGCCAGCCCCATCCTCCGCTGTTAGGGCACATAATTTAGATATTGCTAGAGATGGCCCAGCCTTGGAGAATTCATGGAGAAGCACATGATCGGTTTGATCAGCTGATAGATTTGTAAGGCTCTGATTTGCTGGTCATGATCATGTGTTAAACCAGGAAGTCATCACAGCAAATCAGAGGCTTACAAATCTATCAGCTGATCAAACTGATCATGTGCTTCTCCACGAGTTCTCAAAGGCTGGGCCATCTCTAGATATTACGTGCGCACATTTGAGCTCATCCCTAGCTGCACCATTGCTAGACGTAGTCTGACAAAGTGTCACACCATGTAGATCGAAATGGCGGATAGAGTCCAACACTTTGATCACCTCTGGCACCACTTTACACAGTGTAATTACGGAATTACACTGGCACATGTGCAGTGGAAGCAGAGCTACCGCCTGCATTTTGTTTTGCATAGAGCATGAAGTGCAGTAAATCTTTCTGTGACATAGCCAGCAATTAAAACATGTTCTGTGGAGGGGAAGAGTTGGAATGTGCCCCTTTACTTCCTGTCCCAGTGATGGGAGGGACATAGGCAGCAACGGAGACCTGAAACAAGAAGAAAACCCTACATCTGAAATCCAGGCTATTTTTCTAGTTCTGGAGTGAAAGGAGTGGCTACGAGAGCCACCTATCCCACCGTCGTCTGGTCATGAAGTCTTGTGTATTGCAATGACAGGGCTTCAGTGCCATCTCTCTGCATTCTTGTAGTGTAAACAATAGAGTGGGCATGCATGTATTTAAAAAAAAAACAGGTTAAATGATTTATTCAGATCTAATGTATTAATGAGTAAAGAACATTTTTGGAACATTTAAGTAAAAAAGTACAATAACACTTCAAATAACAAACATGCCACCCAAGACTTGCAGAATGGTGGGACAAGTTGGTTATGAATGAGATAGTCCATGTTATTGGTGTGGACATTGTTCCTGTACTTGGTAATGTTGCAGCGTAATTTCTCTCTCCTCCCTTCTCCACAGACATGACGATGGAAGAGGTCCGAGAGTTTGAAAGAACCACTCAGGAAGCTACCAACAAGAAAATTGGGATATTCCCACCTGCCATTTCAATCACTGACATTACGCTGCCTTCCATTGCTCGCAGCGGACCCTCCAGCGCCCCCTCCACCCCACTAAGCACCGACGCTCCGGAGTTCCTGACCGTCCCCAAAGACCGCCCTCGGAAGAAGTCTGCACCGGAGACCTTAACACTTCCTGACCCCTCTCTTAGCACACAAAGCATGTCAACTAGTAACAATCCATCTCTCCTGAATCCAGAATAAGTGGGCGGCCTGTGAGTCAGCAGCAAAAACCCCACCTGCCCCCCCACCACCTGCAGCCACGAAAGGGGTTTTACAACTCATAAAGACATGACCATAGGCTAACGCGTTTCACAGCCATGCCTGTAAACTCTCTCTGGCCATAAGCTGTTTGATTCAGTGCTTCCCACGTCATTTCTCCCTGTTGCCTCCTTCGTACAATCTCTCTTGCTGCTCGATGGTGACAGTGGCGTTTACTGTTAACATGACTAAAGCGTGCAGTTAACCATTTTAAAAATGTACCATCTTCGTTTCTTGACGGGTAGATGTATAACCACACGACAATCCATAACGTAAAGCTTTAACCCTCACATAGTCCTTTTTACATTGTCTACCAGATGACATATCTTCCTCGCTGGAAGTTCAATGCGTAGATCGATAACTCCACATATTAACAGACGCAGGAAGCTGCCTTTTGCACATGAACAGACTAAAATCTTAGAAATATCTGCATATCGTTGGTCTTTCGACCTGGCAGTGATCATTTGAGTTTCAGGTCGGTTAAATTAGCTCAACGTTGGGATCTTTTTATCGTCACGGATTTCACGCATATTGGGAAAGGTGAAAAAAGACAGTAATGTTGTAAATATCCCCGTAAGTGGAATAATGTGGTTCTCATAGAGAGGAAGCTGTAGTCCTGGACAGTATACAGAGAATATCGAAAACAGGATTTAGCATTATGTATTAGGCTGCTACTATTAATTGTCATAATCTCTTAAATAGTATACGGGGGGAAAAAACACTTTTTTGTTTTGTCTGTGTTCTGGAAGAGAAGCCATTTAATAGTCAGCTTATTATTGCAAGTGACTGGATGATGTCATGGCAACTTGGCTGATGCTCTCTGGCTCCTCGGGGGCGGGGCTTTCTGCAGAGGGATGCATGTTTAGAACTTCTAGATTTAACGGGTAAGCACATAATCCATACTGATGTAGCATGAGAACAGCGTGCTGCTTATAGTGCAAGAATGCGGCGACAAACTTTATTAGTCTACGATAAGGCAAAATGTGTACATATACGTAAAAAAAAAAATCTATTGCGGCTAGCATGACATGGCTTATTCACAGGGCAGACGCAACTATTATTTTCACGTCACAATATAGTGAAAAATTAAGGGGTTGTATCTACAGTGGCCTGACAATGTAAAGAGGGGCCCCTTAATATATTGTTTGTTTTTTAAAAAGTAATTAGGGAGGTTTTTCTTAGCTTGTGCTCCGCATCCGATGGGCACAGAAGGAAAATGTACCAGAATATGGAGGCAGGAAGCCATACTTTGCAAGAATACAAATCCCTTTTGTCATTTTACTATACGTTTAATGTTTTTATGGTTCTTATTCTGCGTTTCGTTCAGCTGTATATGGGAGAATAACAGTGTTGCTTATTTTGTTATTGGTGTAACAGTATTGCTGGCTGTTGTGTTTATATCTTTCTGTTTTTATCCAGTTTGTCTCTTATGAAGATGAGCAGCGGTTAAAACACTTTTTTGTTATTGTTTTTGCATGCAATACAAAACTTTAGGAAATGCTGGAAAGTGTCAACTCAACAAACAGGACTTGCATCAGTTTGGAACTGAAGTTGTTCATTTTTAAACCACCTATAAAATCCAAGACTGTTCTGGATTTGTTTTTCTAAGTGATTGACTGATTAGAATTTTGCAAAACAAAACTGGGGACAGATCAGAGTTCATTAACAAGAGGCTTCAGAAACCTGTAAGGCAGAATTCGCTATATGAGAAATACCTAATCTGGTTAGGACTGTGCGATTTTTATGTCGCAATTAGGGCCTATTCGCACAATCAGATTCAGTCTATTGGAATGTAATCCAGCATACTCTTTCATCACTTTTACTAGCCAGCCTGGACTCAATGACCTCAACTCTATGGCCACTGGAAAATACAAATAACTTATACCCAGTGGTTTTTTATGGCCTAAAATGTGGCTTGCTGTATAGCAAAACCCGGCTGACCATATTTCAGCAACTTTACAACAGATGTACCAAATGTACCCTAACACCTGCAGGCTCAACAGGTCTTTGTAGGTGCATTTGATTGGCCCGATTCCAAGCCGTAGCCAATTTGCAGACAAGCCTGAGTTTTACTTGGTTTCACTCTTGCAGAAGGCAGTGAACGGCTTAGGCTTCTGTGTTTACTATACAGAGAGCTGCCTTGGCTGAACTGTCCTGCAGTCTATTTACAATTGCTGATAAAAACTAATTAGACAGGTTTATCTGCCTAAACAAACACAGGACACAGAGGAGTCTATTTCTTCAGCATGTGGAATAGAGATTTCTCATTGTGTGCTGTACAAGAGTTCAGGTCAACCACACCCCCACTGATACCTCGGCACGAAGGTCTGTAGGTTGCCCAGATTAACCTTTTAAAGTGGTGCTCTGTTTAAAGGGCATCTTTTGAGACAAGAATATGCGAGCTGGCATAGCTGACTTTGTTTCAGTGGTGTGATCATCAGGGTAGGCCGCTTTATTCTTGCTTTTGTGCACAGTGTAGATAATGGCCTTGCATTTATTGTAATTATCACTGCTGCATAATTGTGTTTTCTTTTTTAGTTCATCAGCCACTCAAGTTAAAGTGACACAACGCAAAACACGTAATTAGTGGGTTAATTCCAGTGTGATACATTTGGCAGTGCAGCCTGTTTTGTGTCACAGACCCATGTGGAGGTGCTAGTACACTGTAAGGCACAGCTCTGGAATCTCCTAAAGGACCAATTAGCAGAAAGCTTCAAGTTCTCACGGGAACGCCCCCTACTGTTCTCTCTCCTCATTGCTCAACTCCAATTCCCCTATGCCTTAAACTCCTCCCCCCACCTCGGACAAGGCCAGATATTGGGCCTGATTCACAAAACGGTGCTAACTGTTAGCACCTTCGCGCGTCTTAGCATATTTTTGCGTGAAAACCGGTTTTTGGGTGACAACCGGTTATTGCGCGCAAAAAAACGCATCCGCGCGTTAACAAAAGCTTTTTCACACTTGCACGTTAACGTGAATTTATCGCGCAAACGTGAATGTTAATGCGTGAAAAATTCGCCTTAACGCTCGGACACAAATTTTTCACGTGATAACCGTTATTATGCGAAATTTCACGCAAAGCACTTTTCACAGCGTGCTAACAGCTAGCACCGTTTTGTGAATCAAGCCCATTGAATGTTAGCATCACAGTTCACATGCAACCTTCCTTTCTGCATTCTGCCACCTACATGGAATGATTTTTCTCTAGTGATGTTGCAGGCATTATAAACAAGCATAAATGGTAGAAAAAGACATTGGTTTTCATTATGCACTTTAAAGTTATCCTAAAGTGGAAGAAATCTGCCCAGTTTAACTTACCAAGAGCTTTTTCTAGCCTCCTGCAGTCCTTCTGGTCCTTCACTGACATTCTGCGCTGATCCATTCAGCAGCTGTCCCCTCCAATAGCCTCCTTGATTACACTCTAGTAGCCAGGAACATTATGTGCAATATTGCTACTGCGCATGCACAAAACGCTCCCGGCCACGAGAGTGTGATTGAGACGCCAGCTGGGGCCACGCATGCGTAGTAGCCAGCGACTTGCTCACTCGGCCAGCTTTCAGAGGGCACAGCTGCTGAAGGGATCAGAGAAGAACAGCAGCAAGGGACCTGAAGCACTACAGTGGTTGGAGGAAGCCCCAGGTGAGTTAAACTGGGCAGATTTCTTTCCCTTTAGAAAACGGAAGCGCAGAAAAACGTATGATATAATGAATTTTATGTGTAGTACAAATATTTCATAAAGCATTAGTACCAAAGAAAAGTCTTATTTTCAGTTATATAACTTTTTTTTTATAATATTGCATCATTCTCTAAAATTTACAGTGTACAAACTACACTGTATTTTAAACTATGAAACAGACAGGGCCGGCCCGCTCATGAGGCGGGGTGAAACGTTTGCCTCAGGCGGCAAACTTCTAAGGGCGGCACCCGCCCATCCGTGGGTGCGGGGGGGGGGGGGGTATTGTGCCTAGCGGTGGGGAGGGGGGTTGGACCCCCCCCCCCCCCTCGCCTGGGTCCCCCGATCTGCGCTCCCCTCCAGCTTAAATAGGAAGCAGCCGATGCCCAATTGCCTCAGGCGGCAAAAAGTCTAGGGCCGGCCCTGGAAACAGAGCAGAGCTAATGACCCTTTGAACTTCTCTGCAGTAAAATCTTAAACAAACAAGAGACAATGAGCTATAGGTTGAGATAAGTGCTTCAGAAAATAGCATTGCTGTCTGACTAAATTAGTCGGAGAGCTCAGAGAAGCTCTTTTGCATAGATAATAATTGACGTTTCTTAACTCTTCATGTACCGGAAACAATACGACAGTCATATCTGTGCTACTAATGTTCCATTTCTTATCTGTACTACACATACAAATCATTATATCATAAGTTTATTTTCCCTTCGGATTCCCTTTAAAGCCCCACTCTTGGAAATAACATGATTTCACTGCTGGTTAGCATGGCAAAGGATTAGAACCTCTTAGGAGTTTTTAATCTCTCTCTTCCTGTTCTTGGAACTTTAAGACTCACACCTGCTGGACCCGGGGACAGGAAATGAGGGACCACAATCAGAACTTGATATAGGTTCCAAGTCCTCATCACTTTACACACCAAATAAACCTTTTTTATTCTCACATTCTCCAGATCCAATGTTGAGCAGCATTTTAGTCCACACCCAACAGCTATCAGGACTTCTGTTGTCTACAGATGCTGAATTCACCTAAATCCTACTTGTGCTGCTAAAACAAAAAGTGCACTTTTACGACACTTTAACACGTGCAAGAAAATCAAAGCAAGTTTGTATTTTGTATGTCACTCTTCCTTCCATCCCCTGAGATTTAGTAGAAACCTCAGCAACCATTTGAAATGCTCTGCCAGATAAAGCCATATACAGATGTCATTAGTTATAGGAATAACCTCTTAAAGAGACTATCCAGGCATTCCTGTCTTTGTGCCTCTTACCAGCCAACCTGCTCTGATGCAGGAATGACCAATGCACACATCTAAAGGTTCCTAGGGCTGCCCTTCTACATGCAATCAGGGACTTTGGATGGCCCCTTCCTCCCTTTACTCCACTATTAACTTTTTTTCTTCTTCTAGGAAATGTGATTGTTCTAAAACAACAAATTGCTAAGAATGGCATATGCAAGTATGTTGCACTATATAACTGTTCATTATCATGAAGGCATCTAGGTAGTGATAGTCATGTCCAGAACTCATGGAGAAGCAGGTGATCAGTTTGGTCAGGTGATAGCAGAGGTGGGAGAGGCTCCAGCCTCAGGGCGCAGCGTAGGAGGGGGCGCACAGCTATCATTCCTCTATTGGGTTTGAAGCAGAGAGAAATAAGAAAAGCGGATACATGGCAGTGACTGCAAGCTAGAGAACTATAGATTAAGATGTTGGGGGCCATGGGGCGCCTCTTATTCTAATAGCAATCAGTGTATGACGGCTGGGGTGGGAGGGATGGCGCACTTTGGTGTCTCAGCTTAGGGTGCTGAAGGACCTTGTCCCGGCACTGGGTGATAGATATGTAAGTCTTTGATTTGCTAGTCATGATCACGTGCTAAAGCAGGATGTGATCACAGCAAATCAGAGCTTTGCAAATCTATCAGCTGATCAAACGAACCACATGCTTCTCCATGAGTTCTCCTAGACATGACCATCACTACACCGCTACACCTGGGCAGATTGGTGAAACAGCCACACCTTGTATTGGCATTTGGGATCAGTGTACTTCATAAATGGCCATTCATCTCTGGTGGGTAGGGGGTAGGAGGATTTGTATGGCACACAGTTACCAAAGTTTGCCTAATATCAGCCAACCTGCAGATAATTCGCTCAGGTAACAGACATTTCTGCATCTTCAGAGCTCCGTCCAGAGGTCCACTGGTAGATGTATCTCCACAGGTTCAGCATGCACATAAGGATTCAAAAGCTACATTTTACCCTACATTAGATCATCTGTAGTGCAGACAAAGGGTATCCTAATGCTGGATACACACGGTGCGTTCCCGCACTCGATTTCCCGCTCGTTTATTTCCAACATGTCCGATTTGCATTTCGATGGATCGTTAGGTCGATTTGGCATACTTTGCATGCGAATCGACCTAACGATCCATCAAAATGCAAATCAGACATGTTGGAAATAAACGAATCGACGGGAATCGAGCGGGAACGCACCGTGTGTATTCAGCATAAGAAATAACAGATTTACCTACTACCCAGAATGCCACCTCTTTTTATTTTAAATGTGTTTAGATCCTGTCTAGTGATCTCACTTGTGTCTAAAGAATGGGTAGGCTGCATTCTCAGTTATGTCAATTTTCTCTTGTGAATGGGTAGGCTGCATTCCCAGTGATGTCACTGTTCTCTAGCAAATGGGTAGGCTGCATTCCCAGTGATGTCACTTTTCTATAGCGAATGGGTAGGCTGCATTCTCAGTGATGTCACTTTTCTCTAGCAAATGGGTAGGCTGCATTCCCAGTGATGTCACTTTTCTCTAGCAAATGGGTAGGCTGCATTCTCAGTGATGTCACTTTTCTATAGCGAATGGGTAGGCTGCATTCTCAGTGATGTCACTTTTCTCTAGCAAATGGGTAGGCTGCATTCCCAGTGATGTCACTTTTCTCTAGCGAATGGGTAGGCTGCATTCCCAGTGATGTCACTGTTCTCTAGCAAATGGGTAGGCTGCATTCCCAGTGATGTCACTTTTCTATAGCGAATGGGTAGGCTGCATTCTCAGTGATGTCACTTTTCTCTAGCAAATGGGTAGGCTGCATTCCCAGTGATGTCACTTTTCTCTAGCAAATGGGTAGGCTGCATTCTCAGTGATGTCACTTTTCTATAGCGAATGGGTAGGCTGCATTCTCAGTGATGTCACTTTTCTCTAGCAAATGGGTAGACTGCATTCCCAGTGATGTCACTTTTCTCTAGCGAATGGGTAGGCTGCATTCCCAGTGAAGTCACAGGTTAGTCTGCATTCATAGCAATATTTCTGGCCTCTAGTGAGTACTGTAAATATGATGCATTCTTGGTGATGCTACTGGTCTCTATGAATACAAGGCATTGTCAGTGGTGGCCCAGTCTCTAGTAGATGGGTAGGCTGCATTCTCAGTGATGCCATTACCAGTGTCTGATGCACAGACAGACTGCATTCTCAGTGATGTCTCTGGCCTCTAGTAACTAAATGGGCTACATTCTCAGTATACTCGCTGTTCTTTGATGAATGGAAAGCCAGGATTGCCAATGATATTATTGTTTTTTTGTTGACTGGACAGACTGCATTCTCAGTGATGTCACTGGTCTCCTAGCAAATGGATAACACTGAATTCTCAGTGATGTCACTGGTGCTTAATGAATGGATAACACTGAATTCTCAGTGATGTCACTGGTCTCTTAGCAAATGGATAACACTGAATTCTCAGTGATGTCGCTGGTCCTTAGTGAATGGATAACACTGTATTCACAGTGATGTCATTGGTCTCTAGTGAATGGATATTGCCGAATTCCCATTGATGTCACTTGTCTCTAGCAAATGGGATAGATAGGCTGCTTTGTCAGTGATGTCACTGGTCTCTCTAATGATGTCATCCCAGCAATTTATAGGACTTTGTTATAGCTAATTTCTCCATTTTGTGTTCAGTTTATTAGAAATGGAGTTTTCTTGCCTCCCCAGTGTTATTGTGGTATTTGTAGTTCAGCAAAGCCTTACCTGTCTTGTTGTGCTACCTAAGCGTAATCTGTTTACAAGATAGAGCATGTCTCTGCTTTTGTCCTCAGCCAGGGCAACACTGCCTTTTGGTATTATTTTTACATGGCAGCCCTTTTGTATCCGCACATCCATCTAGTCAGAGAATGAAGGAGAAAGCAGGGAGGTGTTTATCTGGCAAGGGTAAGAGAACTCTTGCCAGTTATTAGAGATGGATTAAGACATAATGGGGCCCAGGCCCGGATTTACCTCATGGGAGCCTATAAGCGCAGAAGTCCTGGCACCTTAGACTCCGCCCTCCACGCACCTACAAACCCCCAACAAACTGCACTGCAGGTGTGCTGGCTGTACCAGCTGTCACTTCTCCCTAACTTCCCTTGCCTGCCATAGGTAGCTACAGGTGCCACTTAGTGTTTGGTAGCCGGCAGTACCCTCAATATTAAGTAGCTAGAGGTGCCCCTGACTGAAGGGAGATCTCGTCAGTAGAATGATGATAGCCAGGTGAGTAACCTCTAATTTACTCTCAGCTTGGGACTCTGCATAGGGAATGAGGGAGGAAGGTGCTCAGGAAGGGGAGTAAGCTGCCTTTCCATCATCAGGTGCCTGTAGGCATGTGCCTACAGTGCCTTACAGTCAATTCAGCCTTGATGGGGCCCTAAGCAAGGAAGTAGATTTGAGCCCACTTGTAGTCTTTTTTAAGCTAAAGTGGAGAAAGGTCAAAGAAGGAACACCCTTTATGTCCCAGGCACCTTCCTAGGTTGCCTGGCGGATGATCCTGCTCTGCCAGATATTGAAAGGTGTATGTAAATGCCATGTGTGTGAACAAGTCTGCCATCATCTCTGCAACGTTTCAACACTAGGTTCTCTCCCTTCTTGTTCCTTTATTCTAGAAACTGCCCTCCAGGATCCCCCTCCCCCCCCCCCCCCCCCCCCCGTTTTATTTACTGGTGATTTATGTATGTTTTTCTTTTACCTGGACCAAGATATAAAGAGAACCTGTGACCTAATCAAAGTAGGAGAGGTCCATTTTCGGAACTCCGACCACAAAATGAGGATCAGGTGACAGGTACTCTTTTACAGGGATTGTGGGGATATAGTGAGTCTAGTGGTTATAGCACATATTAATCCATACTGCTTTGGTGTTTGACTTCTTTACTTGTTTTGTGTTTCCTTTGGTTGGATCATCTTTCTTCCTTGTTTCATACTGTAAATAAACTTTCAATCGAACTTTTCAACCACTATTTGAGTCCTTGAGTTTTGTTTGCTCTGTATCATAAATCAATGATCTGGGTCTCTCCCAGTCTGCATCAGGTGGTCCACACATGATGGATAAAGTTCAGAACGCTCACCACCTCAAACAAGCAATTGGGGGAGATACTGTACAGTATAAAGACTCTGTGCGAAACCTTGGGGTGATCCTGGATGGAAATCTAAAACTCAGACAGCAGGTATCAGCTGTCGTCAAGTCTTCCTTCTTCCATCTAAGAAATATAGCGAGAATCAAACACCTTATCCCAGCTGAAGACCTACCTGCCCTGGTACATGCATTTGTATCCTCCCGCCTAGACTACTGCAGCGCCCTGCTCATCAGATCTACATATAAGGTTCTGAGCTCCTTCCAACTAGTACAGAATGCTGCAGCCAGACTCCTAGCCAATGCCCCCGCAGCTCACACATCACCCCAGTACTGCAATGTTCTCCGCAGCCCACACATCTCCCCAGTACTGCAATGCCCCCCACAGCTCACACATCACCCCAGTACTGCAAACTCTTCACTGGTTACCAGTAAAATGGAGAATCAATTTTAAGATCTGCCTGCTGACGTTCAAGGCTCTACACCACATGGGACCCAAATACATAGTGGATCTATTGGAACTTTATGCCCCTCCACGCACCCTCTGCTCTGCCAACAAGATGAAGCTGGTTATTCCCAGGATACACTTAACATTTGGTGCTCGGGCCTCTTCCTATGCAGCCCCTACTCTATGGAACTCACTTCCACAATCAGTACGAGAGGCTCCTTCTCTTGACAGCTTTCAAAAAAGGCTAAAAACTCACCTCTTTTCCTGAGCCTTTGAGACTGCATAATGCAGGGCCACAGCGCTTTAAGTCCCCAGGGAGAAAAGTGCTACTGAAATATTATTGTTGTTAAAGCCAAATCCAAAAAGTCCAAGCTTTATTAGGAGAAGTTGTAACTAACAAGATGCAGATGGTGGAGCACAGGAGTTTTAGAGAGGCTTAAAGGAATCATCAGCCAAATTATGCTTCCCCATGATATACTTACCCGGGGGCTTCCTCCAGCCCCTTGCAGCTGACATGTCCTTCGCAGAACCACTACTCACAGCCGCGGCCCGGGGTCCCCACCGGTGCAGTGGCCGACCTCCTCTACTGCGCCTGCGCGAGCGCCGCTGTCAATCAAGTCCATGCAGTAGTTCTGCGCCTGCGAAGTACACTGCGGACAATGTGGACTTGATTGCCAACGGCGCTCGCACAGGTGCAGTAGAGGACAACCTCAAGGTCTCTGCACCGGCGGGGACCCCAGGCCGGTGGCTGCGAGCAGAGATGCTGCGTGGGGGCATGTCAGCTGCAAGGGGCTGGAGGAAGCCCCCGGATAAGTTTGTTATGGGGCAGCAGATTTGGCTGATGACTCCTTTAAAATGCACCAAATAATTTATACTTACATAGGGCTCCTTCCAGGCCCTTGTAGTCCGTTAGCTTCCTCGCCATCCTCTTGGTCCCCTCGATGTTGCCACTTTCAGCTCCGTAACATCTGCGACTCGTACAGTTCATTAAGAGCGTAACTGTGCTGATGCAGAGTGCTCCTAGCCAAGAGAGGGCGATCAGGTGCAAGCAGCAGGACTGCGCATGCTGGACCGCAGGCCTCACAGAGGCACAACTGAGGGGACCGGATGGATTCAGAGGGAGCAGATCAACTACAAGGGGCTGCAGGAAGCCCCAGGGTAAGTAAACATCCTTTCCTGCAATTTGTCTCAGGTTTACTATAAGCCAAAAGAAAAATTCAAAAACAAATGAGAAACTTACATAATTATTATTATATTACTATTTTTACTATTAACAAACACAGAACATTTATATCGCGCTTTTCTCCTGGCGGACTCAAAGCGCCAGAGCTGCAGCCACTAGGACGCGCTCTATAGGCAGTAGCAGTGTTAGGAAGACTTGCCTAAGGTCTCCTACTGAATAGGTGCTAGCTTACTGAACAGGCAGAGCCGAGATTCGAGCCCAGGTCGCCTGTGTCAGAGGCAGAGCCCTTAACCATTACACTATCCAGCCACCATTACACTATCCAGCTATTATTTATAGATTATATATTAGCACAACCAGTGCCATGAGTACCGATACATACAATTGATGTGTAGTTTGAATAACATCACCAATGTACATTTGATACATTGCACAGAAACAGGAAACAAAAAGGGGGAGGTCCCTGCCCTTGCGAGCTTACAATCTAACGGGTAGTGGGGTTGAGACACTGGGGGAGTAGACAAAAGCGGGTAGCAGATGAGGCAGTGAGCTATAAAGGATACCTGAACCCAACTAAATGACAGCAGATTTACTTACCTGGGGCTTCCTCAAGCAGGTCCTCCCTGCAGGTCCGCGGTCAGCCACTAGGCTGTGGTACAGAGTTCCAAACGAGAGGTTACATTCTATATTATCATGACAGATCCTATAGCGCTCAACTGGCACTGTGCAATATATAATTATGTCACCAGGTAGGCCCTGCTACAGGCAACAGAGCTTGCCTTTGATTTGCACCACAATATCCAAGGTAAGTCTTCCCCACCTTTTAAATTCCAAAGGTTCATTCCTTTAGGCTCTTCCGATACTTCTAGTACAATTGTTTAACTCTTAAACTGAAATTTTATAGGGCACCTGTGCACTCCACTACTCCCGCACACTCTGCAGAAATTGAGGAGAAGGTTCTAGATTACCTACATGGCTAGCTGAGTAGCACTGAAGTAACTTGATCTTACAGGACAAGAGAAATGCTACTGTGCAGCCTCCATACATACAGAATAAGTAGGTACTTAGAATTACACCCAGCATACAGGCAGGGGCGGAGCAATAGGGGTTGCAGAGGGTGCAACCGCATTGGGGCCCCAGGGGGCCCTCCCTCAACTGCAGTATTAGCTCTCTATTGATCCTGTGCTCATAATCACCTCAATAGATACTTTGAATAGTGGTAGTCATTAACAAGCTGTTCCCCATCCCCTTCTTGCACCTCTGACACTGTAGCTGCCATTGGCAGGTTTTGGTGCGCCGTATCAATTGCTATGTAGAGAGTGCTTGGCGGGCCCCATGTAAAACTTGCATCGGGGTCAACAGCTCCTTAGCTACGCCACTGCATACAGGACAAGAAAAGTGCTACTGTGCAGCCTACATACATAAATGAAAAACACAAGATAAGCAAATGTTTAAGCAAAGGTGCCAGGTAAGGATAAGATGATTAAAAAGCGTTTAAAAGGGAGGTATTAGTGGACTTACCTCTTACAAGGAAACTCACAGTTCATTTTCACTGAAAAATATATATTCAATAAGACTCCAAATTAATTGCAACATGTTTTACTGGCAGTACAAGGAGCTTGTGGAAGTCCTGACAGCTATAGGTAGCAAGAGCCCCCCCTCCAGTATAGGTAGTCAGATTCTCGCAAGTGTAGGTAGCCAGAGATGGCTCATTAGCACATAGTCTTACAAGATATTGGCTACTCCTGGGTAAATTATGCAGGTAGGCAGTGTAGGTAGCCAGAGTACCCCCCCTCCAAGTATAGGTAGCAAAAGTCACCCTTAAAGAGAACCCGAGGTGTGTTTAACCCTCTGGGCGATACAATTATATCGCCCAGGAGGTGGCGCAGCACTATTTTTTAATTTTTTTTATTTTTTAAATCATGTAGCGAGCCCAGGGCTCGCTACATGATAGCCGCAGCGCAGCGGCATCCCCCCACCCACGCCTTCGGCGATCAGAGTAAGCAGGAAATCCCGTTAAGAACGGGATTTCCTGCTGGGCTTCCCCGGTCGCCATGGCGACGGGGCGGGATGACGTCACCAACGTCATGGACGTCGTGACGTCAGAGGGAGTCCCGATCCACCCCTCAGCGCTGCCTGGCACTGATTGGCCAGGCTGCGCAAGGGGTCGGGGAGGGGTCTGCGTGGCACGGCGAGCGGCGGCGGATTGGCGGCGATCGGAAGTTACAAAGTAGGAAGTTACAAAGTAGCAAAGTGCTAGCTGCGTGTAACAAAAAAAAAATTATGCAAATCGGCCCACCAGGGCCTGAGAAATCCTCCTGCGCGATATACCCCGAGCTCAGCTCGGGATTATCGCTCAGGAGGTTAAAGAATGTTATCTGCATACAGAGGCTGGATCTGCCTATACAGCCCAGCCTCTGTTGCTATCCCAAACCCCACTAAGGTCCCCCTGCACTCTGCAATCCCTCATAAATCACAGCCATGCTGTGAGGCTGTGTTTACATCTGTAGTGTCAGTCTCAGCTGCTCCTCCGCCTCCTGCATAGCTCCGGTCCCTGCCCCCGTCCCTTCCCTCCAATCAGCAGGGAGGCAAGGGATGCAGGCGGGGACTGGAGTTCCGCAGGAGGCGGGGAGAGCAGCAGACTGACACTATAGAGCTAAACACAGCCAGCTCTGACAAGCTGTTTGTCAGCAGCGTGGCTGTGATTTATGAGGGATTGCAGAGTGCAGGGGGACCTTAGGGGGGTTTGGGATAGCAACAGAGGCTGGGCTGTATAGGCAGATCCAGCCTCTGTATGCAGATAATATTCTTCAAACCCACCTCGGGTTCTCTTTAAGTATAGCTGGCCAGAGTTCCGTTCTTTGTGTAGGTAGCCAGTGTCGCCATATACCCCCAGCCCCCGCTGTATGTAGCCAGATGGCTCACTACCAAATGGTTTTATGAGAAAATGGTTACCCCTGGGAAAATGATGCATGCGCAGTCGTCATGCACTAGAACACATGCAGGAACGGCGTGGCCAAGCTCATGCGTTGCATACTAAAGACTACCAGGGCACTTTGAGGCACCAACCTGAACAAGTCCCTAATGCTGGATACACACGGTGCGTTCCCGCACTCGATTTCCCTTTCGATTCCCATCAATTTGTTTATTTCCAACATGTCCGATTTGCATTTCGATGGATCGTTAGGTCGATTTGGCATACTTTACATGTGAATCAACCTAACGATCCATGGAGATGAAAATCGGACATGTTGGAAATAAACGAATCGAGCGGGAAATCGAGTGCGGGAACGCACCGTGTGTATCCAGCATAGACACACAAACAGAAGCATGCACATCTGCAAGTGCCAGCACCCATGGTATGCTGAGAAACCCTGCTATTCACTGGCCCTCTTAAAGGGCAGATTCCGGGTGCCCACTGGTGCAGGTTAAGCCAAATACCTGCTGGGAAATATATTCACATGTCTTTGTGCATGAAAATTACTCATGACATAAAATACCTGATGAATCTAATAGGACTGAGGTAGAGGTACTCCTCTGATAGGTGCTGTTAGCCACTGCAGAGGGAGGGAGCCACTGCCTGTATGAATAGAGGAAGGGAGAGACAGAGAGAAAGGGGCACTTTAGGCGGACAGTGAGCCGTCTACTTAGCATCGACCCCTATTAGCCACCACCTGAGGCACGGCCATTGCCTTGCCTCTTCTTAGAACTGCTCCTGACTGCATTGACTTTCTTCTTGACCGAGAATTTCCCCAACTTAGGCCAAGTTCCTTAGAAAGGCCACACTAATTCTCTGGGTTTGAATTACAAGCCATCCATTCTGAGGAAATCAGTAACGGTTACCTGAACTTTTTCTGAAACTTCTCACAGGAAATATTACTTCTTTGCTTACTTTTTAGTACTTTTTCAATTGTTAGGTGAAGAAAAGTTAGTTTAGAGACATAATGAATGGGGTTTATTGGGGCCTGATGCAGGAAAGAGCAGTAATATTACCCTTACTACCGCCACTTGTGTACCACAGATTAAACTATTAGCGTGACTGTTGCTCTGGTCACACGTGCTACTAATGAGCGTTGCCATTAGTATTGCGCGTTACCTTTGCAAGGACTGCGCTAGTCGCATACCACGGTACACGGGGTGGTAGTAAGGGCATAGCTCCCAACTTTTTGAGATGAGAAAGAGGGACACGTAAGCCACACCCATGCCACATCCCTGATCACCCCCCCCCCCCACCGCACCCCTAGTCACACATACCATAAAGATTTCATAAAAAAAATATGTTGTTTTATAATTCAAACCACACTGGTCCTTTCTATCCTGGTTCATTTTCCTTCATATTAACATTATAAAATTAGTAATATATCAATTTAAAGGATGGGAATAAAGTTTAGAGAAGGCTTTCTCAAACAGGGTTCCCTGGAACCCCAGGGTTCCTTGAGGACTCTGCAGGGGTTCCTTGGCATTTTACCCCATCGTGGGGGAAGTATAATAGAGCACACCATAATAGGTGGTACTGTAACAAGAAGCACTAAATTGGGGGGGGGGGGGGGGGGGGGGTCAGGAGACAGTATAATGAGTGGCAGTGTAATAGGAGATAGTGAAATTAGCAGCCACACCTACTTAAAGAGACTGAAGTGAGAATAAATCTCGCTTCAGAGCTCATAGTTAGCAGGGGCATGTGTGCCCCTGCTAAAACGCTGCTGCCGCGCAGCTAAACGGGGGTCCCTTCACCCCCAAACCCACTCCCCGCAAACCTTGGTCGTAGAATTGGTCGTAAATCTTCTCTTCCTGGAAGCAGGGCTAACGGCTGCAGCCCTGCCTCCAGTCGCGTCTATCAGACGCGCATCGCCGCCTCTCCCCCGCCCCTCTCAGTGAAGGAAGACTGAGAGGGGCGAGGGAGAGGCGGAGATACGCGTCTGGTTTCTTTATAGGAGGATCAATTTAAATCAAGTGAAGCCACAAAATAGCGATCTGTTTCCAAAATTTTTTGTTTCACACTTTATTATATTCACAAAAAATTAATTTTTCTTCTTCAAAAAGGTAGAAAAATTATTTGTAAAGCAGCAGAAGAATTTGTGGTACAGACATATAAAACAGCAATACAAAAAGCAGATCATAGACACTGTGTGCTTTGTTTGATGAAAAAAGGTAATTTTAGTTCAGGCGACGACACTAGTCCGTTTCGGGTTATTGACCCTTCGTCAGGCCTTTACAAAGCATAGAGAATTATCTTGACCAGATAATATGTACAGTCATAAAAGACCAAAAATGAATTTGATTAGTAAAGAGGTATCTGTTCCAACCAGACACAACCCGGCACCTGACTGATGGCTGACATAGGGAAACTCAGCTGCAAACACAGCGTCTGACAGACGCGCGTGGGGCAGGGCTGCGGCGGTTAGCCCTGCCCCAATGTGGAAGTGCTCCCCCGCTTTACGGAGGGGATTTGGGGGTGAAGGGACCCCCGTTAAGCCGCGGGATAGCTGCGTTTTAGCAGGGGCACACATGCCCCTGCTATCTATGAGGTCTGAAGCGAGATTTATTCTCGCTTCAGACTCTCTTTAAAGACCATGCCTCCTGAAAAATAAATGTAGGGGTTCCTCGAGACCAAAAAATTGTTTGCAGGGGTTCCTTGAGATCCAAAAGTTATTTACAGGGTTCCTCCATGGTAAAAAGGTTGAGAAAGGCTGGTTTAGAGTCAATCAAACATTTTTTAGTAGAGAAATATATATACTTACATAAAAAGAGGGACAAAGTCCTGAAAGAGGGACAACTGAGGAGGAAAGAGGGACAGGGCTCCCAAAGAGGGACTGACCCTCCAAAAGAGGGACAGTTGGGAGCTACGGTAAGGGTAATATTGCCGGCGTTATGCGGCATTATTACCGCTCTTCCCTGTATTAGTCCCCTGGTACTTTCTTCAATAGACAGAACCGAGATCTGCAATATAATCTCAGAAATGACTGGAATCCACAGTTAGCAAAAAATGCTGCACATATATAGCATCATGTTTTGCAATTTACGTATTTGCTACGAAAATTGCGTAATTGACGATAATCTTAGCGCTATCTGGAACAAATAATTTTATTTTTTTTTAAAAACAAGGCCTTATAATCATTTGTAAGCATCTGCAAGATCGCTTTGTTACTTTTTTACTTCCTTTTTTGTAAAAGAAAAAACTGATTGAAAGTAACTTTAAAAATCAAATTTCTCAAAAACTGAAAAGTCTTTTTCAAAAGTTTTTTTTTCTTGTCCCCACTATTCTCGTTAACATACCTAACAAATTTGGTAAATATACGGAGACTTTGCTATTAAGCGCTAAAGTTGGTGCCATTGATTTCACTGCAATTCATGAAAGTGTTTCTGCAAAAATTCACAGTACCACCTGAAGTTCTAGGAAATTCTAGCAAGCCTGCCAGAGGCACTCTCTCTCATCCCTAGGGACTACCTTAAAGGACAACTGAAGTGAGAGGTTTATAAGGGCAGCCATATTTATTTCATTTTAACCACTTGAGGACTGCGGTGTTAACCCCCCCCCCCCCCCCCCCCCCCTGCAATCCCTGCCCGCAGCCATTCACGCAAATCGGCGTGGAGTGGTCCTGGGGCTGTCGCTGCGTTCACGCCAATGGGCGTGGAGCAGTCGGCTAGGGGTTAAACAATACTAGTTGCCTGGCTGTCCTTTTGATCCTCTGCCTCATATGCAGACATTATTGTCGGCTGCATACTTGTTTCTGGTGTGTTATGCAGACACTGCTGCAGTTAAACAGATCAGCAGGGCTGCCAGGTGTTTAAAAGGAAACAAATATGGCAGCCTCCATATTCTTCTCACTTCAGTTGTCCTTTAAGTAAAAAAAAATGCTGGCTACAATAAGTCATATAACATATTAAATTAGACTATTCACAAGATAAACTTTTCTGCCATGGTCACTTTTTCTGACAGGGTAACATTCAGAATGTTTTCATGCACATGAATTTGGAAGCAGCCTATTGATTTCAGTAAACTGAGATTCCGGGCCTGTATTCGAGTGCAGTAATCAGGCAGACCTAGTGGAAACTGGCCCTCAAAGGGGTGTTGTAACATCCAAAAATAAAAAATTGGCTAAAAATAGTTAATGCCCCAAATATATATATATATATATATATATATATATATATATATATATTTGTAAACCCTTTTTTTTGTTAAATAGATCCCAATATATCCAATCATTTTTATTTTGTTTCATACCTGGTCTGTGTGCCGTTGCTGAACTGTGCAATGCCAACAGGATTGAGGGAGGTTTTTTTTTGGTACTTACGTATTATCCCGTCTGGAAAGTTTGGCAGCTTTTTGTTAATGTTCTGTTTGATCCCCTTGCCAGATCTAACCATTTTTGGAAAGCTGAAAGTCCCGACTTTCCTTTGTACTGGGTCCAGAGTCAATGCGATGCCCCATTCCAAAGTGTGGGTAGTGGGGTTGGGGGGAGGAACGGGTGTCCCCTGCACTTTGTTGCAGAGAGCACAGTGGAATTGAGTCTCCTACCCATGCCAGTAAGAGAGGAGATGAGGGCAGGGCCAGATTTACCATAAGGCACTGTAGGCACCTGATGATGGAAAGGCGGCTAACTCCCCTCCTCGAGCGCCTACCTTCCTTGTTCCCTATGCAAAGTAGTATAGGGGAAAGTAGAATCCCAAGCAAAATATAAATGAGAGGTTACTCACCCTGGTTCTGCATTCTACTGACTGGATCTCATTTCAATCAGGGCACCTCTAGATTCCTAATACTTGGAGGCAATTCTGGCTACATAATACCAAGGATAGCTCTGGCTATGATGGTGGGTAAGGAAAGTAAGGGATAGGTGACAGCTGGGCCAGCCAGCACACTTTCAGTGCAGTTCAGCGGACGTTTGTAGGTTCATGGAGGGTGAAGTCTAGGGTTCCAGGACATCTGTACCTATAGGCTCTTGTGATGTAAATCCGGACGCGGATGCAAAGCTGCGCTGCTCCTTCATCTGTAATGAGAAACCCAGGGCACTTGACATAAGTTTTGAAGACACAGATTTATGCTGCAAAGGAAGAAGAAGACCTACCGGGTGTGCTGCTTATCATGATGTTGGGTCCATCTCGTACTTCTGTAATTGCACTTTGTGAAGCCAAGTTCAGGGGACGCTCCTCCTTCAAAACCCAGGAACTTGTGAACTGAGCGTCATGCCGACTCGGGACCCAGTGTGGGACTTTCAGCTTTCCAAAAATGGCCAGATCTTCCTGGGGGAGCAAACAGAACTTTAACAAAAAGCTGCCAAACTTTCCAGATGGGATCATACATAAGCATACCTCCCAACTTTTTGAGATGAGAAAGAGGGACACGTAAGCTACACCCTAGTCATGCATACCATAAAGATTTCATAAGAAAAATGTGTTGTTTTATAATTCAAACCACACTGGTCCTCTCTATCCTGGTTCATTTTCCTTAATATTAACATTTTAAAATGAGTAATATATCAATTGAAAGGATGCAAATAAAGTTTAGAGTCAAACACACACATTTTTAGTAGAGAAATCTATATATATATTTACATAGAAAGAGGGACAAAGTCCTGAAAGAGGGACAAATGAGGAGGAAAGAGGGACAGAGGGAAAGGGATCCCAAAGAGGGACAGTCCCTCCAAAAGAGGGATAGTTGGGAGCTATTGCATAAGTACTACTACTACTAATAATAATACGGTAGTAGACCAGGGATAAGGTAAGGATATCCCACAACAAGAGCTTACGTTCACCGATTTTGATAACAGGAAATATGCTAAGAGTGAAACACTGAAGGGCTGCAATACCGTTCTCAACCTGAAGTGGCCGCTGCCTTCTCGAGTTTCTCTTGCTCTGGAAGTCGCTCTCGGTACGGTGACGTCAGGTCTCTGCGTCTGCCAAGATGGCGGCGCTCTGTGAGGAGCTCACGTTGTGCGGTTTGCAGACTACCGGATTGCAAGGTGTGGAGGCGGCGGGCGAGGAGGACACAGTGCTGGTAACCGGGTCGGACAGAACGGTGACCCTCTACAAGGTACAGGCTCGGTAGGGGCTGACATAGGGGGTCTGGTGGCACATGAGGGTCTGGTCTGTTTAGTGTATGGTATTGAGGGAAGACACGTGGGACTGTTTTTCTGCTATGGTACGCTCTGAAGGAGGACATGAGACTGTGTCTCTTTATGGTAAAGCACTGTGGATGAAGACATAGAGGTCTGGGTAGGGTAAGGACTGGACTGAAGGAGAAACCATGGGGGTCTGGCCTGGTTAGGGTAAGGACTGAAGGAGAACACAGGGGAGGTCTGCTCTGGTTAGGGTAAGGACTGAAGGAGAACACAGGGGAGGTCTGCTCTGGTTAGGGTAAGCACTGAAGGAGAACACAGGGGAAGTCTGCTCTGGTTAGGGTAAGCACTGAAGGAGAACACAGGGGAGGTCTGCTCTGGTTAGGGTAAGCACTGAAGGAGAACACAGGGGAGGTCTGCTCTGGTTAGGGTAAGGACTGAAGGAGAACACAGGGGAGGTCTGCTCTGGTTAGGGTAAGGACTGAAGGAGAACACAGGGGAGGTCTGCTCTGGTTAGGGTAAGGACTGAAGGAGAACACAGGGGAGGTCTGCTCTGGTTAGGGTAAGGACTGAAGGAGAACACAGGGGAGGTCTGCTCTGGTTAGGGTAAGGACTGAAGGAGAACACAGGGGAGGTCTGCTCTGGTTAGGGTAAGGACTGAAGGAGAACACAGGGGAGGTCTGCTCTGGTTAGGGTAAGGACTGAAGGAGAACACAGGGGAGGTCTGCTCTGGTTAGGGTAAGGACTGAAGGAGAACACAGGGGAGGTCTGCTCTGGTTAGGGTAAGGACTGAAGGAGAACACAGGGGAGGTCTGCTCTGGTTAGGGTAAGGACTGAAGGAGAACACAGGGGAGGTCTGCTCTGGTTAGGGTAAGGACTGAAGGAGAACACAGGGGAGGTCTGCTCTGGTTAGGGTAAGGACTGAAGGAGAACACAGGGGAGGTCTGCTCTGGTTAGGGTAAGGACTGGACTGAAGGAGAAAACATGGAGGTCTGGCCTGGTTAGGGTAAGGACTGAAGGAGAACACAGGGGAGGTCTGCTCTGGTTAGGGTAAGGACTGAAGGAGAACACAGGGGAGGTCTGCTCTGGTTAGGGTAAGCACTGAAGGAGAGCACAGGGGAGGTCTGCTCTGGTTAGGGTAAGGACTGAAGGAGAACACATGGGAGGTCTGCTCTGGTTAGGGTAAGGACTGAAGGAGAACACAGGGGAGGTCTGCTCTGGTTAGGGTAAGGACTCAAGGAGAACACAGGGGAGGTCTGCTCTGGTTAGGGTAAGGACTCAAGGAGAACACAGGGGAGGTCTGCTCTGGTTAGGGTAAGGACTGAAGGAGAACACAGGGGAGGTCTGCTCTGGTTAGGGTAAGGACTGAAGGAGAACACAGGGGAGGTCTGCTCTGGTTAGGGTAAGGACTGAAGGAGAACACAGGGGAGGTCTGCTCTGGTTAGGGTAAGGACTGAAGGAGAACACAGGGGAGGTCTGCTCTGGTTAGGGTAAGGACTGAAGGAGAACACAGGGGAGGTCTGCTCTGGTTAGGGTAAGGACTGAAGGAGAACACAGGGGAGATCTGCTCTGGTTAGGGTAAGGACTGAAGGAGAACACAGGGGAGGTCTGCTCTGGTTAGGGTAAGGACTGAAGGAGAACACAGGGGAGGTCTGCTCTGGTTAGGGTAAGGACTGAAGGAGAACACAGGGGAGGTCTGCTCTGGTTAGGGTAAGGACTGAAGGAGAACACAGGGGAGGTCTGCTCTGGTTAGGGTAAGGACTGGACTGAAGGAGAAAACATGGAGGTCTGGCCTGGTTAGGGTAAGGACTCAAGGAGAACACAGGGGAGGTCTGCTCTGGTTAGGGTAAGGACTGAAGGAGAACACAGGGGAGGTCTGCTCTGGTTAGGGTAAGCACTGAAGGAGAACACAGGGGAGGTCTGCTCTGGTTAGGGTAAGGACTGAAGGAGAACACAGGGGAGGTCTGCTCTGGTTAGGGTAAGGACTGAAGGAGAACACAGGGGAGGTCTGCTCTGGTTAGGGTAAGGACTCAAGGAGAACACAGGGGAGGTCTGCTCTGGTTAGGGTAAGGACTCAAGGAGAACACAGGGGAGGTCTGCTCTGGTTAGGGTAAGGACTCAAGGAGAACACAGGGGAGGTCTGCTCTGGTTAGGGTAAGGACTCAAGGAGAACACAGGGGAGGTCTGCTCTGGTTAGGGTAAGGACTGAAGGAGAACACAGGGGAGGTCTGCTCTGGTTAGGGTAAGGACTGAAGGAGAACACAGGGGAGGTCTGCTCTGGTTAGGGTAAGGACTGAAGGAGAACACAGGGGAGGTCTGCTCTGGTTAGGGTAAGGACTGAAGGAGAACACAGGGGAGGTCTGCTCTGGTTAGGGTAAGGACTGAAGGAGAACACAGGGGAGGTCTGCTCTGGTTAGGGTAAGGACTGAAGGAGAACACAGGGGAGGTCTGCTCTGGTTAGGGTAAGGACTGAAGGAGAACACAGGGGAGGTCTGCTCTGGTTAGGGTAAGGACTGAAGGAGAACACAGGGGAGGTCTGCTCTGGTTAGGGTAAGGACTGAAGGAGAACACAGGGGAGGTCTGCTCTGGTTAGGGTAAGGACTGAAGGAGAACACAGGGGAGGTCTGCTCTGGTTAGGGTAAGGACTGAAGGAGAACACAGGGGAGGTCTGCTCTGGTTAGGGTAAGGACTGAAGGAGAACACAGGGGAGGTCTGCTCTGGTTAGGGTAAGGACTGAAGGAGAACACAGGGGAGGTCTGCTCTGGTTAGGGTAAGGACTGAAGGAGAACACAGGGGAGGTCTGCTCTGGTTAGGGTAAGGACTGAAGGAGAACACAGGGGAGGTCTGCTCTGGTTAGGGTAAGGACTGAAGGAGAACACAGGGGAGGTCTGCTCTGGTTAGGGTAAGGACTGAAGGAGAACACAGGGGAGGTCTGCTCTGGTTAGGGTAAGGACTGAAGGAGAACACAGGGGAGGTCTGCTCTGGTTAGGGTAAGGACTGAAGGAGAACACAGGGGAGGTCTGCTCTGGTTAGGGTAAGGACTGAAGGAGAACACAGGGGAGGTCTGCTCTGGTTAGGGTAAGGACTGAAGGAGAACACAGGGGAGGTCTGCTCTGGTTAGGGTAAGGACTGAAGGAGAACACAGGGGAGGTCTGCTCTGGTTAGGGTAAGGACTGAAGGAGAACACAGGGGAGGTCTGCTCTGGTTAGGGTAAGGACTGAAGGAGAACACAGGGGAGGTCTGCTCTGGTTAGGGTAAGGACTGAAGGAGAACACAGGGGAGGTCTGCTCTGGTTAGGGTAAGGACTGAAGGAGAACACAGGGGAGGTCTGCTCTGGTTAGGGTAAGGACTGAAGGAGAACACAGGGGAGGTCTGCTCTGGTTAGGGTAAGGACTGAAGGAGAACACATGAGGCTCTGTCTTTTTATGGTAAACATTTGGTGCTAGTCTACTTTAGGGGACCCAGCAGGAAACCTCATAGGGAACAGTAATCCAATCACAGCACCTTCTTATGCTCGGAATACACGACTCGATTCTGAGCCATTTAGATGGCTCGATAGATCATTTCCGACATGTCCAATCTCCGTGTCGCGCTCGATTCTGCATTGAAGACAATGCAAAAAGATAAGAAAAACGAGCAGAAGATAAGAGAATCGCCTGCGGAATCGAGCAGGGAATCGATCGAGTGGAAGAATCGAGCCGCAAAATTGAGTTGTGTATTCCCAGCATTACAACATAAAGCCTTGTGGTTGGCCTCATAGTGTGATCATAGTTTACAGCAACCTATTGGAAACAGCAGTTTGAGAGGGTGCTGTCTTATGAAGGTTGCTGTTGGGTCCCCAAAAGTAGACTAACACCAAACGCTTATGGAAGACCCACTGGGTTTGTTCTGGTTATGAAGATCCTTTTTGGGCTGACTGGTGATGGGAAGTGGTTATTGAAAGCAATGTGAAATGACATATGAGAGTCTGGTTATGTAAATACCCAAAGGATGCACACATGGAGGTCTGGTTATGGGCAATGCTGAGAGAGGGCACTGAGGATGGACACGAGGAAAGGTTTTGGGCAGTACTGACAAAGTCTCCGCTATAAGGTCCGTTATCCAACTTACAGCATCTGAACCTAATATAGCGCCGAAGACCATTAACAGAGACAACGTAACACCTTGGTCAAACTTCAAAGAAATTGATGAAGAAGTCACATCACGCATCCTCCTTCACCTCCGCCTAACTACCTGTGACTTGGATCCTAGCCCAACACAATTCATGTTGAATTGCCCGACCTGTTTGTACTGGTATTCCTCAAAATTGTTAACTGTTCCTTACAATCAGGGATATTTCCTGCTTTACTGAAGGAAGCAATCATCAGGCCTCTCCTCAAAAAACCCTCCCTGGACCCTGATGCAATGACCAGCTACAGACCTGTCTCTAACCTTCCCTTTCTGGGTAAGCTAATAGAAAAAGCTGTATACCTCCAGCTGGAATCCAAAATCCTACAAAACAACAGCTATGACCCATTCCAGTCTGGCTTCGCGAAACGCCACAGCACTGAAACTGCCCTCATCCAAATAGGCAACCACCTGCTCATGGCAAGAGACCGAGGAGAGTGCTCGATCCTCATACTGCTAGACCTTTCTGCAGCCTTTGATACAGTTGACCATGACATCTTGATAAACAGCAACAGGAATACTGCGGCATTGATGGCATAGTTCTTCAGTGGTTCCAATCCTTCTTGAGTGGCAGAACCCAAAAAGTGTCTATGGGTCCCTTCCTGTCCACCCCTATACCGCTTAAGTATGGGGTGCCCCAGGGCTCAATCCTCTCTCCCCTGCTTTTCACAATTTACATGTTACCGCTTGGAAAGTAATCCAAAAACATGGCCTGACATACCACTGCTATGCTGATGACACCCAACTATATATTTCCTTCAAGCCTGGTGTGACAGACCCAACTCCAACTATAAACGCCTGCTTACGTGAACTACAGCAATGGATGAGTGACAACTGGCTGAAACTGAATGCAGACGAAACTGAAGTCCTTCTGATCGGAGGGCAGAGCATGACAACAAAACAACTTAACTTGCAGTCTTCACCACTGAGAATAGGAGGCACAGATCTAAGCAGCTCTGATCATGTGCATAGTCTGGGAGTTATAATTGATGGGGATTTAAACTTCAGAACTCACATCTCTGCTGTAGTGAAATCATCCTATTTTCACCTGAAGAACACCACAAAAATCAAGCACCTCATCCCCACAGAAGATCTACCAACCTTAGTTCATGCCTTCATCACATCCCGACTGCACTACTGCAATGCTCTCTCTACACTGGCCTTCCAAAAAAGGACATGTGCCGCTTAGAGCTCATACAGAATACTGCTGCCAGACTGTTAACCAACCAACCCCGTCACTGCCACATAACGCCAGTCCTGCATTCCCTTCACTGGCTACCTATAGAATGAAGGGTCCTATTCAAGATCGGCCTACTGACATTTAAATCCCTGAATAATCTGGGCCCTGGATACATGAAAGAAATGTTACAGCTGCGTAGCAATCCCCACATTCTCAGATCCACAGGTTCTAATAATTTAGTCATACCCAGAGTCCACTTGGAAACTTTTGGTCCCAGAGCCTTCTGTCATGCTGCCCCTATGTTTTGGAACGCCTTACCTCAACAGATCAGGACAGCTCCATCCCTAGACGTGTTCAAATCCAGACTGAAACCCCACCTGTTCAGTTTGGCATTTGCAGAAATATAACTTTTGTTGTGTGAATACTTCATCCTACTACCAATTACTGAATCTGAGAGAGCCTAAGCGCTTTGAGTCCTATTGGAGAGAAGCGCTATAGAAATGTTATTGTATTGTATTGGCTTTATGGATCACAGTCATGAATGACCACACAAGAGAGGTTATTTTTATACTGTAGTTATGTTGGTCTGGGTGTGATACATGTGGGAAGCACTTTTTATTAGTTTTTAGATATATTATGTTGGTCTCTAGGAGCAGCTGGACCGTAGTGACCATTAACCTTTCTCCTGTCTGCAGGTGTCTGACCAGAGACCACTGGGAAGCTGGGCGGTAAAGCAGGGCCAGCGGTTGACGTCTCCTGCAGTGTGTAATCATGGGACCGGGGAGTATGTGGTGGTCCACGATGAGAAGGTGATAATTATTTTGGTGTATGTAAAGCTTTTTTATTAGTGTGTTAAGCCGGAGAAGCTTCCAACATAAAAATAAGATCTCTTGTAAAAAGTATATTACATAGTTATTAATCCACATTTTTTTTCTTTTTTATGTCTTGAATTTGCTTGAGAATTTAAAGCAAACCTTTGAGGTTTGCTATAGACAATTTCTAATACTTGGGAGGGGGAAGCCTCAGGATCGGGCTGGTGGAGGAGGATGGGGGAAGCCTCTCCAGGATCCGGAGGCTCCCGTCTCCAGAGGTGGATACACCATAGGGGCACTTTTTTTCCATACAGGTACACTTTTTTTTTTTTTTAAACCAACCCTTGGGACATGCTTCCCTTGGGAGGAGGCAGCCTCTGGATCCTAATGAAGCTTTCCTGGTCCTCCTCACCCTCTGGGATCCAGCGGTGCGTCGATAGTGGCGTTCGAATGCCCGACGACCGACGCTATACAGCGGGTATACATTACCTGTTCCGGCCGGCGCGAGTCACCGCTGTCTTCTTCTCCACTCCAGACCGTTCCTGCAGCTACAGAGAACTTCCTGTCCCGGCAGGAAGTTTAAACAGTAGAGCGCCCTCTACTGTTTAAACTTCCCCTGGACAGGAAGTTCAGTAGCTGCAGGAACGGTCTGGAGCGGAGAAGAAAACAACTGGGACCTGGGGACTCGCGCCGGCCGGAAAAGGTAATGTATGCGGGGGGGGGGGGGGGGGGGGGGCGATCAGCTTCACAGATTGTGAACGGGTTCAGGCTGTAATCGATTCACAATCTGTTTGCAGTAAAGGCAGCCATACGATCCCTCTCTGATCAGATTCGATCAGAGAGGGATCTATCTGTTGGTCGAATCTGATGGCAAATCGACCAGAGGATGGCCACCTTTAGATGACTCCTTTATGAAATAATTGCTTGAGCTTCAGGATGCATTCTTTAGTATTGGGGGGGGGGGGGTCCTATGTATTGTAGAGTAGGAAGAGAGGGAAGAATCTGTTTGTGAAGATGAGTTGTGAAGAAGTTAGTAGTTTGCAAAAGAGAGCTTTTTGATAAAAAGTTGATATGCAGCATCCTCTTGGCTACTGTTGTGTCATTTTCATTATCCTTTGTATCATTTTTCTCTGTGGTCATTCATTGATGCAGTGTGTTTCCTCCTGCAGGTGCTCCGAGTTTGGAAGGATGAAGATGTTAACTTTGACAAAGTGTTTAAGACAACGGTGCGTCTGCCAGTCACGTGTCGACTTCCTGTAAACATTATGCCTGTTTTTGATCCTCAGTAGTAGTGGATCTGTGCCATATATTTCCTAAAGTTATCTTGCCATGAAAGTGATAAGGAGGGGGCATGGGGCACTATACTGATCTGTTGCATAATGATTCACTGGCTGTAAGTCAATTATCTGGCCGTAATATTTTAAAGCACTCAAAAGGAACAACATTGTACATCATGAAAGCGGATCCGAGATGAAAAACTAACTATAACAAGTAACTTGTCTATATATCTTATCTAAAGTTTTCATAATTTACACAGCAAATCTAGCTGCAAACAGCTTCATTCGAATATGATTATTTCTTCCTGTGATACAATGACAGCAGCCATGTTGTTTGTAAACATTACACAGAGACAGGCTTATCTGTATCTTGAGCATTCAGCCTGTGAAAAAAACCTAATCCCCCCTCCTCCTCCCTCCTCCCCTCTGCCTCTGAAATCTCTGGCTAGTAATAGCCCTGCCCAGACTGAGCTCCCATGAGCCCTTGCTACTGCCTTGGCTCTCTGAAAACCTGTGGGCGTGGTTTGTTTAGTTTATAGGGAATTAGAGTATTAAAACAAAAAAGTATTGGGCTTGAGGAATGCCCTATAAACTATAGGAAAGGAACACAATTATGCAATGAGTAAACGTTCACCTCGCATCCACTTGAAGGTTGGGAAGTCACAAAGTCATTGTCAAAGGATCAAAATTGCAGTCAGGAGGTCAGAAATGGCAGCGTCCATGTTTCTCTAATGATGTGTACTTAAAGTACACCTGAACTGAGAGGGATATGGATACGGTTATGCATATTTCCATTTCAACAATACCTGGCTGCGCTGCTGATCCTGGGTCTCTAATACATTTAGCCACAGCCCCTCAACAAGCATGCAGATCAGGTGCTCTGACTGAAGCCAGACTGGATTAGCAGCATGCTTGTTTCAGGTGTGTGATTCAGACTATTCTACAGCCAAAGAGATCAGCAGGACTGCCAGGCAACTGGTATTGTTATTATAGCTGCCTCCACATCCCTCTCAGTTCAGGTGTCCTTTAAGCCAGGGAAGGGGGAGCAACTCATTTGCATACACAATTGCAACACAGTACAGTAGTTAAGCAGCCTAATATTTGTCTTGATCAGTACACCTAGTTGCAGTTCTTCTGTTTACTGAAAAAAATGCCATCTAAAGCAAAGTGCACACATCCAATTTTGATTGGCTGATTTTACCACTTCCATGGAGTATGAGAGTTCACTTACACAATCTGTTCAAACTGCATGGAAGTGGTAAAATTGGTCAATTAAAATTGGATGTGTGTTTGCACCTTAAAAGGAGGAGGTGCGGTCTGTTCAGCCAATAGGCAGTTCTACATCAGGCTTCATGGTGGGAATGAGGCGGGGTTTAACTTCTGTTTACTGTCTGTCACAGCTCTTGTCTCTGAGTGGAGTTGGTGAGCTCTACCCCCTTAAGAAATCCCTCACTGCTTTCCAGGTACTTGGCTCCCATAATGCTTTGCTCTGTTACAGCTGCAAGACTGACACCACTGTAGTAAATACCAAAGCTATTCATTACTGGTGTCAGAAATCTTGAGGTTTGGATATTTGAGAAAACCACGAGACACTTAATACTTTAAACCTATACTTTTGAGCTAAAAACAAAATAGGCTTAAAATGATAGAATTTCACTTTATTGGTAAAATAACTGAGAATAAGCTGAAATGGCACTTTTCTGCAACCATGGCAACTAAGGATGGGCTGAAAATGACAAATTTTGATTCCACAGGGGACAGAAATTAGTCACAAGATTCCCCCCCTGAGGCTGAGTTGTCAGAATCGGTTATAGTAAAGTTAGCCATAAACCTAGCGGTGATGGGCAGATTCGACTGAGACAAAACTCTCTGATCAAATCTGATTAGAGAGAGAGATCTATCGGCTGCCCATAAACTGCAAACTCATTCCCGAATAATTTCAGCTTGAAATCTTTCTGGAATCGGCCACATCAATGGCATCGCTCCTGTACCCTAATGTGTAAATGTGTATTTATGTGCATTACCTGTCCTGTGTCACAGTGCCCGTCCTCTTCCGAATCCAAAGCTCTTCTCTATGCACACCAGCTGGCAAGGCGCATGTGCGATGCCACACACCTACCGGGGTGCTATGCGCCAGCAGGGTGTAAGGGCAGTGTAATGGACAGCGGCGGATTTGGAAGAGGACGGCTCCACGACAAAGAACATGTAATGTACTCGCGCGCAGACACGCGCGCAGACACGCGCGCAGACACGCGCACAGACACGCGCACAGACACGCGCACAGACACGCGCACAGACACGCGCACAGACACGCGCACAGACACGCGCACAGACACGCGCACAGACACGCGCACAGACACGCGCACAGACACGCGCACAGACACGCGCACAGACACGCGCACAGACACGCGCACAGACACGCGCACAGACACGCGCACAGACACACGCACAGACACACGCACAGACACACGCACAGACACACGCACAGACACACGCACAGACACACGCACAGACACACGCACAGACACACGCACAGACACACGCACAGACACACGCACGCACACACACACAGACACACACACACAGACACACACACAGACACACACACACACACACACAGACACACACACAGACACACACACAGACACACACACACACACACACACACACAGACACACACACACACAGACACACACACACAGAGACACACACACAGAGACACACACACAGAGACACACACACACACAGAGACACACACACACACAGACACACACACAGACACACACACACACACACACACACACACACACACACACACACACACACACACACACACACACACACACACACACACACACACACACACACACACACACACACACAGACACACACACACAGACACACACACACACACACAGACACACACACAGACACACACACACACACAGACACACACACAGACACACACACACACACACAGACACACACACACACACACACAGACACACACACACACACACACACAGACACACAGACACACACAGACACACACACACACACACACAGACACACACACACACACACACACAGACACACACACACACACACACACACACACACACCCCTACACACACACAGACACGCACACACACACACACACACACCCCTACACACACACAGACACACACACACACACACACACACGTTTTGTCGCTTGTCCCGATCTCCATTGCCATTACTGCTGCACACTCGACAGACCATGATGACCCGACATCTTGCAGCATGTCCGACTGATTAATGCGACCAATTGGTTGCATTGTCGCTCAGGCATGCACTTGGCAGCACCTATTTTCATCTGAATAATCGGATGAAATGGTGCTGCCAAGTGCATACCCGAGCGACTATGCGACCAATTTTGGGCCACAATTGGTCTATGTGCTGCCAAGTTCCCTGATGTATAGCCACCTTAACAGTCCGTCTCCTCTCCAAGAGGCAAAAGGAGGGATTGAGTGGTGTGCCATTGTGCCATGCCCCCTCACAGAACCAACAGCGAGCGATCAGGCCATTGTAACAAGGTGAGGATCTGCCTCCAGAAGCTGACCAAGACCTGCATAAAACTTAAAAAAAAACTGGTGGGGGGCTAACTAGTGATAGACTCTCTTCATTTTACTGTAGTATTCTAGTAGCTGTCTCCATAGTGCTGGGCTTTCTTACCAGAAAACCCAGAACACCTTGCAAACCAATTGTCTGGACTGGTCACTGTATGATGTTTTTTCTCCCCTCTCTCCACAGCTCTCGGCAGATGTGTGGGGAATCCATAGTCTTCCAGACTGTGAGCCCCTCATCCTGTTCCGCGGGGGAGCCGTGCAATTCCTGGATTCGTTGCTCGCTGATCCGCGGCAAACCATAGAAAGCGTTTTAGCAGAAGGAGAGGCTATCCGGTATGCTGGCATATTTATTGTTGTGAATCATTTTACAGTTTTACTCGGCTTCAGTTCATTAAAAGCAGATCTATAGGCAGAAAACTAAAACTGTTATGTAGCTACATAGTTTGGTTAAAAAAAAAAAAATCGTACAACACAGTCCTGCACATATCTCAATTGACCCAGAGGTTGGATTAATATATATATTAATATAATTATTTGACCCCTCACTGATTTTGTAAGTTTGTCCAATGACAAAGAAATGAAAAGTCTCAGAACAGTATCATTTCAATGGTAGGTTTATTTTAACAGTGGCAGATAGCACATCAAAAGGAAAATCGAAAAAATAACCTTAAATAAAAGATAGCAACTGACTTGCATTTCATTGAGTGAAATAAGTTTTTGAACCCCTACCAACCATTAAGAGTTCTGGCTCCCACAGAGTGGTTAGACACTTCTACTCAATTAGTCACCCTCATTAAGGACACCTGTCTTAACTAGTCACCTGTATAAAAGACACCTGTCCACAGAATCAATCAATCAATCAAGCAGACTCCAAACTCTCCAACATGGGAAAGACCAAAGAGCTGTCCAAGGATGTCAGAGACAAAATTGTAGACCTGCACAAGGCTGGAATGGGCTACAAAACCATTAGCAAGAAGCTGGGAGAGAAGGTGACAACTGTTGGTGCGATTGTTCGAAAATGGAAGGAGCACAAAATGACCATCAATCGACCTCTCTCTGGGGCTCCACGCAAGATCTCACCTCGTGGGGTGTCAATGGTTCTGAGAAAGGTGAAAAAGCATCCTAGAACTACACGGGAGGAGTTAGTGAATGACCTCAAATTAGCAGGGACCACAGTCACCAAGAAAACCATTGGAAACACATTACACCGCAATGGATTAAAATCCTGCAGGGCTCGCAAGGTCCCCCTGCTCAAGAAGGCACATGTGCAGGCCCGTCTGAAGTTTGCCAATGAACACCTGAATGATTCTGTGAGTGACTGGGAGAAGGTGCTGTGGTCTGATGAGACCAAAATAGAGCTCTTTGGCATTAACTCAACTCGCTGTGTTTGGTGGAAGAAAAATGCTGCCTATGACCCCCAAAACACCGTCCCCACCGTCAAGCATGGGGGTGGAAACATTTTGCTTTGGGGGTGTTTTTCTGCTAAGGGCACAGGACAACTTAATCGCATTAACGGGAAAATGGACGGAGCCATGTATCGTGAAATCCTGAACGACAACCTCCTTCCCTCTGCCAGGAAACTGAAAATGGGTCGTGGATGGGTGTTCCAGCACGACAATGACCCAAAACATACAGCAAAGGCAACAAAGGAGTGGCTCAAGAAGAAGCACATTAAGGTCATGGAGTGGCCTAGTCACTCTCCGGACCTTAATCCAATAGAAAACCTATGGAGGGAGCTCAAGCTCAGAGTTGCACAGAGACAGCCTCGAAACCTTAGGGATTTAGAGATGATCTGCAAAGAGGAGTGGACCAACATTCCTCCTAAAATGTGTGCAAACTTGGTCATCAATTACAAGAAACGTTTGACCTCTGCTTGCAAACAAGGGTTTTTCCACTAGAGGCTCATACACACATCAGACCATAGTCTTTGGAAAATGAAAGATCACAGACCAATCTTACCCGTTCCATGTAGTATGAGAGCCATACCTACAAAGTCTATTCTATGGAGCTGAACTCCCCATCAGACAGAAATCTTTGCAAGATGCTGCACACAAAGATGCTGTACACAGTCAAAAGATCAGTATCTGCAAAATATTTTTCCTGCAAAATGCATTCATAGTCTATGAGATCTGCAGATCATCATACACACCTTGTTTAACTGACACTCATCTGCAGATCAGATCCACCAGGATGGATTTTCAGATCTGCAGATGATTGTCAGATATGCAGATGAATGTCAGTTAAACAAGGTGTGTATGAGGATCTGCCGATGAATGTCCGTTAAACAAGGTGTGTATGATGATTTGCAGATCTCATAGACTATGAATGCATTTTGCAGGAACAGATCTTTGGCAGGAACGGATCTTTTGCAGATACTGATCTGTTGCATGTGTGCAGCATCTTTGTGTGCAGCATCTTGCAAAGATTTTTTTCTGATGGGGAGTTCAGTTCCATAGAAAAGACTGTGTGGGGTATGGCTCTCATACTACATGGAAGGGGGTAAAATTGGTCTGTGATCTTTCATTTTCAAAAGACTATGGTCTGATGTGTGTATGTGGCCTAAGTATTAAGTCTTTTATTGTTAGAGGGTTCAAAAACTTATTTCACTCAATGAAATGCAAATCAGTTGCTATCTTTTATTTAAGGTTATTTTTTCGATTTCCCTTTGATGTGCTATCTGCCACTGTTAAAATAAACCTACCATTGAAATGATACTGTTCTTAACTTTTCATTTCTTTGTCATTGGACAAACTTACAAAATCAGTGAGGGGTCCAATAATTATTTCCTCCACTGTATGTATGTATGTATGTATATATATATATATATATATATATATATATATATATATATATATATATATATATATATATATATATATATATATATATATATATATATATATATATATATATATATATATATATATTTTATAGTACATACCAAAAGTTTGGACACACCTTCTCATTCAAAGGGTTTTCTTTATTTTCATGACTATGGACATTGTAGATCCACACTGAAGGCATCCAAACTATGAATTAACACATTATAGTACATAACCAAAAAGTGTGAAACAACTGAAAATATGTCTTATTCTAGGTTCTTCAAAGTAGCCAACTTTTGCTTTGATTACTGCTTTGCACACTCTTGGCATTCTCTCGATGAGCTTCAAGAGGTCACCTGCAATGGTCCTCCAACAGTCTTGAAGGCGTCCAGCTCACCCCAAACCATCTCAATTGGGTTCAGGTCTGGTGACTGTGGAGGCCAAGTCATCTGGCGCAGCACCCCATCACTCTCCTTCCTTATCAAATAGCCCTTACACAGCCTGGAGGTGTGTTTGGGGTCATTGTCCTGATGAAAAATAAATGATGGTCCAACTAAACGCAAACCGGATGGAATAGCATGCTGCTGCAAGATGCTTTGGTAGCCATGCTGGTTCAGTATGCCTTCAATTTTGAATAAATCCCCAACCGTGTCACCAGCAAAGTACCCCCACACCTCCTCCTCCATGCTTCACGGTGGCAACCAGGCATGTAGAGACCACCGTTCACCTTTTCTGCGTCGCACAAAGACACGGTAGTTGGAACCAAAAATCTCAAATTTGGACTCATCAGACCAAAGCACAGATTTCCACTGGTCTAATGTCCATTCCTTGTGCTCTTTAGCCCAAACAAGTCTCTTCTGCTTGTTGCCTGTCCTTAGCAGTGGTTTCCTAGCAGATATTCTACCATGAAGGCCTGATTCACACAGTCTCCTCTTAACAGTTGTTCTAGAGATGTGTCTGCTGTTAGAACTCTGTGTGGCATTGACCTTGTCTCTAATCTGAGCTGCTGTTAACCTGCGATTTCTGAGGCTGGTGACTCGGATGAACTTATCCTCCGCAGCAGAGGTGACCCTTAGTCTTCCTTTCCTGGGGCGGTCCGCATGTGAGCCAGTTTCTTTGTAGCGTTTTGAGACTGCACTTGGGGACACTTTCAAAGTTTTCCCAATTTTTCGGACTGACTGACCTTCATTTCTTAAAGGGACTCCGAGCAGTGCAGAAACTATGGAAAGACGCACATCATTTTAAAGCTCTCTTTCTCCTCTTTCCAATGATATATAAACCACCCCCCTCCGCCTTTTAGTTTTTTGCTATTTTCGCGATTGAAATTGCCGCGGCCGCGATTTCGATCGCGAAAATAGAGAAAACTAAAAGGCGTAGGGCAACGATTTAGGTGTCGTCAGAAAGAGGAGAAAGAGAGCTTTAAAATGATATCCATCAAGCCATAGTTATATTGTATTACACAGGGCGACTTTTTGTCAAAGTCAGCAGCTGCATTCAGCAGAATGGAGCTGCTGACACTGGGGAAAGTGTCGCCCTGTGTAATACAATATAACTATGGCTTGATGGATATCATTTTAAAGCTCTCTTTCTCCTCTTTCTGATCGCGAAAATAGCAAAAACTAAAATGCGGAGGGGGGTGGTTTATATATCATTGGAAAGAGGAGAAAGAGAGCTTTAAAATGATATGCATCTTTCCATAGTTTCTGCACTGCTCGGAGTCCCTTTAAAGTAATGATGGCCACTCGTTTTTTCTTAGCTGCTTTTTTTCTTGCCATAATACAAATTCTAACAGTCTATTCAGTAGGACTATCAGCTGTGTATCCACCTGACTTCTCCACAATGCAACTGATGGTCCCAACCCCATTTATAAGGCAAGAAATCCCACTCATTAAACCTGACCGGGCACACCTGTGAAGTGAAAACCATTTCAGGTGACTACCTCTTGAAGCTCATCAAGAGAACGCCAAGAGTGTGCAAAGCAGTAATCAAAGCAAAAGGTGGATACTTTGAAGAACCTAGAATATAACATATTTTTAGTTGTTTCACACTTTTTGGTTATGTACTATACTTCCACATGTGTTAATTCATAGTTTGGGTGCCTTCAGTGTGAATCTACAATGTTCATAGTAATGCAAATAAAGCAAACTCTTTGAATGAGAAGGTGTGTGTGTGTGCGCGTGTGCATGCGTGTGTAGATCTAGATATATCTCTCTATTTGTTACCTGTGCGGGGCTCTCCCCTTTCTCTTCCAGGGAGCTCCGTGGGAGGAGCTTGTGTCATCAGTGCATAGGTATTGAACATGGGGGTGTGGCATAGGGACATCATGCCTTACTTGCTGTTTGGGCTCGCTGTCCATAAGAGATGTAGGCATAGAGGAGCTCCTCCCCAAGAAATGGGGCAGAATTGGTACATTGGTGGTTGGCAATGGGACAGACAATGCATCCTACCTTGCATAATAAATATATTGTTGAGGTGGATTAACTAAGGGAGCACTGATCTAATTAGCATATAACACTTTATTATACAAAAGGCATCATGATCTATAGATTGAACACCTGGTGTTATAAAACCTACCATAAAAACAATTGTGGCCAATCATAAATGATCTATGGACATAACGATTCCCTATCAGGACTGCTGAACTCCTGTTATTTTCTTTGGGTTTCAATAATCTCATGAGTGGTAACACAAGCCTGACGGCTGTGGCCAGCAAACAAAGATCTGAGCTTAGTTCCACTTCAGCTGCTCCAGCACTTTACCTAAACCACATAGAAGTTACATTTTAAGTGAAATTGTAACATTAAGGCTATGTTCCCACTTAAAGGACAAGCTGAGGTGACATGATGAGATAAACAATTGTATCTATCCTCCTCCTAAAAATGACTTTTTCAGATATCCCACACTTTGTATTTAAAGCTAGTTTGTAAGTTTCTACTGTTTCATTGTCTCTGCTCAATGACCCCTTCATTGAAGTATGCCAGAGCTCAAGTCTATGAATTATTGACCCTATTTATCTCTTTCCTGCTTTCAGAAGCCATTTACTGACTGGAAAGTGTTTTATGACTGTAATTACTTATCAGTGAGGGTTACCGCTATAGTCCAACCCAGGCAGAAACTGTCACTTCCATACCAGATTTTTTAACTCAGGCAGAGAAAGAAAGGAACACAGCCTAGTTATTTGTGTGCTTGGCACTGTACATACACATATCTTTCTCATCCGTTTTTCACCTTGGATGTGCTTGTAGCTGATCTGTCTTATTTTGTTGTTTTTAGGTGGTCAAAGATGTTTGTAGAAGTTGGACAGCCGGTATTGGTGTTCATTACAGAAAAGGTTTGTAGATCTCTCTTGTGGAGTCTGTGTAAGGGCTGAGCAGGGTCCACTGCATTCACTGCTAGCAGGAACCACCTTTATACAGGGGCCAATGTTGCCTTGTATGAATAACAGAAGGTACATAAGTGGTGGTCCTGGAAAGAACTCCCCTGAGCTGAGGCAAAAGTCATTAGAAGCCATAAATAGGTACAACAGCCAGGAAAGTAACTTTTTTTTTTTTTTTTTGAAAGGAAGTCAGAAATGTCTTCTTCCATATTTTCCTTACTTAACCTATTTTGGTTCCTGGACGTAGAAACTACGTCCAGGAACCATGCGCGCTCCCGCGGCCGATCGCGCGCGTGCACGCGCACTCCCGGCCGCGGATTCGAAAGCCACAGAATCAATGTATCGGGCTATGGTGCCCGATCATTGATTCCTCTCCCCCGCTGAAAAAGCGACAGCTTCTCTCGGAAGCTTCGCTTTTTCTGGCCGTTCCCTCCCCGATGCGCCACTCTAAGCGTGTGTTATGCTTAGAGTGACGTCATGTAAACAAACTCATGGCCGCCATCTTGTGGCCAAAAAGTAAAACTACAACAAAAAGTAAAAAAAATTAAAATCAACACACATTTACATTAAAAAACTATGGTTTTCATCCCACCCTCCCAAAAATACCCAAATAAAATGTTTAATATAAAAAAAAAAAAATCATTACAATAAAAAAAAAAAACATGTAAATATTTACCTAAGGTGTAAATAGTGATAGATGCAAAACGGAAAAAATGCACCTTTATTTCCAAATAAAATATTAACGCCATACATTGTGATAGGGACATAATTTTAACGGTGTAATAACCGGGACATATGGGCAAATACAATACGTGAGTTTTAATTATGGAGGCATGTATTATTTTAAAACTATAATGGCTGAAAACTGAGAAATAATGAATTTTTTCCGTTTTTTCTTCTTCTTCCTGTTAAAATGCATTTATAGTAAAGTGGCTCTTAGCAAAATGTACCCCCCAAAGAAAGCCTAATTGGTGGCGGAAAAAACAAGATATAGATCAGTTCATTGTGATAAGTAGTGATAAAGTTATAGACTAATCAATGGGAGGTGAACATTGCTCAAGTGAAAACGACGGAACGCGAATGGGTTAAGGTTTCCTCTAAATCAAGCCTAAATTGAGGAGTGGTGAAATGTTACCTCAGCAGTTGGAAGCCTCCAGATGGTCTAGAGACCTTCCGCAGCCTCGTACAGACCCCCATTCTTGCGCAGAGTCTATCTTTATCTCCTGGCCCTGCATCCATACTTGGCATGCGTGAGTAAGGTCTGTGCGTGGTCAGTCAAACAAAGCTACTTGTCTGCAACCTGTATGACAAGCTTTTGTCAAATCGGTATAGAGGGATCCTCTGTAGGAGTTACCTGGGAAACCTCCCTCTACTGAGGTAAATATCTAAGGAAAAAAGTATTTTTAAAGAGAACCCGAGGTGGGTTCTAAGAATCCTATTCGCACACAGAGGCTGGGTCTGCATATAATGCCCAGCCTCTGTTGCTATATTGTTGCCCCCCCCTGCGCTCTGCTGTCCCCCATAAATCAAACGCCATGCTAGCGACACGCGTGTCGCTAGCCAGCTGTTTACATCTGCACCGTTACTCTCGCCGCTCCCCTGCCTCCTCTATATCTCCGCTCCCCGCATGCGTCCCTTCCCTCCAATCAGCGGGGAGGGACGGGACGCAAGCGGGGAGCAGCGACATAGAGGAGGCGAGGGAGCTGCGAGAGTAACGTTGCAGATGTAAGCAGCCGGCTAGCGATGTTGCTAGCACGGCATTTGATTTATAGGGGACAGCAGAGTGCAGAAGGGGCAACAATATAGCAACAGAGGCTGGGCATTATATGCAGACCCAGTCTCTGTGTGCTAATAGGATTCTTAGAACCCACCTCGGGTTCTCTTTAAAGGAATACTATCGATTCACATATTTTTTTCAATTGGCACAGGAATTGTTTGGGAAGTGCTGCTAAGTACTGGTGTATTCATTTTAGTAGCAACTTCTTTGTTTACTGCTAGCAAAATACATTCAAAGTTTACTGAAAAACTGAGGCTGACTGAGCCATGAGGAGAGGGGAAATTCCCCTCACACTTGATCAGTTAACTCTATGTGTAGCTCTGTGTGTGACAGAGAGAGACAGGACACAGGAGCTGCAGCTGTTGGGAGCTCTGTTTCTGACTGAAGTGTCTGAAGAGAGCAGAGGAAATGTAACTTTTTCATACTGTTTTTGCTTTCAGAGTTTGATCTGTTTGATATTTGCTTTCTGTAGTCTGGCTGTGCATTGAAGCAGACACCCCTTCTGCAATTGATTGGTCCCAATATAGCTAAATCCTACCCTCAATAAATTACAGCTTTTGCCTCTGATATTTAACATGAAAAGTAGGAAAATGTTTACACAGCTACTTAGACATTATTTGTACACTGTCATTTTAGAACACTTGGGTATTGATAGTATTCCTTTAAGTGTATTTTTGATATGCCTAAAGATCCATAATTAAAGGGAAGCTTAAAGAGAACCACTAGGTGGGAATTTATTATGCTAGTGGGGCACAGAGGCTGGTTTATGCACAGTAACACCAGCCTCTGTTGCCCCATGGGGTGCCTCCATGTCCCCCCTGTGCGCCGCTATACCCCCCGCAGTGCTGGCGACACGCAGCGTGTCGCCAGCACAATATTTACCTAAGCGCTGTCTGTCAGCGCCGCTCCCCCGCCTCCTCCGCATCGGCGCTACCCGCCGCGTCACTTCCCTCCAATCAGCGGGAGGGAAGGGACACGGGTGGGTGCGCCGATGCGGGGGAGCGGCGCTGACAGACAGCGCTAAGGTAAATATTGTGCTGGCGACATGCTGCGTGTCGCCAGCACTGCGGGGGCTATAGCGCGCACAGGGGGGACATGGAGGCACCCCATGGGGCAACAGAGGCTGGTGTTACTGTGCATAAACCAGCCTCTGTGCTCCACTAGCATAATAAATTCCCTCCTCGGGTTTTCTTTAAGGCAAAAAAAAATTTGTTTAGTTTACCTGGGGCTTCCTCCAGCCTCCTGCACGCATACTGTGTCCACAACGTCCTCCTGACCCTCTCCGGCCTGCAGAAACGCGGATGTGGAAAACACTACTGCGCATTCGTAGAAAACTCCTGGCCACTGGAAGTGACTGGCCGCCAGGAGAAAAGCGCGATATAAATGTTATTTGTCTTGACTTGACCCACCCTCACGCTGGATGTGTTTCCTTTGCAGGTTTCAGATATCTTTGTGAACGTTTGGAGGCCGAGCCTGGAGCTATGTCACAGGTGTAAGCTCGACCAGTTCGCAGAAGGGGATCGTGCGCTGCATTTTTCTGCAGCTCTCAAGAACAAAATGGTTTCTTTATTTATTTTATGTGAGTAAACAAGCACTCCGGCGCTTCCATCCAGACTGAAACAAAACGTGACCTAAGACGTCTTAGTGGTGTAATGGACTCCTTCATATTATTCCACTGACTTCTTAGTTAGGGTGCCCAAACATGACTTGACTTGGTGGCCAATCATCCATCCAGTGTGATAGTTCTTATCAAATCGGATGAAAATAGGTGCTGGCAAGAGCATGCCCAATCAACGATGCAACCTATTTTGTGCCGAAATTGGTCGCATGTATCGATCGGACATATACAGTGGGTTGCAAAAGTATTCGCCCCCCTTGAAGTTTTCCACATTTTGTCACATTACTGCCACAAACATGCATCCATTTTATTGGAATTCCGCGTGAAAGACCAACACAAAGTGGTGTACATGTGAGAAGTGGAATGACAATCATACATGATTCCATACATTTTTTACAAATAAATAACTACAAAGTGGGGTGTGCGTAATTATTCGGCCCCCTGAGTCAATACTTTGTAGAACCACCTTTTGCTGCAATTACAGCTGCCAGTCTTTTAGGGTATGTCTCTACCAGCTTTGCTCATCGAGAGACTGAAATCCTTTCCCATCCTTCTTTGCAAAACAGCTCCAGCTCAGTTAGATTAGATGGACAGCGTTTGTGAACAGCAGTTTTCAGATCTTGCCACAGATTCTCGATTGGATTTAGATCTGGACTTTGACTTGGCCATTCTAACACATGGATATGTTTTGTTTTAAACCATTCCATTGTTACCCTGGCTTTATGTTTAGGATCGTTGTCCTGCAGGAAGGTGAACCTCCGCCCCAGTCTCAAGTCTTTTGCCGTCTCCAAGAGGTTTTCTTCCAACTTTGCCCTGTATTTGGCTCCATCCATCTTCCCATCAACTCTGACCAGCTTCCCTGTCCCTGCTGAAGAGATGCACCCCCTGAGCATGATGCTGCCACCACAATATTTGACAGTGGGGATGGTGTGTTCTGAGTGATGTACGGTTTTTTTTTCAGCCACACATAGCGTTTTGCATTTTGGCCAAAAAGTTCCATTTTGGTCTCATCTGACCAGAGCACCTTCTTCCACATGGTTGCTGTGTCCCTCACATGGCTTGTGGCAAACTGCAAACGGGACTTCTTATGCTTTCTGTTAACAATCCCTTTCTTCATGACACTCTTCCATAAAGGCCAACTTTGTACAATGCATGACTAATAGTTGTCCTATGGACAGAGTCTCCCACCTGAGCTGTAGATCTCTGCAGCTCGTCCAGAGTCACCATGGGCCTCTTGACTGCATTTCTGATCAACGCTCTCCTTGTTCTGCCTGTGAGTTTAGGTGGATGGCCTTGTCTTGGTAGGTTTACAGTTGTGCCATACTCCTTCCATTTCTGAATGATCGCTTGAACAGGGCTCCGTGGGATGTTCAAGGCTTTGGAAATCTTTTTGTAGCCTAAGGCTGCTTTAAATTTCTCAATAACTTGATCCCTGACCTGTCTGATGTGTTCTTTGGACTTCACGGTGTTGTTGCTCGCAATATTCTTAGACAACCTCTGAGGCCCTCACTGAGCACAGAGCAGCTGTATTTGTACTGACATTAGATTACACACAGGTGCACTCTATTTAGTCATTAGCACTCATCAGGCAATGTCTATAGGCAACTGACTGCACTCAGATCAAAGGGGGCCGAATAATTACGCACACCCCACTTTGCAGTTATTTATTTGTAAAAAATGTTTGGAATCATGTATGATTTTTGTTCCACTTCTCACATGTACACCACTTTGTATTGGTCTTTCATGTGGAATTACAATACAATTGATTCATGTTTGTGGCAGTAATGTGACAAAATGTCGAAAACTTCAAGGGGGCTGAATACTTCTGCAACCCACTGTGGGTGATTCTCGGCCAAAGTGCTTGATTGAATGCATGGCGGTAACGTCGTATGATAATGGGACAAACGCGACGAAAACTACGGCGCTGTCACCCCTATTGCAAATCTGCCTTGTATGTTGTTTTTTTTTATAGTTTACCTGTCTGCTGTCGCCCGCTGCTGTGCCCGTACATCTTCCATTTCTCCATTTGCGCCTCACACGCTGCCGGTGTATAGCATGTGGGGGGTGTCAGGAACCGGCCCGCGGCACGCCTGCGTATACGGTTCCCGACTGCGGGTTTGACCAGATCAAGCGGGGAGCAGCCTTATTCGAGCTAAAACAAGGCAGGGACCCCTCAGAACACCTCTCACTGCCACCACTAGCGGTTCACTAGACACTTCCAATCTGCTGTCGAGTCCTCAGCGCGCAATCCGCGTTTTCGTATTCGGAGGGGGCAGTGCTGGAAGCAGTGGATGTGGCGTCATGAGGCCAATTCCCAAGAGATTTCACGCTGAAATCGATCGGGAGTTGACCTGCGATGTAAGGTGGCCTACAGATATCACATTTGATCAGAGATCTATCTCTTGGTCGATTCGGCTGCCAGGTGTATGGGTACCTTTTAGGACTCTTAACCACCCTGGCGTTCTGATTAAATCGCCAGGGTGGCTGCGGGAGGGTTTTTTTTAAATAAAAAAAAAACTATTTCATGCAGCCAACTGAAAGTTGGCTGCATGAAAGCCCACTAGAGGGCGCTCCGGAGGCGATCTTCCGATCGCCTCCGGCGCCCAGAATAAACAAGGAAGGCCGCAATGAGCGGCCTTCCTTGTTTTGCTTATATCGTCGCCATAGCGACGAGCGGAGTGACGTCATCGACGTCAGCCGACGTCCTGACGTCAGCCGCCTCCGATCCAGCCCTTAGCGCTGGCCGGAACTTTTTGTTCCGGCTACGCTGGGCTCAGGCGGCTGGGGGGACCCTCTTTCGCCGCTGCTCGCGGCGAATCGCCGCAGAGCGGCGGCGATCAGGCAGCACACGCGGCTGGCAAAGTGCCGGCTGCGTGTGCTGCTTTTTATTTCATTAAAATCGGCCCAGCAGGGCCTGAGCGGCAGCCGCTGGCGGTGTTGGACGAGCTGAGCTCGTCCAGACCGCTCAGCTGGTTAAGTGTAACATAGCACGGTGGCGCAGTGGTTAGCTCTCTCGCCTTGCAGCGCTGGGTCCCTGGTTCGAATCCCAGCCAGGGCACTATCTGCAAAGAGTTTGTATGTTCTCTCTGTGTCTGTGTGGGTTTCCTCCGGGCACTCCGGTTTCCTCCCACATTCCAAAAACATACGGATAAGTTAATTGGCTCCCCCTAAAAAAAAAAATTGGCCCTAGACTACAGTACTTACAATACATAATATATAGACATATGGTAATAGTAGGGATTAGATTGTGAGCTCCTTTGAGGGACAGTTAGTGACAAGATATATATATACACTGTACAGCGCTGTGTAATATGTCGGCGCTATATAAATACTAAATAATAATAATAAAATAATAATAATAATATTTATACCACTGTAATTTGTTTTAGCCCATCCCACAATGCTGAGATTTCTTTGTTTGTGTATCTTCCCACAATAGTGGAATTTCCCTGCTATAATAAGTGTCTCCTAGTTCCTATTACTATCTCCTGTGTCTTTTGGGTCGTTGTTCTGCAGTTACATTTGCTTTTGTTCCTTTTAGGCTCCTCAGGACAGGTATGCCAGTCTCTGGTTCCTCTTGCCCAGTCTAATGGGGAGACAGAGGTCATCTTGTCAGTTTCTGCTCTAATCCACCTGCCGGAAGCCATAGATACTGGAGCAGTGCTAGTCCTCGATGACTCTCATATCGCCACCCTCACACCCTCCACAGCAAAGCAGAAAGGTAACCGTTCTTGTTGTTCTCTCTAGATAATTCTCAGCCGAGGCGGCCATGCAAGGAGACCTCAGCTGAGCATATGTAATGGTCAAATAATATGTTACAGGCTAACAGTGGTAACTATAGCAACTGAATGCATAGTCCTTCAAGTAGCTTCCTGCCAGGCAATATGCCTCGTGTGTACAAGATTTAGGGCTGGGATCACACTTATTAAAAATGGTGGGCAATTTGCAAATGTGCGAAATCGAATCCAGAAAAACTTGTATGGAAACTTGCCTAAGACTGCCAGAGTGTATCGGTGAAAGTCATGTTCATGAAATATGGGTCCTTGGAGTGTGTTTTCACCCCCTTCTCTCTTCCCCGGTAGATTGCCTCTGTATATGGAACACATCTTTCCAGACGATGCAGGACTGTAAGGAGTTCTCACAGAAAACAAAAGCTCAGGTATGTTAATGTTTTATTTTTTTATTCTACTACCAGTATATTATAAAAGCCTACATTCCCTTCCTTTCCCAAGTCTTCCAGCATAACAGTTTAAATAATCTTCTTATACTCTTTAGATGGAATAGGGGTGGTATGATGTATAGGAGCAGTGGACTTAGTATGGCCTTTAGGTGGAGTGGGGGTGGTATGATGTATAGGAGCAGTGGTCTTGGTATGGCCTTTAGGTGGAGTGGGGGTGGTATGATGTATAGGAGCAGTGGACTTAGTATGGCCTTTAGGTGGAGTGGGGGTGGTATGATGTATAGGAGCAGTGGTCTTGGTATGGCCTTTAGGTGGAGTGGGGGTGGTATGATGTATAGGAGCAGTGGACTTGGTATGGCCTTTAGGTGGAGTGGGGGTGGTATGATGTATAGGAGCAGTGGACTTGGTATGACCTTTAGGTGGAGTGGGGGTGGTATGATGTATAGGAGCAGTGGACTTAGTATGGCCTTTAGGTGGAGTGGGGGTGGTATGATGTATAGGAGCAGTGGACTTGGTATGGCCTTTAGGTGGAGTGGGGGTGGTATGATGTATAGGAGCAGTGGACTTGGTATGACCTTTAGGTGGAGTGGGGGTGGTATGATGTATAGGAGCAGTGGACTTGGTATGGCCTTTAGGTGGAGTGGGGGTGGTATGATGTATAGGAGCAGTGGACTTAGTATGGCCTTTAGGTGGCGTGGGGGTGGTATGATGTATAGGAGCAGTGGTCTTAGTATGGCCTTTAGGTGGCGTGGGGGTGGTATGATGTATAGGAGCAGTGGTCTTGGTATGGCCTTTAGGTGGCGTGGGGGTGGTATGATGTATAGGAGCAGTGGTCTTAGTATGACCTTTAGGTGGAGTGGGGGTGGTATGATGTATAGGAGCAGTGGACTTAGTATGGCCTTTAGGTGGCGTGGGGGTGGTATGATGTATAGGAGCAGTGGTCTTGGTATGGCCTTTAGGTGGAGTGGGGGTGGTATGATGTATAGGAGCAGTGGTCTTGGTATGGCCTTTAGGTGGAGTGGGGGTGGTATGATGTATAGGAGCAGTGGACTTAGTATGGCCTTTAGGTGGCGTGGGGGTGGTATGATGTATAGGAGCAGTGGTCTTGGTATGGCCTTTAGGTGGAGTGGGGGTGGTATGATGTATAGGAGCAGTGGACTTAGTATGGCCTTTAGGTGGAGTGGGGGTGGTATGATGTATAGGAGCAGTGGACTTGGTATGGCCTTTAGGTGGAGTGGGGGTGGTATGATGTATAGGAGCAGTGGTCTTGGTATGGCCTTTAGGTGGAGTGGGGGTGGTATGATGTATAGGAGCAGTGGTCTTGGTATGGCCTTTAGGTGGAGTGGGGGTGGTATGATGTATAGGAGCAGTGGACTTGGTATGGCCTTTAGGTGGAGTGGGGGTGGTATGATGTATAGGAGCAGTGGACTTAGTATGGCCTTTAGGTGGAGTGGGGGTGGTATGATGTATAGGAGCAGTGGACTTAGTATGGCCTTTAGGTGACGTGGGGGTGGTATGATGTATAGGAGCAGTGGACTTAGTATGGCCTTTAGGTGACGTGGGGGTGGTATGATGTATAGGAGCAGTGGACTTAGTATGGCCTTTAGGTGGCGTGGGGGTGGTATGATGTATAGGAGCAGTGGTCTTGGTATGGCCTTTAGGTGGAGTGGGGGTGGTATGATGTATAGGAGCAGTGGTCTTGGTATGGCCTTTAGGTGGAGTGGGGGTGGTATGATGTATAGGAGCAGTGGACTTAGTATGGCCTTTAGGTGGCGTGGGGGTGGTATGATGTATAGGAGCAGTGGTCTTGGTATGGCCTTTAGGTGGAGTGGGGGTGGTATGATGTATAGGAGCAGTGGACTTAGTATGGCCTTTAGGTGGAGTGGGGGTGGTATGATGTATAGGAGCAGTGGACTTCGTATGGCCTTTAGGTGGAGTGGGGGTGGTATGATGTATAGGAGCAGTGGACTTAGTATGGCCTTTAGGTGGAGTGGGGGTGGTATGATGTATAGGAGCAGTGAACTTCGTATGGCCTTTAGGTGGAGTGGGGGTGGTATGATGTATAGGAGCAGTGGTCTTGGTATGGCCTTTAGGTGGCGTGGGGGTGGTATGATGTATAGGAGCAGTGGACTTAGTATGGCCTTTAGGTGGAGTGGGGGTGGTATGATGTATAGGAGCAGTGAACTTCGTATGGCCTTTAGGTGGCGTGGGGGTGGTATGATGTATAGGAGCAGTGGTCTTGGTATGGCCTTTAGGTGGCGTGGGGGTGGTATGATGTATAGGAGCAGTGGTCTTGGTATGGCCTTTAGGTGGAGTGGGGGTGGTATGATGTATAGGAGCAGTGGACTTAGTATGGCCTTTAGGTGGAGTGGGGGTGGTATGATGTATAGGAGCAGTGGACTTAGTATGGCCTTTAGGTGGAGTGGGGGTGGTATGATGTATAGGAGCAGTGGTCTTGGTATGGCCTTTAGGTGGAGTGGGGGTGGTATGATGTATAGGAGCAGTGGACTTGGTATGGCCTTTAGGTGGAGTGGGGGTGGTATGATGTATAGGAGCAGTGGACTTAGTATGGCCTTTAGGTGGAGTGGGGGTGGTATGATGTATAGGAGCAGTGGACTTAGTATGGCCTTTAGGTGACGTGGGGGTGGTATGATGTATAGGAGCAGTGGACTTAGTATGGCCTTTAGGTGACGTGGGGGTGGTATGATGTATAGGAGCAGTGGACTTAGTATGGCCTTTAGGTGGCGTGGGGGTGGTATGATGTATAGGAGCAGTGGTCTTGGTATGGCCTTTAGGTGGAGTGGGGGTGGTATGATGTATAGGAGCAGTGGACTTGGTATGACCTTTAGGTGGAGTGGGGGTGGTATGATGTATAGGAGCAGTGGACTTAGTATGGCCTTTAGGTGGCGTGGGGGTGGTATGATGTATAGGAGCAGTGGTCTTGGTATGGCCTTTAGGTGGAGTGGGGGTGGTATGATGTATAGGAGCAGTGAACTTCGTATGGCCTTTAGGTGGCGTGGGGGTGGTATGATGTATAGGAGCAGTGGACTTGGTATAGCCTTTAGGTGGAGTGGGGGTGGTATGATGTATAGAAGCAGTGGACTTAGTATGGCCTTTAGGTGGAGTGGGGGTGGTATGATGTATAGGAGCAGTGGTCTTGGTATGGCCTTTAGGTGGAGTGGGGGTGGTATGATGTATAGGAGCAGTGGACTTAGTATGGCCTTTAGGTGGAGTGGGGGTGGTATGATGTATAGGAGCAGTGGTCTTGGTATGGCCTTTAGGTGGAGTGGGGGTGGTATGATGTATAGGAGCAGTGGACTTAGTATGGCCTTTAGGTGGAGTGGGGGTGGTATGATGTATAGAAGCAGTGGACTTAGTATGGCCTTTAGGTGGAGTGGGGGTGGTATGATGTATAGGAGCAGTGGTCTTGGTATGGCCTTTAGGTGGAGTGGGGGTGGTATGATGTATAGGAGCAGTGGACTTGGTATAGCCTTTAGGTGGAGTGGGGGTGGTATGATGTATAGAAGCAGTGGACTTAGTATGGCCTTTAGGTGGAGTGGGGGTGGTATGATGTATAGGAGCAGTGGTCTTGGTATGGCCTTTAGGTGGAGTGGGGGTGGTATGATGTATAGGAGCAGTGGACTTAGTATGGCCTTTAGGTGGAGTGGGGGTGGTATGATGTATAGGAGCAGTGGACTTGGTATAACCTTTAGGTGGAGTGGGGGTGGTATGATGTATAGGAGCAGTGGACTTAGTATGGCCTTTAGGTGGAGTGGGGGTGGTATGATGTATAGGAGCAGTGGACTTAGTATGGCCTTTAGGTGGCGTGGGGGTGGTATGATGTATAGGAGCAGTGGTCTTGGTATGGCCTTTAGGTGGAGTGGGGGTGGTATGATGTATAGGAGCAGTGGACTTAGTATGGCCTTTAGGTGGAGTGGGGGTGGTATGATGTATAGGAGCAGTGGACTTAGTATGGCCTTTAGGTGGAGTGGGGGTGGTATGATGTATAGGAGCAGTGGACTTAGTATGGCCTTTAGGTGGCGTGGGGGTGGTATGATGTATAGGAGCAGTGGTCTTGGTATGGCCTTTAGGTGGAGTGGGGGTGGTATGATGTATAGGAGCAGTGGACTTAGTATGGCCTTTAGGTGGAGTGGGGGTGGTATGATGTATAGGAGCAGTGGACTTGGTATGGCCTTTAGGTGGAGTGGGGGTGGTATGATGTATAGGAGCAGTGGACTTAGTATGGCCTTTAGGTGGAGTGGGGGTGGTATGATGTATAGGAGCAGTGGACTTAGTATGGCCTTTAGGTGGAGTGGGGGTGGTATGATGTATAGAAGCAGTGGACTTAGTATGGCCTTTAGGTGGAGTGGGGGTGGTATGATGTATAGGAGCAGTGGTCTTGGTATGGCCTTTAGGTGGAGTGGGGGTGGTATGATGTATAGGAGCAGTGGACTTAGTATGGCCTTTAGGTGGAGTGGGGGTGGTATGATGTATAGGAGCAGTGGACTTGGTATGACCTTTAGGTGGAGTGGGGGTGGTATGATGTATAGGAGCAGTGGACTTAGTATGGCCTTTAGGTGGAGTGGGGGTGGTATGATGTATAGGAGCAGTGGACTTAGTATGGCCTTTAGGTGGCGTGGGGGTGGTATGATGTATAGGAGCAGTGGTCTTGGTATGGCCTTTAGGTGGAGTGGGGGTGGTATGATGTATAGGAGCAGTGGACTTAGTATGACCTTTAGGTGGAGTGGGGGTGGTATGATGTATAGGAGCAGTGGACTTGGTATGGCCTTTAGGTGGAGTGGGGGTGGTATGATGTATAGAAGCAGTGGACTTAGTATGGCCTTTAGGTGGAGTGGGGGTGGTATGATGTATAGGAGCAGTGGTCTTGGTATGGCCTTTAGGTGGAGTGGGGGTGGTATGATGTATAGGAGCAGTGGACTTCGTATGGCCTTTAGGTGGAGTGGGGGTGGTATGATGTATAGAAGCAGTGGACTTAGTATGGCCTTTAGGTGGCGTGGGGGTGGTATGATGTATAGGAGCAGTGGACTTGGTATGACCTTTAGGTGGAGTGGGGGTGGTATGATGTATAGGAGCAGTGGACTTAGTATGGCCTTTAGGTGGAGTGGGGGTGGTATGATGTATAGGAGCAGTGGACTTAGTATGGCCTTTAGGTGGAGTGGGGGTGGTATGATGTATAGGAGCAGTGGACTTGGTATGGCCTTTAGGTGGAGTGGGGGTGGTATGATGTATAGGAGCAGTGGTCTTGGTATGGCCTTTAGGTGGAGTGGGGGTGGTATGATGTATAGGAGCAGTGGACTTAGTATGGCCTTTAGGTGGAGTGGGGGTGGTATGATGTATAGGAGCAGTGGTCTTGGTATGGCCTTTAGGTGGAGTGGGGGTGGTATGATGTATAGGAGCAGTGGACTTGGTATGACCTTTAGGTGGAGTGGGGGTGGTATGATGTATAGGAGCAGTGGACTTAGTATGGCCTTTAGGTGGAGTGGGGGTGGTATGATGTATAGGAGCAGTGGACTTGGTATGGCCTTTAGGTGGAGTGGGGGTGGTATGATGTATAGGAGCAGTGGACTTAGTATGGCCTTTAGGTGGAGTGGGGGTGGTATGATGTATAGGAGCAGTGGACTTAGTATGGCCTTTAGGTGGAGTGGGGGTGGTATGATGTATAGGAGCAGTGGACTTAGTATGGCCTTTAGGTGGAGTGGGGGTGGTATGATGTATAGGAGCAGTGGTCTTGGTATGGCCTTTAGGTGGAGTGGGGGTGGTATGATGTATAGGAGCAGTGGACTTGGTATGACCTTTAGGTGGAGTGGGGGTGGTATGATGTATAGGAGCAGTGGACTTGGTATGACCTTTAGGTGGAGTGGGGGTGGTATGATGTATAGGAGCAGTGGACTTGGTATGGCCTTTAGGTGGAGTGGGGGTGGTATGATGTATAGGAGCAGTGGTCTTGGTATGGCCTTTAGGTGGAGTGGGGGTGGTATGATGTATAGGAGCAGTGGTCTTGGTATGGCCTTTAGGTGGAGTGGGGGTGGTATGATGTATAGGAGCAGTGGACTTAGTATGGCCTTTAGGTGGAGTGGGGGTGGTATGATGTATAGGAGCAGTGGTCTTGGTATGGCCTTTAGGTGGAGTGGGGGTGGTATGATGTATAGGAGCAGTGGACTTGGTATGGCCTTTAGGTGGAGTGGGGGTGGTATGATGTATAGGAGCAGTGGACTTGGTATGACCTTTAGGTGGAGTGGGGGTGGTATGATGTATAGGAGCAGTGGACTTAGTATGGCCTTTAGGTGGAGTGGGGGTGGTATGATGTATAGGAGCAGTGGACTTGGTATGGCCTTTAGGTGGAGTAGGGGTGGTATGATGTATAGGAGCAGTGGTCTTGGTATGGCCTTTAGGTGGCGTGGGGGTGGTATGATGTATAGGAGCAGTGAACTTAGTATGGCCTTTAGGTGGCGTGGGGGTGGTATGATGTATAGAAGCAGTGGACTTGGTATGACCTTTAGGTGGAGTGGGGGTGGTATGATGTATAGGAGCAGTGGACTTGGTATGACCTTTAGGTGGCATGGGGGTGGTATGATGTATAGGAGCAGTGGACTTAGTATGGCCTTTAGGTGGAGTGGGGGTGGTATGATGTATAGGAGCAGTGGACTTAGTATGGCCTTTAGGTGGAGTGGGGGTGGTATGATGTATAGGAGCAGTGGTCTTGGTATGGCCTTTAGGTGGCGTGGGGGTGGTATGATGTATAGGAGCAGTGAACTTAGTATGGCCTTTAGGTGGCGTGGGGGTGGTATGATGTATAGAAGCAGTGAACTTCGTATAGCCTTTAGGTGGAGTGGGGGTGGTATGATGTATAGGAGCAGTGGACTTGGTATGACCTTTAGGTGGAGTGGGGGTGGTATGATGTATAGAAGCAGTGGACTTAGTATGGCCTTTAGGTGGAGTGGGGGTGGTATGATGTATAGGAGCAGTGGACTTAGTATGGCCTTTAGGTGGCGTGGGGGTGGTATGATGTATAGGAGCAGTGGTCTTGGTATGGCCTTTAGGTGGAGTGGGGGTGGTATGATGTATAGGAGCAGTGGACTTAGTATGGCCTTTAGGTGGAGTGGGGGTGGTATGATGTATAGGAGCAGTGGACTTGATATGACCTTTAGGTGGAGTGGGGGTGGTATGATGTATAGGAGCAGTGGACTTAGTATGGCCTTTAGGTGGAGTGGGGGTGGTATGATGTATAGGAGCAGTGGACTTAGTATGGCCTTTAGGTGGCGTGGGGGTGGTATGATGTATAGGAGCAGTGGTCTTGGTATGGCCTTTAGGTGGAGTGGGGGTGGTATGATGTATAGGAGCAGTGGACTTAGTATGGCCTTTAGGTGGAGTGGGGGTGGTATGATGTATAGGAGCAGTGGTCTTGGTATGGCCTTTAGGTGGAGTGGGGGTGGTATGATGTATAGGAGCAGTGGTCTTGGTATGGCCTTTAGGTGGAGTGGGGGTGGTATGATGTATAGGAGCAGTGGACTTAGTATGGCCTTTAGGTGGAGTGGGGGTGGTATGATGTATAGGAGCAGTGGTCTTGGTATGGCCTTTAGGTGGAGTGGGGGTGGTATGATGTATAGGAGCAGTGGACTTGGTATGACCTTTAGGTGGAGTGGGGGTGGTATGATGTATAGGAGCAGTGGACTTGGTATGACCTTTAGGTGGAGTGGGGGTGGTATGATGTATAGGAGCAGTGGACTTGGTATGGCCTTTAGGTGGAGTGGGGGTGGTATGATGTATAGGAGCAGTGGTCTTGGTATGGCCTTTAGGTGGAGTGGGGGTGGTATGATGTATAGGAGCAGTGGTCTTGGTATGGCCTTTAGGTGGAGTGGGGGTGGTATGATGTATAGGAGCAGTGGACTTAGTATGGCCTTTAGGTGGAGTGGGGGTGGTATGATGTATAGGAGCAGTGGTCTTGGTATGGCCTTTAGGTGGAGTGGGGGTGGTATGATGTATAGGAGCAGTGGACTTAGTATGGCCTTTAGGTGGAGTGGGGGTGGTATGATGTATAGGAGCAGTGAACTTAGTATGGCCTTTAGGTGGCGTGGGGGTGGTATGATGTATAGAAGCAGTGAACTTCGTATAGCCTTTAGGTGGAGTGGGGGTGGTATGATGTATAGGAGCAGTGGACTTGGTATGACCTTTAGGTGGAGTGGGGGTGGTATGATGTATAGAAGCAGTGGACTTAGTATGGTCTTTAGGTGGAGTGGGGGTGGTATGATGTATAGGAGCAGTGGACTTAGTATGGCCTTTAGGTGGCGTGGGGGTGGTATGATGTATAGGAGCAGTGGTCTTGGTATGGCCTTTAGGTGGAGTGGGGGTGGTATGATGTATAGGAGCAGTGGACTTAGTATGGCCTTTAGGTGGAGTGGGGGTGGTATGATGTATAGGAGCAGTGGACTTAGTATGGCCTTTAGGTGGAGTGGGGGTGGTATGATGTATAGGAGCAGTGGACTTAGTATGGCCTTTAGGTGGCGTGGGGGTGGTATGATGTATAGGAGCAGTGGTCTTGGTATGGCCTTTAGGTGGAGTGGGGGTGGTATGATGTATAGGAGCAGTGGACTTAGTATGGCCTTTAGGTGGAGTGGGGGTGGTATGATGTATAGGAGCAGTGGACTTGGTATGGCCTTTAGGTGGAGTGGGGGTGGTATGATGTATAGGAGCAGTGGTCTTGGTATGGCCTTTAGGTGGAGTGGGGGTGGTATGATGTATAGGAGCAGTGGACTTAGTATGGCCTTTAGGTGGCGTGGGGGTGGTATGATGTATAGGAGCAGTGGACTTGGTGTGACCTTTAGGTGGAGTGGGGGTGGTATGATGTATAGGAGCAGTGGACTTAGTATGGCCTTTAGGTGGAGTGGGGGTGGTATGATGTATAGAAGCAGTGGACTTAGTATGGCCTTTAGGTGGCGTGGGGGTGGTATGATGTATAGGAGCAGTGGTCTTGGTATGGCCTTTAGGTGGAGTGGGGGTGGTATGATGTATAGGAGCAGTGGTCTTGGTATGGCCTTTAGGTGGAGTGGGGGTGGTATGATGTATAGGAGCAGTGGACTTAGTATGGCCTTTAGGTGGAGTGGGGGTGGTATGATGTATAGGAGCAGTGGTCTTGGTGTGACCTTTAGGTGGAGTGGGGGTGGTATGATGTATAGGAGCAGTGGACTTGGTATGACCTTTAGGTGGAGTGGGGGTGGTATGATGTATAGGAGCAGTGGACTTGGTATGACCTTTAGGTGGAGTGGGGGTGGTATGATGTATAGGAGCAGTGGACTTAGTATGGCCTTTAGGTGGAGTGGGGGTGGTATGATGTATAGGAGCAGTGGTCTTGGTATGGCCTTTAGGTGGAGTGGGGGTGGTATGATGTATAGGAGCAGTGGACTTGGTATGGCCTTTAGGTGGAGTGGGGGTGGTATGATGTATAGGAGCAGTGGTCTTGGTATGGCCTTTAGGTGGAGTGGGGGTGGTATGATGTATAGGAGCAGTGGACTTGGTATGGCCTTTAGGTGGAGTGGGGGTGGTATGATGTATAGGAGCAGTGGTCTTGGTATGGCCTTTAGGTGGAGTGGGGGTGGTATGATGTATAGGAGCAGTGGACTTGGTATGGCCTTTAGGTGGAGTGGGGGTGGTATGATGTATAGGAGCAGTGGTCTTGGTATGGCCTTTAGGTGGAGTGGGGGTGGTATGATGTATAGGAGCAGTGGACTTAGTATGGCCTTTAGGTGGCGTGGGGGTGGTATGATGTATAGGAGCAGTGGACTTGGTGTGACCTTTAGGTGGAGTGGGGGTGGTATGATGTATAGGAGCAGTGGACTTAGTATGGCCTTTAGGTGGAGTGGGGGTGGTATGATGTATAGAAGCAGTGGACTTAGTATGGCCTTTAGGTGGCGTGGGGGTGGTATGATGTATAGGAGCAGTGGTCTTGGTATGGCCTTTAGGTGGAGTGGGGGTGGTATGATGTATAGGAGCAGTGGTCTTGGTATGGCCTTTAGGTGGAGTGGGGGTGGTATGATGTATAGGAGCAGTGGACTTAGTATGGCCTTTAGGTGGAGTGGGGGTGGTATGATGTATAGGAGCAGTGGTCTTGGTGTGACCTTTAGGTGGAGTGGGGGTGGTATGATGTATAGGAGCAGTGGACTTGGTATGACCTTTAGGTGGAGTGGGGGTGGTATGATGTATAGGAGCAGTGGACTTGGTATGACCTTTAGGTGGAGTGGGGGTGGTATGATGTATAGGAGCAGTGGACTTAGTATGGCCTTTAGGTGGAGTGGGGGTGGTATGATGTATAGGAGCAGTGGTCTTGGTATGGCCTTTAGGTGGAGTGGGGGTGGTATGATGTATAGGAGCAGTGGACTTGGTATGGCCTTTAGGTGGAGTGGGGGTGGTATGATGTATAGGAGCAGTGGTCTTGGTATGGCCTTTAGGTGGAGTGGGGGTGGTATGATGTATAGGAGCAGTGGACTTAGTATGGCCTTTAGGTGGCGTGGGGGTGGTATGATGTATAGGAGCAGTGGTCTTGGTATGGCCTTTAGGTGGAGTGGGGGTGGTATGATGTATAGGAGCAGTGGACTTGGTATGACCTTTAGGTGGAGTGGGGGTGGTATGATGTATAGGAGCAGTGGACTTAGTATGGCCTTTAGGTGGCGTGGGGGTGGTATGATGTATAGGAGCAGTGGTCTTGGTATGGCCTTTAGGTGGAGTGGGGGTGGTATGATGTATAGGAGCAGTGGACTTAGTATGGCCTTTAGGTGGAGTGGGGGTGGTATGATGTATAGGAGCAGTGGACTTGGTATGGCCTTTAGGTGGAGTGGGGGTGGTATGATGTATAGGAGCAGTGGACTTAGTATGGCCTTTAGGTGGCGTGGGGGTGGTATGATGTATAGGAGCAGTGGACTTAGTATGGCCTTTAGGTGGCGTGGGGGTGGTATGATGTATAGGAGCAGTGGTCTTGGTATGGCCTTTAGGTGGAGTGGGGGTGGTATGATGTATAGGAGCAGTGGTCTTGGTATGGCCTTTAGGTGGAGTGGGGGTGGTATGATGTATAGGAGCAGTGGTCTTGGTATGGCCTTTAGGTGGAGTGGGGGTGGTATGATGTATAGGAGCAGTGGACTTAGTATGGCCTTTAGGTGGAGTGGGGGTGGTATGATGTATAGGAGCAGTGGTCTTGGTATGGCCTTTAGGTGGAGTGGGGGTGGTATGATGTATAGGAGCAGTGGACTTAGTATGGCCTTTAGGTGGAGTGGGGGTGGTATGATGTATAGGAGCAGTGGACTTGGTATGACCTTTAGGTGGAGTGGGGGTGGTATGATGTATAGGAGCAGTGGACTTGGTATGACCTTTAGGTGGAGTGGGGGTGGTATGATGTATAGGAGCAGTGGACTTAGTATGGCCTTTAGGTGGCGTGGGGGTGGTATGATGTATAGGAGCAGTGGTCTTGGTATGGCCTTTAGGTGGAGTGGGGGTGGTATGATGTATAGGAGCAGTGGTCTTGGTATGGCCTTTAGGTGGAGTGGGGGTGGTATGATGTATAGGAGCAGTGGACTTGGTATGGCCTTTAGGTGGAGTGGGGGTGGTATGATGTATAGGAGCAGTGGTCTTGGTATGGCCTTTAGGTGGAGTGGGGGTGGTATGATGTATAGGAGCAGTGGACTTAGTATGGCCTTTAGGTGGCGTGGGGGTGGTATGATGTATAGGAGCAGTGGTCTTGGTATGGCCTTTAGGTGGAGTGGGGGTGGTATGATGTATAGGAGCAGTGGACTTGGTATGACCTTTAGGTGGAGTGGGGGTGGTATGATGTATAGGAGCAGTGGACTTACTATTGCCAGCTCCTGCACATTAGGTAGGATTATTAACAGAAAGAAGTGCAACTCTTCATTTAGCGTTACTACTATCAACTGTTACTATCAATGGGTATGAAGCCACTGAAAGCTTGCATATATTTGTTTTAGCATATCCCAGGTTGAAATAAACAGAACACGCAGACAAGAGAATTATCACTAAATATAATGTATTCTTGTGGTAATGTACAGAGAATATACAAAAATTACATATAATAAAGGATATGATTAAGATGCCTATTGCTAAGATATCTGCTAACATATTATAATGCCCACCAAAAAATAGTGCATGAGATACATTACCAGTTCCTAGAGACCGTTTAACCTCCTAAGCGATAATCCCGAGCTGAGCTCGGGGGTATGTCGCGCAGGAGTTTTCAGGCCCTGGTGGGCCGATTTGCATAATTTTTTTTTTGTTACACGCAGCTAGCACTTTGCTAGCTGCGTGTAACTTCCGATCACCGCCGATCCGCCGCTACCCGCCGTGCCGCGCAGCCCCCCCCCCCAGACCCCTTGCGCAGCCTGGCCAATCAGTGCCAGGCAGCGCTGAGGGGTGGATCGTGACTCCCTCTGACGTCATGACGTCGGTGACGTCATCCCGCCATGGCGACCGGGGAAGCCCAGCAGGAAATCCCGTTATGAACGGGATTTCCTGCTTACTCTGATCGAGTGGGGTGGGGGGATGCCGGGCGCAGCGGCTATCATGTAGCGAGCCCAGGGCTCGCTACATGATTTAAAAAACATTTTTAAAAAAGTGCTGCGCCCCCTCCTGGGCGATATAATTGTATCGCCCAGAGGGTTAAGCAAGAGCAGCAGCACCCTAAAAATCTCTCTCTCGTTACCTATCTTTATAGGGTTAGAACAAAGAAAGAAATCTAACTCCTCCTGCTGATTAACATACGCGTATGTCATAGCATATTACGTCATCAGAAGTAATTTCTGGAATGCAATCTGCTTTCACTTTCTCTTTCTAACCTATGAGTCATACTATGAGACCTCTGCCAAGTATTAGCTAATGTACTTGCTAAAATATTTCAGCTATTGGTTAGGTCATTCTCAGCGTGGGAATAAATGAGCATAATTTCACATCATTACACTTTAAAGAGACTCTGAAGCGAGAATAAATCTCGCTTCAGAGCTCATACTTAGCAGGGGCATGTTTGCCCCTGCTAAACCGCCGCTATCGCGCCGCTAAACGGGGGTCCCTTCACCCCCAAACCCACCCCTGCAAGACTTGGTCGTAGTCTTGGTCGTAAATCTTCCCTTCCTGGAGGCAGGGCTAAAGGCTGCAGCCCTGCCTCCATTCGCGTCTATCAGACGCGCATCGCCGCCTCTCCCCCGCCGATCTCAGTGGAGGAAGAATGAGAGGGGCGGGGGAGAGGCGGAGATACGCGCTGACAGACGCGCGTGGGGCAGGGCTGAGGCGGTTAGCCCTGCACCAATGCGGAAGCATTCCACCGCTTTACGGAGGGTATTTGGGGGTGAAGGGACCCCTGTTAAGCCGCGGGATAGCGGCGTTTAGCAGGGGCACACATGCCCCTGCTATCTATGAGGTCTGAAGTGAGATTTATTCTCGCTTCAGACTCCCTTTAAGCCCGATACACAAACTGCTTATAAAAGAACTGATTATTAATCATTTCAACAGTAATTTGAGTCTGACCTAAAAGAAAATCAAAAGATAAAAATTAATGAAATAGGGAAAGAATGCAATGTTATATATTTGACACTATGACCTTTAGGTGGAATGGGGGGTGGTATGATGTATAGGAGCAGTGGACTTGGTGTGACCTTTAGGTGGCGTGGGGGTGGTATGATGTATAGGAGCAGTGGACTTGGTGTGACCTTTAGGTGGCGTGGGGGTGGTATGATGTACAGGAGCAGTGGACTTGGTATGGCCTTTAGGTGGAATGGGGGGTGGTATGATGTATAGGAGCAGTGGACTTGGTATGGCCTTTAGATGGAATAGGGGTGGTATGATGTATAGGAGCAGTGGACTAGAATTGACCTTTCGATGGAATGGGGGTGGTATAATTTATGGGAGCAGTGGACTTGGTAGGATGGAATGGGGGGTGGTATAATGTATAGAAGTAATGGACTAGGTATGACCTTTAGATGAAATAGTGGTGTTATGATGTTTAGGAGCAGTGGACTTGGTAAGATGGAATGGGGGTGGTATAATGTATAGGAGCAGTGGACTAGGTATGATCTTTAGATGGAATGGGGGTGGTATAATGTATAGGAGCAATATGCGTAAAAATTCAGAAGAGCTCACGGCTCAAAACACCCCCCCCCCCCCCCCCAATGCTCCCGTACTCACCCAGTCAACCTCCAACCAATCCGGAGGTCTGGATATAAGGCATAGACAGGGGATGTGGCAAATCTCACTTCCACTTACAGGATAATCTAAAATGTAAAAAGCGCCAGATGGTGTAAAACCTTTTAATATCTTTAAAACAAGAGTATTGCACTCACAAGCGTACATGGTCATATAGCATATAGTACATGCGTAGTCTGTGGTCCCGGGCAGCCGCTAACACACACGCCGCTTCAGACCCTCATGACCTGCTGCTTCCTTGTACTGCCGGTCACGTGACGTAGCTCCGCCCTATGCATTTCATCAAGGAATTGACTCATCAGGCTCATGCCCCTGATGAGTCAATCCCTTGACGAAATGCATAGGGCGGAGCTACATCACGTGACCGGCAGTATGAGGAAGCAGCAGGTCGTGAGGGTGTGAGCGGCTACCCGGGACCGTAGACTACGCATGTACTATACGCTATATGACCATCTACGCTTGTGAGTGCAATACTCTTTTGTTTTAAAGATATTAAAAGGTTTTACACCATCTGGCGCTTTTTGCGTTTTATAAAGCGCAAAAACCGAGAGCCCAAAATAGTGTAATATGTATTGGATAATGGGATAAAGTGAAAGTATTATACTTACAAACGTGGGTTACCGCAAAGGCAACCACTGTATAGGCAGGGGGGAGATTAGACCTGTCCCCACTCAGGATTAAGACGTCGCTCTCTGTAGATAGAAGGAAAAAAAGGGTATTCACCCTTCCACCGAGGGTGGATGATTTTTATCTGTAGGGGTGTACAGAGGCGCCAATAGGATAAAAGAGACTAAAATTGTTAAAACGGTCAGTAGGCGGTGGTGGACCAGCTACTTGAAACAGACACGATGCTTGTCGATTCTGGAAACAATAATTTATTCACACATACTCCTATAGAAACTGGCAACGAGTTTCACGGGCAATACCGCTTCATCAGGCAATATACAAAAGGAGTAATACACTGCAAGGAGTCCAATGTCAGTTTGGCACCTCTGTGTGTTTTTACGTTTTAGATTATCCTGTAAGTGGAAGTGAGATTTGCCACATCCCCTGTCTATGCCTTATATCCAGACCTCCGGATTGGTTAGAGGTTGACTGGGTGAGTGCGGGAGCATTGGGGGGGAGTGTGATCCTGCACGAGGTGGTATTCAAAATCACTTTGAATGGTGATGGACAATATATGAGTATTGGATGACGCGATGTGCCCTTTCTCTTTATATTTTTATGTGACGGGTTTACCAAGGAATCGGTTACAGCTCTGGGATGCTCAGTCTGTTGTTCTGAACTTCTGCATGGTGACTCTTTGATAAACTGAACTTTGTGTGGTTTTGAGCCGCGAGCGCTTCTGAATGTTTATGCATATTGCTCTATAGGCTATTTACAGATTGCCATTCATCAGTGCGCTCCACGCAGTGATACTGTTTTCCACAAGCGCAGAATTTTATTTCTTTTTTAAATGTATAGGAGCAGTGGACTAGGTGACCTTTAGATGGAATGGGGGGGGGGGGGGTGTATAATGTATAGGGGCAGTGACGTCACACGGACTTTCTTCTCCTCTCTACACAGCTCTGGAATTATCACAGCAGACTGTTTGTACCTCATGGGAACTCGCTGCAGGTTGTCCGCTATGTCTGTGAGCCGTCATCATTGGCTGCTGCACTTGGGAAAGAGAGCAATGCCCAGAACTCAGGTGAGCATCTTCTTCATAAGCATGAATTAGCTTTGTGCATTGGAGATTCAGCAGCGGAGGATATTATCCCTGCCTGCAGGAGTTTCCATAGTGCCCTGACAATCCCTTCATTTCTGTACATCACCAAAACCTGTTGCTTCTCTGTGGTCTGCAAGTTATCAGGCACCTCATAAATCTTGGCAAAGAGTAACAGCCCCCTCTTTCCACACTCCCCTCTCTCTGTCCATCCCCTCCCTCTATCTGCCCTTTCCGCCTTCTCTCTCTCTTCTGTCTCTGACTCCCCCTCTCACCCCCCCTATTTTTCTCTGTCTCTTCCCCCCCCCCCCCCTTCCTTTTTTCTTTCTCAGACACCCCAATTTCCTCTCACTGTCTTGCCCCCTTCCCCTTTCTCTCCCTGTTTTTCTCTCTCTCCCCCCACTTTTTTTTCTCTCTCTCTCTGTCTCTGCTTCTTTTTCTCTCTGCTGTGTCTGTCTCTCCCCCCTGTTTTCTCTCGGTCTCCTTATCTCTGTTTTTTTCTCCTCTTTTTCTGTCTCCCCCACCCACCCTTTCCTCTCTCTGTCTTGCCTCTTCCCCCCTTCTTTGTCTATTTCTCTCTCAGTCCTCCCTCCTTCCCTTCACACCTTTATGCTTTCTCTCCTCGCCACACAACCTCTCCTGCCTTCTCGCACACTTTTTCTACAATTTTTTTATTTCGTTCACTAATTTTATCTCTTATATTAATAATTGAACGAATGTTTCTCAGTTTTAGAACCTGTTCCGATTGTAAACTGGGCAGCTTTATTAAGAAACAAGACTACACAAGCCAAGCCATCGGGATCCAAAAAAAGCGTAAGTACCCAGAATCCTCTCTGAACGCATTGTGTTTCTGGGCATTACTCTACTGATGCTTGACTTGTCTGTTAATTGAGTTTGAGCCGTGACTGATGCCTTTTCTCTTGTAGTCCCGGGTAAAGAGCAGTCAGGACAGTGGAGTCAAGGTGTTTTCTGCCCAGGACCTGCTCTCTGAAATACAGGTTGGTACATGGTCAGACACAACACCACAGCATCAGGAATGTTCTGTCAGATACATAAATGTCATTTGTCCTAGGTGGAATATTGTGGGCTTCTGACATCTTTGTTGAAGTTAGTGCAGCTGTCTTTTAGCCTACTGGTTTCATTACATCTCCTCTTATAGTTTTCACCTCTTTCTTAAATATTCCATAACCTAAAATAAGTGAATAAACTGGGAATGGGATGGGATGCCCCAGTAATGGCTGCAGTTTGGGATGCCACAGATCTGCCAGAGGCAGATTGCTAGAAAGGCTATAAAGGCCCGCGCCTCGGGCGGTGGCTGCCCAGGGGGGCTGAATAGACATGGGAATGGGGTTGCTGAATATGGAAGAGAAGACTGCAAACAGAAGGAGGCTGCAATTGGGGAGCAATATACAGAAGAGAAGAGAATCCTGCCCTAGAGAGCTCTACATGAAAGAGATGGACTGCTGTACATGGAAGTGACACACAGAAGAGGGGGCATCACATGGAATGGGCGGGGCTCTGCTGCACACAGATGGGGAGCAACAAGAAGGTTGATGGAGCTGAAAAGGTATAAATCTACATATCTCATAGCATCCCGCGATAGACTAATCCAATACAAAATTCCACATAGGGCCTATTTGACCCCTGCAAAATTATCCAAATTCGACATGACCAAACCGGTCCTCTGTTGGAGATGCAATGCAGAAAATGCGGATCTGGACCATATATTATGGCACTGCCCCGGAATAACCCCTACGTGGAGCGTTATATAGGTGACTATCTCCCAAATTACGAAATTAAAAACCTGTGTTTTGGGAGACACAACCAAACTAGCCAATACATGTGCTCAAAGGACGCTGGTGGGACTTTTATTATTTTATTTTTGCAAAGCAATTATCCGAAATTGGAAGAGTACAGCTGCTCCCGCGCTGCAATTTTGGAAGAAATTAGTAAATCTATCCCTGCATCTTTACAAGGCTGCGTATATAGCTAGAGGTTGTCCTTAGAAATGTAAAAAAGTAGGGGAACCCGGGACCAGCAATAAGGATGCAAGTTGGTCTTTAGTTAGTAGCTATATAAGTAGGCAACTAAATTGCTCTGATATATGCTTACCTGTTTTATATGAAACCCTGATTGTATTACAATTTCTATGCTTTAATTAACCTACACAGCTTCTGATTATCTGCTTTGACTGGATGGGCGGAGGGATGGGCTTGGAGGTGTATAATAGAGACAGTTTGTCCAGAGGAAGACATGTGCATGTTCTTTATATGTTTTATTGTTTATACTCACCTGCGCGTGAGTAATTGTATTTTTTTTTTTTTTTTTGATTGTCAATAATAAAAAAATCAATAAAAAAGAATAAAAAAAGTTATATATCTGATCTTGAAAATCTCACAACTCCAGTCCCAGAGAAAACCGTAGAATTCATTAGTGGGGGGGGGGGGGGGGGGGGGAGCACAGAGATCATGCTACCATAGTATTCAGGAGAGAGATGAAACCGTAAGGGGAAGGGTAGCTCCTAGTATTGGGTGCAGTGGGTGTGCAGGACCGAAGGGAATATCCCTCAGGATCTCTGGTGTTGTGAACGCCCCATCCCAGTTAGGAATCCACCAAACGCTGACATGAGTTTCTGGTGAATTGGCCGTTTAAACACATTTCTCTCATTTCCAGACTGCATCCAGCAGCCAGATTCCCACACTTGTCCAGAGATTGTCAAGCCAAGATGTGCTGGATTTCCATAGTGCGGTTGGGAATGTCATGCAAGGTCTGGTGAACCGGTGTCAGAACAACCCCAAGTTCTACCCTCAACGTGCTCTGATGGACCTCATTATGACAAAAGCGTTGTCCTACAGGTCTGTATCTGTCACCTCTGCGGAATAGAAGGCTTTTTAGTGCAACGCTCTAATGTGTTGCTTCCAAATCAATGTCTCTGTTATGGCTGTGACCCGGTGCCCCCCACATGTGTGAGTTCTTTATTATTAAAATCTAAGAATTGTTCTAGCAACATAAGAAGGAACATCGTGTCTGACTTTATATGTAATTGGAGAGGAACAGGATCAGCAGCTACTGGTGTTTGTCTAACCCTTAAGGTGGCCATACACTGTTCGATTTACCATTAGATCGACCAACAGATAGATCCCTCTCTGATCGAATCTGATCAGAGAGGGATCGTATGGCTGCCTTTACTGCAAACAGATTGTGAATCGATATCAGCATGAAACCAATCACAATCTGTGGAGCTGCCACCCCCTCCCCTCATACATTACCTGATCCAGCCGGCACGACTCCCCCGGTCTCCGCGGTTTTCTTCTCCTCGCTTGGCTCCGAGTCCGTCAGGCTTCACTGAACTTCCTGTCCAGGGGAAGTTTAAACAGTAGAGGGCGCTCTACTGTTTAAACTTCTTGCCGGGGCAGGAAGTTCAGTGAAGCCTGACGGACTCGGAGCCCAGCGCGGAGAAGAGGACAGCGGAGAGAGCGGGGACTCGCACCAGCGGAGCAGGTAATGTATTGCGTCGGTCATTCGAACACTGCTGTCGACGCAAACCCACCGGCGATCGAGCAAAATCCTCCGCACGGACGGATCGACGGGAACAATTGATTTCGGACGGAAAACGATCGTTTTGTCAGTGTTTGCGCAACGATTTCACAGCAGATTCGATCACTGTATATCGGCGGGAAAATCGTTAGGTGTATGGGCCCCTTTAGACTGCTTGCTATTTGTTTTTTTACAGAAGCTACAGGCCAGTGCCAGCCATGTTTGTATTGTTTTTATTAAATGTCTTGTCCAAATCTACATGTGCCAAAGTCTTCATTAGTCAGTAGGATTGTTACTGAGGTGCAAATAGGTTTGAGAATTATGCTGACTATTATGAAAATCTATTGTAATATGGATTGATCGAATCTTGTAGTAACAGTCAGAGTACCTGATCTGCTGCATGCTTGTTCAGGGGCTATGGCTAAATGTATTACAGGCAGAGGATCAGCAGGACAGCCAGGCAACTGGTATTGTTTAAAAGGAAATAAATAGGGGGAATGGAGGAGAACTGGGTGAGCAGTGGGCATGAGGAGAGCCTCCTACACTTGCCTGCTTCGCCCCCCCCCCCCCCCCCCCCCCCCCGATTTACAATTTGAAAAGCACTAAGGTATCCTTTAAGCCTGACGCTCCTTTTACACTTACTCAGTTGCTCTTACCTGAAGGAAAGCTAATTTTCAATGTAATGCCCATGTTTTCCTATGGCTCAGTTCCCACTATATGTATTTTAACTGAAAGCTTTTTCACAATGTACTGCTCGGGAGAAAAAAAAAAACTATACCAACCTATACCAGTGCATTAACCTTCTTGGTGGTAACCCCGAGCTGAGCTCGGGGTAAGCCGCCGCGGAGTATTTCTCAGGCCCTGCTGGGCCGATTTTTGTAATTTTTTTTTGTTTTTAGAACACGCAGCAAGCACTTTGCTTGCTGCATGTTCGGGTCGATCGCCACCGATGCACCGCTACCCGCCATGATACAGGGCCCCCCCCCCCCCCTCCGAATACCCCATGCGCAGCTTGGCCAATCGCCGCCAGGCTGTGCTATGAGGTGGATCGGGACTCCCTGTGATGTTGATGACGTCACTCCGTTTGTCGCCATGGCGACGGGGGAAGCCCTGAAGGAAATCCTGTTCTAAACGGGATTTCCTTCAGGGCTTCCCCATCGCCATGGCGACAAATGGAGTGACATCATCAACATCACAGGGAGTCCCGATCCACCCCATAGCACAGCATGGCGGCGATTGGGAATCATGTTGCTAGCGCTAGGCTAGCTACATGATAAAAAAATTAGGCTTAAAAAACCTCCCGCGGCCGCGTAGCCGCAGAACTGCAACCGCCAGGAGGGTTAAGTGTAAAAGGGCCCTGAGCCATATAATATAGGATGCCTCTGTGTGTGTGTTTCTCTACTGAGCTTTTTGAGCTCATATTTATACACAGATTTTCAGCTTGCATGTTTGAGGTTTATATGAGTCTCAAGGACGTCCACATTGGGAGGACTCCTTTCTCAGCTGCAGATGCACTTGTCCTTGGTCTCTAGGTTAAAACTGAGTACTCTAGTTACAAGATTTATCTTGTCTAGAATACAGGTGCAGATAAGCTCTGCTTGATTCTGGGAAAATGGCATACGTGTGTACGCTAGCTTTCTTTTATAGCTGATCCATGTCAGATCTGAATAGCAATCTGATCCATCGCCTAGAATCTGAAGCAGGAATTACATAGTGTGTACCAAGTTTTACTGAAATGCAAACCATTGCTGTTACATAAACATGTTTCCTAATTATGGCTGAGTCTACTGAATACACACTAGGAATCATGCAATAATGTAATCGGTATCTAATTATACTTTTTATTTTACATTAGATTACGTGAAAACGTTCAGTTGATAATAATGATGTAATATTTCTGGCGATGCTTTATCTTTTGCAGTTTGTGTCCAGATCTGATGGTGCTCGGACTGGAGAAGTCAGATGTACAGCTTCTGCAACTGTGTCTCCAGCAGTTTACTGATATCCCAGAGTCCGCTCTCTGCTCCTGCTTAAAAGTTTTCCTTAGGTAAGTACATTTGTCTCTGCTATACTTTTGTTCTGCTTCACCTGTTTATTTTAATAGAAGGGATGTTTAAAGCACATTTTCCACAGTTTTTTACAGAGTGCATGCTTTACAACTCATGTAACCCAGGATCCCTGTAGAAAGCTTACTGTACAACTCATGTAACCCATGATCCCTGTAGAAAGCTTACTGTACAACTCATGTAACCCATGATCCCTGTAGAAAGCTTACTGTACAACTCATGTAACCCATGATCCCTGTAGAAAGCTTACTGTACAACTCATGTAACCCATGATCCCTGTAGAAAGCTTACTGTACAACTCATGTAACCCATGATCCCTGTAGAAAGCTTACTGTCTAGATCAGGGGTGTCAAACTCAAATACAAAGTGGGCCAAATTAAACACTGGGACCAAGATGTAGGCCAACCTCAATGTCTAGTGACCACTTCCTTCCCTTAGGGCTGGTTCACACTCGGGCGATTCTTCGACGCTTTGCTGAACGCTGCTACAATGTATCCCTATGGATACATTCACACTGCAGCGGTTGCGATTTCGTTTTAATCGCAAACGCGCTGCATGCATCCTTTTGGGGCGATTGCCCTGTGATTCCCGTTATATCGAACAGGAATCACAAGTGCAAAGCTCACAAGAATCTCAAGATTTAAGTTAAAATCGCAATCGGGAGCCGAACGCGATCACGGGCTAACGGCGCTCCGAGAGTGAACTAGCCCTTTAAAAGTTTTTGGTGTCTAACTATTTATTATAGAGGATACACTGTTTTCTCTCTCTGAACTTTTGTCCTTTGTTTTGAATCGGTCTCACAATGACCTTCCCTGAATTTTCAGCATAAGTGAAGATGTCCTGAGTGAAGCCATCTTGGACACAACATCGGTGGAGTCTTATATCCACGAAAGCGAATCCTCAACTACCCAGGAGCCACAAGAGGAGCCGTCACCCGTAAATGTGGTCCAGAACGGCTTCAGTCCCGGTGCTGCGGAGGAAGACAGCTGTGACGTCCAGATGTTTGATAAAGTAACCCAAAAGCCAAAGAGCAGAGGGTGCCCAGTCAGCATGAAACGAGCTGTCTTGTTGTATCCTTTCCTTTGTAAGAGTTATTTCCCTCTCCAATGAGAAACAGAGTAAAATATGACTGTAGATCTGTGATACTCAGGGGATCATCTCTATTGGGATGTTTGTGGTTTCGGTTGTCCTCATTTGGTTTTGCTTCCTTAATCTGCACAACCTAGAAACACTGTGCTCACTTCTTCATACAGTGATTACTACCTGTTGCCTCATCTGAAGGACCTGACCTCTGATCAAGTTATAGTACGTATCTTCAAAAGGGACGGGACAGCTGCAATACACTACTAAACCTGAAATGGAACAAAAACAAATTCTCACCGAAATCATGTAGATTAGTGTAAATTTTATGTATGTTACCTTTTAAAGGGACTCCGAGCAGTGCAGAAACTATGGAAAGATGCATATCATTTTAAAGCTCTCTTTCTCCTCTTTCCAATGATCTATAAACCGCCGCCCTACGTCTTTTAGTTTTCGCTATTTTCGTGATTGAAATTGCCGCGACCGTGATTTCAATCGCGAAAATAAAGAAAACTAAAAGGCGTAGGGCGACGATTTAGGTGTCGCCAGAAAGAGGAGAAAGAGAGCTTTAAAATGATATCCATCTTTCCATAGTTACTTGTATTACACAGGACGACACTTTCCCCAGTGTCAGCAGCTCCATTCAGCAGAAAAAGTCGGCCTGTGTAATACAATGTAACTATGGAAAGATGGATATCATTTTAAAGCTCTCTTTCTCCTCTTTAAAACCTTTTAGTTTTCTTTATTTTCGCGATTGAAATCACGGCCGCGGCAATTTCAATCGTGAAAATAGCGAAAACTAAAAGGCGTAGAGCGGCGGTTTATATATCATTGGAAAGAGGTGAAAGAGAGCTTTAAAATGATATGCATCTTTCAATAGTTTCTGCACTGCTCGGAGTCCCTTTAAGAACCAAAAGATGTGCAGCTCGACTTGCCTTAAGCTATCCATACATTCTTTACATCTCTAGTGCCTGGCTAGTTTCCTGTTAGCAGATTAAAGGGGTTCTTTCGCGAATGATGAAAAAAATGAAAAGTGGTTTATGCATAAACTATTAAACATCCTTCTAAAATAGTGTAAAAACTTTTTCAAAAAAATGAATGGTTTCCTCAATACAACATGTAATGTAAATAGTGACCGATGACGGGCTGGGAAGCTAATCCATTTGATAGGGGTGGTTTTTTTTACTTGCATTTCTCAAACAGAACTCCTGCCTAGCTAGTTTTCTGTTGTGTAAACCACTGCCATTAGGAGTTGCAGTTAAAGCTGTTATAATAACTGCCGACCTCAGGCTGAGCTCCTCGGCAGTTATTTATTGTAGTTTCACAGACACAGGACCCAGCAAAGAGTATCGTGGCTGTTGCTACTCATGAGTCAGGGCTCTTTCGCTATTGGCTGGCTGCAATTGATCAGACTTTCAGGCTCCCTCTACAGGCCTTGCGTGCTTGCAGATTCCTCTTGTGTGACTGCTGTATTGGCTACAGTGACTTGAGCAATCACAATGTCTGCATGGAATGGTAAGGAGATCACAGCACAGATAGTGATCTCCCTGCAGCAGAGATAACACAAAGCTCAGCATGCAGTCTCTGCCTGACCTGAAGACTTGAGGGCCTGCAGTGGCATGTGCTTATTCTGGCCAGGCCTGTCTCAATCCCACTCCCCCTCTGATAAAGATGGAATAGTGAGAGGGCTGCTGAAGATAAAGCAATGTGTGAGAAGAGGGCTGGAGGCGATTTGCTATCTGCTACACAGTGGTTGGCAGAAGTCAGTAAGGGTCGGTTCACATTTGCATTTTGGGCCAAACCGGATCTGGTGAGTGGATCCGGGGTCCACATCACCGGATCCGGATGGCCCGCGGAGTGGCCATTCACATTGTGAAAACGGATCTGATCAATGATTGATCGGATCCGTTTTCACTGAGCAAATACATACCTTATCTTGAGCAGCAGCCGGCGGTAGAGGGTTCCTCTCCTTCCGCTATAATTACACAGCGCGTCATGTGACTAGTCACATGACGCGTCATGTAGTCACATGACCCGGAAGAAGACGGAAGCTTCTACCACCGGCTGCTGCGCAAGACTAGGTATGTGTAAAGAATCCCTAGCCCACCCGCCCGGCTACTGCACCCTCCCGTCGCTCAGGTTCCCATCGGCACATGCCCCCATCCCCCGTGGAACGGTCCGCTTCTTCACTAGTGTGAAGAAACTTTCCGTTTCCCATTGCCCGCAATGCTGCTGCATTTTTTTTCCGACTACGTTCCGCAGGGCAGAATGGTCTGGAAAATTAGGGCCTGCTGCAATTTTGGGGGCCGGAATGTACGGAACGTATCTGCACCAATGGACAGATGTGAATGGATCCATAGGTTAACATTGGATCCATTCACATCCATCTGTTTGTACAGTATACGTTCCGCTTACATTGCGGAAAAAAACGCTAATGTGAACCAGCCCTAAAACTCTCCAGCCAGGTTTCCAGAAACAGCAGGGATGTGTCTGGCAGCTTGTAAGGTGTACACACACTCTACAAACACACTACATATACACACTCTATACAAACATACGCTCACTTACTCACTCACTCACTCTCTGTTAGGTCCTATGTGCTTGACACACAGTAAAGCTACGCACACACATGCAGTAACCATTATCATGTGTGTACAGAGGCTGATGATGGATATTGCTGATGCCCGAGCATTACCAATCACAATGCTATCCCCCCATCCCCCCAGCAACTGATTGGAGCCACTCAATCGTTCACAAACACTGTCCTTCTGCCCCCCTCCATAGCAACAAAACACATCGCTAGCCTCAAGGCTCAGGATGTGTCTTTACAGCATCAATGCCCAAATTGACGCCCGAAGGATTGTTTCCCAATCCCCAAAGGGAGAAAATTCTTGCATGTGTGTACTTAACTAAAGGGAGAGTCACACTTTTATTAACGTTGTGCATTTACTGCACATTTTAATGTACACGTCGCCCACCATACATTGCCTGTACCTGTTGGTAGTTTATGGGGATTGTATATGCTGTGCAATTTTATGTATCGGGGAGTTTTATAATTATATAATCACTATAATCGATTAGAAATGATCGACCGTGCACACTAATGAACAAAACAGTGCAGGCTGATCAGATTAATGGGATTGATCAGAAAAATATATCAATCCCACTATTCTGATCAGATTGGCCAGTGCGTTTTTGTTCGCTAGTGTGCATGATCAAGCATAGCAGCAATCAGAAACAATCAATTTTCCACCAGATTGGATAGTTATAGGCAACTATTAGGCAGAGGAGATGGTAGGTTAGTGATGGGAAAAGGAGAGGGAAGATTAGTGTAAAGGTGGCCATTAATGGTACAATTTTTTTCATCAGATGCGATCTTGGATGTTTTTAAGATCGAATTGTAAAACGATTCTATCGTCCATTAGACCAGAAAATGTTGTCGATCCGAATGTTGGATTTTATGATCGAATTGGAAGAGAGAAAATGCCCTAATCAACCTGTTCATGAGAACAATTGATAATTACCTTTCAATTACTTTTGATTGTAAAAATTGCATCGAAAGATCGCATCTGATGAAAACACGGTACCATTAACCTCCCTGGCGGTAAGCCCGTGCTGAGCACGGGCTATGCCGCCGGGAGGCACCGCTCAGGCCCCGCTGGGCCGATTTGCATAATTTTTTTTTTTGCTGCACGCAGCCAGCACTTTGCTAGCTGCGTGCAGTGCCCGATCGCCGCCGCTACCCGCCGATCCGCCGCTATACGCGTCGCCGCAGCCGCCCCCCCCCCCTAGACCCCGTGCGCTGCCTGGCCAATCAGTGCCAGGCAGCGCCGTGGGGTGGATCGGAGTCCCCTTTGACGTCACGACGTCGAGGACGTCGGTGACGTCATCCCGCCCCGTCGCCATGGCCATTCTTTGAACGGGATCTCCTGATCTCCGATCGCCGGCGGCGATCGGAGGGGCTGGGGGGATGCCGCTCAGCAGCGGCTATCATGTAGCGAGACCTCGTCTCGCTACATGAAATTTTTTTTTTTTTTTAAACGTATTTGCTGCCCCCTGGCGGATTTTGACAAACCGCCAGGAGGGTTAATGGAAACCTTTAGACAGAAGGGGGGGGGGGGGTTAGTATTAGGCAGATGACAGGGGCGGGAGTTAGTGTTAGGCAGAGGAGAGGGGTGGGAGTTAGGCAGAGGAAGGGGTGAGATTAATGTAAGAGCTAGTTCACTCTAACGGGAAGGTTGCTGATCACTGGCAATTAGCCAGCGGTCATCAAAGCTCTAGTACAATGTGCTATAAACCCTATGACATTGATCCCACTGCAGCATGCAGAATTTTCTGAGGGATTACACATGAAGGAAATCTGCAAAATCGCACTATATCGGTAGTTTTAAAAACCTGTTTGGAAAATTGGTTTGCAAAATTGCAATTGATTGTGATAATTTATCTAGGCAGGGGCAGAAGTAGCTACCCAATATTATTTGGTAAGGGTGATCATTCAAGGCTTCCTAATACTGCTATCTGGGGCAACCACAGGATACCCAGTACTGCAAACTGGGAGGCTGGAGGCACATCTGGTTACCTAATAGTGATATCCAGGGGCACATGACTACTTTCATATTTTATCTGGTGGCTCATGGCTACCTAGCTGTTGTATCTGGAGGAACATGGCTACTTAATTTTTGTATAAAGGAGACACATGACCTGGCTATTTTTTTTTCTTAGGGCAAATGGCTACTTAAATATTGTATTTAGTGGTATAATGTCTATTCAATTCTGGTATAGGAGACCACATCGCTTTCCAGTATTGGTAATGTCGCCTAGAGTTAAAAGACAGATTGCCTTTGCGGCAGTATGATGAATTGTGGGCTTCCACTTCTCATTGGACTGAAATCTTCTTACTTGTCTGAGCACCCTTTTAACCGATAAACTGGGAGGCTGTGGTGAGGCCCAAATTCATTGCTCTGTATGGTGTTAATCCAGCTCTGGAAGATCCTAGCTGCACGCAGCCAGCCACCACATCATCCTTCCAAGCAGAGAAGGAGCAGGGAGACACAGAGAGAATGGAGGAGAGGGGGTCACCGCCTGGATACAACTGGAGTTGGCAGAAGAGGTTGTGGGAGGGGGGGGGGGGCATGCTTCAAAAGCAACTAAATTAATCTAAAATGTGATGCTTATTAGTGCTTTCATTTTGTATTTTCTACCCAAACCAAAAACCTACCCACCCCCTGTAACTAATATCAAGCACTCTCCCCCTCCCCCCCCCCCCCCCCTGCCAATCTGTGAAAGCGTAGTGTTTTCCAAAGGGATATTGCCTCACAGTCCAGCTCTGTGGCCTAATCACATAATATTATTTTTTGAGGTAAAGAATAGTCTTGTGTATCCTATATGAGAAAGTGTGTGTGTGTGTACATAAATGGGGCTACCATGACCTGAAAAGGCCTCTAGGATTTGTTTTCCCCCCAGGCCAAATGGTCCCAGTCCTCCCCTGAGTGTGCCCCCCTTATCTTGTTTTAGAACTAGAGTTCATTGTTACACAGTCATGTGCGTCATGCCATCTGCTTTTAGCTGCAAGGAGAAGGTTTTTAGAGGCTTGTTTCTGTTTTAGTAATAGTGACCTGACAAGGTAAATTTTATGTCAATTATATATATTTTTTTAAATTTATATAAATTGCAATACATTTTTAAATAGATGGTTCTATATATACACATAAATATATAAATATGTATATATTTATATATAGTTATGTATAGCCACCTGTTTAGCCTGGCATTTCCAGATTTATAAAATTTCTTCCTCTGTACCACGATGGTCTGAGCCATGCTTATGCGCTTTGAGTCCCACGGGAGAAAAGCGCTTTACAAATGTTATTTGTTGTTGTTGTTGTTGTTGTATATATGAATGTACATGTGCCGGAACGTGGGTTGTCGCGAACATGTGCATGCATGTGAGTATTGCAAGAGGGTGTGTTGAATGGGAGGGTGCGTAAGGCACGCTTTGCGGGGTTGGGGGTAGGGGGGGGGACTGGTGTGGGATGATGTGTATGCTAAAGCCTAGTGCCTGTTTATTAAAGGAAACATCAAGCAAAATTAACTCCCCATGATATACTTACCAGGGGCTTCCTCCAGCCCCTTGAAGCCGTCATGCCCCACGCCGCATCTCCAAACGCAGCTGCCACTGCCATGTGCAAAGGCCAACCTCCTCTACTGCACCTGCGTGAGCTCCGCTGTCAGTCAAGTCCACGTTGTCCACAGTGTACTGCGTAGGTGCAGTAGTTCTGTGCCTGTGCAGTACGCTGCATACAACATGGACTTGATTGACAGCAGCGCTTAAAGGGAACCAGAGAGGAACGGGGGGTGAAAAAAGAAACAGATTTTATACATACCGGGGGCTTCTTCCAGCCCCATAAGTCTGAATCGCTCCCACGCCGCCATCCTCAGCTTCCTGGATCCGCCGGTACCGGACCCGTCACTTCCGGCGGACGCGGCCAATTGTCCGCATCACAGGGGCTCCCTCCATACATGTACGCATGCGGCTGCGCAGTTAACAGCCACATGCGTATCTGTATGGGGAGAGCACCCTGTGATGCGGAGAATTGGCCGCGTCCGCCGGCCGACTTGCCGACTCGCGGCAATGACGGGACCCGGTGGCGGCTGATGCAGGCAGCGGAGGAGTGCGACGTGGGAGCGATCCGTGCGTATGGGGCTGGAGGAAGCCCCAGGTATGTATATTGCATCCTCTCTGGTTCCCTTTAACACAGGCGCAGTAAGGATGACCTCCCGTTCGGCCTGGTAGCTGCGATCGGAGATGCGGCGTGGGACATGTCAGCTTCAAGGGGCTGGAGGAAGCCCCTGGTAAGTATATCATGGGGAGTTATTTTTGCTTGATGTTTCCTTTAATAAACAGGTGCTAGGCTTTAGCATACACATCATCCCACACCAGTACCCCCCCCCCCCCCCAAAGCGTGCCTTACGCACCCTCCCATTCAACACACCCTCTTGCAATACTCAAGTGCATGCACACGTTCACGACAACCTATTTTCCGGCACACACACACACACACACACACACACACACACACACACACACACACACACACACACACACACACACACACACACACACACACACACACACACACACACACACACACACACACACACACACACACACACACACACACACACACACACACCATCCATTTAAAAATGTATTGCAATTTACATAAACTTTAAATATATATATCATAAAATTTACCTTGTCAGGTCACTATTACTAGAACAGATAGAATAGAAACAAGCCTCTAAAAATCTTCTCCTGGCAGGACTGTGTAACAATGATCTAAAAGATAAGTGGGGCACACTCTGAAGACACATTACTCCTGCAGAGACGCTGGAGTTTGTCAGCAGCTGATAAGATGACTCGCTTGCAGAGGATAGAAACTTATCTGCACACACGCTGGAGTCAAGTTGCCAGGCAACAAAGTAAACACATGACGTGCTCACTGAAACGCTGCTCGGCTTTCTGCTTGAGCTATTCCTGCAGGGGTACTGTCTGTGAAACTACAATAAATAACTTGCAGAGGAGCTCAGCCTGAGCTCGGCAGTTATTATAACAGCTTTAACTGCAAATACTGATGGCAATGGTTTACAAAACTGAAAACTAGGTAGGCAAGAGTGTGGTTTGTGAAATGCAAGTAAAAAAAAAACCACCCCTATCAAATGGATTAGCCTCCCAACCCGTCATCCGACACTGATTACATTACATGTAGTATTGAGGAAACCATTCATTTTTTTGAAAAACTTTTTGCACTATTTTAGAAGGATGTTTAATAGGTTATGCATAAACCACTTGGTTTTTTTTTTCTCATTCGCGAAAGAACCCCTTTAAGGTCTTAAAGGGACACTCAGCAGAGCTTGTGGGTATGCATTTAAGCATACCCACCAATACATAGTAATGTTCTTACACTTGCTAACCAGTTTTCTAAGTGTATCTCTCCCTGGTCCAGCCGGTGTAAATGTCATTGGGCTGGCGACTCTGGGCAAAGTCGTGCTGTGACCCTGGAAACGGATGTCTGATCATGCTATGTGCGCATACTTCAGCTTCATCCTCTTCTCACGTCAACCTTGTCTCTGCATTGCGTCTTGTTTCGGTGCACGAGTGAGCATGTTATTGTGCATGAGCGTTGACCCGAGAGTTGTGATGCGTTCGCCGTCTGATCCTAATATATAATCAAGGCTCAGCAGCACTCAGGTCCCAAAGTCTGATCCTAAATGGCGGCCACGGTTTGATTCACTGTAAGGAAAGGGGATTGGAAAGTTTAGGACGGCAGTTTTGGCAGCATTGAGTAAAGGAAAACACAAACTACACAAAGGTATGTGTATTAGCTTAGTATGCAGTTGTGCTCGGAGTTCACCACCTACTTCCTGTGAACAACAAGGCTTGCTTTTTCTGATATGCAGAGATTTTGGGACATGTAGTCTGCCATCTGTTTTTCTTCCTACTTTGGTTTCAAATCTGATTGCCCCACCCCTCACTGACTGAATCCAGAGGGATGTACTGTGGTGGCAAGCACATTTAGCCCATAACATGGGTGTTTTGCCCACCACTTTGCTTCTATGCACTGTTTTCATCAATTATCAAACCAGGGCCATTTTGGCACCCAAGGCAAGGCAGCTGTTGCCCCCACTCGAAATATATGAATAGGATGTCTGCAGCCTACATAAAGTTACATTGCAGAGAGCAATTAATAGGTTAGATACAAAATGGTTGTTTGTCAAAACACATCTATAAAGGATAAACCTATTACCAGGATAAATACACCTCACTGGCTCAAACTCATTTGACCCACATAACAAATCCTTCCTGTAGATATGAAGAAAGATGTTTAGTCACTTCATACAAAAAAATATTGTTTGTGTGAAGCTTAAGACTTTACATGTTGGAATATTCACTTGGAAATCCAAAATCATTTTATTTACCAAAACAACTAAAGCTCAGTTAGCTCATGAACAGTACCTATCATGCATTGTTATGCTATTCTGACAACTCGTTTTAAGTTAATCAGTAGAACCAATCAGTAGAACCAATTTAGTTGTTATAATTACCATTCATCCTTGCCTGACAGTGAACCGAGCGTCATTTTTAACTCCCAGGGCAGCTCTATAGCAAATTAAAAATGCATTCTAAAAACGTGGTTTATTATTAAAAAAAAAAAAAAAAACTTTAATTTTACCTCATCTTTTTACATTTAAGGGTTAAAATAAGCACCTCTTCCGTCCGTGAAAGGACTGCGGGTCAGAGCAGCAACAGCTGATTGAAGGCAGATAAGAAATCACCTTATTAGACTTAATTGACCACAAACAAACCCTGAGTCTTTCCTACTGTACTTCAGACAGAAAATATTAGTCACACTTGAAGAATTTCACACCTAGCCTGGATAATGGCAGTGGAAAAGCAGTAGGGGGTCTAACTTCTCAAACATGCAGCCAGTGGCGTAGCTATGGAGCTCGGGGCCCAGGTGCGAGTTTTACATTGGGCCCCCCCCCCCCAAGCACTCTATACGTAACACTTGATACGGCACAACAAAACTTGCTAAGGTCATCTACAGTATTAGAGGTACAAGAATGGAATGGTGAACAGTTTGTTAATGATTACTACAATTTAAAGCATCTATAGAAGTGATTATTACCACCACAGGACCAATAAACAGCATATACTCTGGTTTAGGAAGGGCTCCATGGGGCCCCTCTGGCCCAAGGGCCCCGATGCGGTCGCTACCTCTGCAACCCCTATTGCTACGCCCCTGCATGCAGCCCTTTCAGCTATTTGAAACCAGGAGCTGCTTAGATTCCTTAAAATGGAGTCTGAAGCCTAAAAAAAAAAACACAGATAATCACCTAAGGAGAAGGAAGGCTGTGGGTCCTATAGAGCCCTCCGTTGTCACCGACCCTGCATTCCAGCGCTGGAACCCCCATTAGCAGTCTGACTAATGGTTTGCTATTTTTATTTTTGTCCTGTTGAGGTAAAAATGGTTGAATCTTAACATCGTTCAGACAATGTAATTGTGTGTAGTAATATTGCATTTGGTGCAGCTGTTTGCTGATGTGTCGTCCTCTTACTGCACACAGCTGTTCCTGAGATATCTGCAATACCTGTACAGGTCGTGCAATGAGAATGTCACACTAACTCTCCCAGGAGAAGGGGAACCGACTGTCACACAGGTACGCCCTTCATGTGTTACTGGTCATTCTTTGCTTGCTTTCTGTTAAGGTTTGGGAGCTGGGTAATCCACCTAGAAGTAGAGCTTGCATGTGGAAGTTACTGGGATCTCACACAAGGCTGGAACCCACTTTCAAAAATATTACTACTCTGGAACAGCATTAGGACTTTACATTGGGCTGAAGGAAGGTGGGTCCTTTTTTTTTTTTTTTTTCCTGCACTTAAAGAGACTCTGAAACAAGTCTAAATTAACTTTTTTAACATGCAGTCATGTTAAGAACTATAACCCCTTTTCTTCACCCCTATAAAATTCAAGATATGGTGTGGTGGACAAAAATACCTAAAGATATATTCAGTAAAGGATCCCTCATTACTCAGGACGCATTCAAACTCTGGAACCAATTAAAATATAAATTTAAATTAATTCACCATCCCTCTATCCTATCCACCTTCCTCAATAACCCCTCATTTCAGCCAGGAGAAGAGCTAAGAAACTTCGGATGGTGGACCTCCTCAGGACTAAATAGACCTGTAGATATGATAGCAGGAGGTCATATCCTGACGTGGCAAGAATTAATTGAGAAGTGGGATGTTCCCAAGACTGAATTTCTTAGATACATGCAAATAAGAGCATACATCATAAAGAATTGGGGCCTAGTACCAGCAATGCATATGTACACGTTTCTGGAGAGATTCCATAAGAACCATGATCTCTTTGAAAAAGGTATATCCCAAATTTACACTCTACTACTAGTGGATGAGATAAATCTTAAACAAAAGTATCAACTGGAATGGGAGAAAGACCTAGGCCAAAACATCCCAGAGGAAAGTTGGGAAAAAATCTGGGATAAAACTACGAGATGCTCTAGAAACATCTCTCTCACTGAGACTTCTTTAAAATTATTATTTAGAACATATCTCACCCCCGTGAGGATAGCTAAATTTTCCAAAACCTCCTCTCCTAATTGCTTTAGAGGATGTGGTTCCTTGGGATCCTTCTATCATATCTGGTGGAATTGCAAAATAGTAGCTAATTGGTGGGATAGAATCTATAGATTAGGTTCAGAAATAATAGGTAAACAGATAAATAAAACACCCCAAAATGCCCTTATAAATATTCCCTTGCCAGTACTGACAAATAAAGAAAATAAACTACTGCTAAAAATTCTAACAGCAGCAAGATTACAGGTGGCTAGAGATTGGAAGAAGGAAAAGATAGAATGGGATACTCTTCTGAACAAAATTAGCAATATATGTCTAAACGAGTACCTGACAGACCTACTTTTAGAAAATACACAACAATTTATGGATATTTGGGACCCATGGTTACACTCCAAATATGGTAAACATCTCCTAATACATATCAAAGGAAGTATGGAGAGCAAATAAGATTGGGCAGAAGCTCAAGGTCTCACGAGGTGTCGGGGAATATATGTAGAAGAGACTACTAAAGTGGAATCACAAGTTCACTACTATTATAGGGAAAATTGGGAAGAAGTATAAGGTACGTTGTTTCAGACTAAACTAGTGTTGTTATTGTTTTTTATGTTAAAGTTCGAGTTTTTATAATGGAATATAATCCTGACCGCTAATAGGCCAGAAGGAGGACCCTCATTTATCCCTAATGGATTGGACTAATTAGTTGCATGAGGAAATAAAGGGAGAGTCCTTTCCACAAGGTAAAGAGGAACCCAATCTATGGGAAATACCAACAAAACTATATACTGGATATCAAGAGAAAAGCAAAATTGATGCAGGAGGATCATATGGTCTATAAGTAAAACTCAGCTTAAAATGTGTAAATTATCCTTTACTGCACTTTGTAATGTTAAAAGCATACCTTGTAATGTAAACTTTATTGGTTTCAATAAAACTCTTTTGAAAGTAAAAAAAAAGAACTATAACCCCTGTTAAACCGCCGCTATCCCGTGGCAAAACAAGGGCTTTATACCCCAAAATCTAGGACTTTCTTGGTCGTGGATTTTGCTGCTCATGGAGGCAGAGCTTTCAGCTGCAGCTCTGCCTCCATGCGTGTCAATTGCCGCGCAGAACTCCGCCTCTCCCCTGCCCTTCTCTGTGAAGGAAGATTGGGAGAGGCGGCGATCAGCCGAGACTGACGCGCTAAGAGGCAGAGCTACAGCCATAAGCTCTGCCTCATCAGGAAGCGCTCCCCAGAGTTAGGGGAGCAATTCCTGCCGTTTTGCCACGGGATAGCGACGGTTTAGCAGGGGTTATAGTTCTTAACATGACTGCATGTTAAAAAAGTGTATTTAGACTCGCTTCAGAGTTTCTTTAACACGGGACATTACTGTGGGCCTCCTGTGGCTTCCCCAATACTCACCAATCTCACTGCTCCACTGTACCACACCCATTTTTGGCACATTCATGTGAGTGTGTGATAGTTGGGTGCTTCCGCTGTGCCGTCTGCATAGTGATGAGGTAATAAACGGTGGGCCAGGTGTGCGTCACATGGGGGGATGACTGAGAGGGGCCAAGCAGCAGTTGTAGATGAAGCTTTTCTACAGCAGTGGCAAGCCATGAAGTAGAAGATAACTTATAGCAGAAGAGTATACAGTCTGTGATGGGAACACTGCCCCTCACCTCATCTGCAGCGGCTGTAATATAGCTTCTCCTGATGTGTTAATAAATGCATTAGATAAGCGGATGTGGAGTGGACTCCTCTGCTGCTATTCGGAGTAAAGATGGCCTTTGACTGTGTGAGGAAAATGCTACAGTTCTGCTTCAGCATATTTCATCAGTAGGAGGCTGAACGTATAAAGAAAAGAAGCAGAGTTTGCTGTAGACAGGTGAGCTGATTTATATGGTAAATGAAGGATCATGTAAAGGAAAAAGGAAGCACAAGGAGACTGGAAACCCAGTATAGTGCAGTATGCCCGTATATTAGAAAACAGATATTTCTATGTAGATTGGTACTTACCAGTCTGAGTTGCTAGTCCAGTCACCACTCTCTGCACGTGTGGGGAACAACTGTCCCCACTCGGCCTTGTGCAGATCACGCTGTTAGCTGCTCCCCAAAAAATGATTGTAGAGGTTTATTAGGTGTCAAAAATATACAATAAAAACTGGATGGGTGGTTAACTGCCAAAAATCTATAAAAGGAGGCGCTCAGGGTAAAATAACTGTATCTGTTCTGATTTTCTGTGGCAAAAATAATTGTAAGTAAAGATAGTCGGCCTACTTTAATGGTGACGACTCAGTGTCCATCGGATGCCGGTACCGGCACTCTGACCTGACGAATCGGCATTCAGCCGTGAAACAAGTTGTCCTAGTGCTAAATGAAAGCCTTTTCTATTAACACTGAGTCGTCTCCACTAAGGTAGGCTGAACCTTCATTGGTTATTACTATTTTCCCACCGAAAATCTGCATCAGATTCAGATTTTTATTTTCCCCGGGTTTGGTATGGTGGCTTCCTTGGGTGTATCAGCGAGGCACAGATGAAAATATGTCATCTAGATTTCTGTCGCCAGCTATGATCACGCTTGGTGACAGTCTAACGTGGGTAGAGGTGTCCCCCGACTTTGGCAGCTTTCCCTTCAGTGATCTGCCAAGTCTTTACTCGCTGCTGAGGTTCACATTGCAGGAAGTAGTTGGGGCATCCAATACTGGGCGGCTAGCTGTGCCTATCGTCTGTTCTGGGTGGAGTGACCCTTTAACCAGGGCCATATTGGAAGAACACGGTGAATCCAGCGCAGGAGACTTGGGCGCACAGGGAGTAACTTCGGTGCCGTCAGAAGACGGAGCTGAAGTTACTTTTAAAACACAATAATTTGGCTTCCAGCAATTGCTAGAAGCCTGAATTATTTCATTCCCCACCATCCATGGCAGCCTGGAGGGGGAATAGTATTTAACACGGCCGGGAACTTGTGCAGCAGCGGGATCAGTCATATACCGGCTGTATCCTGTGCCCAAGTCTCCTGTGCCGATTCCTCTCGTACGCAATATTGGAGACTGAGATGTAATTTATTTGTCCCCCTTCCCATTCCAGGTAATAGACTGGATGAATCTTCTGCTAGATGCCAACTTCACTGTCCTGGTGATGCAGCCCAAAGCCAAACCAATGCTCTACAGCCTCCAGAAGTTTGTCAGACAGCAGGTATGTATGACCATGCAGCAACCCACACCTGTAGTAAAGTGTTGTCATCTTCAGGTCCTGGGCCTCTGATAGGTATTACTGAGGGAACAGATGATGTTCCGGGGCTTCAGCAGGTGTCCTCTTCAGCTTGTGTGTCACGGCAGTGCTCAAGAAGTCCTGGGCATTTGCTGAGGGAGCTAATATTCTCAGCCTCCACTAGGTGTCACTCAGCAGCTTGTGTGCGGCTGGGTAAATGAGAGATCAAATACACCAGACATGTCCAAAGTCCAAATGCAAAATATAAGGGAAGAAGCTGAGAGCCCAGTATAGTGTAGTATGTACTGTGAATTGGGTATGAAAGGTAATGGGTTACCATCCAGGTAACCACTATGAAGGCAGGTGAGGCGATTAGACCTGTCCCCACTCAGGATTAAGAAGTCGCTCTCTGTAGATCTAGAAAAGGTGGAATTCCTCTCCACCAGGGGTGCAACAACAGCAATGGTAGTACAGAGGTGCCAAAAGAGTAAAAACAGTATTTCTTTAAAATAAATAAAATGAAGTAGGTAGCGGTGGACTTACCCCTCCAAAGCAGACACAAAAATGCATCCATTGAAAGTCCAAATGCAGCCTGTCGAGCCATTTCTGGTGGCCCCCAAAGCTCTCTACAGTTGTTAATTCTATGTGGCACGCAGGCTGTAGCTGTGGTGGTGCGGGCAGCGGCCAGCAGCAGCCACTGATTAGCAGCTGCCACTGTGCAAACTGCACGCGGTATATGGGTTATTTCCAGTGGAAATGTTTTGGCAAAATGTCAGAGTACCAAATGGCAATGACCACAAATTGTGTTTAATTTCAGTAGTTCGGCTCCTAGCACTAGGAAAAGTGATATTGTCCTTGGCCTAAAAAGTTTGGCCAACCCCTGAGTTACACTAAACATTAAATTGTCCCGTAGCATGCAGGGAGCAGAGGCTGCATAAAGGGGATTAACTCGCCTAAGCTGTCGCCTCTCACCGATGTGCGCCATGCCACTCTTCATCTTCGTCACACCTACTCTCTCACAGTGGAAGATCCAGTTAAGAAGGTGGAAGTGTGGGGAAGATGGAGAGCGGTTTGAAGTGTGTCAATGAGAGGTAGTGGCATATATGAGTTAACCTCCTCTGCGGAGGCCTGCACATTCTGAGTTAATTTTGTCTTAAGCTAAAGTGCTCATCCCTCTACTGCTGGGGTAGTCGTGAACTCAGGCCTAGGCAGAGTCATCCCACATCTTGATTACAAACTGTGGCATCTGTTATAATATGACTTCCACCACCTGTTTGTTGAAGCACATTCCTGGACATTAATAAAGTTTATTGCAAACTATCCCTTATTCCTGTGGTCTAATTGAATTTATCTGTTAGTAAAATAAGTGAACAAGATTTGTGGGAGTGGTTTAGTAGAGATCAATAATTGGGAAATATTAAAAAAGGCAATCTTTATTAGTAGAGAACGATTTTCAGCGGTTTGTACTAATAAAGATTGCCTTTTTCAATATAAACCTGTGGAGTGATGGCACTAATTCCCAATTATTGATTTCCATTGCATTTCTGTGACGTCATTCCTGCTTAGGCAGTTGTGCAGGTTACACGACGGTGTTGGGCACGTGCAGTTCTCCTTTTTTTTTTTCTTTGATAGTGGTTTATTAGAGCTGATATATGGAATACAGAGAATACAGAACTTGTAAGGAGGTTGTAGGGCACTGGAAAGCAGAAATGATCCTGCAACCCAATTGTGAATATATTCAGTAATCTGTTATTTAATGTATATCTACTATTATTGCAGTAGGAGAACAGAGGCGCCAGTAGGATAAAAGCAGATAAAAACTTTAAAATTCGCTTGGAGTAAGCGGTGGACTTACCTCCATAAAGCAGACACGAAAGACTGTCTGAATAGTAGCAATCACATTAATTAAATAGTACCCCAAAAAAGTGCAACGCGTTTCGCAGACCCAGCCCGCTTCATCAGGCAATAAACATGGGGACAAAACAGAATTTCGGCTACACCTGCTAATGCCGAAATTCTGTTTAGTCACCATGTTTATTGCCTGATGAAGCGGGCTGGGCCTGCGAAACGCGTTGCACTTTTTTGGGGTACTATTTAATAAATGTGATTGCTGCTATTCAGACAGTCTTTCGTGTCTGCTTTATGGAGGTAAGTCCACCGCTTCCTCCAAGCGAATTTTAAAGTTTTTATCCGCTTTTATCCTTCTGGCGCCTCTGTTCTCCTACTGCTATATTGTGTCCAGCCCTGGTGGAGGGGTGATCTACCCCCTTTCCCATCTACAGAGAGCGACTTCTTAGCCCTGAGTGAGGACAGGTCTAATCTCCTCACCTGCCTATACAGTGGTTGCCTTTGTGGTAACCCACGTTTGTGAGTATAATTTTCTCATGATAACCTTTACTTTATTTATGCTTAACATACTACACTATATTGGGCTCTCGGTTTCTCTATACTATTATTATTTATTGGATTTATAAACCGGCAACATATTACGCAGAGCTTCAAGATAGATAAACAAGATTGACATACAAGGAGCTCAGACCAAGAGACAACAAGATCGTGCGATGTAGCGGAGTGTTTTTGGTAACAATAATAATAATTAATTCAGGACAGCTTATAAATAAATAAGGTAACAAAGTTTTTGGTGCGTTGCTCACATGACTGCAGTCTCAAGCTGCTTGTGTATATAGTCAAGATAAAGGCAAATTAAAGTATAAATCAACCCACTAATGTTTAGCCCTCTTAAAGGGAACCCAAGGTGAGAGTGATATGTAGGCTGCCATTTTTATATTAATTTAAACAATGCACATTGCCTGTATATAAGGAACAGAGGCGCCAAAAGTATAAAATTAGATTAAATGAGCTTAAAAACCAACTTAATTGGCAAAAATGGAGGAAGTGGTGGTTTTACCTCCCTCAAGCAGGCACGACAACGACTGCGATTCAGACAGTCAAGCACATTTATTAGAAACTCCAAAAAAATTGCACCGCGTTTCGCAGGCTCAATCCCACTTCATCAGGCAATACAGGGAGGAGTCAAATTTGTGTATAACACTGGCACGCGCTAAAAATTCTATAGCAGTTTATTAGACATATAAAAAGAAAGAATTTAATCACTCTCCACACGCTTTCAACACTCACACATACTTCAGAGAGGCCTCTCTGTTCCGCCTGCCTAACTACTGCCACTAACATATATCTAAAAAATCTAAAAGTCTTTTAAGGGGATTTATATTCAATCTATTGTCATATTGTTCATTTCTGGTAAATGAGTCTGATGGTCTTCAATGTTAAAAAGTCTTTCCAGTTCAAGAGTGTAGTTTCCTGTATAAATGGATTACATTCAGACCAGCGATATTGATACACTCACGTGCTCCCCGGTATTGGGTTTGTCACTCTCTTTAGATTTACTTGGGATCCTGACTGGTTACCGTTCCTATGTAGGTCTCACCAGGCTCAGCGTCCTCCGGTTTCTCTCCTATGCCCGCCGCTCGCCAAACTGATACCTTTGTACAGCATACGTCACCTCCGCATCCACTACGGAAATGAACAATATGACAATAGATTGAATATAAATCCCCTTAAAAGACTTTTAGATTTTTTAGATATATGTTAGTGGCAGTAGTTAGGCAGGCGGAACAGAGAGGCCTCTCTGAAGTATGTGTGAGTGTTGAAAGCGTGTGGAGAGTGATTAAATTCTTTCTTTTTATATGTCTAATAAACTGCTATAGAATTTTTAGCGCGTGCCAGTGTTATACACAAATTTGAATTCTATATTTTGAGGGTTTAGGGATTCCCTCCACGGGTCACGCAGCTTATCATTTAGGATTCTAATATCCAGCGCCAGATAGTGTTGTATTTATAGTAAATACAGGGAGGAGTATCAAGCGATCTGCACAAGGATTCAAGTTATGATAATTTGCGTTGCAATTTTTTTGGAGTTTCTAATAAATGTGTTTGTCTGAATCGCAGTCGTTGTCGTGTCTGCTTGAGGGAGGTAAGACCACCACTTCCTCCTTCATTTTTGCCAATTAAGTTGGTTTTTAAGCTCATTTAATCTAATTTTATACTTTTGACGCCTCTGTTCATGTATACAATTTCGAGTCCACCCTTGGTGGAGGGTTTCTACCCTTTTTTCCTGTCTACAGAGAGCGACTTCTTAATCCTGAGTGGGGTCAGGATAATCTCCCCACCTGCCTTTACAGTGGTTGCCTGCTGGTGACCCTGACTTGTGAGTATCTAGCAATTCAAATTCATTGCCACCTTATCCAGTACGTATTACACTATTGGGGCTCTTGGTGTTCCCTGTTTTTATCTCAATGCACATTGCCTGGCTGTCCTACTGGTCATCTGTCTCTAATAATCATAGCCATAGACCCTGAACAAGCGTGCAGAATCAGGTGCTGTTGGACCGGACCAACCACATGCTCGTTTTAGGGTTGTGACTCAGACACTACTGTTGCCAGATGATCTACACGACTGCCAGGCAACTGGTATTGTTTAAAATGAAATAAAAATGGCAGCCTCCGCCTCCCTATCCCTCTCACCTCGGGTTCACTTTAAGTTTGAATTTATGAAGATTCCAGTACGTGTTGACTGTAAAAAGTATCACTAGATACCCCTTCAAAAGTTATTTCCAGGTTCTACCACAACTGGTATTGCCAGGTACTTCCACACAATAAATATTGCCATTCCCTGTCCCCAATAATAAGTATTGCAATCTACCCCTTGTAACAAGTATTATTTAAGATACGCACCCCATATTAAACATTTCCAGGTCTCCTCCTTCCCCATTTCCAGATACCCCAACCACTGGTAGTACCCCTTGTTGCTCCCTTGTGCAGACATCAGGTTCAGGGAAGCACTGTGGCAGATAGATCATAGCTCATCTCCATCTGAGGCTCTCAACATACCGTGTCAATCTGTGGTCAACTTTCTTGTGATCTCATTTGAGAGGAGGAGGACGACGACGACCAGGACTGCAGGCCATGGTGTCAGGTAACCATAACCTGTCCAAAAGCGCTTTCTTGTGACACTATGCATGAGAAGAAAGTCATGTTGGATATTTCATGTACAATTTATAATTAGAAACAAAATCACTCACAAGACTCTATGGTCCAGGCTTGCCAGGAGACTGATGTTCTCAGGGTAGAGCCATGTTATTATATTGGCCCTGTGTGTTGTGTGTGGTAGGTGCACCTGCTGTGGTACGATAGGTTGAGAGCTAATTCTAGAATTGTTTCCTCTGCAGATGAAGTTATACTCTGAGCTTAACAAGCTCAAAGGAAGTTTATCCGAATTGCAGAATTTACAAAGGCTGAGGGAAGACTGCGGGCGATATTCCATCGAAGTTCTGGAACTTTATTAATCTCATGGACTTTGCCACAATTTGTACTTTATTTTTTATTTTTTTTGTGAATTCATGGAACAGATTTCAGACAGACGCCTGGCTTTGTGCCTTGTGATCGGGATAAATATATATATATACACACACTGTGTCCGATACACTTTTATTGTTTGTTTTAAAGAAAATCTAATTTCTTTACTTGCGCTGTGTATTGTCTTTCTTTCAAGAGCCACAAGGAGGTGCTCACACGACATAGCATCACATGCTTACAAACCGCAATCTAGAGCAGGGATTTTCAACTTTTTCACTATTTGTACCACTTCTTTCCCCTGAAAATTTTCAAGTACCACCAGTGTGCCTGTGCAGTCGAGCAGACCAGATCTGGCTCAGTTGCATCTGCCGGAGCAGAGAGCTGTTACTGCGCATGCGCGAATGCCTACAAGCCCTGACAAAGAGATCTTTGGGGATCCTAGCTCTGGATTCCCTCTACTGAGGAGAAAGGCGGAAGCCCCTTTAGGATCCAGAGGTTATGTGGTTTTGTTCAGTCGGGTCATACCCACTTTCATATTTATCTCACTGTGTTTTGTTCATACTTCAAATACAAGTGAGCAGTGATGTCACTTCCTGTATTTGCAGTATATGTGCCATCAAGTTGCAACGTTCGCCTGGCTGATTTGAGGTCTGAAGTATTGAGGCAGCACAGTAAGGAGCAAGTGAAGGGGAGTGAACTTTGAGGAGAAAGGACAGGCAAACCTGTCCCGTACCATCTGAGCAACAGCAGAGTACCACTGGTTGAAAAGCCCTGATCTAGAGTCCTGCCAGATGGATGGGTCAAATGGATAATTTCCTACACGTCCGATCAAGTTTCTGATCGGTTTTACGTTTGTTTTGTACAGTGGTGATTGGACTAACTATCGGAAACCTGATTGGACCTGTCGTAAATTATCAATTCGACTGGAAATTGCATGGTGTGTACCAGGTATAATGATGGCAGAACAGGCGTATGTGATTGAAGAGAGCACCTGTTAATTGTATGATGAATATCTATGACCACAGTATTGTATGTGTATAGGAAAACTACAGAGGATATCTTATTACAAACAGTCCATATGAACTGTAAATTCTCATACAGTACTCGCAATAGGCATTTATATTACTACTTGCAGCAGACCTGTGGAAAACAAGAGAAATGTGGACTGTACAAACTGCAAAAAAAAATGTAAATAATAACATGAAGAGTATTTAAAGATACAAAAACATGAACTAGGCAATGTGGGGAAAAGACACATCTGAACAACATGATGAATTGTTTAGTGGTGTGCTGACCACTTCATCAGGCTGGTGCTAGAGACTGTGTCACGGTTACCAGCCTTGAAGGCTGTACATAGCTTATGGTGGCCACTAATGATCCAATCTTTTTTTTCATCCAATCTTACCATTTCTATGTAATATAAGGTAACTGCCTGAAGTATCCATTCAGTATATTTACTAAATGTACCCTTCTACTAATTAGATTTGGTAAGATTGGATGAAAACGATTGGATCGTTAGTGGCCACCTTTAGATGTATGCTGGAAGATAGCCTGGACTACAGGCAGCCTTACCTGGGAGCAGACTGGTCCAGAGCACTGCTACAGCGCTATCAGTAGTGCGGTGGTTGACTGTATACCGCTGCTTTCTCTTCAAAAGGGTTGCAGGGAATTGGGTGATGTTTGCTGAACATAGTATGAAAAAGACCAAATGTGAATGTCTGTCAGAGATTAGCAAGGCGGGAACGTGGGACTAATCAGTAAAGGACATTTTGGTAGGGTAAGATTTAGTATCAGGATATACACTTTTTCCACCCCCTGCCCCTCCATAGCATACATTTGCATCAGTGAAACACAGAGGGATTCTGGGTATATTTTAGACTGAGCTGTACAGTACTGGCCAAAAGTTTTGAAACAGTCAAAAATATTGGAAATTAGAAAAGTTGGTGCTTAAGTTATTATAATAGCAATTTGCATATACTTCAGAATGTTATGAAGAGTGTTCAGATTAATTGCGTAGTCCTTCTTTGCCATGAAAATTAACTGAATCCTAAAAAAACCTTTTCACTGCATTTCATTGCTGTCATTAAAGTACCTGCGGAGATCATTTCAGTAATCGTCTTGTTAACTCAGGTGAGAATGTTGACGAGCACAAGGCTGGAGATCATTATGTCAGGCTGATTGGGTTAGAATGGCAGACTTGACATGTTAAAAGGAGAGTGATGCTTGAAATCATTGATCTTTCATTGTTAACCATGGTGACCAGTGCAGAGGTTGCTCAGGAATAGCAGCAGGCAGGTGTGAGCGCATCTCCATGCACAGTGAGGCGAAGACTTTTTTGGAAGATGGCCTGGTAAGAAGGGCAGCAAAGAAGCCACATCTCTCCCGAAAAAACATCAGGGACAGATGGATCTTCTGCAGAAAGTATGGTGAATGGACTGCTGAGGACTGGGGCAAAGTCATATTCTCAAATGAAGCCCCTTTCCGATTGGGGTATCTGGATAAAGGCTTGTCAGGAGAAGAAAAGGTGAGCGCTACCATCAGTCATGAGACCATTCATGTATGGGGTTGCTTCTCATCCAAGGGAGTGGGCTCATAAGCAATTTTGCCAAAAAACACAGCCATGAATAAAGAATGGTACCAAAACACCCTCCAGCAGCAACTTCTTTCAACAATCCAACAACAGTTTGGTAAAGAACAATGCATTTTCCAGCACGATGGAGCACTGTCATAAGGCCAAAGTGATAAATAAGTGGCACTAAAACGCTCAAATTTTGGGTCCATGGCCTGGAAACTCCCCAGATCTTAATCCCATTGAGAATTTGTGGTCATTCCTCAAGAGGCGGGTGGACAAACAAAAGCCAACTAATTCTGAGAAACTCAAAGAAGTGATTATGAAAGAATTGGTTGATGTCAGGATTTGGCCCAGAAGTTGATCGAGAGAATGCCTAGTTGAATTGCAGAGGTCCTGAAAAAGAAGGGCCAATACTGCAAATACTGACTCTTTGCATAAATCTCTTGTAATTGTCAATAAAAGCCTTTGAAACCTATGAAGTGCTTATAATTATATTTCAGTACATCACATAAACAACTGAAACAAAGATCTAAAAGCAGTTTAGCAGCAAACTTTGTGAAAACTAATATTTTTGATCGTCTTAAAACTTTTGGCCAGGGCTATATACTGTGGCCATGACTTGAAAGTCATGGCCACAGTATATAGTCCTGGCCTAAAGTTTTGAGACTTTCAAAAATATTAGTTTTCCAACAGATGTTACTTTAGTTGCAGGTTGAAGCTGACAGATATGTAATATTAACATATTCCCTTGTGCATATACTAACACAATGGACCTCTGTGTAGTCCTAGTTATACCAACCAGTTTAATGATCCGAACACAGTAAAAAATTGAAATGGGGTGAGGTCTGTCCATCAGCAAGTATGTTATCAATGCATAGAAATAACCTTTGTAATTGTGGTACGGCATTGGAGCACTCTGACACTCAAGTTTGTCCATGTTTCTTGTTCTACAATCACTGAGAATACATCCAGCAGACAGTGAGCCCCACAGCTGTGGGATATGTGCAGAGCTAGTGGAGGCTTCAGGACCTTTCACGCTTACCGCGGTCTGACACAAAAACGCTGCATCCCTCTGGGGCTATCCCTCTGATCGCAGTGTAGCAGGTCCTCTTGTGGCAACGCAATAGCTGCAGTGCATCGTATGCGATTAATCTGAAGTGAGGAAAACTTTCATTGTATAGTATGCCTCGCTGTATGGCCCCTTTCAGACTGTTGCAGTGTGATTGTAGAATTGCACAACAATGGAATGAAGTGTGAAAGGGGCTTAAAAACTACATTGAGGCCTTGTTCTGTTCCCACTTGGTGATGGACTACGTGCGGACGGTTTAGTGTCCACTGTGGTCTGGCTGTAGCCAGGGGAAGATGCGCTCCTCCATAGGCTATATAGGGGAATGCATCTGCCTGCCCGGGATTATCGCAGACTGCACAAAAGTACGGTCCGCTTACTGCAATGGATATTTATAACATAGGAGCCATTCAATGTTTAGCAATGTCCATTCTCCACTCTAGTGGGAACCGTGTGTAACACTCGATCTCTGGTTCAGAAAATGATGGAGGAATGGATCAGTGGACTTTGCACAGTGCTGTGGAATATCAGAGCTATATAAATGTACAGGTAGTCCCCGACTTACGAACGCCCCGCCAATACGAACTGCATAGATTCTCTGCTTCCATGGGAACAAGCCCAAAAAAAATTTCAGATTGGACTTGTAGTTTTTGAGAAAGTCGATTTAAAAAAAATCCAAGAAAAAATGGCTTTTAAACTTGTATAAACAGGTACAAAGGGCAGAGGTGACCCAGGGGGACACTGGAGGCAAAGGGAGGGGACAGAGGTGACACGGAGGTGGGGCACTGTAGGCACAGAGGAGGTACAGGGGACAGAGATGGCACAATGTTCCGACTTAAAGGGAACCTTAACTGAGAGGGATATGCATGTTTCCTTTTAACCACTTGAGGACCGTGGGCTTTACCCCCCTTAAGGACCAGGCACTTTTTTTCCATTCAGACCACTGCAGCTTTCACGGTTTATTGCACGCTCATACAACCTACCACCTAAATGAATTTTGGCTCCTTTTCTTGTCACTAATAAAGCTTTCTTTTGGTGCTATTTGATTGCTGCTGCGATTTTTACTTTTTATTATATTCATCAAAAAAGACATGAATTTTGTCAAAAAAATGATTTTTTTTAACTTTCTGTGCTGACATTTTTCAAATAAAGTAACATTTCTGTATACATGCAGCGCGAAAAATGTGGACAAACATGTTTTTGATTAAAAAAACCCATTCAGCCTATATTTATTGGTTTGGGTAAAAGTTATAGTGTTTACAAACTATGGTGCAAAAAGTGAATGTTCCCATTTTCCAGCATCTCTGCCTTTTCTGACCACCTGACATGTTTCATGAGGGGCTAGAATTCCAGGATAGTATAAATACCCCCAAATTACCCCATTTTGGAAAGAAGACATCCCAAAGTATTCACTGAGAGGCATAGTGAGTTCATAGAAGATATTATTTTTTGTCACAAGTAAGCGGAAAATGACACTTTGTGACAAAAAAAAAAGTTTCCATTTCTTCTAATTTGCGACAAAAAAAATGAAATCTGCCACGAACTCACTATGCTCCTCTCTGAATACCTTGAAGTGTCTACTTTCCAAAATGGGGTCATTTGTGGGGTGTGTTTACTGTCCTGACATTTTGGGGGGTGCTAAATTGTAAGCACCCCTGTAAAGCCTAAAGGTGCTCATTGGACTTTGGGCCCCTTAGCGCAGTTAGGCTGCAAAAAAGTGCCACACATGTGGTATTGCCGTACTCAGGAGAAGTAGTATAATGTGTTTTGGGGTGTATTTTTACACATACCCATGCTGGGTGGGAGAAATATCTCTGTAAATGACAATTGTTTGATTTTTTTTTTACACACAATTGTCCATTTACAGAGAGATTTCTCCCACCCAGCATGGGTATGTGTAAAAATACACCCCAAAACACATTACACTACTTTTCCTGAGTACGGCGGTACCACATGTGTGACACTTTTTTGCAGCCTAGGTGCGCTAAGGGGCCCAACGTCCTATTCACAGGTCATTTTGAGGCATTTGTTTTCTAGACTACTCCTCACGGGTTTAGGGCCCCTAAAATGCCAGGGCAGTATAGGAACCCTACAAGTGACCCCATTTTAGAAAGAAGACACCCCAAGGTATTCCGTTAGGTGTATGGCGAGTTCATAGAAGATTTTATTTTTTGTCACAAGTTAGTGAAAAATGACACTTTGTGAAAAAAAAAACAATAAAAATCAATTTCCGCTAACTTTTGACAAAAAATAAAATCTTCTATGAACTCGTCATACACCTAACAGAATACCTTGGGGTGTCTTTTTTCTAAAATGGGGTCACTTGTGGGGTTCCTATACCACCCTGGCATTTTACGGGCCCAAAACCGTGAGTAGTCTGGAAACCAAATGTCTCAAAATGACTGTTCAGGGGTATAAGCATCTGCAAATTTTGATGACAGGTGGTCTATGAGGGGGCGGATTTTGTGGAACCGGTCATATGCAGGGTGGCCTTTTAGATGACAGGTTGTATTGGGCCTGATCTGATTGATAGGAGTGCTAGGGGGGTGACAGGAGGTGATTGATGGGTGTCTCAGGGGGTGGTTAGAGGGGAAAATAGATGCAATCAATGCACTGGGGAGGTGATCGGAAGGGGGTCTGAGGGGGATTTGGGGGTTTGGCCGAGTGATCAGGAGCCCACACGGGGCAAATTAGGGCCTGATCTGATGGGTAGGTGTGCTAGGGGGTGACAGGAGGTGATTGATGGGTGTCTCAAGGTGTGATTAGAGGGGGGAATAGATGCAAGCAATGCACTGGCGAGGTGATCAGGGCTGGGGCCTGAGGGCGTTCTGAGGGTGTGGGCGGGTGATTGAGTGCCCTAGGGGCAGATAGGGGTCTAATCTGATAGGTAGCAGTGACGGGGTGATTGATGGGTAATTAGTGGGTGTTTAGGGTAGAGAACCGATGTAAACACTGCACTTGGGAGGTGATCTGACGTCGGATCTGCGGGCGATCTATTGGTGTGGTGGGTGATCAGATTGCCCGCAAGGGGCAGGTTAGGGGCTGATTGATGGGTGGCAGTGATAGATGGGTGGCAGTGACAGGGGGTGATAGATGGGTGGCAGTGACGGGGTGATTGATGGGTGATTGACAGGTGATCAGTGGGTTATTACAGGGAAGAACAGATGTAAATATTGCACTGGCGAATTGATAAGGGGGGGTCTGAGGGCAATCTGAGCGTGTAGGCGGGTGATTGGGTGCCCGCAAGGGGCAGATTAGGGTCTGATCTGATGGGTAACAGTGACAGGTGGTGATAGGGGGTGATTGATGGGTGATTAATGGGTAATTAGTGGGTGTTTAGGGTAGAGAACAGATGTAAACACTGCACTTGGGAGGTGATCTGACGTCGGATCTGCGGGCGATCTATTGGTGTGGGTGGGTGATCAGATTGCCCGCAAGGGGCAGGTTAGGGACTGATTGATGGGTGGCAGTGACAGGGGGTGATTGACGGGTGATTGACAGATGATCAGGGGGATAGATGCATACAGTACACAGGGGGAGGGGGGGGGGGGTCTGGGGAGAATCTGAGGGGTGGGGGGGGGGGGTGATCAGCAGGGGGGGGGGGGGGGTAAAAAAAATAGCATTGTCAGATAGTGACAGGGAGTGATTGATGGGTGATTGGGTGCAAACAGGGGTCTGGGGGGTGGGCAGGGGGGGTCTGAGGGGTGCTGTGGGCGATCTGGGGCAGGGGGGGGGGGGGGGGAAATTAGTGTGCTTGTGTGCAGACTAGGGTGGCTGCAGCCTGCCCTGGTGGTCCCTCGGACATTGGGACCACCAGGGCAGGAGGCAGCCTGTATAATACACTTTGTAAACATTACAAAGTGTATTATACACTTTGTATGCGGCGGTCCGGGTGCTAGTAACCCACCGGCGCTTCCGAACTGCCGGCGGGTGACAGCGCGAGGTGGGTGGAGCCAGTCCCCGGCTACCGATCACGTCACGAATGACGCGATCGCGCCGCCCATGCCCCTACAAGGACCGCTGCCATTTGTCAATACGGCGGTCCTCGCGGGGTCCACTTCCTGGCCGCCAACTGTCTATCGGCCGGGAAGTGGTTAAACCATACCAGTTGCCTGGCAGCCCTATGGCTGCAGCAGTGGCTGAATCACACACCTGAAACAAGCATGCAGCTAATCCAGTCTGACTTCAGTCAGAGCACCTCATCTGCATGCTTGTTCAGGGGCTGTGGCTGAAAGTATTAGAGACACAGGATCAGCAGGAGAGTCGGGCAACTGGTATTATTTTAAAAGAAAAAAATGCATATCCTTCTCAGTTTAGGTTCCCTTTAAGAACAGATTCAAGTTAAGAACGAACCTACAGTCTCTATCTCGTTCGTTAACCGAGGACTCTCTGTATAATGATTATAGTATGTTACTTTAGTAAGAATATTAGAGTGTCAGCTCCTTTGGTGCAGATGATAATGTGACTGGATCAGTGATCACTCTAAAGTAATTTGTCAGAGCTATATAATCAAAGATTTAATATTATTATAGTTAAATAATATACTTTATTCTGATTTAGCCTGTTCATACATTCAACTGCATAACCCCACCACTTCTAGGATTTCTGTCTTGTGCTACTCTGGTTGCTGCCCTTCATCTTTCAACCCACCACCTCCCCGTGCAGAGAAGTGGTGCTGGAATCTTACCTCCTCCAGCGATTTGTCCACCATCCGTGCTCCTGCCGAATGCCTGCTCTCTGCCTCCTAGTCATGAATTTTCCTGCCTGTCACATGACTGCTTTCAACTTGCTAAAGACCAATAGGAAGTCGGAGGACAGACGGTGGACATGGTGCTGCTTAGGGTTAAGATTCGAGCCCTGCTACTACACTTCTCTGCATGGAGGGAAGGAGAGGAAAAAGTCTGTCCTCCTTCCCCTGGTGATCCCCCATCCCCAGTAATTACGGTACTTTACTGCCTCCCTCATGCTGTCCTTGTGCCAGGGGTCATATAATTAATGTGGCCACAGGGATTACTCCCAAAAGGTACAACCATTAGGATTTCCTCCACCTGTAGAAAATGGGGCTGAAACTGCACCAGCCAGGGCCGGGCCGAGGCATAGGCTGGAGAGGCTCCAGCCTCAGGGCGCAGTGTAGGAGGGGGCGCACAATTTATTCAGCTTTCATTCTTAATTGTGTTTTAAGCAGAAAGAAATAAGAAAAGGGGATACATAGCAGTGACTGCAAGCCAGATAACTAGATATTAAGGTGTTGGGGAGGTTGTGGGCCCTGTGGCACCTCTTAGTTCAATAGCAATCAGTGTGTGACGGCTGGGGTGGCAGGGATGGCGGGGCGCACTTTGGTGTCTCAGCCTTGGGTGGTGGAGGACCTTGTCCCACCTCTGGCACCAGCCTTGCATCAGCAGCTGCTGTCTCGGAGGGAGTGTAAGAAGCAGGGGCGTAGCAATAGGGGGTGCAGAGGTAGCGACCGCATCAGGGCCCTTGGGCCAGAGGGGCCCCGAAGGGCTCTCCCTCATCTACATTATTACCTCTCTATTGGTCCTGTGCTCATAATAATCATTTCTATAGATGCTGTGAATAGTGGTAATCAGTAACAAACTGTTTCCCAGCCTCTTCTTGCACCTCTGACACTGTAGTTGCCATTGGCAGGTTTTGGTGCGCCGTATCAATTGTTATGTATAGAGTGCTTGGGGGGCCCCATGTAAAACTTGCATCGGGGCCCACAGCTCCTTAGCTATGCCACTGGTAAGAAGTTAGGCCTTCCCTGTATTATAAAATGTCTTTCTGTATTGATATCCTTTAAATAGTGTATATACTATTATATAAGTAAACACCTCGATAACAGGAAGTTTCTGGATAGTCCTGAGGCTTCCCATATCATCTTAAACTGTGGCTGGATAGTGTAATGGTTAAGGGCTCTGCCTCTGACACAGGAGACCTGGGTTCAAATCTTGGCTCTGCCTGTTCAGTAAGCCAGCACCTATTCAGTAAGGAGTTTCTTGGGCAAGTCTCCCTAACACTGCTACTGCCTACTGAGTGCGCTCTAGTGGCTGCCTCGCAAGCGCTTTGAGTCCGACAGGAGAAAGGCGCTATACAAATACTGCCATTATTAAACCCCGCCATTCCAGCGTAAATTCCCTTACTTATTTGACTGGAGCCAGATGAATAAACTCCCAGCTGTGCATGAACGCATCCCAGCTTGGCATGTACAGGCAAGGTCCATGCATACCCAATAGAAGGAAGGGCTTGTGCATGGAGGAAAAAAAAGCTGTGCACTGGTGGCTGTATCCTTCTTGGTATGTGCGGCCATAACTTGTTGATGGCCAAGCGTGATGTGTTTATACACCAGCAGAGGGGCCTGAAGAAGCCTAATAAATATTAGGCTTCTAAATATTTAAAAACATCTGAGGTGACATATAACATCTCTACAGTGCCAAGTGCACAAATGACTATACTGTGTTCATTTTTCTCTGCCTGAAAGAGCTAAACTCTGTCTGGGTCAGACTATAGGCTATTCCTCACAAAATTCCTCACTGATAAGGAATTGCAGCCATAAAACACTTTCCTGGCAGTAAATGGCTTATGAGAACCAGAAAACCAAGGAGTTTTGAATCGGGATGATACCATTTATTGGCTAACTTAGAGATGGATAAACAGTGAGCTTTGAGCTTATAAAAAGCCTTCGTCGGACTGGTTCCCAGAAAGAATGGAAATAGAAAGGGTCAATAGTTCAGAGATGTTAGCTCTGACATACTTCAATGAATGTGTCCAATCCCTGCAAACTGCGGGTATCCAAGCCCTAGCATGTTTCTCCTACCTCTCAAATCGCTCTTTTCAGATCTCCTTTAATGGTTCCTTCTCAACCTCCAACCCACATTCAGTTGGGGTCCCCCAAGGCTCTGTTCTTGGCCCCCTGCTGTTCTCTATTTACAAAGCCTCCATCTACAAACTTATCTCCTCTCTGGGCTTCAACTATCATCTATATGACACCCAGATTTACCTCCATACTGTGGACCTCTCCACCACCACCATGGAGAAGGTATCCTCTTGCCTTTCGGCTATCTCAAACTGGATGTCTGGCAGGTTCCTAAAGTTAAATTTGGATAAAACAGAACTTCAAATCTTCCCACTCAGTGAAGTCGTTCCCCCCCACTGACATCTTTGTCACTGTCAAAGGCACAATCATCTGCCCAACCACAAAAGCCCGCTGCCTCTGTGTCACCATAGTGCTCTCCTTCACCCCCCACATCCAAAGCATTGCTAGGACCTGCAATTTCCATTTACGCAACATCTCCAAGATCTGGCCTTTCCTGACCATGGACACTGCCAAACTCCATGTCCATGCCCTCACCATCTCCCGCCTGGACTACTGCAAAACCCTCCTGTCAGGCCTTCCTCAGAACCGTATCCCCCCCTCGCTACAATCCATCATGAACGCAGCAGCAAGACTAATCTATTCCTCCCACTGCTCGGTCTCTACAACTCCCCTATGCACATCCCTTCACTGGCTTCCAATTTGCTTCAGAATCAGCTTCAAGATCCTATGTTTGGCCTACAAATCTATGCATATGTCCTGGCCACCCTACATCTCTGACTTGGCCAGCAGATACACACCTGGCTGCCCACTTCGCTCCTGCAACAACCTCCTCCTAACCACCCCACCAGGGGCGTAGCAATAGGGGGTGCAGAGGTAGCGACCGCATCGGGGCCCTTGGGCCAGAGGGGCCCTGAAGAGCCCTTCCTCAACTACAGTATTCGCTCTCTATTGGTCCTGTGCTCATAATAATAACTTCTATAGATACTTTTAATAGTACTGATCATTAACAAGCTGTTCCTCATCCCCTTCTTGCACCTCTGACACTGTAGTTGACATTGGCAGATTTTGGTTCTCTGTATCAATTGTTATGTATAGAGTGCTTGGGGGGCCCCATTGTAAAACTTGCATCAGTGCCCACAGCTCCTTAGCTACGCCACTGCACCCCACGCATTTCGCACTCCCATGCACGACTACAGGACTTCACTAGAGCTGCCCCTATCCTGTGGAACACTCTCCCACTGCCCATCAGGCTTGCCCTCGCCTTCAAAAAAGCACTCAAAACTCAACTCTTCAAGGAGGCCTACCCCACCTCGACGCTGCCGTAACTCTCTCTGCCCAGGACCCCCTGTTGCACCCCCCCCCCCCCTTCTCCTTTCGTGTCACCACCCCCTGCCTCTAGATTGTAAGCCTTTGGCAGGGCCCTCTCCCCTTGTGTATCATACTTGACTGTGTGCTCTTTACCCAGATTTATGTAACTTGTATTTTTACCACTACCACTCCAGTGTATGATCTGGCATTGTATTACTATCTGCATTGTGTTGTGTATCTTATTGCTATTACCTGTATTGTTGTATCTATTGTCTATTACCTGTATTGTGCTGTCACCCCTGTTATCCTTGTCTGTAATCCTATGTGTTGTACAGCGCTGCGTAATATGTTGCGCTATATAAATCCAGTAAATAATAATAATAACAACAACGTGTCATTGAGCAGAGACAATCAAGCATTTAGGCTAGTTTCACAGTGAGAAGTTACAGGCTCATGTTACAGCAGCCAGTAACGCAGCCTAACTCACAGCGCTGTAAAATCATTGTGCTGTTCACAGTGCCCACGTTGCGTTAGGGTATAACGCTGCACGTTAAATGAAAGTGCAGCATGCTGTATGTTATACTCCTATGTGGCGCGTTAGACTGTTTGCACATGCTCAGTGACTAGCTACATGACTAATTAATATTCACTGCACTGTGGTGACTCGTGGGGCCTCGTAGTGTTGTCTGGATCATGAATGAATCGTTCATTTGATCCGGATCTTTTTTGTGAGTCGAATCATCTGGATCATCACAATGAACGATTAGGTTCACAGTGGATGTCTGTCTGGAAGAAACCGAAACATACAGAATATACAGTGCAGGGAAAGTCCTGTCCTGCTAGTCATTTCACCCCCAGTCTGCTTCCCTAGTAAAATGATTCAAATGATTTGGTTCAAAGATCCGGATCTTTTCAATGATCCGATTCAAATGATCCGAATCCTTAAAAAGATCCGGACTTCCCATCACTATCCTGGAGCGGCTGCATTAAGAGCCGCATAACGCGGCTCAATCTGATGTCCAACTTCAACACCACCATGCGTTGCGTTAGGGGCACGTTATGCGACCATAACGTCCCCTAAAACGCAACGTCTTGGTGGGAAAGTAGCCTTAAAGCTTAAAAAGTAGATTCAAATATAAAATAAAACGGTGGGATATCTAAGGCTGGATCCACACTATAGGTCAGCGGTGGCGAACCTATGGCACGCGTGCCGGACCCGGAACACGTAGCCTAATTTGCTGGCACGCCACCGCTGCTTATGAACTGGCCGCAGCGTCTACTAGACGCCGCCGCGCCAGTTCATAGCCCGCAGCCCCGCAGTCTCCCGGGAGGCAGACCAGGCAAGATGACTGCCATCCCGAAGCCCTGTACTGGAGACTATTTGTGTCTCCAGTACAGGGCTTCGGCGGCAGCCATCTTCCCATAGCCCTGCACTCTGCCTGTCAGCGGCAGCGCGGGTGACTCAGCTGCAGAAGATCCAGGGAAGATGCATGCCAGAGCCCAGCCGAGAGGGAAGACTTCTGTCAGGTGAGTACATTACTTTTTTTTGCAGGTGAAATGCGGCCCACTGTGTTGTTTTCTGCTAAAATGTTTTCCACATTGTGTTTATTTACTATGAAATGCTGCCCACTGCGTATGTTTTCTGGTGAATTGTGGCCCACTGCGTATGTTTTCTGGTGAATTGTGGCCCACTGCGTTTATTTTCTGGTGAATTGTGGCCCAATGCGTTTATTTACAGTGAAATGCTGCCCACTGCGTATGTTTTCTGGTGAAATGTGGCCCACTGTGTATGTTTTCTGGTGAATTGTGGCCCACTGCGTTTATTTTCTGGTGAATTGTGACCCACTGCGTTTATTTACAGTGAAATGCTGCCCACTGCGTTTGTTTTCTGGTGAAATGTGGCCCACTGCGTATGTTTTCTGGTGAAATGCTGCCCGCTGCGTTTGTTTTCTGGTGAAATGTGGCCCACTGCGTTTGTTTTCTGGTGAAATGCTGCCCGCTGCGTTTGTTTTCTGGTGAAATGCTGCCCGCTGCGTTTGTTTTCTGGTGAAATGCTGCCCGCTGCGTTTGTTTTCTGGTGAAATGCTGCCCACTGCGTTTGTTTTCTGGTGAAATGCTGCCCGCTGCGTTTGTTTTCTGGTGAAATGCTGCCCACTGCGTTTGTTTTCTGGTGAAATGCTGCCCACTGCGTTTGTTTTCTGGTGAAATGCTGCCCGCTGCGTTTGTTTTCTGGTGAAATGCTGCCCGCTGCGTTTGTTTTCTGGTGAAATCCTGCCCGCTGCGTTTGTTTTCTTGTTAAATGTGGCCCGCTGCGTTTGTTTTCTGGTGAAATGTGGCCCACTGCGTTTATTTTCTCTTGAAATGTGGCCCACTGCGTCTATTTTCTGGTGAAATGTGGCCCACTGCGTCTATTTTCTGGTGAAATGTGGCCCACTGCGTCTATTTTCTGGTGAAATGTGGCCCGCTGCGTTTGTTTTCTGGTGAAATGTGGCCCACTGCGTCTATTTTCTGGTGAAATGTGGCCCACTGCGTCTATTTTCTGGTGAAATGTGGCCCACTGCGTCTATTTTCTGGTGAAATGTGGCCCGCTGTGTTTGTTTTCTGGTGAAATGTGGCCCACTGCGTCTATTTTCTGGTGAAATGTGGCCCACTGCGTTTGTTTTCTGGTGAAATGTGGCCCACTGCGTCTATTTTCTGGTGAAATGTGGCCCACTGCGTCTATTTTCTGGTGAAATGTGGCCCACTGCGTCTATTTTCTGGTGAAATGTGGCCCGCTGTGTTTGTTTTCTGGTGAAATGTGGCCCACTGCGTCTATTTTCTGGTGAAATGTGGCCCACTGCGTTTGTTTTCTGGTGAAATGTGGCCCACTGCGTCTATTTTCTGGTGAAATGTGGCCCACTGCGTGTATTTTCTGGTGAAATGTGGCCCACTGCGTTTGTTTTCTGGTGAAAAGTGGCCCACTGCGTTTATTTTCTGGTGAAATGTGGCCCACTGCGTTTGTTTTCTGGTGAAATGTGGCCCACTGCGTTTGTTTTCTGGTGAAATGTGGCCCACTGCGTTTGTTTTCTGGTGAAATGTGGCCCACATTGCATGATTTTCTGCTGAAATGTTGCACACATTGCGTTTATTTTCTGGTGTCTGGGGTAACTGTTGCTGCATTTATTATTAAGGGCTTATTCACACTACAGAACGTATGCACGAATGCGATTTCATGCATGCGCTGCCAACGCACAGTGATCGCACGGAATGCACATTGTGGTGTGCTAAAGCGTGGACATCGGCAGCTGTCCCCATCGGGGAAACGTATGCGTTGTGCGTTAAAATGTTCCCAGATGCGTTACAACCTAACGCATGGGAACGCACACCTGTAGTGTGAATGGTAACATGGAAGTCTATTGACTTTCATGTTACCATACGAATCTTACATTATGTGCGTTGCGTCAAAACTGACAGCGCAGCACATAGTGTGAATGAGCCCTTAATGGTCATAGTTGGCTATATTTGCTGCTTTGGGGTTACGGCGGGTATAAATAGCATCACACCGTTTCTGCACACCCATGATGCGAATCCTTGTTTCACCTCATCATGGCGGAAACACTGCTTTCTTATGCCTCGCTGTTACATCATTACATTAGCTCCGCCCATACAATATCATGGCCACGGCCCAGCGACCCCCCCCCTTTGGCACTCGGAGATAAATAAGTCGATGTTAGGTCGCAATTTGGGCACTCGGCCTCTGAAAGGTTAGCCATCACTGCTATAGGTGCTTTCCTGTGCACTTGTGATTTCTGAGCGCTTTTCAAAAATCAGTCCCATTCACTTTCATTAAAATCACGGTAAAAATCACATAAAAATCACCGTGATCGCGCAAATTGCATATGTGGTGATTTTTACATGATTCTCACCGTGATTTTAATGAAAGTGAATGGGAGTGATTTTTAAAAAGCACTCAGGCCTGGTGCACACCAAAACCCGCTAGCAGATCCGCAAAATGCTAGCAGATTTTGAAACGCTTTTTGTTATTTTTCTGAGGCGTTTTGCTAGCGGTTTGCGGATTTCTGCTGCGGATTTCAGTGTAGTAGATTTCATGTATTGTTATAGTAAAGCTGTTACTGAACAGCTTCTGTAACAAAACCGGCTGGCAAACCGCTCTGATCTGCCGTTTTTCAGAGCGGTTTGCGTTTTTCCTATACTTAACATTGCGGCAGAAACGCCTCCGCAATCCAAAAAATGCCTCAACCCGGGAGTATGCGTTTCTGCAAAACGCTTCCCGCTGTGGTGTGCACACCCCCATTGAAATGCATTACCCAAGCGTATCTGCAGCAGCAAGCAGCTGCTGAAACGCTCAAAAAGCCGCTCGGTGTGCCCCAGCCCTCAGAAAGCGCTCAGCAAGCACTCAGAAAAGCGCTTATAGTGTGGATCTAGCCTAAAAAAGTCATTTTTTTTATGAGTAGGAGGATAGCTACAACTGTTTATCTCATCAGTTTATTTTCACCGTCTTTTAATTTTTACTTTTCAAAATGCTACAGGCATCCTTTGACAGTGTTATTTTAACATTAAAATGGCACTATGGCGCAAACATTGTAAAATTTTAAATATGTGCAAACATACAGTATACAAATAAAAAGTCTATTTTTTTCCAGAGTAAAATGAGCCATAAATTACTTTTCTCCTATGTTGCTGTCACTTACAGTAGGTAGTAGAAATCTGACAGAAGTGACAGGTTTTGGACTAGTCCATCTCTTGGTGGGGGTTCACAGGGATTTATTAATTTTCAAAAGCTCTTAGTGAATGGCACTTGCTCTGTCCAACTGCCAAAAAAAACTGTATAGCGAGCAGGGAAGCTGGCCAGCATCATTGTATATATCCTTTTTAGGGAATATCTTTATAAAGAATAAAAGCCTTGCTGAGAATCCCCTATGAAGAGATGGACTAGTCCAAAACCTGTCGCTTCTGTCAGATTTCTACTACCTACTGTAAGTGACAGCAACATAGGAGAAAAGTAATTTATGGCTCATTTTACTCTGGGAAAAACGTACTTCTTATTTGTCTATGTTTCCACATATTTTAAATGTTACAATTTTTCGCCATAGTGCCCCTTCAAGAGAGATGCAGTTAGAGATAACATGAGTACATAGTGGTAACGCAAACTTATATATTAAAACATATTGATTATTAGGCCTCTTTCACATTGGAACGGTGCGTTTGATGCGACGTTAAGGTCGCATAACGTGCCTCTAATGCAATGCATTGAAAGACTATAACTTGGATGTTATAGTACATTCTTTAGCCCTGCGTTTGGTGCGCCGTTTTCGTCGCACAGTGATGGAACGAAAATGGCGCATGCGTTACAAAAAAAACACATTTCTGAGCATGTGCAACACACATAACGCAGCAAATGTATTGCTAAACGCACAGCACGCAGCACCTCCTAATTATTGCTACACGTTACACACAACGCAAAGCATGCACTGTGAATGTCGCACAGACTTTGTATTGCGTTAGTCTGCGTTGGAACATTTTCTAACGTGCGACTTTAACGTTGCGCTGTGAAAGAGGCCTTAAACGTAATGTAATATTATACAGAGAAAAGTGGAAAAGGTCAGTAGGGAGGTGTCCGAAAGTACCCTTTGTCACGCCTTTTGATGCACTGCACAGTACAGCCTGATAAAGGCAGCTGTAACTTTACAGAATGAAAGCATCTCTCTGTGCCAGGCACTACATCTGGATAATAAGATACAGGGAAGTGAAACGCACAGGAGATTGGAAACATCCCTCATGTAATGATGAGTAGGAGGACTATTAGCAGGGGATAATGAGGAACTTGCTGTCTGGGGCTGCAGTGAATCACCTGCTGAAATACTGACAGCATAAAAACATCACGTAGTCGGCAGGATTCGAACCTGCGCGGGGAGACCCCAATGGATTTCTAGTCCATCGCCTTAACCACTCGGCCACGACTACAGCACGTGTTCTGATGACACTGAGCCTGTAGTAACAGAGGTGGCAGCACTGAGCTTCTCATTCATAACACAGCAAGGACTGTACACTGTATCATCGCATTATTTATTGTATTTATAAAGCACCAACATATTATGCAGCGCTGGTCAATAAATAGGGATACATACAATGTAACAAGGGGTGACAGACAGAGAAGTAGAACAAGGTTATACAACATAGCACAAGGTTATACACGCAAACAGTATAAGATACATGATCGTGCGATTTTACAGAGACCCATCAATTCAACACAGTAACCAAGCAGCTCGGGGTGACCCAAAACTGCTTGGTTACTGTGTTGAACTGGTCCAAGCAGCTCTATCTCACAGAGCCATATCAATCCCTGCTATGCACTGAAGAGGACCAAAAGTCCGAAACAGGCTGTCTGCATGTGGGGTTGGTATGGCTCTGTAAAATCTAAAGCTATAGGCTTGCTAGGCACCATCGGATCTGGGAGCAAGCTTGGCTTCTGGGGCATAAAGAGATAATTTGCATATTCAGTAGCGGTGCATTGTGGGTAACCATAGATGTTCACTTTAAGCTGAATTATTGCAACTACCTTCTGTTTTAAGAAGGCAAACCACACCCAGCAATTCAAGTCTTATGCCGGGAATACACATACCGCTCGATCATGCTGCCGAATCGATTGCACGCTCGTCCCCGCGGGCGATTCTCTTATCTTCTGCCCGTTTTCCTTATCTTTTGCCATTGTCCTCCATGCAGAATCGAGCGTGGAATCGATCCGGCGGGTGATCGGACATTTCGGAAATTATCAATTGAGCCGCGTATTCCCAGCATTAGATAGGCCATGGGAAGGATGTCACTGGTAGGGTTGCAAGGTCAATAAGGACACAATGGGAGGGGGGGGGGGGGGGTTAGTGGTTGAGACTGTTCCAAAGTCCTAGATAGGGGCAATTACTGTAAATTTATTATAAAATCCTGATTTTTATTTTTAAGTACAAACATTCATTTAACCACTTGCAAGCTGAAGCCTAAATTTGATGCAGCAACCCACTTATCAATATTGTTCAACAAGGGGCAAAGTTTAGCCAGATAATATTGTATTCTCTCTCTATAATGCTGTGGGTGCAATATGTATGATCAAAGCTCTTTTTTTTCAAAATGACCTGAGCAGCAGATTAAAGAAAAAAAAGAACAAAAAGAACTCAGATCCCTCTCCAGAATGGGGTTCTAAATAGTGCATGCCATTTGGGGGGGCAGGGAGAGGGGTTTGGGGGAGCATCATTACTTACCTACGGGTTGCTGCTCCTCTGGCCCATACAAGGTACGCCATGTTTTCCGCATGACCGACAGCATCTGCCGGCTTTTGTAGTTTCCAACGGTGTTATGCCCCCGTCCCAATGCATGCTGGGAGATGTAGTCTGTGGATAACCACCTATTATCCGTGGATGCCTATTGTTTTATCTACAAACGCGGCAGATACGGCCAGTCAGGTCGAGACAATGGCACATCTTGTATGGGCCAAGGGCCAGAGGAGCAGCACCCCTTAGGACAGTAATGATGACCCCCCAAATGGCATACACCATTACTAGCCTTACTTATAGGGAGGTTCATTTTCTTATTTTTTGATAATTCTGCTGCTCAGGTCACTTTTATTCAGTTGCTGTAATCGCCTGTTCACTTTTTACCTTATGAGCAGAGAAGCATTATGTACACACTGTTACCAATGCTTTCTACACTATCACATATAAACTGATATTCTCTATACACTACGTTTTCAATGTATTCTACATCAATGTTCTCCCCAGAATTTTTTTTCCAGACGGGCGGCATGAAAAAGTAGCCGGGTGGGGTGTGATGTGGGAATGCAGTGCAGCTCTGCTTACCGCATAGGAGGAGGATAAGGAGATGAGCCAATAACAGCCAATTGCTCACCAAAGTTACCCAGATAGATCACCTGGCTAAAAGGGCCTGGAGAGAACACTGCTACATGCACAGGCACAGTATCATGCACCTGTTCCCACAATAGAGAAAAACGGACATTTTTTGGTCCATTTTGCTGCCTGGCAAAACTGACGGTCAACAAATCCTATAATTATTATTGTGGTAAGCAGAACGCAAATAAACCACTAACCCATGATCTACGTTTGGAGAATATATGCATCGTTTATTGAATGTTGCTGACGGACACACGTTGATCTTACCGACATAGATCTTGTGCTAGTGCTTTATTGGTACCATTTTCTCTTCTGTTCCTCTACACTTCTATGGAGCTGAAGCATTCTCCTGAGGAAGTGAATGCTTTTTCACAAAATGTGTCAAGTCTTCCACGTTTGCCCCATAACAAAATATCATAAGTTTATAACACTCCTATTTCCTAAGTGGACAAAGTTGAATGGGTAACTCCCCGAAGGGTGGATGTTTATTTCTGTACGCTCTATTTCATAAAAATGTTCCTGTATATGTCTGCGGCCACATTGCTGTTGTCATATTTGTCACTAAATGCGGCAAATCTGTAATTGGTGTAATTGCAGTAAGCTAACATCCCAAGGTGCTCTAATAGTAAACTGCCATCCCAGGATGCTCAGAAAATAAACTGACATCCCAGGGTGTTCTGACAATAAACTGACATCCCAGGATGCTCAGAAAATAAACTGACATCCCAGGGTGCTCTGACAATAAACTGACATCCCAGGATGCTCAGAAAATAAACTGACATCCCAGGATGCTTTGGCAGTAAACTGACATCCCAGGATGTCCTGACAATAAACTGACATCCCAGGATGCTCTGGCAGTAAACTGACATCCCAAGGTGCTCTGACAGTAAACCGACATCCCAGGGTGATCTGACAATAAACTGACATCCCATGATACCCTGACAGTAAACTGACATCTCAGGATGCTCCACAGTTAACTGACATACTAGTGTGCTCTGGCAGTAAACGGACACTCCAGGATGCTCTGACAATAAACTGACATCCCAGGGTGCTCTGACAGTTAACTGACATCTCAGGATGCTCTGGCAGTTAACTGGCATCCCAAGGTGCTCTGGTAGTAAACTGACATCCTAGGGTGCTCTGACAATAAACTGACATACTGTTTTCTTTGCTGCATGCAAATCTGACTGCAGTCTATTGATTTCAATAGACTGTGTTTGCCCATCCGAATTTGCATGCCAGGAAATGCAGTGAATACATTTAAGGGCTGGTTCACACGGACGCTTGGCAGCGTTTACCGCCAAGCGTTCGGGACTCGTTGGCTAAACGCTCCCATTCAAGTGATTAGCATCGCGCGGTTACCGGTGATTGCGCAAACGCGGTGTTCCGATCCCGATTTAACGCGACGTTGCGGCCAGCCCTAGAAGCAGCATGCGGCGTCCAGGGCCGGCTAGCCGCCGCAGCTTCATGTCCCCCTGCGGGGACGAGAAACGCCGATCGCGATGCGAAGCCGACAATCGCTGTACCGCTGCCCCCGAACTAGAGGTCACATGACGCCGCGGCTTCCTAGCTGCCTGAACGCCCCCTGTCGTCCGTCTGAACCAGCCCTAAAGAGGAACTCCAGTGAAAATATTCTAATAAAAAAAATGCTTCATTTTTACAATAATTATGTATAAAGGATTTAGTCAGTGTTTGCTGATTGTATAGTCTCTCCCCTCCCTGATTTACATTCAGACATTTATCACATGGTGACATTTGTACTGCTGGCAGGTGATGTCACTGGAATGAGATGCTGCTTGCTTGGCAGTTGTAAACAGCTGTTATTTCCCACAATGCAACAAGGCTCCCACATTGTAATGTCAGTACCTCAGTGCTGTGAGGCGCTGACATCACACTGTGGGAGGGATTTCACCACAAAATCAGCCATACAGATCCCCCTTATGATCCGTTTGAGAAAAGGAATAGATTTTTCATGGGAAAGGGGGTATCAGCTACTGATTGGGATGAAGTTCAATTCTTGGTTACGGTTTCTAAGCTGAGTCTTACAGAGTACCCAGTTAGTTCATGGTTCTGTTAGTGTGGCTCTGGATGTGTGTCTGGTTTTCAGGGACATAAGAGCAGGACTTTCATATTCAAAAGTAGTGCATCATGGGAGTTCTTTTCTTGCTGGCACAAAGCTGAATAATTGCAAATACCTCCAGTTTTAAGAAGGCACATTTATATTTGGCATTACCCTTTCTTTTCACTAAGGGAGCTTTTAGGTTCACTTTAATCCCCTACAAAGTCCATTTGTCGGCACTTTCCAGCCTGTGGCGGTTTTCATCCCTAAAGGGGGACACAGAAGTGTGGCGGTAAACGATCCTGGAGGCAACATGTTTCTTACAGGATCGGTTAAGCACTGGGCAGATGACAGCGGAAATCGTGGATCGAAACAGGAAAATGCCGGTAAGCGATAGTACCGACGGCTGCCCATTTATCTGAATGGACAGCGTTTAAGCGATGAGCGTCACAACTACTGTTTACCATCACAGAACTGTCTGAATCAGCCCTTAGGCCCCATTCACACTACAATACAGATACAGATAAAATGCGTAGTATTGTTCCACCCCAATATAATACTGAACAAATTCCAAAAATAATCACGGGGTTTTAAATGAAGGGCAGATAGTGCACATCCTATTAGCACCATTAATAGTATCCCCTACTCTCAATATTTGAGGATAAGGAGAAATTGTACAGATATGATCAATTTCCAGATGGAGGCAAAACAGTTACAAGTCAGACTCCTTGAGAGGGGGTATTCAAAAAAAAAGCCTTAAGAGAGCATATAACAGAGCATTGGGGAAAGATAGAAAGATTATTTTATATGGAAAAAAGGAGCCAAAAGAAACAATTAACCAAATCAGTGGGGAGGACTATTCTCTGTCCATGATCACCACATATTGTGGTGAGCACCAAGTTATAAAGCAGGCTCTTAATAAATTCTGGCCTATTTTGAAGCAGGATAAAACCTTGGGAAAAGTGGTACCTAGGGTCCCACGAGTAGTATTTAGGAGGTCTAAAACCATAGGTACCCAGATAGTTAACAGTCATTATCAGGGCAGTGCCCGTGGAGAACCTTGTAAAACAAGAGGTACATATGGGTGTGGAGGATGCCCGTACTGTCAGTATATCTATAGGGGACAAAATGTGGAGATAAAAGCTAGAGAAACTACAGTCAAACTTAGACATTATGCCAATTGCAGTACCCCTGCAGTGGTATATATAGCTGTATGTAGGTGTAATGCGTTTTATATTGGAAAGACTAAAAGAGAGTTTAAAGATAGGATATATGAACACCTATATGACACGGGGAAAAAAGGTGAAAAATCTGCGATAGCCAAACATCTTATAGAAACCCACGGTGGTAATAAGAAATTTATCAGATTCACTGTATTAGATAGGATCCACCCCAGCATTAGGGGAGGGGATCTAGATAGGAAACTATATCAGATAGAAGCTAGGTGGATATGGAAACTAGGAGCAGAAGAAAAAACGGGCCTTAATGATTTTATTAGCTATAAAATGTTTTTGTAATATATGATTACTGACTGGTCTTATTTATGTACAGAATATGTGCTTGGTAGGGAGAGGACTACTTTTTTTTCTTTTTTTTGGTATTATTATCAATATATGACCTTCTACTGAGGTAATGTTACTCTTTCACTTATACACTTTTAAAAGATTGGAGATATATACTGTATGTACTTATATTACACTTAGGCACGATTGGAGGAATATGTATTTTTGCTTATATTCACTATATGGGCTTGATGGCATGTATGTAGAAATGATGCTATAGGATAAACTTTGACTATCTATGGATATGCATGTATGTGTGTGTATATATATATATATATATAGATAGATATATGTGTGCTGATCTGCATATGTCATTATGGTGGTGATGGGCTTGTATCCTCTCTTTCTGGACACTATTAGGTTTGACTTCAGGGACATATATATATATATATACATCCCTATCTGTGTATAGATTATGGGTCTGCACTATGAGGACTTATCATATGGTCTTTTGAGCAGTATTGCACTTTATTATGGTGATGAGGGTCTGTAGTGGCTATTGTGGCCTGATATGGATGTGTATATGTATATATATACATATACCTATATAGGTATAGCTACTGTATATACTAAAAAGATTTTCTTAAAAACTTTTTTAGACTACGTACTGGCACATTTTGAGGGTCCATATTGGGTAAGATCGAATTTTGTATTTGAGTCCTCTAGTCTGGCATGCATATAGATCTTCAATGGTATGTAACTATTTGTATATTATATATTGTGTTTTTTAATAGATGTGTACATATACGGTGTGCCTCTGAGGAAGCGGCCTTGGGCCGTGAAACACGTGTCAGGCAATCTATGTGCGATATTGGAATCCGTTGTTATTGAATGCCGGTCTTATGATCTTGAAGAAATTGATATGGAAGAGAATTAAAGACAAAATGTTCATTTAAAACCCTGTGATTATTTTTGGAACCCATTCACACTACACTAGCTTTTTAATATTTAATGAAACCCTATGTGCCTGTTCTTACTTGGGCGATTTGCGCTAATCGCCGCAAATCGGCCGAAAATGCAAATGAGTCGCCTGCACCATTTTCAGGCGATTTCTTGGCGATCGCGTTTCAGTGCTATAGAAGCGCTAAACGCGATCGCGGCAAAATCGCCGCAGTGTTCAGTGGTTTTCCCATGTGAAATCACAGAAAAATCACTCCTGCAAAAACGCTGGCAAAAATCGCCAGCGTATTGCAAGTGTAAATGGGGAATTATGGAGTATTTTTGTCTTTTCACTTACTGTGCCTAAGAGGAGCTCACAATCTATTGTCTTGTCTATAGGTCCCAGACTGTCTCAAAATGCAGTGCAGGTACCACAAGTGCCCTTTGTGTTGAGTTCAGGGGGTGAAATATATATATATCTCAGACATGTTATAATGTTATATAGACTTTTTACTATACTGAGATATCCCCTGCACACAACACCGGCTTCGGCCGCTAGGGAGCAACATTGCGCCTCTCTGCTGCACTTCCAGCAGATCCGCCGCCAGGGGCCGCTGCTGCGCAGGTCACGTGACTGAGGCCTGGGTCCGGCAGCGTCTGGTAAGATGGCGGCCGCGGTGTCTCCGGAGCGAGGCGCCGCCAGGCGGGAGTGAAGCGCTCGGTGTGTGTCCGCAGTGACTGGGCAGAGGATGCGGGGGCGGCGGGGAAGGCCTCCCAAGAGGCCGGCGGCGGCTGTGGCGGTAGAGCCCCCCTCCCTCTCCGGCCCCCCCGGCCTCCGCTCCCGAGTGCGGGGAAGCAGCCGCGGCCGCTGGTCCAGGAAGGCGCCCTCTCCCCCACCGGCCATCGCTCCGCCGGCCTCCCGCAAGAGGAGAAGGGGGAGGGGCCGCGGAAGCCGGAGCCGGGCCGCCAGCACCACCCGCATCGTCTATGATGACAGCAGCGAGGAGGAGGAGCGCGCCCGGGAGACCGAGGAGGAAGAAGAGGAGGAGCCGCCGCCGTACGAGGACCCCCTGCAGCTGCTGGACGACCTGAACGACGAGGACTACCGGGAGGACGACGCGGCCACTTACTGTAGCGACTCAAGTGGCTACAGCGCCACCCCAGGTACGTGCGCGCCCCCTGCCGGTGGTTTGGGGTACCGCACCCTCTCATACTGTACATCCACTGTCCAGCATTGCGAGCCTACTCTCTGATGCTGTGCTAGCTACTGTCCCTTCCATTATTACCACCTTACTGTACATCACTGTTTATCCAGCTATTACAGCTCCCACCCCGGGTACTGGAGCGCCCCCTGCTGACTGAGAGATATGGGTACATCCCCCCCCCCTCCTCCTATGTATATGTACTGTCCATCAGCTCTGTCCCATATACTATACATCACCATTCATTCAGCCACTACAGCACCTCCTCCAGGTACTGGAGCGCCCCCTGCTGACTGAGGGATCTGGGTAATCCTCCCACCCCCATACACTGTGTTTATATACTGTCCATCAGCTCTATCTGATATACTTTGCATAACTATTCATCCTGCTACTACAGCACCTCCCCTGGGTACTGGAGCGCTCCCTGCTGACAGGGATCTGGGTACGTTAGCTCCCCCCCCTATACTGTGTGTGTATATATACTGTCCATCAGCTCTGTCCTGTATACTGTATATCACCATTTATCCAGCTACTACAGCACTTCCCCTGGGTACTGGAGCGCCCCCTGCTGACTGAGGGATCTGGGTACTTCCCTCTCCCCTTTGTACTGTGTGTAGATATACTGTCCATGTGCTCTGTCTAATATACTGTATAAGTGTACATCTCTGTTCAGCCAGCTACTACAGCACTTCCCCTGGGTACTGGAGCGACCCCTGCTGACTGAGGGATCTGGGTACTTCCCTCTCCCCTTTATACTGTGTGTGTGTAGATATACTGTCCATGTGCTCTGTCTAATATACTGTACAAGTGTACATCTCTATTCAGCCAGCTACTACAGCACTTCCCCCGGGTACTGGAGCACCCCCTGCTGACTGAGAGACCTGGGTACCCCCCCCCCCCCATATATAGAGTAAATATAGTGTCCATCAGTGCTGTCCTATATACTGTACATCACTTCATCCCAGGCCTGTGGAGTCGGTGCAATAATCACCAGACTTCTCATTTTATGAAACCACAGACTCTGACTCCACGTATCTAAATTTGCTCCTAGTCCTGAATGTCTACTCGACTCCACATCACTTGCATTGCTATGGAGTGGGTACAAAAATCATCTGACTCCTCAGTTTATGGATCCACCGACTCCAGGTACCCAAAATTGCTCGGACTCCACAGCCCTTATCCATCCAGCTCATGGATCTCCCCAATAACCTGTGCATCAGTGTTGTCCCATATACTGTACATCACTATTCTAGCTACTACAGCGCCTCCCCTGGGTAGATGTGTGCCACTTTGGGTGGGGGTTAATCTGGCAGCTGTACCCACTATACTGTATGATCACTGCCCTCATTACTATCTATTCATCTACTACTATGACGCTTATTGTCCCAGTCTGTATCACGGCTATTCTGTGCATAACTATCCATCCAGTGACTACAGAGTCACTCAAGGTACACAGCTGCCCCTGCTGAGGGATCAGGGTTCTGTAATCTGTCCTATATACAAATATTTACCGGTAATATACATTGTCCATCATATCTATTGCAATACCTGCTGGCCCTTCCTATGTGACTACCATACTGTACATCAGTATCCATCCATTAGGTACACTACACCCCGGGGCTCACGTGTGTGCATTGCTGAGGGACAGAGTTCAGATTTAGCACTTGTTGCAGTGTACATACAGTGCCGATCATTGTTATTTCTGTTTATTTCTGTACTGCTTACCTTCCTCAACTGTTTAACTACTATACTGTACATCACTATCTGTCCATTGTTGTCTACAACTGCCACTGTGGGTGCATGGACACCCTGTACCTAGAGATACGGGTACTGCCTCTACATAAGCTGGCCATCATCACTATCCATTTACTGTCATAGCTACTGTCTATTGTATTAAGTCTTGTCTGTATGACTTGTACTGTATATAACTTTACATGCAAAAGCAAAGACAAACACTTATATCACGCTTTTCTCCCGGCGGACTCAAAGCGCCAGAGCTGCAGCCACTAGGACGTGCTCTATAGGCAGTAGCAGTGTTAGGGAGACTTGCCTGAGGTCTCCTACTGAATAGGTGCTGGCTTACTGAACAGGCAGAGCTTTGCAGCACATACAGTGCCAACTAGAGTATGGGTGTTCCTCCTCTGGAGGGGATCTGGATACTACACCAACTTTAGTGTATAAACATTGCCTACCATTATCCATCCAGCTACTACAGTCCCTTCCTGAATCACTGCTATACTGTACATCACTATCCAGCCAACCTGAGCACAAGAGTGGCCTCTGTAGGGGGGTCCAAGTACTGCACCTGCACTGCTCATCCACCTACTAATGTAGCGGCTATTGCACCTGCCTGAATCACTACCGTATTGTACATCACCATACATGCAAGTCACTAAAACACTTTCCTGGGTATGTCTCCTCACAGGTGATTGGTACTGCACCTTCTGTATATTGTATTTACATTTCCTACATTGCTATCTATCTTCTGCATGTCCCCTACCTGTATCACTGCAGTACTGTACATTATTATCTATGCTGCAGCAATGCGAGTGCCCCCTAGAGGACTGCTCCCATTCTCATAAGCCATCCATCTACTTGTCTTGTGATTACAGTGGGGTGCGAAGGTTTGGGCAACATTGTTAATCGGCATGAATTTCTTATATAAATCATTGGTTGTTATGATAAAGGTCAGTTAACTATATCATATAGGAGAGACACACAGTGATATTTGAGAAGTGAAATTAAGTTTATTGGATTTACAGAAAGTGTGCAATAATTGAACCACTTGAGGACTACAGTGCTAAACCCCCCTAAAGACCAGGCCATTTTTTGCTTAATAGGCCACTACAGGTTTAAGGCCAAGCTGCAGGGCCGCACAACTCTTTTCTCCCCACGGTGGGTCTGATCGCCCCCCAGATGTTTGTTTGTTTTTTAATAAATACTTTTGTTATTATTTTTCTAATAAATATGCCTTTTAAAAAATTTTTGTTACTGTCCATCCCTCCCTCCCCCTGCCATCCAATCAGCGTGATCAGCTGTCATAGGCTTCAGCCTATGACAGCCAATCACTCCCCAGCCTATGGAGGGGACAGCCTTGTCACACGGCTGTCCCCAGTACAGCGCTGCCTTAGATCGCAGCACTGTACTAAGTAAAGAGATGGCTGTTTTGCCATCTAACAGTCTCCCAAGTGGCAAGCGCCGATGGGAGACTGAAGGCGAGACAGAGCTTCGCCTCCCAAGGGGTGGCGCGCGCAATCTCCTGCAGTAGCCGGCCCCAGGACTTGACGCCAATTGGCGTTAGGTGGTCCTGGGGCTGCCACTGCGGTCACTCCTATTGGCGTGAGGCGGTCGTTAGGTAGTTAACCTCCTTGCCGGTTATCCCGAGCTCAGCTCGGGGTAACCTGCGCAGGAGGATATCTCAGGCCCCGCTGGGCTGATTTGCATAATTTTTTTTCCCTACACGCAGCTAGCACTTTGCTAGCTGCGTGTAGGTCGCGATCGCCGCCGATTCGCCGCTACCCGCCGCGCCGAGCCGCCCCCCCCCCGCCCCAGACCCCTGCGCAGCCTGGCCAATCAGTGCCAGGCAGCGCTAAGGGGCGGATCGGAGTTCCCTCTGACGTCACGACGCCGCCCGGTCGCCATGGCGACCGGGGAAGCCCTGCAGGAAATCCCGTTCTCAACGGGATTCCCTGCATACTCTGATCGCCGAAGGCGATCGGAGTGGGTTTTCGGATGCCGCCGCTTAGCGGCTATCATGTAGCGAGCCCTGGGCTCGCTACATGATTTAAAAAAATAAATAAATAAAAAAAAAAGTGCGGCGCTGCCTCCTTGCCGGATTTTTTAGTCCGGCAAGGAGGTTAAACAAACTTAGACAGGTGCATAGATTTGGGCACCACAAAAAAGAAATGAAATCAATATTTAGTAGATCCTCCTTTTGCAGAAATTACAGCCTCTAAACACTTCCTGTAAGTTCCAATGAGAGTCTGGTTTCTGGTTGAAGGTATTTTGGACCATTCCTCTTCACAAAACATCTCTAGTACATTCAGGTTTGATGGCTTCCGAGCATGGACAGCTCTCGTTAACTCACACACCACAGATTTTCAATTTAATTCAGGTCTGGGGACTGAGATGGCCATTCCAGAACGTTGTTCTTGTTCCTCTGCATGAATGCTTTAGTGGCTTTTGAGCAGTGTTTAGGATCGTTGTCTTGTTGAAAGATCCAGCCCCGCTGCAGCTTCAGCTTTGTCACTGATTCTTCGACATTGGTCACCAGAATCTGCTGATACTGAGTGGAATCCGTGTCCCTTAACTTTGACAAGATTCCCAGTGCCTGCAATGGCCACACAGCCCCACAGCATGATGAAACCAGCACCATATTTTACTGTATGGAGCAGGTGTTTTTCTTGGAATGCTGTGTTCTTTTTCCTCTATGCATAACGCCCCCTTGTTATGCCCAAATAACCTAATTTTAGTTTCATCAGTCCACAGCACCTTATTCCAAAATGAAGCTGGCTTGTCCAAATGTGCTTTAGCATACCTCAAGCGGCTCTGTTTATGCTGTGGGCAGAGAAAAGGCTTCCTCTACATCACACTTGCATATATCATCCTTGTGTAAAGTGCGCCGAATTGTTCAACGATGCACAGTGACTCAATATGTAGCAAGATGATGTTGTAGGTCTTTGCTGCTGCTCTGTGGGTTGACTCTGACAGTTCTTCATCGCTTCTGTTAATCCGATTTTTCTTGGTCTGCCACTTCTAGCCTTAACTTGATCTGAGCCTGTGGTCTTCCATTTTCTCAGTATGTTCCTAAGGCCACATACAGACATCAGACCATAGTCTTTGGAAAATGAAAGATCACAGACCAATCTTACCACCCTTCTTGTAGTATAAGAGCCATACTCTACACAGTCTTTTCTATGGAGCTGAACTCCACATCAGGAAAAAATCTTGGCAAGATGCTGCACACACAGATGCTGTACAGACACAAAAGATCAGTATCTGCAAAAGATCTGTTCCTGCCAAAAATCCATTCCTGCAAATTGCAATGATAGTCTATGAGATCTGCAGATCATCATACACACATGATTTAACTGACATTCATCTGCAGATCTGCAGATCTGAAAATCCATACTGGTGGATCTGATCTGCAGATGAATGTCAGTTAAATCATGTGTGTATGATGATCTGCAGATCTCATAGACTATCATTGCAATTTGCAGGAATGGATTTTTGGCAGGAACAGATCTTTTGCAGATACTGATCTTTTGTGTCTGTACAGCATCTGTGTGTGCAGCATCTTGCCAAGATTTTTTCCTGATGTGGATTTCAGCTCCATAGAAAAGACTGTGTAGAGTATGGCTCTTATACTACAGGAAGGGTGGTAAGATTGGTCTGTGATCTTTCATTTTCCAAAGACTATGGTCTGATGTCTGTATGTGGCCTTACTGTGGAAACAGCTGAAATCTCTGAGACAACTTTCTGTATTCTTCCTCTAAACCATGATGGTGAACAATCTTTGTCTTCAGGTCATTTGAGAGTTGTTTTGAGACCCTTTTGTTGCTACTCTTCAGAGAAAATTAAAAGTGGAGGGAAACTTACAATTGACCCCCTTAAATACTTTTTCTCATAATTAGATTCACCTGTGTATGTAGGTCAGGGGTCACTGAGCTTACCAAGCCAATTTGAGTTCCAATAATTAGTTTGGGTTTTGGAATCAACAAAATGACAACAATGCCCAAATGTATGCACCTGCCTAATTTTATTTAAACAATTATTGCGCACTTTCTGTAAATCTAATAAACTTCATTTTACTTTTCAAATATCACTGTGTGTGTCTCCTATATGATAAATTTAACTTTACGTTTTTTATCATAACAACCAACGATTTATATTAAAAATCATGACGATTAACAAGGTTGCCCAAACGTTAGCATCCCACTGTACTTTCCTTATGTATATCACTCCTATGCTGTACATCATTTTACAACCACTTTTTTCAGTGACCACAGCAACACCCCAGGTACTTTAGCACCCTCTGCTTGGGGATATACTGTAAGTACTGCACCCCCTATGTACTGCGCGTACAGCGTCTGTCATTATACATCTACTACAGTATTTCCACTTTATCTCTCTGCTTGTATCATTTCTGTACGGTATATACCCCATTATCCAAACAGTGGTTATAGCACTCCTTACACACACACGCACGCACGTAAGTAGGTACGTACGTAGGGAACGGGTCAAGGGATGATCACTATATCTACCATTCCTTGCGCTTGCCATTGGGTCTCTAGTCTTCTTTTGTAACAATATTTTATTAAGTCAAAAATCAGTGTACAAACTTTGGTATCCAAAAAAGAAAAAAAAAAAAAGAGAAAAAGTACAACACCACAGGATCCAGCGGGGTCCGAGACCATTCCATAATTGTAGAAGAGGAAATACAGGCATCTTATAAACATATACAACATATCAAGTGCTAGAGGATAGAGGGCAGTAGAAGGATGGCCTATGGAAAACGATGTCATTGCATTAGGCTTATAGTAAAAGGGCAAGTAACAGATAAGCCTACGTCTCACTTTTGAACCAGAAGACTGCCCGAAATGTCATTTGTATCTCGTCCCACCATGGTGTTATTATATAACTGCATCAGGGAGAAAGAACAAGAAAAAAAACAACAACCAAAAAGTGTAGTTTGAAACACTCAAGCCTCTATAAAGGGTGGGTGTGTTTCATATATTTGACATATTTGACAAGGGTGACTATGAATCATATCTCCCCATGGCACAGAGGGAGCTTCTTGTTTGTCAGAGCAAGAATTAGTAAAACCTAATGGCTCTAGAATGGTAAAAGACCACTATCTTTTGAGGTGTCTAGCCAATTGGTTGTCCAGTTGGTTGTCCAGTTGAGGGCCCCTTGTCTATATAATGAAGAGACATGTGGAGAAAAGGGGAACAGCACCTCCAGGGTATCTAAACAATCCGTAGTTAATCAGTTTCTCATGATATCCTTATAGATTTCCTTGTCCGTGAAATCATACCATAGCGCCCATGTTCTAGTAAATTTATCAGGTTTTTCCTGTTTTAAGGATATTAATTCTTCTATATCTGCTATCCTCTGGACCCTTTCTAGCCACATCTTAACAGAGGGTGGATTTGATGATCTCCACAAGGCTGGTATGCAGGCCTTTGCTGCATTAAGGAGGTGGCAAGGGAGGGACCCTTTGTAACCTTTACCTGTACCAGGCATGAGATGGAAAAAGAAAGCTTCCGGGGCCCAGGGCACGTCAAATTCTGCAATGGTTTTCACCCATTTTTGTATGGCCTTCCAAAAAGTGATTATAGGGGGGCAAGACCACCATATGTGGAGAATGTCTCCGGGGTGGGTATTGCATCTCCAACACAGTGGTGATTGGGAGTTAAAGATTTTATTGAGGAGAACAGGAGTACGGTACCAGCAAGATAGGAGTTTAAAGTTGCATTCCTGTGTCGTCACGTTCATGGAGCTTTTATGGGCTAGGTTACATACTTTCATCCATTCCTCTCCATCAATTGATCTACCTAAAATGTTTTCCAATTTTTCTAAGAAAAGAAAGGGAGGTGAGGCATTTCCTAATATTAAGTCTAGGTACAGTTTGGACAGTAAATGTCTCTGGGGATTTGCCTGTATGCACATGGATTCTAAAGGTGTAAGAGTTCTAGTGTAGATATCTTTGGAGACAAGCGTACCTATGTAACTGCGAATTTGCAGGTAGGCCCAGAAAGGTATTGGCTCATCCAGGTCAGCATTAAGGACAGCAAGAGGTTTCATTAGAGGAACCTGTACCCCGGTTAGGAAGTCTTTTATAAACAAATCTGGAAGGGAGGGATGATTCTTGAGGAAATTCCGCTGCTCACCAGGAGGAAATGCTTTGTTCATTCTAATTGAGGATAATGGACCTGGTACTGAGGAAAGTTTTGAGGTAGAAAGTATTGAGTGAAATTTTTGAAAAATTGGAGCTAGTATAGGGTGGTTAGATAGATCTAATAATAGCGTTTTAGATATGTCTGAGGGTTTTGTCCACGGTAGCCATTTGAGAGAAACATTGAGGCTTTCATTCTCTAATGTGACCCAGTCTTTTGAGTCAGCATTACAGTGCCAGTCTACTACTCTGGAGAGGAGGGAGGCATGATGGTAGTGTGTCAAGTCTGGCAGGCCTAATCCACCTTTAGGTTTAGGGTATGTGAGTTTGTGATGATGAAGTCTAGGGGGTTTGCCCGCCCAAACAAATTTCACTAATAATTTCTGCATTTGCCGAAGCCAAGCTGTAGGGAGTGAAATAGGTACTGTCTGAAAGACATAAAGTATACGTGGCAAAGCTGTCATCTTTAAGCTTGCTATACGGCCGAACCATGACAATGGCCTCTCTCCCCACTCACCCACGCTCGTAAGGAGTTGCGTTGCTAGGGGTTGATAATTATACTTAAAGAGATCTTTGAGATGTCTTGTGACCTGTATTCCCAAATATCTGAAGGATATTGAGGTCCATGTAAAAGGAAAATTATTTTTGCAAATCTCAACAATTCTCTCTTGGAGGGAAACATTCATGGCAATTGACTTTTGGAAGTTAATCTTTAAATTGGAGAGTTCTCCAAAGATTTTGAATTCCTTAAGAAGGTTGGGAATCGAGATCAGAGGCTGTGTTATATAAAAGATCATATCGTCCGCAAAGGCGGCCACTTTATATTCTTTAGTTCCAATGCATACTCCATGAATGTTAGGGTTTTTGCGTACGGCATTCAAAAAGGGTTCTAAGGAAAGAATGAAGATGAGTGGGGAGAGGGGACACCCCTGTCTCGTACCGTTGTGGAGAGTGAACCTGTCAGACAGAGTGCAGTTTACCTTCACCCTGGCATTAGGATCTGAGTAAAGGAGAGAGATCCATCCCTTCATGCTCTGGCCCAGGCCAATTGCATCCAACAGAGCAGCTATGTAGTCCCACGAGACCCGATCAAAGGCCTTCTCGGCATCGGTGGAGAGAAGCAAACCCCCCACCGAATGCCGAGAAAGCCACCACTGAATATCAAGCGTTTTGATGGTGTTGTCCCTGGCTTCACGCCCAGGGACAAAACCAGTTTGGTCCCGTGATATCAGGTATGGGATATGTATGGCAAGACGGTTTGCAAGAATTTTTGCAAACAGTTTCAGGTCGTTATTTAGAAGCGAGATTGGCCTGTAGCCAGAGCAGTCTTGGGGGTCTTTGCCCTCTTTATGAATTACTGTGATATGTGCTTCTAGGAGTTCTAAGGAATGTTTATCATCTTTTGGGACTGAGTTAAAGGCCTCCAAGAAATAGGGAGACAACACATCGCGGAACTGTTTATAGTACTGAATGGTTAGCCCATCAGGACCTGGGCTTTTGCCTGTTGCTGATTGCTTCAGCGCCAAAGTTAGTTCATCACTGCTTATGTTGTCCTCCATCTCCTCCAGAGCCTGTTCACTCAGCTTCGGAAGGTCATTAGCAAGTAAGAAAGCCTGGATAGCTTCTTTAGAGGTTTCCTGAGATGCAGAATCTAGATTAATATTGTAAAGGTTGCTATAAAACTGTCTAAACCTCTCAGCGATATCTTTTACGTGTAGGGTTGTGGTACCGTCGGCTTTCTTAATAGCGTTGACTTGGAGAGCCATCTTTCTTTGTCTTAAGGTGCGGGCCAATAATTTGCCTGGTTTGTTTCCCTCTTCGTAAAATAGTTTTTTCCTGTATAAAAAGGCCCTTTCTGCTTTTCTATTTAGGGTTACTAACAAAGCCTGTCTGGCCAATTTCAGTTCCTCAGCAGTAGAGTCAAGTGGTGACTTTTTATGCTGGAGTTCTAGGGTCCGTATTTTCTGGATGTGTGTGTCTAGCATAGCTTCTAGTTCTCTTTTTTTTTTGGGCCCCCAACTGGACAAACAACCCCCTAATTACTGGCTTGTGAGCCTCCCAGAGCGTCATGGGATTAATATCATTGGTGTTATTCAAATGGAAGTATTCTCTCAATGCCTGCTCCACTTTATCTTTATTTCCCTCATAAGTCAACAGAGAGGGGTTTAACCTCCAGATCCACTGCTTATGTGAATGTTGAGGTTCATGGAGAACTATGGTAACAGGTGCATGATCAGATATAGAGAGAATACCTATATCTGCTGAGATTAAACGATATAAGTCTCGCTGCATCAGAAAAATTGTATCTATACGTGAGTATTTCTTGTGTAGTGAGGAAAAGTAGGTATAATCTCTGCCTGAAGGGTTTGCTAAACGCCAGGCATCTAGTAGTTGGAGAGAGGTAAGGGACTTTTTAATTTGAGCTATAGATTGAAATGGTAAGGAGGATTTTCCATTGGAGGTGTCTAAAGCCGGTTCCAGCGGGACATTTATGTCACTGCCAATAAGTAATGTACCTTCACAAAACCCCTTTAACTTATAGGTGATAGAGCTCCAAAAACGTGATTGCTTAGTATTAGGTGAGTATACTGAAGCTATTGTGTACATCTCATTATCAATTTTGCCCTTAACAAAGAGAAACCTTCCATTAACATCTTTAAGCTGATCTATTAAACTAAAATTCAATTTTTTGTGAAAGATAATTGACACCCCCTTGGTCTTGCCCACTGGAGCTGTTGCATGGAAAACCTGCGTATAGTATTTATCTCTTAAAGCAGGAATGTGGTCCCGTTTGAAGTGGGTCTCCTGTAATATACCTACATCTGAATTTAGCTTGTGGAGTTCTCTTAGGAGTGAATGCCTCTTATTGGGGTTGTTGAGTCCTTTCAAATTGTATGTTGTGACACGCAGGGGTCCCATGATGGTGCCCAAATTGGCAAGAGCAAGTAAAAATAATGCAATTTTTAATAGAGCTAGCCTATGCTGAAGGAATACAGTTTTTAGCCATCTGTTGTGTGCCATGGGGAGAACACCACCCCTTATCTGTAATACAGTACTGGCTCTAGGCTGCAATGCTCCGCCAGGCCTCCGCAAGGCGAGATCTAAGGCGGGGATCACAGAGCCAAGAAATTACGAACAGTAATCCCTGAGGGGTCTCCAAAATATATATAGGAGGTCCCTCACTAATTGCGCTCGGGATAAAGTTGGGGCTCCTCACCACCGGTCCACTCCCTCAAACAATGAGAGGAGCGAGCCAGCCCGAGTCAGCCCCAGACGGGGAAAAATAGCCCGACCAGCAAGTGCGAGACTTTGGGAGAAGGTAATAGAGAACTGAGGCTTTAAAATGAATCGCCTCGAAATCAGCAGGTGAATAATTTTAACAACTATGACTTATTTTTAGTAAAAACAAAAGTTATATCAACCAAAAAGTGTCAGCTTGCCCCTATAGGCTTCTCTCAGTGCAGGCAGTCAATTACTCATCTTTATATTGTAGATAGGCTAAGGGAAATCGATGCTATGATATCAGAAAATATCGTAAGCAATATGCTAATCATACGCCAACCATCCAAAACAGAGTAGGGATAATGCAGCAAAAAGCGAAGAGGGGGAAAGGGTTAAGGAGCAGGGAGGTTGGGTAGGTGGGGGAGGGGGGGGGAAGAGGGGGAGGTAAGGGGGGGTTTGGGGTGAAATGGGTAGTAGGATGAGGATTAGCATAATAAAGTAGCTGAACATCTGCATTTCTCAATAAGGTGGTTGACAGTCAAATCCCAACCCATGAAACTAAAAACACAGAAAATAATGACCCAACATTGCTCTCAGAACAAAGAAAAGGAAAAGAGGGTGGATATATCTCACTGATCTAGTTTGCCCCATATTAAGCTTGCATAAAACATATACATGTTGGGGCGATTGTGAAGTAGTTACGCTTTAATGTCCGCGAGGCTATAGGAGGAGAAAAACAGGGGAAATTAACCACCTCTAATGTTTAGTACATAGATTTCCGAGCGTTACCCGAAAACAGAACGTCATAGGAGTCAGTCACCAGTGGGTTCCGTGGATGATTCGCTCTCTCCTTGCGAGGCATGTCTCTCTCTATCCTGGTTGCGAGAGGTGCCATATGGAGCACCTCGCTTTGGCCTCATGCCTCTGCCTCGGTATCTGCGTGGCAAGTTGGTAGAGAAGCTTCTCAGGGGTATGATCGCACCTTCATCATGCATTTGACCCAGCACTTCTGGTAAGCGGAATTCCTGGTACCACTCCGGGACTTCCGTATACGGAATCTTTAGATCATCGCAAAACTTCTCCAAGTCTTCCGGAGTGCGTAGTAGGCCTGAACACCCCTCTTTGAAAGCATAAAGAGCAAAAGGAAATCTCCATTGATAGGTAACGTTCGCCCTTCGTAGTTCATCTAGTAACGGCCTTAATGCTCGTCTGTTCTGTAAGGTGATCGGGGAAAGATCTTGGAACAGCTTGACTTCCTCAGAGTTAAAAAGTATGGCATCCTGCAGTCTGGCCTGTTTCATTATCTCCTCCTTGATAGTGAAATCGACTAGGTGACAGACAACATCTCGTGGTGTAGATCCCTCTTTTCCCTTCGGCCGCAAGGCCCGATGTGCTCTGTCCATGACTATGGTGCTTTCCTTCGGTCTGTCTAATAGACCATTAAAGATGGATTCTAGGGCCGAGTGTATGTCTTCTGGACCCACCGACTCCGGTATGCCTTTAACCCTTATATTGTGTCTCCGGCCTCTGTTATCGAGGTCTTCCATCTGCCTGTTTAGTTCAATAAGCTGGGTGTTGTGAGTGACCGCCGCTAGTTGCAGCTCCTCGATAGCGGCGTCTCTGCTATCTCCCGCCTTTTCTATCTCCCCTATTCTGGAGACTAGGCCCTGGAGATCCTCTCTCATCTCATGAACAGCGCCCATCATGCTGTTTTTAATGTCAGCTGCTAGAGACATCATGTCGTGCATTGTGGGAAGCTGCTTCATGTACTGGAACATGTCTGCCGTGCTTACCGGAGGGTTAGGTTGTTCGTCATGGAGGTCGAGTGGGTCCGGGCCTCGTGAAGGAACCGGCGCCATGTTGGCCGCTGCAGCGCCAGCCGAAGTAGTCTTCTGCTGCCTAAAGATAGCAGGTATGTTGCGGCTAGCTTGGGGTCCTTCTTCTCCCTGGGGTTTAGGGATGGGATTCGGCTTGTTATTTTTCCCCGCCATTGCTTCAGAACGCTGACTGCGGTGCACTGAGAGCAGTTCAGGAGCGGAGCTCTCTCTTCACGCCGCCATCTCGCTCGCCGGCCAAGCCACGCCCCTGGGTCTCTAGTCTTCACTCAGCCTTTGCCAGTTGATGTATTCTCCAATGTAAAGCCTCACTGTGGTCATGTGACTTCATGTCTACAACCAGGCTGGAGGATACTTTGCTAGGAAGTGGTTTAGTGAAGAAGGCTATTCTATGAAACAAGAAAATGTAGCTATGCCCTGTATTACCCCTGGTATGATCTGTATGTATGCTCATTTCGGGTGGTCATTAGCAGTGGCAGATAACTCTAATATAAACCAAATCTATACCATAAGCAGCTAGATGTTTTTCCACAATTCCGAGTCATGTTTTCCATCTATTTTGCTGCGTTGTTATAAATAGGCAGTTGTTCTTGGCCTGTCCTACTGGTGTTTAGTGCTGTCTGACTCTCTGATTTGGCTTTGTGCTCAGGTGTTATACTGTAAGGTGTACCTAGTAATTAAGTGATTTTATTCTTGCTGGGTGAATGTTCTATTGTGATGGGATAACTTCTCCTTCCTTTCCCATAGTCCTTGAAGCTGGGTGAGCAGGCAGACACGTATGTGCGACCGCTGGCGTCCTATACTGCCATTCTACTCTGTGTGTGTCACCTGTAGGGGATAAAGGCCACATAGTTGCAGTCCTACTGTCACTTGTTAGCCTTTTCCATGGAGCTCAATAAAAATAAACTGAGATAAACAATTGTATCTATCCTCCTCCTAAAAAATGACTTTATTAGCTATCCCCAGTTTTATTTTATATTTAAATCTACTTTTTAAGTTTTTACTGTTTCATGACCTATTCTCAATGACACCTTCATTGAAGTATGCCAGAGCTAAAATCTATGAACTATTGACTTTTTTTTTAATCTCTTTCCTGCTCTCTAAAGCCATTTTCTGTCAGGAAAGTGTTTTATGGCTGTAATTCCTTATTTGTGAGGGTTATGCTATAGTCCGACCCGGGCATAAACTGCCACTTGCATAGCTGATTTGTATCTTTCAGGCAGAGAAAAAAAAAGGAACACAGCATAGTTATTTGTGCGCTTGGCACTGTACATACACGTCTATCTCATAATGTCACTTGTCACCTCGGATGCCCTTAAACAAACTTTCTTTAGCAGTTACTTAATTGGTTGCTATAAGCTACAGAATATTCCACTTTTCTTCACTGTTGTTTTATGCTGCAGAACTGTTTTGTTTGCCATTTTTTCAAATTTACATCTTCAGTCACATACTCAAATAGCTTTCAGTATGGCTAGGCCATAATCAAATAATTCATTTTTATGTTCAGTTGTCTAAAAAGTGCTGCAGACATCATGGATGCTCTGATAGTGATTTTCAGTCTGCACATCTGCTGAAAGAGCGGATCAGAAAATTCCTCTGTCACTGCACGTGTGTTTGTTCACATTGTTCTGCAGAGTAGAGGGAGGAGCCTCTGGAGGAGAGTTGGGGTGACGCCCACACACGCGCATACACGCTGCTTATGGAGCTGGGGGGACTCCTCAGTGACACGATCCGAAGGAGTTTGGAAGTGAACATGATCAGTGATGGCTATACAGTTTCGTCCCAGCAATTTTCATCTGCAGCTCCTGCGCTGAGACACTTACGTTGCGTGGAGATGTATAATATACATTTTCCCATGCATAGTTGTCAGGGAAAGTGTTGTAAAACATCCCTGTGTTTCCTTTCTCCTAGTATGAGTTTTGAGTTATAGTGACCAATATGATCCATAAAATAGGAGGATAGAAAAGGCCACAGCAGCCGACAGCTGCCACTGTCCGATCACACGGCAGCCGACAGCCACCACAGCATGGTCACACAGCAGACGACAGCCACCACAGCCCGATCCACTGCCCGATCACACAGCAGCCGACAGACGCCACTGCCCGATCACACAGCAGCCGACAGACGCCACTGCCCGATCACACGGCAGCCGACAGCCACCACAGCATGGTCACACAGCAGACGACAGCCACCACAGCCCGATCCACAGGCCAATCACACAGCAGCCGACAGACGCCACTGCCTGATCACACAGCAGCCGACAGCCACCACAGCATGGTCACACAGCAGCCGACAGCCACCACAGCATGGTCACACAGCAGCCGACAGCCACCACAGCATGGTCACACAGCAGCCGACAGCCACCACAGCCTGATCCACACAGCAGCCGACAGCCACCACAGCCTGATCCACACAGCAGCCGACAGCCACCACAGCCCGATCCACACAGCAGCCGACAGCCACCACAGCCCGATCCACACAGCAGCCGACAGCCACCACAGCCCGATCCACACAGCAGCCGACAGCCACCACAGCATGGTCACACAGCAGCCGACAGCCACCACAGCATGGTCACACAGCAGCCGACAGCCACCACAGCCCGATCCACACAGCAGCCGACAGCCACCACAGCCCGATCCACACAGCAGCCGACAGCCACCACAGCATGGTCACACAGCAGCCGACAGCCACCACAGCATGGTCACACAGCAGCCGACAGCCACCACAGCATGGTCACACAGCAGCCGACAGCTACCACAGCATGGTCACACAGCAGCCAACAGCCACCACAGCATGGTCACACAGCAGCCGACAGCCACCACAGCATGGTCACACAGCAGCCGACAGCCACTACAGCCTGATCCACACAGCAGCCGACAGCCACCACAGCCCGATCACACAGCAGCCGACAGCCACCACAGCATGGTCACACAGCAGCCGACAGCCACCACAGCATGGTCACACAGCAGCCGACAGCCACCACAGCATGGTCACACAGCAGCCGACAGCCACCACAGCCCGATCACACAGCAGTCGACAGCCACCACAGCCCGATCACACAGCAGCCGACAGCCACCACAGCCCGATCACACAGCAGCCGACAGCCACCACAGCCCGATCACACAGCAGCCGACAGCCACCACAGCCCGATCACACAGGTCACACAGCAGCCGACAGCCACCACAGCATGGTCACACAGCAGCCGACAGCCACCACAGCATGGTCACACAGCAGCCGACAGCCACCACAGCATGGTCACACAGCAGCCGACAGCCACCACAGCATGATCACACAGCAGCCGACAGCCACCACAGCATGGTCACACAGCAGCCGACAGCCACCACAGCATGGTCACACAGCAGCCGACAGCCACCACAGCATGGTCACACAGCAGCCGACAGCCACCACAGCATGGTCACACAGCAGCCGACAGCCACCACAGCATGGTCACACAGCAGCCGACAGCCACCACAGCATGGTCACACAGCAGCCGACAGCCACCACAGCATGGTCACACAGCAGCCGACAGCCACCACAGCATGGTCACACAGCAGCCGACAGCCACCACAGCATAATCACACAGGAGCCGACAGTCACTACAGCCTGATCCACACAGCAGCCGACAGCCACCACCGCCCGATCACACAGCAGCCGACAGCCACCACAACATGGTCAAACAGCAGCCGACAGCCACCACAGCATGGTCACACAGCAGCCGACAGCCACCACAGCATGGTCACACAGCAGCCGACAGCCACCACAGCATGGTCACACAGCAGCCGACAGCCACCACAGCATGGTCACACAGCAGCCGACAGCCACCACAGCATGGTCACACAGCAGCCGACAGCCACCACAGCATGGTCACACAGCAGCCGACAGCCACCACAGCATGGTCACACAGCAGCCGACAGCCACCACAGCATGGTCACACAGCAGCCGACAGCCACCACAGCATGGTCACACAGCAGCCGACAGCCACCACAACATGGTCACACAGCAGCCGACAGCCACCACAGCATGGTCACACAGCAGCCGACAGCCACCACAGCATAATCACACAGGAGCCGACAGTCACTACAGCCTGATCCACACAGCAGCCGACAGCCACCACCGCCCGATCCACACAGCAGCCGACAGCCACCACAGCATGGTCACACAGCAGCCGACAGCCACCACAGCATGGTCACACAGCAGCCGACAGCCACCACAGCATGGTCACACAGCAGCCGACAGCCACCACAGCATGGTCACACAGCAGCCGACAGCCACCACAGCATGGTCACACAGCAGCCGACAGCCACCACAGCATGGTCACACAGCAGCCGACAGCCACCACAGCATGGTCACACAGCAGCCGACAGCCACCACAGCATGGTCACACAGCAGCCGACAGCCACCACAGCATGGTCACACAGCAGCCGACAGCCACCACAGCATGGTCACACAGCAGCCGACAGCCACTACAGCCTGATCCACACAGCAGCCGACAGCCACCACAGCCCGATCACACAGCAGCCGACAGCCACCACGGCATGGTCACACAGCAGCCGACAGCCACCACGGCATGGTCACACAGCAGCCGACAGCCACCACAGCATGGTCACACAGCAGCCGACAGCCACCACAGCATGGTCACACAGCAGCCGAAAGCCACCACAGCATGGTCACACAGCAGCCGAAAGCCACCACAGCATGGTCACACAGCAGCCGACAGCCACCACAGCATGGTCACACAGCAGCCGAAAGCCACCACAGCATGGTCACACAGCAGCCGAAAGCCACCACAGCATGGTCACACAGCAGCCGACAGCCACCACAGCATGGTCACACAGCAGCCGACAGCCACCACAGCATGGTCACACAGCAGCCGACAGCCACCACAGCATGGTCACACAGCAGTCGATAGCCACCACAGCCTGGTCACACAGCAGTCGACAGCCACCACAGCCTGATCACACAGCAGCCGACAGCCACCACCGCCCAGTGTTCTCCCCAGAATTATTTTCCAGCCGGGTGGCATGAAATAGTAGCCGGGTGGCATGAAAAAGTAGCCGGGTGGGGCGGGATGAGAGAATGCAGGGCATCTCTACTTACAGCATAGGAGGAGGTGAGCCGATGACAGCCGGGTGGTCACCAAATCTAGCTGGGTGGAGCACCCGGCTAAAAGAGCCTGGGGAGAACACTGCCGCCCGGTCACACAGCAGCCGACAGCCACCACAGCATGGTCACACAGCAGCTGACAGCTACCACAGCATGGTCACACAGCAGCCGACATCCGCCACAACCTGATCACACAGCAGCCGACAGCCACCACCGCCCGGTCACACAGCAGCCGACAGCTACCACAGCCTGATCACACAGCAGCCGACAGCCACCACCGCCCGGTCACACAGCAGCCGACAGCCACCACCGCCCGGTCACACAGCAGCCGACAGCCACCACAGCATGGTCACACAGCAGCCGACAGCCACCACAGCATGGTCACACAGCAGCCGACAGCCACCACAGCATGGTCACACAGCAGCCGACAGCTACCACAGCCTGATCACACAGCAGCCGACAGCCACCACAGCCTGATCACACAGCAGCCGACAGCCACCACAGCCTGATCACACAGCAGCCGACAGCCGCCACAGCCCGATCACACAGCAGCCGACAGCCACCACCGCCTGATCACACAGCAGCCGACAGCCGCCACCGCCTGATCACACAGCAGCCGACAGCCGCCACCGCCTGATCACACAGCAGCCGACAGCCGCCACCGCCTGATCACACAGCAGCCGACAGCCACCACCGCCTGATCACACAGCAGCCGACAGCCACCACCGCCTGATCACACAGCAGCCGACAGCCACCACCGCCTGATCACACAGCAGCCGACAGCCACCACAGCATGGTCACACAGCAGCCGACAGCCGCCACAGCCCGATCACACAGCAGCCGACAGCCACCACAGCATGGTCACACAGCAGCCAACAGCCGCCACAGCCTGATCACACAGCAGCCGACAGCCGCCACAGCCCGATCGCACAGCAGCCGACAGCCACCACAGCATGGTCACACAGCAGCCGACAGCTGCCACAGCCCGATCACACAGCAGCCGACAGTCACCACCGCCTGATCACACAGCAGCCGACAGCCACCACCGCCTGATCACACAGCAGCCGACAGCCACCACTGCCTGATCACACAGCAGCCGACAGCCACCACCGCCTGATCACACAGCAGCCGACAGCCACCACCGCCTGATCACACAGCAGCCGACAGCCACCACCGCCTGATCACACAGCAGCCGACAGCCACCACCGCCTGATCACACAGCAGCCGACAGCCACCACCGCCTGATCACTCAGCAGCCGACAGCCACCACCGCCTGATCACACAGCAGCTGACAGCGACCACCGCCTTATCACACAGCACTCGACAGCCACCACAGCCCGATCCACACGACAGCCGACACAACCTGATCACACAGCAGCCGCCACAGCCCGATCACACAGCAGCCCGATCACACAGCAGCCGATAGCGACCTTAGCCCGATCACACAGCAGCCAACAGCCGCCACAGCCCGATCACACAGCAGCCGCCACAGCCCGATCACACAGCAGCCGACAGCCACCACAGCCCGATCACACAGCAGCCGACAGCTACCACAGCCCGATAACACAGCAGCCGACAGCCACCGCAGCCTGATCACACAGCAGCCGACAGCCACCACAGCCCGATCACACAGCAGCCGACAGCTACCACAGCCTGATCACACAGCAGCCGACAGCCAACACAGCATGGTCACACAGCAGCCGATAGCTACCACAGCCCGATCACACAGCAGCCGACAGCTACCACAGCCCGATCACACAGCAGCCGACAGCCAACACAGCATGGTCACACAGCAGCCGATAGCTACCACAGCCCGATCACACAGCAGCCGACAGCTGCCACAGCCCGATCACACAGCAGCCGACAGCCGCCACAGCCCGATCACACAGCAGCCGACAGCCGCCACAGCCCGATCACACAGCAGCCGACAGCCACCACAGCCCGATCACACAGCAGCCGACAGCTACCACAGCCCGATCACACAGCAGCCGACAGCTACCACAGCATGGTCACACAGCAGCCGACAGCTGCCACAGCCTGATCACACAGCAGCCGACAGCTGCCACAGCCTGATCACAGAGCAGCCGACAGCCGCCGCAGCCCGATCACACAGCAGCCGACAACCGCCGCAGCCCAATCACACAGCAGCCGACAGCCGCCGCAGCCCGATCACACAGCAGCCGACAGCCGCCGCAGCCTGATCACACAGCAGCCGTCAGCCACCACAGCCCGATCACACAGCAGCCGACAGCCGCCACAGCCTGATCACACAGCAGCCGACAGCCACCACCACCCGATCACACAGCAGCCGACAGCGACCACCGCCTTATCACACAGCACTCGACAGCCACCACAGCCCGATCCACACGACAGCCGACACAACCTGATCACACAGCAGCCGCCACAGCCCGATCACACAGCAGCCCGATCACACAGCAGCCGATAGCGACCTTAGCCCGATCACACAGCAGCCAACAGCCGCCACAGCCCGATCACACAGCAGCCGCCACAGCCCGATCACACAGCAGCCGACAGCCACCACAGCCCGATCACACAGCAGCCGACAGCTACCACAGCCCGATAACACAGCAGCCGACAGCCACCGCAGCCTGATCACACAGCAGCCGACAGCCACCACAGCCCGATCACACAGCAGCCGACAGCTACCACAGCCTGATCACACAGCAGCCGACAGCCAACACAGCATGGTCACACAGCAGCCGATAGCTACCACAGCCCGATCACACAGCAGCCGACAGCTACCACAGCCCGATCACACAGCAGCCGACAGCCAACACAGCATGGTCACACAGCAGCCGATAGCTACCACAGCCCGATCACACAGCAGCCGACAGCTGCCACAGCCCGATCACACAGCAGCCGACAGCCGCCACAGCCCGATCACACAGCAGCCGACAGCCGCCACAGCCCGATCACACAGCAGCCGACAGCCACCACAGCCCGATCACACAGCAGCCGACAGCTACCACAGCCCGATCACACAGCAGCCGACAGCTACCACAGCATGGTCACACAGCAGCCGACAGCTGCCACAGCCTGATCACACAGCAGCCGACAGCTGCCACAGCCTGATCACAGAGCAGCCGACAGCCGCCGCAGCCCGATCACACAGCAGCCGACAGCCGCCGCAGCCCAATCACACAGCAGCCGACAGCCGCCGCAGCCCGATCACACAGCAGCCGACAGCCGCCGCAGCCTGATCACACAGCAGCCGTCAGCCACCACAGCCCGATCACACAGCAGCCGACAGCCGCCACAGCCTGATCACACAGCAGCCGACAGCCACCACCACCCGATCACACAGCAGCCGACAGCCGCCGCAGCCTGATCACACAGCAGCCGACAGCCACCACAGCTGGTCACACAGCAGCCGACAGCCGCCACAGCCCGATCACACAGCAGCCGACAGCCGCCGCAGCCTGATCACACAGCAGCCGACAGCCACCACCGCCCGATCACACAGCAGCCGCCGCAGCCCGATCACACAGCAGCCGACAGCCGCCACAGCCTGATCACACAGCAGCCGACAGCCACCACAGCATGGTCACACAGCTGCCGACAGCCGCCACAGCCCGATCACGCAGCAGCCGACAGCCGCCACAGCATGGTCACACAGCAGCCGACAGCCGCCACAGCCCGATCACACAGCAGCCGACAGCCGCCACAGCCTGGTCACACAGCAGCCGACAGCCGCCACAGCATGGTCACACAGCAGCCGACAGCCACCACCGCCTGGTCACACAGCAGCCGACAGCCACCACAGCCTGATCACACAGCAGCCGACAGCCACCACCGCCCGATCACACAGCAGCCGCCGCAGCCCGATCACACAGCAGCCGACAGCCGCCACAGCCCGGTCACACAGCAGCCGACAGCCGCCGCAGCCTGATCACACAGCAGCCGACAGCCACCACAGCATGGTCACACAGCAGCCGACAGCCACCACAGCATGGTCACACAGCAGCCGACAGCCGCCACAGCCTGATCACACAGCAGCCGACAGCCACCACAGCATGGTCACACAGCAGCCGCCACAGCCCGATCACACAGCAGCCGACAGCCGCCACAGCCTGGTCACACAGCAGCCGACAGCCGCCACAGCCTGGTCACACAGCAGCCGACAGCCGCCACAGCCTGGTCACACAGCAGCCGACAGCCGCCACAGCCTGGTCACACAGCAGCCGACAGCTGCCACAGCCTGGTCACACAGCAGCCGACAGCCGCCACCGCCTGGTCACACAGCAGCCGACAGCCGCCACCGCCTGGTCACACAGCAGCCGACAGCCACCACCGCCTGGTCACACAGCAGCCGACAGCCACCACCGCATGGTCACACAACAGCCACCACTGCCCGATCGCACAGCAGTCGACAGGCACCACAGCATGGTCACACAGCAGCCGACAGCCGCCACAGCATGGTCACACAGCAGCTGACAGCGACCACCGCCTGATCACACAGCAGCTGACAGCGACCACCGCCTGATCACACAGCAGCTGACAGCGACCACCGCCTGATCACACAGCAGCCGACAGCGACCACCGCCTTATCACACAGCAGCCGACAGCCACCACAGCCCGATCCACACAGCAGCCGCCACAGCCCGATCACACAGCAGCCCGATCACACAGCAGCCGACAGCGACCTTAGCCTGATCACACAGCAGCCAACAGCCACCACAGCCCGATCACACAGCAGCCGACAGCCGCCACAGCCCGATCACACAGCAGCCGACAGCCACCACAGCCCGATCACACAGCAGCCGACAGCTACCACAGCCCGATCACACAGCAGCCGACAGCCACCACAGCCCGATCACACAGCAGCCGACAGCCACCGCAGCCTGATCACACAGCAGCCGACAGCCACCACAGCCCGATCACACAGCCGCCGCAGCCCGATCACACAGCAGCCGACAGCCGCCACAGCCTGATCACACAGCAGCCGACAGCTACCACTGCCCGATCACACAGCAGCCGACAGCTTCCCTCAGCCCGATCACACAGCAGCCGACAGCCGCCGCAGCCCGATCACACAGCAGCCGACAGCCGCCGCAGCCCGATCACACAGCAGCCGACAGCCGCCACAGCCTGATCACACAGCAGCCGACAGCCACCACCGCCCGATCACACGACAGCCGCCGCAGCCTGATCACACAGCAGCCGACAGCCACCGCAGCCTGATCACACAGCAGCCGACAGCCACCACAGCCCGGTCACACAGCAGCCGACAGCCGCCACAGCCCGATCACACAGCAGCCGACAGCCGCCGCAGCCTGATCACACAGCAGCCGACAGCCACCACCGCCCGATCACACAGCAGCCTCCGTAGCCCGATCACACAGCAGCCGACAGCCGCCACAGCCCGGTCACACAGCAGCCGACAGCCGCCGCAGCCTGATCACACAGCAGCCGACAGCCACCACAGCATGGTCACACAGCAGCCGCCACAGCCTGATCACACAGCAGCCGATAGCCACCACAGCATGGTCACACAGCAGCCGCCACAGCCTGATCACACAGCAGCCGACAGCCACCACAGCATGGTCACACAGCAGCCGACAGCCGCCACAGCCCGATCACACAGCAGCCGACAGCCGCCACAGCCTGGTCACACAGCAGCCGACAGCCGCCACAGCCTGGTCACACAGCAGCCGACAGCCGCCACAGCCTGGTCACACAGCAGCCGACAGCCGCCACAGCCTGGTCACACAGCAGCCGACAGCCGCCACAGCATGGTCACACAGCAGCCGACAGCCACCACCGCCTGGTCACACAGCAGCCGACAGCCACCACAGCATGGTCACACAGCAGCCGACAGCCACCACCGCATGGTCACACAACAGCCACCACTGCCCGATCGCAAAGCAGTCGACAGGCACCACAGCATGGTCACACAGCAGCCGACAGCCGCCACAGCATGGTCACACAGCAGCCGACAGCGACCACCGCCTGATCACACAGCAGCTGACAGCGACCACCGCCTTATCACACAGCAGCCGACAGCCACCACAGCCCGATCCACACAGCAGCCGACAGCCGACACAACCTGATCACACAGCAGCCGCCACAGCCCGATCACACAGCAGCCTGATCACACAGCAGCCGACAGCCACCACAGCCCGATCACACAGCAGCCGACAGCCGCCACAGCCCGATCACACAGCAGCCGACAGCCACCACAGCCCGATCACACAGCAGCCGACAGCTACCACAGCCCGATCACACAGCAGCCGACAGCCACCGCAGCCCGATCACACAGCAGCCGACAGCCACCACAGCCCGATCACACAGCAGCCGACAGCTTCCCTCAGCCCGATCACACAGCAGCCGACAGCCAACACAGCATGGTCACACAGCAGCCGATAGCTACCACAGCCCGATCACACAGCAGCCGACAGCTACCACAGCCCGATCACACAGCAGCCGACAGCCAACACAGCATGGTCACACAGCAGCCGATAGCTACCACAGCCCGATCACACAGCAGCCGACAGCTGCCACAGCCCGATCACACAGCAGCCGACAGCTACCACAGCCCGATCACACAGCAGCCGACAGCTACCACAGCATGGTCACACAGCAGCCGACAGCCGCCACAGCCCGATCACACAGCAGCCGACAGCCACCACAGCCTAATCACAGAGCAGCCGACAACTGCCACAGCCTGATCACACAGCAGCCGACAGCCACCACTGCCCGATCACACAGCAGTCGCCACTGCCCGGTCACACAGCAGCCGACAGCCACCACAGCCCGATCACACAGCAGCAGACAGCCGCCACAGCCCGATCACACAGCAGCCGACAGCCGCTGCAGCCCAATCACACAGCAGCCGCCGCAGCCCGATCACACAGCAGCCGACAGCCACCACAGCATGGTCACACAGCAGCCGACAGCCGCCACAGCCCGATCACACAGCAGCCGACAGCCGCCACAGCCTGGTCACACAGCAGCCGACAGCCGCCACAGCATGGTCACACAGCAGCCGACAGCCACCACCGCCTGGTCACACAGCAGCCGACAGCCGCCACAGCCCGGTCACACAGCAGCCGACAGCCGCCACAGCCCGGTCACACAGCAGCCGACAGCTGCCGCAGGCCGATCACACGGCAGCCGCCAGAGGCCGATCACACGGCAGCCGACAGCCGCTGCAGCCCGATCACACAGCACCATAGAGACTTTCCTAGCATGATTACACAACAGCATAGAGACCTATGATCATAGGTCAACAGCATAGAGAACAGCCTGATCATGCAGCAAACTGGCAGCCACCAACGCCTGATCACACCACAGCTGGGAGATCCCCATAGACTGATCCTACTGCAGCTTCCATACCCTTGAGAGCCTGATTACACAGCAGCGGGTAGACCTTTATATTCTGATCATGCAGCATGTGGCAGCCCTGTAGCCTGATCACACAGCAGATTGTAGTCCCATCAGCTGACAGCAGTAGTTGTTTGTAACGTCCGGTCATCCTGTGTGTGACGCCTTGTCTTCTCAGCATTAAGCCATGACACATTATCTCATTATGTGATTTCTATCCGCTTTGTGTCTGTCAGTGAGTAAATGATGGGTGGAGGTCAGTTATCAGGGCCAGTTATATATTCATAAGGCGTTGCTGTTGGTGGCGCTCACCTGTGCCATTATAATCTGTTATTAGAGAGAGTGAACACTCGGTGATAATCACTGCATACCGCGCTCATTACAACTGCAGCTTTTGAGTTTTGTACAGTTCCGGAATACTAGTGACTCATTTGTTCTCCTTTACAAATTTAGGGGAAAAATGAGTGGAAGTGGCTGAATTTAGAACAATTTTTCTTTGGCAAACTAGTTTGAAAGGTGTACAAAAAAGAGGTACCATGGCATGGATGCCCCGAAATGGAGAAATTAAGCTTTAGTGGAGCGTTTTTAAATATCAAAAAAGTAGTGAGCCAAGTAGTGTAGAAAAAAATCCCCATTAAAGCAGTAGGATCAGCCATACTATGCCAGGGAAAAACACATATATAAGTAGATAAATACTTGATCTACTTACATAGCACATGCATTGTACTGTCCACATTTTGATTTCAGTGAATGTTATATAGTAAATGACAAGAATTCTGTTTGTGGTGGGGGCCATGTCTTTTGCCCACAGTTTGAGGCTAAATACTGATGTAATTCCCTTAACTTTCTTTTCTCCTCCAATCGCTGAGTCACCTCAGGCTTGCTTGTAAACACAAGTGAGCAGAGGATCATGTTTCAGCTAGATAGGGAAATAAAGGGAAGAGGAGGAATATATTACAGATAGAGAACCCCCAGCATGCAACTGAATGGCAATGGCTATTAAAGGACCAGTGCACCTAAAGTATGTGATAACTCCACACCAAGACACCAGAAAAAGTCTTGAATGTAGGATTAGCATCTTTATCACTTAATACACTCAGACCAGTTGCTGTTGAAATTTGATTTTTATGGTGACAATCCCGATTTAAAGTGAACCAGAGATGAAGCACCATTGTGTATTTTACCATATGTATCAGTGGGGACTTTAGAGAAAACACCTACCCTGCTCTCTGTTTCATTCTTCACTGCTCAGCCTTCTTCTAATTAGCCCTGATAAAATCCCAGACTGAGCATTCAGTCTGGCTTTGCTCAGGAATCATTATAGCGGAGTCATTATAGCAGAGCCAGAAGGGGGCAGGCTTGGGCTTGAAAAGACATCAGAGAAGACAGACTCAGCTATAATGATTCCTGAGCAAAACCAGACTGAATGCTCAGTTGGGAATTTTATAAGGGCTGTTAAGAAGCAGGCTGAGCAGTGAAGAATGAAACTGAGAGCAGGGTAGGTGTTTTCTCTAATGTCCCCACTGATATCAATGGTAAACTACATGAGGGTGCTTCGCCTCTGGTTCACTTTAAATAGCCCTCGTTGTTTGCTTTCAGTTGCCCTACTAAGCACTGGAATGCCACAGGAATAGGGATGGTCATGTCAAGTAGAACTCATTGAGAAGCATGTGATTTGTTTGATCAGCTGATAGATTTGCAAAGCTCTGATTTGCTGTGATCCCATCCTGCTTTAGCACATAATCATGGCTAGCAAATCAGAGACTTGCATGTCTATCACCTGACCAAACTGATCACATGCTTCCCCATGAGTTCTCCTAGACATAACCATCACTACCCAGGAATAGATATTTTCTGCTAAACTCATCCAAATGATTACAGCTGATCCAAGGTGGAAGCTAGTTAGTCTGTTGTATATCGGAAAGGGCGATTACTTACACCTGGTTAAGTTTACAACTGCTGCTGTTACATCTTTCACTTGACTATAAGTGTGTGTGTGTGTGTGTGTGTGTGTGTGTGTGTGTGTGTGTGTAGTGTATGTAGTGTGTGTGTAGTGTGTAGTGTATGTAGTGTGTGTGTGTGTGTGTGTGTGTGTGTTCGTTTCAGGTTGCAAAACAACAACATGGCAGCATTATCAAAGGGATTGTTATAGAGAAGGATACTGCTGTTGTGCAGAGATCTAACTACTGACATACCTGAGCTATAGGCCAGGGAACTCCAGGAGGAGGCAGGGGAGCCCTGATGATGGGTGTGGCAGAAGGTGTGCAGAGCTGGGATTTCAGGCGCACAGGGATCTCCCCACTGGAGTTTTTAAGACCTAGAAGAATCCATCAGGGGGTTGGAAGACTCCCCAGTGTTGACAACCACACAGCCTGCTGTAGATGAGACTCTGGTTGGCTGCTTGGCATTCTGGTGGTTCTAGTTCCTTATCAGCTGGACAGACTCACAGTGGCAGTAAGGATGTGGCATGTGTACAGAGATGAGAAATGTAGGGGATAGATTGGTCTGATATTTCAGGAAACACTCGGTGGTGTTGCACCTGCCATGTTGAATATTATCATTGAGCAACATCCTGCAGCATGGCTTCATAACAGCCTAGACAGGGCAGCAGCCCTACCAAATGTTACCGCTGCTGAACGTGGGTATTACAAAGCAGTACATCGAATATTAGTAAGATAAAACAAGCACAATTAGATATTTAGAATGTTTTGTTAGAAGCAGAACAGTAGTGGTGTTCTGAAGCCCGAATAAATACAAAAATGTTAAATATGCGTATTTCCTTTGGACCTGTACTTTTTGAAGTTGAAAAAAGAAACCCGTTGTGTAGTTGAGCTTGCCTGCAACTGCGGACGTACCCATGCAGATTTAAACTGAGAGGAATATGGTGGCTGTCATATTTATTTCCTTTTAAAGAGAACCCGAGGTGGGTTTGTGACATCCATATAAGGACACAGAGGCACATTCTTCATACAATCACGAGCCTCTGTGTCCTTACAGTGTGCCCCCAGGCTCCCCCACGTGCTCTGCTGTCCCCCATTATAAAAACCGCTAAGCTAGAGGCACGCAGATTGTCGCTAGTCTGCTGTTTACCTTATGGCTGCCACTGACCGCCGCTCCCCCTCCTCCTGTATAGCGCGGCTCCCCGCCTCCATGAGCTTCCTCCTATTGGCTTACAGAGGCGGGGAGGGAAGCGACACAGGCGGGGGGAGCCCGCGGTATACGGGAGGCGGGGGAGCGGCGCTGAGTGGCAGACTGAAGGTAAACAGCAGACTAGTGACAATCTGCGTGCCGCTAGCCTGGCGGCTTTTATAATGGGGAACAGCAGATTTAGTGGGGAGCCTGGGGGCACATTGTAAGGACACAGAAGCTGGTGATAGTATGCAGAATGTTCCTCTGTATCCTAATATTGATGTCACAAATCCACCGCGGGTTCTCTTTAAGCAATGCAAGTTGCCTTGCATCCTGCTGATCTCTTTGGCTGCCGTAGTGTCTGAATCACACACCTGAAACAAGCATGAAGCTAATCCAGTCTGACTCCAGTCAGAGCACCTGATCTGCTTGCTTGTTCTGGGTCTGTGGCTAAAAGTATTAGACGCAGAGGATCGGCAGGACAGCCAGGCAATTAGCATAGTTTATAAGGAGATATGTATATTAGCCTCCATATCCCTCTCACGTCAGGTGTGTTTGAAGACCACTAGAGCAGCAGTCTAATTTGGGAAGCATATTTTTGCTGTGAAATGGGTGGTCTTTCCTCACACTGTATTACTTTATTAGCCTGATTGGTATTAGGAGTTGCTTTGTTCAGGGTTAGTTTTAGCTGGGCTTTAATGCTGGGAATACACGGTTCGTTTTTGCCTTCGTTTAAACCTTCGTTTCGATTGTGCCTTTTGTCCTTTTCGATCCCGAAATAATCGGTCATACGGTTAATATCACCACCCACGGTTTCGTTTTTTTTTCCGATTCTGATGGTTTCGTTTTTCCAATGATCGAAGGCTGCAAAGAAACGAAACGAAAATCCCTTTTTACAGGGACGGACTAGCATAAACGAATATATAATCGATCTGAACAGCCATCAAGCCTACCAATGGCTCGATTAGATGGATAAAGAGAGATAATATCAAACATGTTCGATCACTAGTCGTTCGTTTTTGGGGTCTATTAATCGAAACTATAATGAGATTATGACTATTTTCACATACGTTTTCAACACTCGATTCGTTTACCGAACGAATCGAAGGTTTAAACGAAGGCAAAAACGAACCGTGTATTCCCAGCATAAATCTGTGTTCTTAATAGGAAGCTGCATAAAGTGAGGAGGTGTATGTAAAGCAGATCATTCCAAATATATTGAGGGTATGGGAGATGAGGGCATGGATGGGAGCAAACTCCTCATCCCTGCCCTCACCACCTGCCTGGACTACTGCAACAGCCTCCTCTCAGGCCTCCCACTGAACTTCATCGTCCCACCACAATCCATCATGAGTGCAGCAGCCAGACTCCTCTACTCCTCCCACCGCTCCGCCCTCACGACTCCCCTATGCAAATCCCTACACTGTCTTCTGATCTGCTTCAGAACAAGCTTCACATACGCACCTGGCCATTCACTCCTCCAACAATCTCCTCCTAACCACACCATGCATCTCGCATTCCCATGCGTGACTACAGGACTTCACTAGAGCTGCCCCCATTCTGTGGTACTCTCTCTCATTGCCCATCAGGGTTGCCCCTTCCTTCAACACCTTCAAGCAAGCGCTCAAAACTCACCTCTTCAAGAAGCCCTACCCCACCTCCCCAGTGCCATAACTCTTAGCTGAGAAGCTCTCGATGCAACTCCCCTCCTTTTGTGTCACCAACCTCTCTCTTTAGTTTGTAAGCCTTTGGGAGGGCCCTTCCTCCTTGTGTATCATACTTAATCATGCACTCTGCCCACAGAATAATATGAACTTGTATTATTGGGATGACTACTCTAGTGCATGATCTGCCATTGTGTGTCTTACTGCTTATTACCTGTATTGGGCTCTATTCACAAAACTTCTCATAAATGACTTATTTATCAATTGATAAAATTACCTTTCTGCACACTTACAAGCAAAATAATCACTCCAAGTAAGTTGTTCCTGATTAACTTCATTTCAATATTACTTTTCTTACCTTTATTATATTATATTTTTGCTCTTTTGAAGCTTAATGGTGACCCGAGGTGAAAATAAACAACAAGATAAACAATTGCATCAATCCTAGAAATGGCTTTTTTAGATACCCCACAGTTGTATTTAATGCTGGATACACACGGTGCGTTCGCGCACTCGATTTCCCGCTCGATTCCTGTCGATTCGTTTATTTCCAACATGTCCGATTTGGATTTCGATGGATCATTAGGTCGATTCGCATGCAAAGTATGCCAAATCGACCTAACGATCCATCGAAATCCAAATTGGACATGTTGGAAATAAACAAATCGACGGGAATCGAGCGGGAAATCGAGTGCGCGAACGCACCGTGTGTATCCAGCATTATATTTAAATCTACTTTTTAAGTGTTCATGGTTTCATTGTTTCTGTTCAATGACACATTCATTGAAGTATGCCAGAGCTAAAATCTATGAACCATTGACCCTTTTTATGTCTTTCCTGCCTCTGAGAAGCCATTTTCTGCTGTAGTCTGACCCAATCCTGAATCAGACAGGAACTGCCACTTACATACCTGATATTTAACTCTTTCAGACAGAGAAAGAAAAAAAGGAACACAGCATAGTTATTTGTGTGCTAGGCACTGTACATACACATGTCTATCTCATCAGATCACATGTCACTTCGGGTATCCTTTAAAAATGTAGCATAGATAAGGGGAAAACAGAGATAAACAGGTTAAAAAGCGTTGTGAATTATGCCCATTGTGTTGCCTGTTGCCCCTATTATCATTGTCTATAACCTTATTTATTGTCTAGCGCTGCGTAAGTATTTTGTATATCAATCCAGTAAATAGTTAGTGGGATATTTGTGCATATCTTCCAGTTTTTATTCTTATGTGTTCAGTTTCTTTCTCTTACTGGTCTGACATTTAACCAGCTTTGTTTTTTTGTTTTTTTGTTTTTTACAGGAAGGAGAAAACCGAGAGTCCATAGGCCTCGGTCCCCAATCTTTGAAGAGAAGGATCTCCCCGCTCTGGAGTTTCCCAAGTCTTCTGAAGATTTGCAGCTGCTGCCAGAGCACCTTTTGAACGTGATTGCAATCTACGAAGTACTGAGAAACTTTGGCACGGTGCTGCGACTCTCCCCCTTCCGCTTTGAGGACTTCTGTGCAGCCCTCGTCTGTCAGGAACAATGCACCTTGATGGCCGAGACGCACGTTGCTCTTCTAAAGGCTGTCCTTCGAGAGGAGGACACCTCTAATACTACCTTTGGACCAGCAGACTTGAAGGACAGTGTGAACTCTACCCTCTACTTCATCGATGGCATGACCTGGCCAGAAGTCCTGCGTGTTTATTGCGAAAGTGATACGGAGTATCATCATGTGCTTCCTTACCAAGAGGTGGACGATTATCCGTATGGACCTACTGAAAGCAAGGTGAAGGTTCTGCTCTTCTTGGTGGACCAGTTCCTCACCACCAACATGGCCCGGGAGGAGTTAATGTCTGAAGGAGTCATCCAGTATGACGACCACTGCCGGGTGTGTCACAAGCTGGGTGACTTGCTGTGCTGTGAGACCTGCTCGGCTGTCTACCACCTGGAGTGTGTAAAGCCTCCTTTGGAGGAGGTGCCAGAGGACGAATGGCAGTGTGAGGTCTGTGTGGCCCACAAAGTGTCCGGTGTCAATGACTGTGTTCCAGAGATTCAGAAAAACAAGCCTTACATAAGGCATGAGCCCATCGGCTATGACCGCCACCGGCGGAAATACTGGTTTCTAGCCAGGCGCATCATCATGTAAGTGAATCTTTTCCCTATCTTTTGGGTTGATTTATAGTACAGTTGTTCGGTGTAGTGTCATGTTAGGTGGCTTTTATTTTTTGCTAGGGGCACAGCACTATGGGTATATGCCACAGCTAGAGGTTGGGGGTTTGTGGGTAACTCATCAAAATGGTTGCAGAAATCTTTCCCTTGCAAAACACCCTTGTAACGTTGTTACTGTAGCCTTATTCGACAATAATAGTTGCGTGACAGTAACTGCATGTGATATTGGAACGACTGGGATGGAACCCCTGACACTTGTCTAGTGTAAATGTGCCCCCCCCCACCTTCCTTGCGGGCATTTTTACCTGTCTGCTGTTTCCCGCCGCGATACCCATTCATCTTTGGCTTCCTCCATTTGTGCTCACGTGCTGCCGGTGTATAGCGCGTTGTGCATGAGTGACGTCACACACGCCACATGGTTTAGATCGGCAGCGTGTGAGCACAAATGGAGGAAGCTGAAGACAGATTGGCACTGCTGGATGCAACAGCAGACGGGTGAAGTATAAATACATTTACACTGAGGGGCAGCACCCACCGCATGTGCCGTCACAAGGCCAATTCCTGAGAGATTCCATGCTGAAATTGATTGTGAAATTGGCCTGTGGTGTATGGGTATCTGACATATCTCATTCTGATCAGAGAGGAATCTGCCCATCATCACTAGATGTATGGGCCCCCTAAAAGTGGGTTAGCAAATGGGCAGGACAGCACTGACTTTTACAAAGGGAGAGGCGTACATGGAGCCACTATTGCTAAGAATTGGAACATCCCTAGAAGCTAAAGCTTTGGGAAAAACACAAGAATTGGTACATCCCAAGTAGAGAGTGCCATTTATAATGATTCTCAATCTTTATTAGGGGTAGGAGGAATTCTGCATTAAATATTAAGTACACGAACAGTGGCAGGGTTCTCCCCAGGCTCTTTTAGCCGGGTGCTCCACCCGGCTAGTTATGGTGAGCACCCGGCTGTCATCGGCTCACCCCCTCCCATGCTGTAAGCAGAGTTGTGCAGAAAAGCTCCGGCCTTCCATTCTCTCATCTCGCCCCACCCAGCTACTTTTTCATGCCACCCAGGTGGAGAAGATTTCTGGGGAGAACACTGAGTGGAGTCAGCCATCTGTCTAGGGCAAATGTTTAACACCCATCTGATAACTTTTAGAACAAGCGGTGTTTTTATAAGATGTAAATTACAAATGTTATTCCTTTTGAATTGCCAGTGCAATGACACTTCATGGAATTTTCCTTTAACCTCCCTAGCGGTAACCTCCGTGTCAGGCTCGGGATGGGAAAAAAAAGCCAGGAGCGGTCATCCTGAGCCTGACTCGGGGTAGCCGCTGCCCGCCGGGAAGGTTTGTGCAGAGCCTGCAGCGCAGTAGATGTTTTCTCCTTCCTCGGCATCCAAACGCGGCAGCCATTTTTCTTTTGGTCATCTGACGCTCTGGATTCCTCGGGTGAGACTGCCATTTGTCTTCATGGCAACAGACGGCAATCTCACTATAGGGGTGGAGCTCCACCCGGAGGACAGAGGGAGAATTGCAGCACTGGATCCCAGGGAGGTAAGTGCAGGGCTGCCGCAGATCTCACTGTGGTGTGATATATATATATATATATATATATATTTGTTTCCCTGCTTTTAGGGTCTAAAGCCCTATCTACACGATACGATTCTTTGTGCGATTCGATTACAATTCTATTTACTGACAGAGGCGCTCTACCTGGTTCATGACCTGATTTTGCACCCTCCAAAAATCGTTTGCCTGAAGAAGCGGGACTGTTACCCGTGAAACGCATTGCACTTTTGGAGTTACTAATAAATATTACTTTAGACTGTAAGTAACCTGTCCATTGTCCGGCCTTTTTTTTTTTCAGAAGGGAGGTGAGTCCACCCCCTTCCCCCTTTTTAAAAATTTTAACAAATTTTATTCTGCTTGGCGCCTCTGCTATTGTATTTCAATACGATTCTATTACGATCCGATTATATCTGACATGTCCGATCAGGATTCGTTTCCATTCGATTTGCCATGGTTCTGCAATGGCAAATCGAATTGAATCGAATCCCGATCGGACATGTCTGATTTAATCGTATCATAAATAGAATCGTAATTGAATTGCACAAAGAATCGTATCGTGTAGCTGTTACACCCTACGATCCAGAAATAATGATACCACCAGGGAGGTTAAGAAGGGGAGTTTATACTTGGAAATGCTTTCAGGAAACGATTTTGTGTTACTTTTCCATTACAGGAAGTCCTGGTGGTTCTTGCTCTTCACCAGTTAAAGGGTGTCTCCGCTCATCCTACTTTCTCGCCTGTGTTCGATGTTAGCCGGGTGTTTGTAATAGAAAAACAAACAAACACAAAGCAAAAAACTGAAACCAAGAAGAGAAAAACAAGTTATATTTTCCAGGTGTGGTGCCTCCTCCAGGTCCAGGGGTTTCGGTGCTGCAGAAGTGGCCATTCTGAAGTGCGGAACCTCCTTCAATTTACCACACTTTTTGCCAGGGCTGTGGAGTCTGAGCAGTTTCTTGGTATTCGGAGTCAGTGACTTAATAAACTTAGGAGTTGGATAACTTTTGTACCTGCTTCATAGCCCTGCAAGGGTGTTGGAGCAATTTTGAGTACCTGGAGTTGGTTATTTCATAAACTGAAATCAGTCAGATGATTTTTGTACAGACTCCACGGCCTTCTTTTGCCCACCCCTCCCCACATTAATGCTACACCCAGATGGTGGGTTAATGCTGAAGACATTTCCCACACAAGGGAAGGGTGCTCACTGGAATAGGAGAGAGCTGTGCGGGGCTCCTGCTAAGAAGAAAGTTGGCAGATAAGATAGAGAGGACTGGCATAACATGGGTATCCTTTAACAGGGGCCTAGATTTCATACCTGCACTGCTAGTTACTCATTACACTATCAATACTGCCTATTATAAATTGCACGGTGTCAGCATTCATGCAGTGTTGTGGCAGATAACTGTGGCACACCCTGCCTTTTAATGCTGAGACCAGAGAAAGTTATATAACAGTCTCTCTCTCTCTCTCTCTCTCTCTCTCTCTCTCTCTCTCTCTCTCTCTCTCTCTCTAGCGCTATCTGTGCAGAGCCACAAGCTTTCAGCACAGTGCTGCTAGCATCAACCTTCTACATGGTACAAAGCACTGCAGATGGTGTCTGCCACATTACATGTCGGCAAGTGTAACAGGGCTGAAGTTTTCGCACACTGTGACATCATGTACACAATCTATAACCAGAACACTTTAAGATTCAAAGAAATCGCATATGGGATGACAAACAAATAATGGTTTCTATTTTTCATTTATTTATTTATTTTTTATTGAATTTGTAGAGTTCATAATGTAATGGGCAAAGGTACATCCATTCTTTTATAGGAAATACTTAGTCCTTTTCAGGGCTGAGGAGTCAGAGTTGGAGCAATTTTGGGTACCTGGAGTCAGAATCGGTGGTTCATAAAATGAGCAGTTGGATTGGACAGACCAGCTCATGCATCACACATTAAAGTGTACTCGAAGTGCCATGCGCGCTCCCGCGGCCGATCGCGCGCGTGCACGCGCGCTCCCGGCCCGCGGTTCGTTAGCCAGGGAATCAGTGAATCGGGCTATGGTGCCCGATCACTGATTCCTCTCCCCCGCTAAAAAAAGCGACAGCTTCTCTCGGAAGCTGCGCCTTTTCTGGCTGTTACCTCCCCCGTGCGTCGCTCTAAGCGTATGTTACGCTTAGAGTGACGTCATGTAAACAAACTCATGGCCGCCATCTTGTGGCCAAAAAGTAATACTACAACTAAAAGTAAAAAAAAATTAAAATTAACACCCATTTACATTATAAACATATTGTTTACATCCCACCCTCCCAAAACTACCCAAGTAAAATGTTTAACCACTTCAGGATTCGGCGTACGCTTAACTACGCCCCTGAATCCTGAAGTGGATTGCATGGAAACGGACGCTCGTATGAGCGGCCGTTCCATGTCAGTTCACGGAGCGTGTCTCCGTGAACACCCTGCGAGCTGCCGATCGCGGCTCGCAGGGTAAATGTAAACACACGGGGAAGATCTTCCCCGGTGTTTACATATATACGGCGCTGCTGCGCAGCAGTGCCGTAGAGGAGATCGGCGATCCCCGGCCTCTGATTGGCCGGGGACCGTCGGCACCTGATAGGCTGAAGCCTATCCTATCCGGCGCAGGACGGAACGCCGTCCTGCGCCGCTCACAGAGGGAGAGAGAGAGAGAGGGAGGGAAGGGGAAGGAGGCCAGGAAGCGCTGCGGAGGGGGGCTTTGAAGAGCCCCCCCCCGCAAGCGCAAGCAGCCGGCGGTGATCAGACCCCCCCCAGCAGGCCATCCCCTTAGTGGGGAAAAAGGGGGGGGGGAAGTCTGATCGCCCTGGCTGCTAGCTGATCGGTGCTGTGGGCTGGAGAGCCCACGCAGCACCGATCAGCAAACCACCCCCTGGCACAGAAGTGGTTAATATAAAAATAAAAAAAAACATTACAATAAAAAAAAATGTAAATATTTATCTAAGGGTCTAAACTTTTTAAATATCAATGTAAAGATGATATATTTCTATATTCTTTTTATTTTAACCTCCCTGGCGGTAAGCCCGTGCTGAGCACGGGCTATGCCGCCGGGAGGCACCGCTCAGGCCCCGCTGGGCCGATTTGCATAATTTAATTTTTTTTTTGCTGCACGCAGCTAGCACTTTGCTAGCTGCGTGCAGTGCCCGATCCCCGCCGATCCGCCGCTATACGCGTCGCCGCAGTCTCGCTACATGAAGAAAAAAAATTTTTTTTAAACGTATTTGCTGCCCCCTGGCGGATTTTGACAAACCGCCAGGAGGGTTAAACTTGTAAATAGTGATAGATGCAAAATGGAAAAAATTCACCTTTATTTCTAAATAAAATATTGTCGCCATACATTGGGATAGGGACATAATTTTAACGGTGTAATAACCGGGACATATGGGCAAATACAATACGTGAGTTTTAATTATGGAGGCATGTATTATTTTAAAACTATAATGGCTGAAAACTGAGAAATAATGATTTGTTCTGTTTTTTTCTTATTCTTCTTGTTAAAATGCATTTACAGTAAAGTGGCTCTTAGGAAAATGTACCCCCCAAAGAAAGCCTAATTGGTGTCTGAAAAAACAAGATATAGATCAGTTCATTGTGATAAGTAGTGATAAAGTTATAGGCTAATGAATGGGAGGTGAACATTTCTCAAGTGAAAACGACGGAACGTGAATGGGTTAAAGGGAACCATCGCAAAAATCTTAAAATTTAAAACACATACTAATAAGTAATACATTTCTCCCAGAGTAAAATGAGCCATAAATGACTTTTCTCCTATATTTCTGTCACAGTAGGTAGTAGAAATCTGACATTACTGACAGATTTTGAGCTAGTCCATCTCTCCATAGCGGAGTCTCAGCATGGCTTTTATTCTTTATGAAGACATTCCCTGAAAATGATGAATACAAAGATGCTGGCCAGTCTCCCTGCTCACTGCACACTATTTTGGCAGTTGGACGGAGCAACTGCCATTCACTAAGTGTTTTTAAAAATAAAGAAAACCCTGAGAAGATGGGCTAGCCCAACATATGTGGAGCGCTATACATTACCTGTTCCTCGGTAATGTCAGATTTCTACTACCTACTGTAAGTGACGGCAACATAGGAGAAAAGTCATTCATGGCTCATTTTACTCTGGAAGAAACGTACTTCTTATTTGTATGTGTTTTAAATTTTAAGATTTTTGTGACTGTTCCTCTTTAAGTAAGGAGAGGGAAGCCTCTGAATCCTATAGAGGCTTCCCACATTGTCCTCCAGTAACCCATTCCCCTTTACGGAACCTTCAAAGTTTTCCGACAACGGCTTGTTTGCAATATTTTCTTGGCCACGCTCTAAGCTGAAGTGGCACTCTGCCAGTGTGCCGGTGTTCCGGAGGGTCATGGACAGTGGTGGAGGACCAGCGGACAGTGTGGGAAGCTTCTGAAGGATCCAGATACTCCTCTCTTTTTAGGTCCGTATGGAATTTTTCCCCGGAGCTTTGGCTTGGGTTTGCTTTTCTATATATACTTCCTGAGCCTTGGCTTTGATTCACCTGTTTTTCTGCTGGAAGCTCCAGTTATGGAACCTCCTCACATAAGACCTACCTGTATTTGTTAGATCCCCCATGTAATGGCCACTGCATGGCCGAAGCATGAAATATGGACAGTTATCCCTATAATGACCAGAACAAGGGACTAGAACTCGGGAGGGAATCGCTACATTGGGCTTTAAAGGATACCCGAAGTGACATGAAATAGATGTGTATGTACAGTGACTGGCACACAAATAACTATGCTGTTTTCCTTTTTTCTTTCTCTGCCTGAAAGAGTTAAATATCAGGTATGGAAGTGGCTGACTCAGTCCTGACTCAGACAGGAAGTGACTACAGCGTGACCCTCACTGATAAGAAATTCCCCTTTTTATCTCTTTCCTGCTCTCAGAAGCCATGTTCTGCTAGGATGGAGTTTTATAGGTGGAATTTCTCATCAGTGAGGGTCACACTGTAGTCACTTCCTGTCTGAGTCAGGACTGAGTCAGCCACTTACATACCTGATATTTAACTCCTTTCAGGCAGAGAAAGAAAAAAAAGGAACACAGCATAGTTATTTGTGTGCCAGGCACTGTACATACCCATGTCACATAGTTATTTTAGTTGAAAAAAGACATATGTCCATCGAGTTCAACCAGTACAAAGTACAACTCCAGCCCGCCCCCTCATATACCCCTGTTGATCCAGAGGAAGGCAAAAACCCACCCACAAGGCATGGTCCAATTAGCCCCAAAAGGGAAAAATTCCTTCCCGACTCCAGATGGCAATCAGATAAAATCCCTGGATCAACATCATTAGGCATAACCGAGTAATTCTAGCCATGGATGTCTTTCAACGCAAGGAAAGCATCTAAGCCCCCTTTAAATGCAGGTATAGAGTTTGCCATAACGACTTCCTGTGGCAATGCATTCCACATCTTAATCACTCTTACTGTAAAGAACCCTTTGCTAAATAAATGGCTAAAACGTTTTTCCTCCATGCGCAGATCATGTCCTCTAGTCCTTTGAGAAGGCCTAGGGACAAAAAGCTCATCCGCCAAGCTATTATATTGCCCTCTGATGTATTTATACATGTTAATTAGATCTCCTCTAAGGCGTCTTTTCTCTAGACTAAATAAACCCAGTTTATCTAACCTTTCTTGGTAAGCGAGACCTTCCATCTCACGTATCAATTTTGTAGCTTGTCTCTGCACTTGCTCTAAAACTGCAATATCTTTTATTGCAGTTTTAGAGCAGGTGCATGTCACTTCGGGTATCCTTTAAAATGTACAAGAAACCAGCAGTAGGTGATTGAGTTTTGGATAGGGATTTTCACTTATATTACTATATTATTATTTAGTATTTATATAGCGCAGACATCTCACACAGCGCTGTACAGAGTATATATTGTCTTGTCACTACCTGTCCCTCGGAGGAGCTCACAATCTATTCCCTACCATAATTATATGTCTATGTATGCATCGTTCAGTGTATATATCCTAGTCTAGGGCCAATTTTTAGGGGAAAGCCAATTAACTTATCTGTATGTTTTGGGGATGTGGGAGGAAACAGTAGTGCCCGGAGGAAACCCTCACTTACATGGGGAGAGCATACAAACTCCTTGCAGATGTTGACTTGGCTGGGATCTGAATCGGGGACCCAGCGCTGCAAGGCGAGTGCGCTAACCACTACTCCACCGCGCTTCCCCACTACGCCGCTGTAATTATTGTGGGATTCAAGAGTCAGCCTGTAGACTTCAGGAGCCAGCTGGAACCTTTTTGGTGCTTGTTACATTGACGACATTTAGAGGAGAAACTGAAAAGCTAGATGTCAGGTATGATTTGCATTGAGCTCTGGCTAGCAGGAACTCGTGATTTGGCCAGCTCCACTACTACACATCTATTTTCAGTACGTTATTGAAGATGTGGCTTACACTAGTACTCTATGATGACCTAAATACAATGAAATATGCAAGTACTTGAGATCCTCTGTGCGTTACTTTCCAACAGCTGTCCTATTGTCCCTTTGTCTTTCTTCCTTCAGAGAAGAAGATTCTGAGAATGAAAAGGACAAGAAGATCTGGTATTACAGTACAAAGCTGCAGCTGGAAGAGCTCATGGACTGCTTGGACAACATCTACTATGAGGCTGACCTGTGTAAGACCCTGCAGGACCTCCGAGAAGAGATAGAAAGACACATGGCCATAACTGAAGAACTAACCAACAAGGCCAAGGGCAATAACCGCTCCTTCCTGTCAGTAGTAAACGGTAAGTTCCAGTTGTCCTAGGCTGTTAAAGGAGCAGTTAAAATGTGACAGAACCAACAGATTTTGGACTAGTCCATCGCCTCAAGGAGGATTCTCAGGGTTTTTGTTTTCAAAAGCAATTCCTGAATGGCAGTAGCTAAGACTTACTGCCAAAATAGTGAGTAGAGAGGCTAGCTAGTATCTTACCATTTTGGCAGGAAGTTTTAGCAACTACCGTTCAGGCAATGCTTTCAAAAACTAAGAAAACCCTGAGAATCTCCCATGAGGAGATGGACTAGTCCAACGCCTGTCATAGAGGCCCTTTAAGCAGCTGTTTTTTGGTGTAGGTGATGCTGACTTTTGGTGATCATATGGCTTGTTATCTTTTACAGATGAGATCTCTGAGCGACTGAAAGCCAAGAAAGAAGAAGAAGAGAAGAACAAGACCCCCACAGATGGAGAAAAATTAGGGGAGACCACAGCAGCTGAGGGAGAGACCAACAAGGATGCAAATTCTGACTCGAAACCAGAGGATGGTGGCGATAGTGAAGAAAAGACGCAGAAAGAAGGTGAGGCTTGTTCCACAGGATATAAAGTGGCTCCATCCATAGATAGATCTATATAAGCAATGAAAGCCTCCTGCTGTCTACTCCCTCTTTATCTCTGTTTCTCCCAGTGCTTTGTGTCCCGCACTATCTCTGTTTCTCCTCTGGCTATTTGCCCTGCTTTCTTCCTCCATCTCTCTTTTTTTGCAAACCCCATTCTTGTCCACCCACCATCTCCTATTCCTGTCATGTTTTCTTCTTTCTCCATTCCTCCTCGGGTTCTCTTCTCCATCATCTTTTTTTCCCCTCTGGTGCTTTGCACGTGCCATCTCCCCATTCTTTCTTCCACTCTTAGCTTTCCACCATCTCTCCACCAAAGCTTTCTGCTCTCAACCATTTTGTATTCTTACTGCAATCCCATCCCTCACCAGCTCCATTCCTTCTCTAGCTGTCTGTCCACCAATATAGCGTCTCTTTCTCTTGACATCTGGTCTGGTACTCATCATGCTCTGTGTATCTCACCACCTGCTATTAGAGTTGTTATGAGTAGCTCTGCCGATCGCAATCCTGTTATGTTCACTTGCGTTCATCGTTCACACGATTCCTTCTAAGTTTGAAGGAGAAAGCATGGGAGTGACGTGGAACATGAGTGAATGCGACAAGCGCATTAGCTGGAACTCCGACTAGAAGTTTATCTTCATGGGTGGAAACAGGGCGTATTGCATATTGAGAATGAATATTGTATTTGTGAAATGTGCCCCCTATATAGAGGGGTCCGCTTTGTGCCGTACTGCTAGTGATCATCTAGTTGAGTGTGACATTTTCCTTTTTGCCAAAGCCCCTTCATGTTCCCTTTCTTAATGCAGATACAACAGCTAGTGATAAGAACAGCACAGAGCAGTCCACACCATCCGACGGCAGCAAATCTACAGAGACTCCATCTAAAAACTCAGAGAAGAAGACTACCACTGCTAAGAGCAGCATAGAGTCAGAGAGCAGCAAAACTACTGATCCTGCAACTTCTGCCACCTCCACCACTGTACCAGGTACTGATACAATGCATTATGCAGTGTTAGCGCATGTATATAACAGAAGTCCTTATGCAGAAAAGATGGAGTATTCTTCCACCAAGTAACACCTCTGCAAATTCAAGGTCCACATCCGAGAAGGCAACTGTCGGACTAATTCAAAGCAAGACACAATGCCGCTTCTTGGTGGATATATCTTCAGGAAGGGGGTCTACACCATTATCTGTAAAGGATTAGAGCAACCAAGCTTGTGGTAGTACAATGCTGCCACCTACTGATCATTTCTGGATGTGTGCTTGTGGAGAGTGAGCCTAATTTGTCTTCAAATCCCCCCCAGCAGTGACTTCCGCACAGGAAGTTAACCTGCATCGCTGAGACACAAATGACTCCATTAGTGCATATGTGAGTTACCTGCAGAACAGGAGCTGCAGGTGGGGCACGGTTGGGAATTTGTCTACATGGAGAACTTTTTTATGCATAATTAACCACTTGATGACCCACCCTTTACCCCCCCTTAAGGACCAGCGCTGGTTTGATTGATCTGTGCTGGGTGGGCTCTGCAGCCCCCAGCACAGATCAGGGTGCAGGCAGGGAGATCAGATTGCCCCCCTTTTTTCCCCCCTATGGGGATGATGTGCTGGGGGGGTCTGATCTCTCCTGCCTGCTGTGGGTGGCGGGGGGGGGCACCTCAAAGCCCCCCTCCGCGGCGAAATTCCCCCTCCCTCTCCTACCTGCTGCCTCCCCCTGGTGTTCCGGGCTGCACAGGACGCTATCCGTCCTGTGCAGCCAGTGACAGGATGTGGTCTGTCACATGGCGGCGATCCCCGGCCGCTGATTGGCCGGGGATCGCCGATCTGCCTTACGGCGCTGCTGCGCAGCAGCGCCGTACAAATGTAAACAAAGCGGATTATTTCCGCTTGTGTTTACATCTAGCCTGCGAGCCGCCATCGGCGGCCCGCAGGCTATTCACGGAGCCCCCCGCCGTGATTTGACAGGAAGCAGCCGCTCGTACGAGCGGCTGCTTCCTGATTAATTAGGCTGCAGCTGGCGACGCAGTACTGCGTCGCTGGTCCTGCAGCTGCCACTTTGCCGACGCACGTTATGAGTGTGCGGTCGGCAAGTGGTTAATATAGGATGTGTTTCTTTAAAGGCATATAGAAACAGTAGGTCAAATTTATCTGGAGCAGAGCTGATGCAAAAATGAAGCTGTTGTCTGATAAAGTATTGTGATTGGATACTGAGCACCTGTTTTGCATGTGATTTGCATCTGATTTCTCCCATTCTGTTCAGTTGACTTTCGTTAAGTCTGCCCCATTGTGCTTGTACTGGGGCTATAACAAGACAGACCAGCAAGACCTCTGATGTGGAAACTACAGGGGAGAAATGAGAACATCACGTCCTTATTGCTGTCCATATCCCAGATGTAGGCGCCACTTCTTGTAGCATGCTCAGTGACAAATAATTGTCTGAGGTGATAGACAGCAATAAATATTAACAGTGGCTCCAAGCATGTCCATCCCAGCCTCCCATTTTATTAACTAACCGCTCCCTCTAGTCACATTAGTATTGTCCTATTGTTTAAAGTGAACCAGAGTGGGAACATTAGAGAAAACACCCACCCTGTTCTCTGTTTCATCCTTCACTGCTCAGCCTGCTTGTTATCAGCCCTGATAAAATCCCCCGACTGAGCATTCAGTCTGGCTTTGCTCGGGAATCATTATAGCAGAGCCAGAAGGGGGCAGGCTTGGGCTTGAAAAGACATCAGAGAAGACAGACTCAGCAATAATAATTCCTGGGCAAAGCCAGACTGAATGCTCAGTCTGAGATTTTATCAGGGCTGATAACAAGCAAGCTGAGCACTAAAGAATGAAACAGAGAGCAAGGTAGGTGTTATCTCTAATGTTCCCACTGATATATATGGTGAAATACGTTAGGGTGCTTAGTCTCTAGTTCACTTTAAGTTTGTCCCTAATTGGTCACATGACCGCTGCTGGTCCCTGTTGTCTGACACACACACACACACACACACACACACACACACACACACACACACACACACACACGGGTTGGTGTTCTGTATTGGGCATGCTACTCTCTCACATCTAAACGGAGAGTGGTTTTGACAACTCTGCTATGCTTCCCCCACCCCTTTTCCCAGAAGTCACCATGTCATGGTTGTGCGCATGGACTGCACAGAGCAATAGCAGAGCATATAACATAAAATCTGCCTTAGGCTCCCTGCACACTGCAAATTCTTTTTGCGTTTCCGATTTTCCCTGAATACATTCAACAGAAAAACGGATCAAAAAATGCAGCATGCAGTAAAGATTAAAAATCTGAATCGGATGTTAAAACCGATTAAAAGGCAGAATTGGAATCGCATGCCGTGTGATAAGGGAGCCTTAATTAGATGCAACCCAAAAAAAAAATTGTGCACATTTGTACTTTTTAAATTGAAAGTACCTATCTGGCTTCTGGCAACCTGCATCAATTAGCTTCGTATTGCCAGGAAAGCAAGAGTTCCTTGCCCAGTGCAAAACATCACGTGATGGGATGGGGAGAAGAATTTCCATAGTTCACAAACTATTGTTCAGCCCACTCAAGCTACATCTGACATTCAAACTGGAAGACGGAGTAGCAAACCAAGAACTGAAAAAATGAACAATGCAGAAATGGTTTGTGTGTAATGCATGAAACGTTTTGCATTTAAAATTGCAGTCTATTCAATACAACATGCATTAAAAGCATGAGCCTTAACTAGAGCTTTATTATCATTTTATCATTTATGCGACTTGATAGGGGAATGGAAGGAGCTAGCTTAATAAAATATGAAGTACTTTAAAAAAGGAAAAACTGGAGCTGTAGTGTATATAAGGCAATAGCTGATGGGGAGTTGGGTGACAGGAATCTTGCTAGTCATGCTGAACAATCTCTTCTCTCTGTCAATTTGAATGTGTAGAAGCTGCTTCCAGTACTAGTGTGCCGTCAGCATCACAAGCAAGCACTGATGACAACCACACAAAGACTGCTGCAACTGACCAGCAGGGGGAGACAGCCAGTAAAGAGACTCAGCCAACTGTTACTAAGCAAGAAGACTCAAGTGAGTATATCCTCAGGCAGGAGAGTGGGCAAGAGGCCCGAGTACATCATCTCACTGCAGAAGCCGCTGCTGTAGGTATAGCTAGCCACTGCAGATTAAACCTACACACTTGGTTCTAGGTATTCCATAGTTTAAAGGGAAATTAAAGTTAAAGCCGACCTGTACTCAGAACTTCCTCTCTGCTCTAAAAGATAAACAGTATAACCACCTGTAATGAGAAACATTTGTTTGTTACAGCTTACAGAAATCCTGCAATCAATCTGCAGTGTCTACTTCCTGGTTTCATGGAAGCAGAGAAAGGGTTAACCTGTGTCTACATATTAGCTGTGTCTGCCAAGACTGCTGAATTTCTGTGCTGACACATCTGAGAGCTCAAATTACACTTGTGATTACTTACAGATGAGGTGGAATTAAAAAGGCTCTTCACTCTAAAAACACACTGGGTGCATTTCTCGTAGTTCTGGTCCACTTTAAGCATAAAATACAATAAATGTCTTCCCACCTGGTTCTCCTATCTGTTTTTGTCTCAACGTAATGTCACGTGTCAGAACAACAGTTGGCTGATGGTGTAATGGTTAAGGGCTCTGCCTCTGACACAGGAGACCAGGGTTCGAATCTCGGCTCTGCCTGTTCAGTAAGCCAGCACTAATTCAGTAGGAGACCTTTGGCAAGTCTCCCTTACACTGCTACTGCCAATAGAGCGCGCCCTAGTGGCTGCTGCTCTGCTCTGGCGCTTTGAGTCCGCAAGGAGAAAAGCGCAATATAAATGTTATTTGTCTTGTCTTGTCTTCAACAGTTTTCCTCAGGTTACGTTATTATTATTATTATTTATTGTATTTATAAAGCGCCAACATATTACGCAGCGCTGGACAATAAATATATACAATAATACAAGGATGACAGACATAACAAGGTTATACACATAGAACAAAGTTATACATACAAATTGTACAAAATACATGATCATGCAATATGGGCTGGTTAGGTAGGCCCAGTAATACAAGTACAGGCTCTCATAGGACAGGAGCACATGATCCTGTAAATTACACTATGGAGTGGAGGACCCTGCCAGAGGCTTACAATCTAAAGGGAGGGGTGGAAACACTAGGGGGGGCTGTTAAATATTCCTTAGAGAGTTACTGTGTAGGAAGTGGGTAGGCCATCATAAAGAGGTGGGTTTTGAGGGCTTGCTTGAATGTGTTGAAAGAGGGAGCAAGTCTGATGGGTGGTGGAAGGGAATTCCAGAGGGTGGGGGTGGCTCTTAAGAAATCCTGCAGGCGGGCATGGGAGTGTGAAATGCGTGGGATGGTGAGGCGAAGGTCGTTGGAGGATCGGAGGGGGCGACCTGGTGTATACCTGTGAACAAGCTCAGAGATGTAGGTAGGGCAGGTTACTGCACACCTAGTACTAAAAGCAGCTATATTGCATGGAAATGTCATATTCAGGTCAGCCAGAGAGCTGTGCAATTGAGAAAATAAGCTTTCTTTTGCTTGCAAGTCATTACAACTATCATATAGATCCTAGATAATCTCCCTGCTTTATTTGTTGTGTAAACAATTGAATCTGACTGCCCAGTCATAACGCGCTACTAGACGGTGAAAGCTGTTAACAAGAGTTTTGATTATTATAGTATGACTGGTCTGTTGGAGCAGAGGGAAATGTTGACTATAACCGCTTTAAAGAGAGTCTGAAGCGAGAATAAATCTCGCTTCAGACCTCATAGATAGGAGGGGCATGTGTGCCCCTGCTAAAACGCCGCTTTCCCGCGGCTTAACGGGGGTCCCTGATCCCCCAAATCCCCTCGGTGCAGCGGGGGAGCGCTTCCTGGTTGGGGCAGGGCTAACCGCCGCAGCCCTGCCCCACACGCGTCTGTCAGCGCGTATCTCTGCATCTCCCCCGCCCCTCTGTCTTCCTTCACTGGGGGTTTGGGGGTGAAGGGACCCCCGTTTAGCGGCGCTATTGCGGCGGTTTAGCAGGGGCACACGTGCCTCTGCTAACTATGAGCTCTGAAGCAAGATTTATTCTCGCTTCAGACTCTCTTTAAAGCAGCAGGGAAAGCCATACTATCCCAGGAACAAAAACACTTATATGAATAGATACATTCTTGTTCTACTTACATAGCATATGTATTGCACTGTCCACATTTTTATTTCAGTGGATTGTATATAGTAAATCGTATTGTCCTGGCATTTTCCATTGTATTCCTTCCGAAGCCAACCCTGATGTAATTTCCTCCCTTATTTTTTTTCCTCACCTCTGCACTGTCATATCTAGCTTGCTTTGTAAACACCAGAGCACAGCATAGATCATATTTCAGTAGATCACTGAAGTGCCTTCAGCCAATCAGTGAGAAGCAGAAAAGTGGGAGGAGTGATGACAAGCTTCCTTGTTGTGGCAATGTGCCGAATAGCCACGCTGACTGAGATACGATTTATTACAGCAGAAACATTCTGATTAGAGTGTAGGGTAAGGTTGCAGGCTGCATAATAAAGAGCAGTGGGTAAATGGAATTAGAATTTGTGGCTGACAATGCTGTTTTAACCTCATAAGCGTTAAGCCGCTCAGGAGGTTTTGCCAGTTTGTGTCCCCAAGTTAATTAATGCAATCAAATGGGTGTAAAACATTTACTAGGCTAGCTAGTACAAGTGTCCTGCACCCCCCGATCCCCCCGTTTATACATTACCCAGCCTGGATCCAGTGATCGGCGCAGCCTCCCCGCACAACTCCGGTCTTCACTATGGGGAGGATCGCACATGACGTTGCCGACGTCATGATGTCATGCGCGAACCCGATCCTCCCCATAGAGAGACCGAAGCTGTGCGGGGAGGCTGCGCAATCACTGGATCCAGGGGGGGGGGGGGGTGATGTATAAGCGGGTGGTTCGGGGGGATCAGCAGCAATCGGGGGGAGCTGGACACTTGTACTAGCTAGCCTAGTGCTAGCTAAACGGTTTACACTCATTTGATTAAAAACAATGGTGCATGAGCCAGCCTGGGGCCCCGGGAACTCTCACTGCCCGGGGCCCCAGAACCAGCATCTAACACCATATGTGAGCGCAGCCAAAACCTTGGAGCTGCCACCCCCAAGGCCTGTCTCCTACTGCTCTAAAACTTACCAAACACACAAATGGAGAAACTCACTCCCAAACAGTTCTCTGCTGCTTTATAAAGCCTGCAGGCTGCTTATAAGCCAATGAGAAGTGCACACATATAATACACCTAGCTTGCAGTGATTAATCAAGCAGAAGCTGAGCAAGTCAGCCAGTCAGTTGGAGAGGGCTTCAGTTGCATATAGACAATGGCTATATGACCAGCAGGGGGCACCAGCGTGCAGGATATTCCCTCTCATCTGCCCCCCTCCTAACTAAACTGCATGGGATATTACACTCATTTGATCACATTAGTTATGCATGGGGGGCTCCTGGGGCCAGCAAGCGGTATGCCCAACACAGTGTCTGGCATACCACTAAGGAGGTTAAAGGAAAACTGTAGTGAGAAGAATGTGGAGGCTGCCATATGTATTTCATTTTAAACAAGACCAGCTGCCTGGCAGCCCTGCTAATCTATTTGGCTGAAGTAGAGTCTGTATAACGCCAGTAACAAGCATGCAGCTAATCTCGTCAGATCCGACATTGTCAGAAACACCTCATCTGCTGCATGCTTGTTCAGGGCCTATGGCTAAAAGTATTAGAGGCAGAAGATCAGCAGGACAGCCAGGCAACTGGTATTGCTTAAAAGGAAATAAATATGGAAGCCTCCATATCCCTCGTTACAGTTGTCCTTTAATTGTGCACTTCACTGTACAGAGGAATATCGAGGCGTGTTCCACATATATTCGGCAATTACTGTAAATGACCGGTCCTGCTACGCTGCTAGTTTACATTACTGTCAAGGAGGAGACCTAGTCTGATCTATGGAAATATTAGCAGGGCAATAACTGAAACTATATGCTGCCTGGAGAGGTGCAGCAACATAGGTTGGATCTAGGCCTGACATAATGGTGCAAATGAAAAGGGACTTGTATGAAACACAGCAGGAGAACAGAAGCAGCGTAGTCATTTTATAACCTATAGGGGAAGGATGCTTCATTGTGCAGAAAATGGCCCTTTGTGCAGCAGAGCATCGCACACACATGGCCTTGGCACAGCAGATATTATCCTTGTCTTCTGTCTGAAGAATTTACGCTCCATCCCCTTTGTTGCATATTGTAATTTTAGTAGATCTGATCCGTCATACCAGATGTCTTGTTCTCTGTTTCTTCTCTAGCTCCTGCCGAGGCAAATTCAGAGAAACCCTCTGCAGAGATTGCGGAGACTCCTGCAGCACCCAAGGCCCCTTCTAGGATGGTGACGAGGCTAAGGAACCCGGACAGCAAGTTAAGTCTGTTGAAGAGTCACCAGTTCAGTGCAGCGGTCCATGAAGCAAATCAGATTTGTAAGGAAGGCAGAGAGGTTTGTGTTTTGCTTCGGCTGACTGGTCCAGCCGTACTTGGAGGAACACTTGATTTCCCCCCTTTTGGTTCTTTTCTGGTTTCAGCTGACTTATCAGGGCCTCAGGCCCTCTCTGTGTCTTCCTAAGTAATGGTCTGCTTTATGGTGCCTGTAGAGCTTCTCAGAAGTGCTTTCCTGGACTCTTTCATGGTGGCGGATCGCTTGCAAAATGGAGGTTTGAGGAGCTTCTCTGTGGTTTCTTCAATCTCGTGTCTGCATCTCCCATTTATTTACAGCACACCTGAAGTGAGAGGGATATGGAGGCTGCTACATTTATTTCCTTTTACACAATGCATATTACCTGGTTGTCCTGCTGAGCCTCTGTCTCTAATGCTCTTAAGCCATAGACCCTGAAGAAGCATGCAGATCAGGTGCTCTGACTGAAGTCTGACTAGATTAGCTGCATGCTTGTTTCAGGTGGACTTCCAGGCAACTGATATAGTTTAGAAGGCAATCCATATGGGAGCCTCATTATCCCTCTCACTTTAGTTGTGCTTTAATAAGATGGTGCCTCTTACTGTAGTGGCCAAAAGAAGGGCTGCTCCATTCTGTAGTTGTATTATAGATGTTATTCAACTGAGAAAATAACATCTTAGCAGTTCACTTTTCTCCTGAGTTCTCCAACAGGAGATCATTTTTCTGTAGTTGACAAAAAAAAAGTATATCAGACTTATCTCGAGTTTCCTTGCTTGCTGAAGGTTCAAAAGGTATTTTATTGATAAGGTGTGAAAACCTCTCCTAGGAGAAAACTCAGGAGAAAAGGTAATTGATAAAGGGCTTCTTTCCACTGGGAGTTGCGGCCGTTACCAATTCGGTAACGGCTCCCGTTCTGCTGCAAAACCACAGCCAGAGTCGCTAAGCCGTGCCCTGCATGGCTATGGTGATTGGCTGCGTGCTGCTGAAATCTGCAGCATGCCGTCCAGATTTGTGCCGAAGTGCAATCTGGACAGCAGGACATGAAACAGGCAGCCTTTCACTGTGCAGCTCACCTGCAGGAAAACGCTGCGTATTCAGCCTGTATTTGGGGCATAGTGGAAATAGGCCCTAGGGGCACTTGAATCTTTGTTTTTAAGCATATTGAAGGTGTTCCAATGTCATGGGTTTTGTATCACTATAGCAACAGGAATGCCATGTTAATATCTGCAATAAAAGAATGAAGAAGAATGGGAAAGGCTGGCTTGAAGTCTACAAGACTTCATTTCGAGTGTTCAAAATTGACAGGAAGTGTTCAAAATTGACAGGAAGTGCATTACATTTGTATGGCAGCTGCAATTAGCACCTCTACTCTAGAACTATCTGTAATATCCATATTTGTCCACTTATATAAAATAGGTGACCCAACTGTGAAGTGGACTAAACCCAACCAAGGCCTGGGGCCCACTAGCAGTGCTTTTCTGAGGGCTTATGATTTGAAAAGCTCTTGTTAATATAATGCTGTGTGTCTGATCCCACTTGAGGGATGGGGTTTTTTCTAAAACCACCCACAGCATTAAATTAGCAAAAGCTTTACAAATCTCAAGCTGTTAGAAAAGTGCTGTTAGTGGGTCCCATGTGTAAGAGTTGGTCAGATGGGCTTTCAGCCACTGTCTTACTAGACTCTTAGACCAGAATATTTTTATCTAAAGAGTATTCTCGTAGTTCTATACAATTAATATACAAAAATGAAATAGAACAGAGTTATAACAAGTTTTCCGTTAACAAAAACTAATCCATATATACCAAACACTCTTAAGCTGCACAATATAAGATGCCTTTATGAGTGTGTGCACCTTTACTGAGTTTTTTAAGCCGTATTTGTACGCAGTTTGGCAGGGGACTTGCCGTTTACCCACAATGCATTTGAGTCACATGATTCATAATGAATACTTCATTTTATGAGTAATTAAAAGTAGCCAGTTACTTACCTAGGGCTTCTTCTAACCCCTGAAGTCCTCCTGTTCTCTCGCTGTCATTCTGGCTGCTCTGTTCCTCCGCTGTCCCCCTCCGAATACTCCTTGCTGCACGTCTTTTCCATCATTCTTTGCTTGCGCAGTAAGTAAACCTTGCGTGTGACTAGTGACCCACCGAGTCGTTCAGCTTACAGAGGAATACCCCGGGACAACTGAGCAGTGCGGAATGACGGCAAGGGACCAGAAGGACTTATGGGGGCTATAAAGGAGTTATCAGGGTTTTTTAAATGAAATTATGTGCTAGGTCGGCCTGACGTCATCACCGGGGAACGGGCGGCGGCTGATGGCGGAACTGCGACAAGGGACATGCCGGGAGCTTGGGGCTGGACGAAGCCCCGGGTAAGTAGCACTTATTTTCATTAAAAAACAAACAAACTGATAACGCCTATAAGAAGCCCCGCGTAAGTAACTGGCGGACTTAAAGCGCCAGAGCTGCAGCCATTAGGACGCGCTCTATAGGCAGTAGCAGTGTTAGGGAGACTTGCTCAAGTTCTCATACTGAATAGGTGCTGGCTTACTGAACAGGAAGAGCCGAGATTCGAACCCTGGTCTCCTGAGGCAGAGCCCATAACCAGTACACTTTCCAGCCACTGCTGGACATGCACAGTTGGAATACACCTGCAGATGAACTTCATACCCCTCTCTATTCTACCTAATAAAACCTGTCTTGCAGGACTGGACCAGGAGGGGTGTGTGTGCGCGCGGCGGAAGTGTCCCTGCGGCAGGCACTAGGACACTAGAGCCCATTTTTAAACAGCCTAGTTTTTTATAACTGTGTACAACAGACTTTTTCTAAATGGCATAAAAAAAAAAAAAAGCTTGGAGCAAAAGCCATAGTAGTTTACAGACTCTACTTCATAATCATTAGAAGCCCATTTGCTATGACATTACACTAAAGCATTATCATCCAAAGAGGAAAATGTCATCTCCATTCCCTGCATCCTACCTTTACTTCAGTACAGACAGATGTCCTTTTATGTAGATGTAACAGAACAGTCTTCATTGTAGGCATAGCTACCTGTGTCATCCTGATCGTAGGTGTGTAGCATTAACTCCATGTAGGAAATAAAGCTGATCCATCTAAGGTGGCATCCAGAGAGTTGACATGACTATACACTAGTCAGTGTCCGCTTCAGCAACATGGTGGAGACAGGCCGAATCAGCTTTATGAACTTTTCCATGGTTTTGCCCCTACAGGTCCTGGTGGTGAATTCTCAAGGGGAGATCTCCCGACTCAGCACCCGAAAGGAGGTGGTGATGAGAGGCATTCTAAGCACCTACTTCAAGCTGGGCCAAGAAGGCAAGTATCGCGTCTACCACAATCAGTACACCACCAACTCCTATGCACTGAACAAGCACCAGCACAGGGAGGACCATGACAAGCGCCGGCATCTGGCCCACAAGTTCTGCATGTCACCCATGGGAGAGTTTAAGTGGAATGGGACTGTGCACGGGTCCAAGGTACTTACCGTATCTACACTGAGGCTGACCATCGTCCAGCTGGAGAACAACATCCCTTCACCGTTCCTTCATCCCAACTGGGCATCGCACAGGTAATGTATACTAGACAATCGGCTCCAGTCACCAGTCCCATAAATATGGATCCTAACATAGCGACTTGTCTCCACAGATCAAACTGGATCAAGGCTGTCCAGATGTGTAGCAAACCCCGCGAATTTGCACTGGCACTAGCAATACTTGAGTGTGCTATCAAACCTGTAGCCATGTTGCCAATATGGAAGGACTCATTGGGTCACACCAGGTAATAATGCTTCAAAACATTCTGATTGTTACTCTTTTTTTCATACTGTAACAACTTTCTCTTTCCGATTTTTCTCTTCTGGATTTATTAAGTTTGGGCACTTTTTATTTCATTAAATGTTATACTAATTAATTTTGCATCAGAATGTATTGTAAAAACACAGTGGTTAATACGAAATAAATTCCAAAGATACTTTCTGCACCAATTCCTCGATACTGATCTCCCCAGAAACTTCACAACTTGCCACAGCTCCTTAAAGACTGACAGCTATGATATGATAGGCTGTCAGTCGCCAGGGAGGTGGGGCTTCAGCTGTCAGTGCAATCAGTTTGCATATCCATATGACTCTCAAAATGGGCAGTGGGTTCAGACTGATTGAACATGAGCAGGCAGCAGGAAATCACAGAGAACTGGGTGAGGATCAGTGACCTGGCGTAGAAGATTTTTCTTTTGTTTATTTAGCAAAACAGCTTTTTTCCCCCCCTCTTCCTTATCCAACCAGTAAACTGTTGACATTTATCCTTAGCATGCCTGATCTGCTGATCTCACAGCCTCCTGATGAGTGATGCTGTCTGCTCTCCTGTGTACAGTTCTCTGCTCTTCTTAGATTCCCAGAGGAACGTCAGATAACATTGAACACACTGAGCAACTGTCTTTTCTGCGTGTGTGAGATTGACTTGTGTAGCTTTCTATGACTGTTAGAAGCAATGATATCAAAATGTTGGTGTACAGGTTACACAGGATGACGTCCATGGAAAGAGAGGAGAAGGACAAAGGGAAAAAGAAGGAGCGGAAACAGGAAGATGAAGAGACTATGCAGCAGGCTACTTGGGTGAAGTACACCTTCCCCATCAAGCATCAGGTAAGGGTTCCTGAGGTTCTGGGCCTGTTTGGAAATTCTTCACTACATTTGATACTATGAGTCATTTTCTCTCTTTTCAGGTATGGAAGCAGAAAGGTGAAGAGTACCGGGTCACCGGCTATGGCGGTTGGTGCTGGATCAGTAAAACGCACGTTCAACGCTTCGTACCCCGCTTACCTGGAAACACCAACGTCAACTACAGGAAAATGCTTGGTACGTTGTGGAGTTCAGTTCCCTCTCATGTGTCCTAAAGGAATTCTCAGCAACATGCTACTTTTTGTTAAAGTACCCCTAAACCAAGGCCTCTCAAATTATTGAACCCCGTGGTGGGCTCGATGACCTGCTTCTGAGTGTGCTGGCGCTGCTTGTTTGTCCTCGGGATTTCCAAGTATTTTCGATGGTTTCTTCAAGTCCAAAACCAGGCTGTTTCCCCAAGCAGTATCACGCGATTGAGAATTGTGAGATCACAGCAAAAGCAAGCGCTTGTCCGTGAGCATTTTTCACTGCGCAAGTGCAGTGCAAAACTGGCGCCTGTTCAGTTCATAATTGCTCTGCGCTGCTCGAATTGCTCTGCGCAGTAACAAAGTAGCTGTGGTGATAAGAGTACCTATGGGCAGGGAGTGCAGCGCCAACACTCTGAATTAGGTTAGCTAGCCCACTATGGGCTTGAAACAGTAGGTTTTCCCCGATTCATAGGGTCCTTTAAGGGCTCCTCAGCTTCCCTCCGCCAGCATTGATTAGGCATAGAACAGTTGTCTGCTCAATATTTAATTGCATCTAACATAAATGCCTTAGTTTTAATATATTACTATAAGATTTGGCGGCATAATGCGCGCGAACGTGATCTGTGTGCGCTCCCGCGACAGCTGCGGGTGTACTCTTATCGGCAGTTAATGCAAAACGATTGTTTTAAAATATCCTTTTTGCATTAACTAGTTAATGTTTAGGATCTATAGTGTTATTGGACACTCTTATTTCAAGACGTCTTCATAGTTTGTATTTGGCGTATGAAGATTAATTGAGCAATGTAACAAATTCTATCACTGAAGTAAACTTCTAATGAATATGGTCATGTTATTAATTTACTTACCATTGTACATCTCCGTCTTTTAGAGAAGGGCGATGAAAAGCCTGACAACAAGATGGAGGTGGATCCGCCCAAGGATGAAGAGGATAAGAGGGCTGCTGCAAAAGCCCGTGCTGTGAAATTAAAAGAGGAAGAGGACCAGAGGGACCAAATTAAAAGACAGATTGAAGCCAGTGAGAGGGAAAACACAACAGACAGCGACTCGGGGACTACAGAGAAAGGTAAATGCTGTCTGCTGGACTACAAGCTCAACTTTCCTCGTTGATGAGGTTAAATGCCAAGTCCAGGCAGAAGCAAAGCTGAGGTGGTCAACTTTAGTTGACAGCATACATTGTTCGGGGTTTGACCTAACATTCTAACGCTAGAGGTTTCTCTAGTGTGTCCACTGTTACCCGGTCCAGACTCTTGATACCAGTAATTAATGGATGCTAAGTTGACCACAGTAGTGTCAGCTTGCCGGTGTTTAGTGTTCAGTGTCTGAATAGTAGTTGGCAGTCCCTTATAAGCTAGTGCTCAATGGCGCCACTCACATATCAGTGTTGTGGCCGACTGTGTAGCAGGCAGAAAGTCCATTCAGGCTTGTGCTGGTCGGCAGCTCCCGATTGTGGCTGTCTTGCTAGCATGTGAACAGATCAAGCTGTCCCACTCAGGACTTTGGGGGGGGGAAGGTTGAGGGAGAAAGATGAGTGTGACTCATTCAAGCAATATATATTCATAATAAAGCTTTGCATGCTAACTTATATGAAGTCTCTCTGAATGAGGTACAATGATACAGAAGATTGTCGGCCTGTGCTGCTCATTTTCAGTGTAAGGACTGACTACAGGAAAGAACTGAAGAGGCTAATTTGCATATACAATTACAGCAAACTTTTATGAATAGGCTTCTCCTATATTAACCACTTAACGACCAGAGGTGTTTTCCCTGATCTGTGCTGCTTGGGCTCTCCAGCCCACAGCACAGATCAGGAATGAGCCAGGCTATTTTGGCCTAGCGGGGGTGGGGGGGAGAGCTCTCCTCAAAGCCCCCCTCCGCAGCGATTTTCATCCTCCCTCTGTTTGCCTGCCTCCCCCCGCTCCATCCCCTGGGCGGCACAGGATGGCGATCCGTCCTGCGCCGCCTCTGATAGGCTTCAGCCTATCGGAGGCCGGCGATCCCCGGCCAATCGGGCTGGGGATCGCCGATCTCATTTACGGCACTGCCGCATGATGTTAACAGCAGGGATTTCTTCCCCGCGTGTTAACATTTAGCCTGCGAGCCGCGATCGGAGGCTTGCAAGGCTGTTCATGGAGACATCCTCCGTGAACTGACATGGAAAGTCCATCCATGCAAAACCACATACGACCTGCCGCCGCCTATCGGCGTTAGGCGGTCGTTATGTGGTTTAACGATACTACGGTAGCAGCAATTTTATTGTCTTTTATTTATGAAAGTCTTTGCATCAGTGAGGTTTAGTGTAGAAAGGTTTACTTGTTTATATTTATCTGTAATGGCATGACTCAGCTTCTCCAGCTACAGGCAGGAATGGCCACCACTAAACAAAGACAAATGCTACAAATACAGTCATCATTTTCAGGCATATGTATGGGCTGCATACATTGTTTGTATAAAAATTGTATTTTATACAGTATTCTGTGCAGTAACAATGAGTGTCAAGATTGGAAGCTTTTCCATCTGGGAAGATTACCACCCTCTTGACATTCCAAAAGTGATAATGGGGGGCTTACACTCAACATAACTGTTTACCGGGACTTAGAGGAGCTGTAGTGAAAGTAACATAATAAATAAAATTGCTTATTTAAAAAAAAAAATATTCACTTATAAATGTCATTTTTTTGCCCATTGTAAATTCTTTCCTCTCCCTGATTCTGAAATTCATCACTGATGGTGAAATCTTTAGCCTGCCAGCTGATCTCTGTGTAAAGGGATACTTTCCTACAATGCAACGAGGACATTATTTCCCACAATGCAATGAGGTTCACAGACAGGAAACTGTCAGGACCATGAGCATGACATCATGCTGTGGGAGGGGTTTCACTACAGTATCAGCCATAACGATCCTCTTCCACAATGATCTATTTAAGAAAAAGTAAAGATTTCTTGTGGGAAAGGGTGTTTCAGCTATTGATTGGAATGAAGTTAAATCCTTGGAAGTTCCTCTTTAAAGGAGTACTGTAATGAAAATAAAGAGTTTAACTTCCCTGAGGCTTCTAGACGTCCTGTGCTGGCATGTTTTGTCCGTTTTTTTTTTGTTTTCCCCATTACAGTACTCCTTTAAAGGTAGCCTTAAGTCAGGAAAAAAAATGAGTTTTACTCACCTGGGGCTTTCCTCAGCTCCCTGCAGCTGTTCGGTGCCCACGTAGAGTCGCTCCGATCCTCCTGGACCCGCCGGTGGCCACTTCCGGTTTCACCGTCAGGACCCGACAGGCTATAGCAGTATAGGGGGAGCTATTGTGGCTGGGAAAGCGAAGAATCACTCGTGTTCCCAGCCTGTAGGGTCCTGATGGTGAAACCAGAAGTGGCCGCCGGCGGGTCCAGGAGGATCGGAGCGACTCTACGTGGGCACCGAACCGCTGCAGGGACCTGAGGAAAGCCCCAGGTGAGTAAAACTCATTTTTTTTCCTGACTTAAGTGTCACTTTAAAGAACACCTGTGAAAGGGGAAAAAACAACAACCTTTAAGTAATTACTAAGGTAGAGGGCAGCCTCTGGATGACCCAGTTTTCCCATGTCATCCTGGCGCTTTGAGAAAAGCGCGATATAAATGTTCTGTGTCTTGTTTTGGACCCTCTTCTAATGCGTGTTTATGCTCCTCTCTGTGTACAAGGTCTGCCACACTTAACCTGTGCAAGTCTTGTCCGCGCTAGCAAGGTAGCATAGAGCCACTTGTGCATGGAGGAAAAAGCCATGCAGGAGCTGCTCCGTGCGCAGATGCAGAGAGGACTCGCGCAGTGCAGCCATGCTCCTATACAGAGGGGAGAGCGGCTGCAAGAGAAAATCCAACAAGCTCTTGTTCGATTTACGTAGAGGGTCCAAACCCTGAATCAGCAGGGTCAAGTACTCGTGGGTAAGAGTAATATCCAGAGGCTTCCCTCTCCTAAGGCAAGTGTGTAACTTTTATTCAAATTTTCCCTTTGAATTCACTTTCATCCATGCCCTGTCCTTCAGCTGATTCTCAGGTCGTTAGTAATGTGTGATGCCATGGACTGCTTTCATAATGATTCTAAACACTGATCACTTAAAGAGAAACTGTAACAAAAAAAAGTTCCCCTGGGGGGTACTCGCCTCGGGAGGGGGAAGCCTCAGGGTCCCAATGAGGCTTCTAACTCCCCTGTAGCTGCAGGCAGTCCAGCGCTGGCTCCCCCAAAGTGTCCCGCAATCCTGGCTCGAAAAGCCTGATAAGCTCTAATTTATTTACCTTTCCTGGCTCCAGTGGGGGCGCTGTTGCGGCTCTCTGCACGAAGATAGGCGAAAATAGCCGATCTCCGTCTGGTCCGCTCTACTGCATAGGCGCAGGAGACTTGCGCCTGCGCAGTAGAGCGGCCCGATGGAGAGCAGCTATTTTCGCCTATCACCGTGTGGAGAGCCGAGACTGCGTCTGCGCTGTAGCTGAGGAGGTATATATTTACATCGCCGCCGTTCCGGCAGGATTTTCGCCGCTGCCGTGGGACAGAGGACGGCGAGGGAATCCTCAATAGGATCCGGAGGCTTCCCCCACCCGAGGTGAGTACCCCCCAGGGGAGGTTTTTTTTCATTACAGGTTTTAAGTATATGAGACAAAATATTACAATTTTCTCATTCCAGTGTTTAAGTTTTGGTAATATCTCTTGTCCTTACAGATCAAGAAGATCTGGAGCAGCCGAAGGAAGAGCCAATGGAGATGGAATCGTCATCTGTGAAAGAGGAGGAATCCTTCCCAGATGCTGATCTGATAAATGTCAGCATGGGATTTCAGATGAGGACCTGGTATAAAAAGAAGGTGAAAACCGCTCGGCTTGATGGCCTTCTTGATAGGAGGGTCAAGCAGTTTACACTTGAAGAAAAACAGCGGCTTGAGAGACTTAAATTGAGTAGTGCAGCTAAACAGACTGGGGTTGTTGGACTGAACCAGCAGGCAAGTATAACTGATGGCACCAAATGCGAATTGGAGGTGGATAACGAGTTAAATGTTGCCGGGAAACCTGTAGCTAGAAAGCTAAACATGGACCTTGCCAATACTTCAAAGGCAGAGCTTCCCATCCCTTGCACCGACAGAACTACGGACTCAAAACCTCAAGACCCTGGAAAGGTCTCTGGCTTGGCTTCCGAGCCTCATACAGGTGAATCGGAGTCCATGCAAGATGCAGCTACCGTGGCACAGAAGGAAAAGCAGGATGGGGATCAGGCTAGTTCTTTTCAGAGTGTTGACGTTCCAAACAAGATTACAGAAACCAAAGAGGAAAGACAGAGCAGTGTAGAAAGACTTGCTGAGGAACTTTCTCACAAATCTCAGAGAGGTGACAGCACCTCAACGTTAGGCTTAAGCCAAACAGAAGACCAAGGTTGCCTCAAAAACTCTTCACCTGCTCCTTGTGATATCATAAAAGAGACAGACTGTTCAAAATCCGTATCTGTAACTGATAAACCGGTGGTGCCTGGGAACAGCAAAGACTCTTCTGTAGGTGGGGTTGAGGAAAATCGTTGCAGCCGATTAGACTCCAAAAACCAGGCAGTCACAAATTCTGAGCTGGCATCAGAAAATTGCCATACGGCAGGAACATCTGACCTAGACTCCCAGGTGGATTGTACAAATAAGTCATCTAATGGAGAGAAAGGCAGAGGTGAAAGGACTAAGGTTGCAAATAAATGCACAGATTGCCATGACTCAAAATGCAATAATGTTCACACACAGCAGGTAAAGGTGGAAGGGACCCCACAAGTAAATGGCAAAGATGTGTTCTTGGAAAAAAGTTTTGACCGAAGCTTAATTGAAGACCGACTAGTGATGGAACCTGAGACAAAATCCACTGATGTCTCACGGACTATGTCTGATCATGAAATGAGATTGAAAGAGCCTACAAAACCTTTCATGAATGGGGATGTCAACGTAGCAGATGGAGAGGTCAAAAATGGAATTTCTGCTCCATTATTACCTATTACTTGTAAAGATTCCAGGGACACAGAGGCTGGAACAATTTCTTCCAGCTCTCAAAAGTCAGTTGAGACTAGTTTTAATGAGGGTAAAAAGCTTGATGGGTCTAGTGACACGGTCACTCGACCCCCACTCAACCCTGTTAGCCGAGAAGGGGAAATGGAAACTGACAACGCTCAGGGTAGAGTTTCATCTCCTTTGATCTCTGGGGAAGAGTCTAGTCTCAGTAATGATTCTACTGAGCAAAATGGTTTGCCAATGGATATAGTCAATGGGGAGACCAAAATCCAGTCTCTTACGCAGGTGACCACTACGACTTCCACTGTGTTAACATCTCGGACTGTTGTTGAAGTGAGTGATGGAGGAAAGACTTCCACGCAGGTCTCGGCGGTTGTATCTTCTACAGAAAATAAGTCTGTGAGTAGCACAACTACAACCACTACTGTAACTAAACTCAAGGCTTCAGACAGCGTCATCATGTCTGTTCAAGAGCATAGCAAAACTGTAGTAACCACAACTGTGACGGACTCTGTGACCACCCCTACAGAGGCAATATCATCGTCAATGACTGTGAGCAAAGAGTACTCCACCAAGGATCGTGTCCGACTCATGAAGTTCACTAAGTCTAAGAAATCAAGGTCGGGGACAGCTCTTCCTTCATATAGAAAGTTTGTCACCAAGAGTAACAAAAAGAGCATATTCGTCCTACCAATTGATGATCTTAAGAAAATCTCAAGAAAGGGAGGTATCCGTGAAGTCCCTGGGTTTAGTTATAACGCTAAGCCAGCTCATGATATTTGGCCGTACCCTTCACCACGGCCGACATTTGGAATAACCTGGAGGTATGTATCTTTCCCTTTTCTCATTCGGATTGTTCTTATTTATGACTGAATGCTGTAGTGCAGCTAACAAGCTATCCCATCAGTAGCCAGTTAATGGAGAACGGCTCCAGAGAATCAGAGGCTCTTTAGTACACCAGGGTTTGCTTTTTGTTAGCCAAAACCAATATTTGTATTTTATTTTGGATAGAGTGAGGAGGAGTTAAAAAAAAGGTTGGAAATGCTATCTGTGCCTTAGGAATATTTACCCAGGCCTTGTAGCTTACTCACCAGATTACTAATAACAGTAGGGGAAGTGAGGTCACAGGGGGAACCTAAAACAACTGAAGCCTGTTCTCTTAGTAGTATGGAGAAGAATTAGAAAAGCTTCTGTTAAAATGTTTTAATTTTTTTTTTAAAAAAAGGAGTAAGTGGTGAGCATATCTCCTAGTAGATGGACCTAAGCAGTCTACTTCAAAAAGACTTATCACTTTATAAAAACCTTAAAATGCTACGTTTTGCATGATGCAGCCTTCTTCCTCAGACACAAAAGGGAGTATCTCAGCTAGGAAATCAGTGGGCTGGGCAACTCAGTCCAGCCAATGCAATGATTGCTTGGCTAAGATACTCCCTTTTTGCCTGAGGAAGCAGGCAGCGCCCTGCGGAATGCTTCGCATTTTGGAGTTTTTATAAAGTCTTAAGTCTTTTTAAAATAGACTGCTTGGGTCCATCTATTAGGTAGGAGGCAAGTTCACCACTTACTCCTTTTACCTTTTTTGTTAATACATTTAATACTTGTTGGAGCTTCTGTTACACTACTAGTTTCTCCCCCTTTATATTAATGTGTTTTTTTTTTATTGAAATGTTTTAATTAACAATAAAATGTTTTATTAATTTTTTTTTTATGATCATGTCCTATATTATTAGATTTCCTATGGGCCCTTTCCCACTAGCAATCGCAATTACAAATGCCAGCAATTGCTTTTTTTCATTAATTTTGTTATGCAATTGCGATTTTCCATTTGCATTGCATTATCCCTCTTAAAGAGACTCCGTAACAAAAATTGCGTCCTGTTTTTTATCATCCTACAAGTTCCAAAAGCTATTCTAATGTGTTCTGGCTTACTGCAGCACTTTGTACTATCACAGTCTCTGTAATAAATCAACTTATCTCTCTCTTGTCAGACTTGTCAGCCTGTGTCTGGAAGGCTGCCAAGTTCTTCAGTGTTGTGGTTCTGCTATGAACTCCCCCTTCCAGGCCCCTCTATGCACACTGCCTGTGTATTATTTAGATTAGAGCAGCTTCTCTCTTCTCTCTTATCTTTTACAAGCTGGATAAATCGTCCTCTGAGCTGGCTGGGCTTTCACATAGTGAGGAATTACAGACAAGGGCAAAGCTGTTTGCAGGAAGAAAAGAGCAGCCTGAAACCTCAGTGCATGAGAGATGCAGGGGGAAAGAAACACACAAATGATCTCTTGAGATTCAAAAGGAAGGCTGTATACAGCCTGCTTGTGTATGGATGTATTTTCTATGTGTGGACATACTGTACATCAACCTACTTCCTGTTTTGGTGGCCATTTTGTTTGTTTATAAACAAACTTTTAAAACCGGTTTTTAACCACTTTTAATGCGGCGGGGAGCGGCGAAATTGTGACAGAGGGTAATAGGAGATGTCCCCTAACGCACTGGTATGTTTACTTTTGTGTGATTTTAACAATACAGATTCTCTTTAAAATCGCTCCAGAATGCGATTGTGATTTGTAAATCGAATCACTATAGTGGAAAATACTTCTCATGATTTCTATGATAAAGTAGTAACCCTAGCGATTTAAAAGTCACAAGCAATTTTGCGATTCAGCTGTGCAGTGGAAAAAGGCCCGAAGGCTTATTTATCAAGGGGACAAAAATGGAATTTCAACAGAAGCCCCAAGCAGAATGGTGTTTGGTTGCTTTGGCCAAAGACCCCATTACTGCTCCACTTTTACACGAGAGATAGTCAGTGAGATTGGAACAAAGCTGCTGCGGAATTTGATTGGTTCATTTTCAAGCTGCATACGTTTGCATAATTCTGCATCATATCTATTTGCATGGCATTGGCCATCCTGAATGTACACTAGTCTTCAGCCTCATAACTTTTTTCTGTTACTTCAGCAGCGATCCTTCTTTTAGAATGCACAGAATTGTTTAGTAATGTGGCTGTGTGGGTGTGTAGGTTTGGTGCATGATGTGTTAAAGGGAACCAGAGGCCCCAGAAAAAAGCTATTCTACATACCTGGGGCTTCCTCCAGCCCCATATGCACGGAACGCTCCCACGCCGGCGTCCTCTGCTTCCTGTATCCGGCGGTACCGGGTCCCGTAGTTTCGGCCAGTCGGCGGCAGGACGCGGCCAATTGTCCGCATCACAGGGGCTCCCGGCATACACTTACGCGTGCAGCCGCATACTGAGCAGCCGCATGCGTAAGGGTATGGAGGGAGCCCCTGCTCATGCGGACAATTGGCCGCGTCCGCCGGAAGTGACAGGACCCGGTACCGCCGATACATTAAGCGGTGGACGGCGGCGTGGGAGCGATCCGTGCGTATGGGGCTGGAAAGAAGCCCCAGGTATGTATAAAAGCTTTTTCTGTTTTTAAACCTGTTTTTAAACTGAGTTCCTCTCTGGTTCCCTTTAAGGAGTGTGTTGCTGCCACAAGTGTATCTTTCTGTAGTACTGATAATTGTATGTCCATAGATATCGGCTCCAGACAGTGAAATCTCTGGCTAGCGTGAGCCTTATGCTGCGTCTCCTCTGGGCCAGTTTACGGTGGGACGACATGGCTGCTAAGCCGCCTCCCGGTGGTAGTATCACACGTACAGGTATGTGAAATGGTCAGCCAGCCCACAATTAATCAGATATTTTGGACTGTACTAGAAGTTTGCACAGAAGTAAGGCCGGTACTTCAGGACTTGAGGCTGATATCATCATCCCGTTGCATTTCTTCACATATTCCATGTTACAGTGGTGTTAGAGACTCTAAAGCCTTCAAAAAATTAGGTTTTTACTTTAAAAACCTCTTTAACATAATTGCCCCACCTAAAACTCTGCATCCCTGCAGCTGAAAACTTGATCAATCACCCCTATCTCCCGGGGCAGAAATTCACGACTTTCCTGGATTTTGCTGCCCGGGGGAGGCAGAGCTTTGGGCTGTAGCTCTGCCTCCGTGCTGATCACCGCCTCTCCCCTGCCCCTCTCAGTGAAAGAAGACTGAGCGGGGACGCGAGTAGAGGCAGAGCTACAGCCCAAAGCTCTGCCTCTATGTGGAAGGAGCCCCAAAATCAGTCCCAGGGAGTTTGGGGTGATCGAGTTTTCAGCTGCAGGTATGCAGCGTTTCAGGTGGGGCAATTATGTTAAGGAAGTTTTTAAAGTAAAAACCTGATTTTTTTTTTTCTTAGGTACTAGCACTATTCCTTGTACACAGGTCAACTAATTGTGCTTAGTTTGAGTTGTATGCTGCAAGGAAGGACTGAGGTTAGGAGCACACTAGACAGAACCGCTAGCATTGTGGAAAACGCATACATATTTTCCCATAATGAAAGTCTATAAGCTGCATGAAAAGCATGGGTTTCTGCACAGCCTAATGTGCTTCTAGACTGAAGTCTAGAAAGCAATTTTATTTATAATAGAGCAGTCACTCTAAAGGCGCGTACACATGCCATACCGCCGGCAATGACGGGTCCATCAGACCCTCCCACTGGGCGGACGTTCAGCCGACAGTAGCACGTATACGCTCTGTTGGCAGACTGATAAGGCTGTTTCTGAACGATCCACTAGATTTTGTTTATTTTAATTCATGACTCCCAATGTCTTTAAGAACCCAGCCTCTGTGTTGCCTGCAGTCACCCAGTGCTCAACAATTGGGAAATGTGGCCAAAATCAGGGTAATTGCATCTCAGAGGTACAATTTATTAAAAAAAAAAAATCTAAAAACCATAAAATCAGAACATAAAACCCACATCGAGGGACTATGCACATTGGACCCTTTTGCATAAAAACGCCTACAAAGTATTGATTCCAAAATAAAGAGCACCTTATTATCGCTATTGCAAACAGAGAAAGTGCCAATATGTATAGACAGGAAGTTAACCCTTTCTGTGCTCCCAGGAAGTTACCGAACTGTAAAATCTTAGTTGAAGTTCAATAAGTTGTAACAAGAAAATGTTTAAAATTTGTTATGCTGTTGCTTACCTTTTTAGAGCTGAGAGAAAGTTCTGAGTTCAGGTCTTTAAGGTCACAAATATACTGAATATATTATATTTCCCTACCTTTTTTTTTTCTAGTTAGAACTCTTACAGCTATTTGAGATGACCTAAAAACAACTGATAAAATATTTCTGACATTTGTCTCTCTCTATCCAGCTCTGTGCAATGTCCCTTCCCCTATTGTGCTGTAGCACCCTGAGTAAATGGAATACACTCATTCTTTCTATGGACAAGGTGTTTAACCTCTTGAGGACTGTGGTGTTAAAACCCCCTAGTGACCAGGCCATTTTTTTCTAATTGGGGCACTGCAGCTTTAAGGCACTGCAGGGCCGTCCAACTCAGCACACAAGTTATTCCCCCCCCCCCCTTTCTCCCCACCAACAGAGCTCTCTGTTGGTGGGGACAGATCGCCCCCAGGATTGTTTGTTTGTAATATATTTTTTTTTTCCTATTAAATTTTGCTTTTTTTTCCTGAACCCTCCCTTCCCCGTCAGCCTATCACAGCGGATCGCTCCTGAGTCCCCCAGGGGGATAGCCATTTCACACGACTGACCCCACTACAGTGCTGCCTTAAATTGCAGCGCTGTACTAAGTAAATAGACGGTGGTTTTGCCGTCTAACAGTCTCCTAGTGGCGATCGCCGCTGGGAGACTGAAGGCGGAGCCCCGTCATACGGAGATGCGCTCTGATCTCTGGCAAATCCTCGCCCCAGGACTTGACGCCAATTGGTATTAGGCGGTCCTTAGGTAGTTAAAACAATGTAAATGAGCAATTTTTGGTAAGTGATTTTTATTTTTGATTTATTTTTAATTTCTGACAGAATCAACGGAAACTAAGATCACCACGACTGAAATCATCAAAAGAAGAGACGTCGGCCCGTATGGGATCCGGTCAGAGTACTGTGTCAGGAAGATCATTTGCCCAGTGGGCGTTCCAGAGGCACCAAAGGGTAAGATGACAGGCCTCTCCCTATGCTGTCACTGCTTGTTGGCATTTATTCTGCACGGACAGCAGCAGAGCGATGGTTCCTTACTTAGCGTTTGTCTTCCTGCAGAAACCCCAACTCCACAGAGGAAAGGCCTGCGATCGAGTGCTTTACGGCCCAAAAGGCCTGAAACTCCCAAACACACGGGACCAATTATTCTGGAGACGTGGGTCCCCGAAGAGGAGCTGGACCTGTGGGAGATCAAGTGCTTTTCAGAAAGGTTATCTTCTGCTTTATGTAAAGATGACTTACAGCTCACTGCACCTCCTCCTGAGACCACTACGGTATCCTGTATTGTCCCTATAGACTTCATGTAGAGATTCAGTTACATTTAATACCTATGTGGCCCAGCATGTCTACTGTTCTATTATGTCAATCTATTTCCTCTCTAGCTCTTCCCATTCTTTTTTTTTTTTCATGATCCTGAATAACCTTTTATGGAGTTGATACTATCACTACTCCTCTTTTCAATGTTTTTCCTTAAAGAGACTCTGAAGTCTCCAAAAAATGAGTTTTTTTACTTAAAAAAACCTCTTTAACCTAATTGCCCCTCCTAAAACGCCGCATCCCCACGGCTGAAAACTCTATAAATCACCCCTAACTCCCTTGGGCACATCGCGGGGCTCCTTCCGCATAGAGGCAGAGCTTTTGGCTGTAGCTCTGCCTCTACACGCGTCCATCAGCTCAGATCGCTGCCTCTCCCCGCACCTCTCAGTCTTCCTTAACTGAGAGGGGCGGGAAGAGGCGGCGATCAGCGCTGATTGATGCGCATGGAGGCAGAGCTATAGCCCAAAGCTCTGCCTCCTTAGGGTAGCATTATCCACGACCAAGAAAGTCCCAGATTTTGCTGGCGGAGTTGGGGGTGATTTATGGAGTTTTCAGCCGTGGGGATGCTGCATTTTAGGAGGGGCAATTATGTTAGAGTTTTTTTTTAAGCAAAAATCTCATTTTTAAGAGACTTCAGAGTATCTTCAATATGTTTTTATCGACCATAAATACTGCTTAGCCTTACTGTCTCGATGGGTTCCCTACTTTACAGTAGTTTGTGCCATTTTCCTAATCTTTTCTCGCCTTGCCCTGACGCCGTTCCAGCTCTTTACATGTTATTTGTCCTGCATGATGTCTGTATTTCTCATTTAGAGTGGAGAAGGAAAAGGGCCAGTCTGGTGAGCAGGGGAAGGGCTCTGACCAGAAGAAAGAAGATGGCAAGTCTCAGATGGATTCTCAGTTGAAGCAGCAGCGTCTCTCTGCCCAGCAGGTGGCTTATTTACTTACTTTTAATTCTCAAAGCGGATCGGAGACACAAATTGAATGCTGGGAGAATGCTCTGAAGTGTCTGAATGGCAATCTGTTCTTGTTGCTTGTGGTATCCAATCACACTTCCTTTTTGGGGGGGGGTATTAAGGTGGCCATACATAACTTGCCGTAAGGCCAGACAGACCATGGGATACATCCATCTCTGATTGAGGGACCAATTTCCTGCCCACTCACAGCTCAGCAATCCTAATGGATTTCAGCATGAAAACGTCTTGCTGCCTCCAAGTGTAAATGTGTCCCCGCATGTGCAGGCTGACCTGTCCATCACCATGAATCCTGGCCTCTTCCCGTGTCCAATCGCCTGAACCATGTGACACCAGGGGCGTTGCAGTGATGTCGCTACATGCGCCTAGTTTCACATGCTGCAGGCGGCGATGTTGAACACTGGTAGACACCAGGATTCACACTGGTGTGACAGGTGAGCCTTCAACATTGCACAGGGCAGGGGGACACCAGCCACGGGTCTTTCAGTCATTGCGATATTGAACGCTGTAACCACCGCTGTTCACCACATCAAGCACATGTGACAGATTTTCAAAGCATTACCAATCGATTATTTTGACCAATTACGTCCAGAAATCGAAAGATCGATTGGGTGGCAATGTTGCGGCACCAAATCCTTTCCAATTTGGTATAATTATTGAATCGGAAGGTTGGTCAGCCCGCAATATCAAGTAATGTATGGGAAGCCTTAGACGGATATTGAAAACTTCAAAATTTGACAGGCTATCTCAGTGGTGTATTTGTCTGAGTTGTGATAGGCCTGCACAACACCTGATACCTACAGCTCTAGAGAGTTGTGAACTGGCTATTGACAATACAATGGGCCTGATCCACAAAGCTTTTCTGTTAAATTATCTCACCTTATTTATTAACTCACAATTTATCTCTGCTTAAATGACTTAACTCATGATTTACCTCTCTTTATCTAACTTAAAGAGAACCCGAGGTGGGGTCCTGACAATGCAATCCACATACAGAGGCTGGGTCTGCCTATACTGCCCAGCCTCTGTTGCTATTTCAATCCCCCCTAAGCCCCCCCTGCTCTCTGCTATCCCCCATAAATCACAGCTGTGCTGTCGACACAGTGTTTCTCTACTGTGAGTCTGCCGCTCCCCCCACCTCCTGCATAGCTCCGGTCCCCGCCCGCGTCCCTTCCCTACCCGCTGATTGGAGGAAAGGGACGCGGGCGGGACCGGAGCTATGCAGGTGGCGGGGGGAAGACGTAGAGCGACGGTACCGATGTAAACACAGCCCGCATAGCGCGGCTGTGATTTATGGGGGATAGCAGAGTGCAGTGGAATTTAGGGGGGATTGAAATAGCAACAGAGGCTGGGCAGTATAGGCAGACTCAGCCTCTGTACGTGGATTGCATTGTCAGAACCCCGCCTCGGGTTCTCTTTAACTCATGGTTTAGCTCTCCTTATTAGACATAACTCATGGTTTAGCACTCCTTACAGTTACGGTGAAAAATCAGTACCCTTTGTGAACCAACCCCACTGTTCTGCAGATACAGAATACCACAACCATTCCATGACCCAGCTTCTTTCCCTAATCTTATTCTCACCCCCTTTCCTGAAGGTAACTCTAATCTCCCTCCTTAGCAGTTTTCTCTGACCTACAAAGTTATGTCTTTTTTCCATCACATCTAAATTGTTAAGCTCAGGTTGACTTTAGAGTCACTTGAAATCTTTGCACAGTTGTTGAGATGATTTTTGTGATTGTCTGGTTTTTGAAATGTCAGTAGGGACATTGTTTTGTGATAGGTTGGAGTGGGCAATGCAATACTTTATTGTGGCATTCTCGTCCTTTTTAGCTAGGTATAAACTCGTCCTTATTCCATCTAACACTGAACAATATTTGCCTTTAGAAACGCTTGGAGCAGCAGAAACAGCAGTCGTTGAGCGCCACCAGCACAGCTTCCTCCACCTCCTCCACCACCACCACAACCAGCAGCACACTCACACCACTTTCCACGGCACACAAGGTTGTGATGAGCTCACTTGGTAGCCCGGTTACCCCAGGGACAAAAGTGGTGCTTTCTACAAAGTTGACCTCTCCTGCCACAGTGTCCTTTCAGCAAGGCAAGAACTTCCACCAGACGTTTGCCACCTGGGTAAAGCAAGGACAACCGACGACACCAGGTAAATCACGCAAATGAAAGTTCTTGCAAGGGCTTTTGCTTGGTAAAGCTTAAAGTATACCCGAAGTGTCATGATGAGATAAACAGGTGTTTGTACATTGCCAAACATTTTCAAAACTAGTGTGTTCCTTTTTTTTTTTTTTTTTTTTTTTGTCTCTGGAAGAGTTAACTTTCAGACATATAAGTGATAGTTTCTCTCTTGTCAGATCCTTGTCGTATTATAGAGTGATCCTCACTGATAAAGAATTACAACCATAAAACTATTTCTTAGCAGAGAAGAGCTTCTGACTGCAGGGGAAAGATAAAAAAGGTCAATAATTCAGGTGTTTTAGCTCTGGGACACTTAATAGACTACCACTGAGAAGAGACCTTCTTTGTAAATGTTTAATCATTAAATAAAACCATAAAATATCTAAAAAATATAATTTTTAGTAGTAGAAGGATAGATACAATTGTTTATCTCATCAGTTTTTCACTTCGCGTTTACTTTAAGGAGCCCTGCAGTAAGAGGAATATGAAAGCTGCCATAATTATTTTTATCAGGACCATTTTCCTGGCTATCCTTCCAATTATTTTTATCAGGACCATTTTCCTGGCTATCCTGCCAGTTATTTTTGTTCCCGTGGTGTCTGAATCTCACACATAAAAGAATGGTGCAGCTGGCATGGTGAGTTTGCACATGGCACCGAATCTGCATGCTCATTCTGGGTCCATGGCTGATCGTGTAGAAAGCAAGCAGAGGATCTGCAGGACATCCAAGCTTGGCGCATTGTTTAAAAATAGATAAATATGGCGGCCTCCATATTCCTCCCGCTACAGGATCATCTATAAGAAGACTTGAGCTAAAATTTCTCCTGCAACTCAGTCCTTTGCTATATTGTACATATCTAAATGTGATCTTTTCATAACGTAACTATTTTACATACTGTATAACTGCACTGTGTCCTCTCGTCTTGCTGGCCAGAGCTGCAGTATCAGTTTTCTGTGCTTTACGGGGGCAGCTATAGAAGATACATTAGACAGTGAAAAGCAATGTAGCGTCCGCAGCAGCAGGGCCGGGAACATCGGGCCCTGCAGGTAATATCATTTCCTGAATTTCCAAAAGAAAACAAGGGAGTTTGGAGTGGCGCACCTTTCCCTCCTGTTGGGTGCTTGACCTGGGTGCCAAGCCACGTCACCTCAAAGTCCACAGTCACAAGATCAGGTCAGCACACCGATGTCTCAATGCAGTGTTCAGTTTATTGCATAGTCTCTGTTGACTTATGCAATAAACGGAACACTGCATTGAGACATCGGTGTGCTGACCTGATCTTACTTGTGAATTTCCAAAAGAGATATGGGGTTTCCCCTGATGTAAATTCTGCAGCTCTGACCACCAGCATCATAAGAGGACTATATGCAAAGGGAAAGCTACAGTACTTATGTATGTAGAAATTGCCAGAGATGGATTCGAATACTGGAAAATGTAGTTCAGGTTTGCTCTAAAGAGGAACTTTACTGAGATATTGTAGTAGGGGTACAAATAAGTGAATACTTTGCAAAGTCTGAAGTTAAATAGAAAATAGATCAAGAAGTGAGTGATAATTCGCCATGCAATTAGCTTATGTCCACCGCGAGCTTGCAGGCCACCATCTTATATGCTGGCGGCCAAGGAAAAAAACAGCACCAACTGCCACTATCTATAAACACGCTCTATTAACAATGTGAAAAGGTAAGGTCACACGTGGAGATACTGTTTTCTTGGCAGCTGGAAACAGCCATCATTTCCCACAATGCAACAAGATTCACAGACAGGAAATGGTCTTGGCCATGGCCATGACATCACTCTGTGGGAGGGTTTTCACCACAGTATCAGCCGTGCTGACGCCCCAATAATCTATTAGAGAAAAGGTAAAGACTTTTTGTGGGAAAGGTGATGTCAGCTTCTCCCTGATTCGTATTAAGTTCAATCCTGGGATAAAGTTCCTCTTTAAAGTATAACGGCACTTCCACATGAAGAGACAATTAGCTTTAGTGTTGAAGAATATTGTAAACTCTTGACTTGGCTGACTTTAATGCAAGAGTCTCTGTGCTGAGGGCTGTAGAACGTTTCAGTAGATGTGCTGGCCAGACGTACTGTCTTATAAACTGTCTTCCAGCTTCCAGCACAGAAGCCTCCTCCACCTCTTCCATGACTACATCTGGCCAAACCTTCCAGATCAGTGGAAGCTCAGTGTCTATGGCCGGGAAGGTGCTCACTAAGCTGCCTCTGCCAGCCAATAGCAAGATAGTAGCGTTGAATGTGCCCACCACACAGGGAGGTAAGAGCCGTGCTGACGACAGGCTCGGGCAGAGGTTGTGGGGGTCTCACCGTAAGAATTTATTTTCTTCTTATTTCAGGGGTGGTTCAGGTGCAACAAAAGGTGCTAGGAATAATTCCATCCACCACTGGAGGGCAGCAGACCTTCACCACCTTCCAGCCACGGGCAGCAACAGTCTCCATTCGGCCCAACAGCCTGGGCACAACGTGTACAACAGCGACCACCCCGCAGGTAAACACCAGTGAGATTCAGCATGCATGGCATCCGTCAATGAGCCCAACAGAGAGTGTCTAATTATACATTTAGCAGGTTGCTTGTGAGATAGGAGCCCATTTATTGTGCACACTTGTACTTCCTCAGTGAGCATTCATTGGTCAATTGTTGCTGGCAGTGATTGGACTCCGTGTTCTCCCCAGGCTCTTTTAGCCGGGTGCTCCACCCGGCTAGTTTTGGTGACCGCCCGGCTGTCATCAGCTCACTTCTCCTCTGCTGTAAGCAGAGTTGTGCAGAAAAGCACTGACCCTGAATTCTCTCATCTTGTCTCACCCGGCTACTTTTTCATGCCACCCGGTTGGAAAAAATTTCTGGGGAGAACACTGGGACTATACAGTATATCTGTGTTCTGTACCAAAGCTCCATGTTCTTGTTTGCAAGAGAGAAAAACGTGTATCTACAGTTTTCAAATAAATTTGCCCATCTGCTTATTTGTGCATTTTTTACCAACTTTCAAGTTATGCAAAAGCCATTAGTGAACAGAGGCAAAATCTAATGGACAAGGAAATGTGAACAGTGCATAGAAGCAAAGTGATGGACAGAATACCTGTTTAGTGTGCCTAATGTGCTTACCACTGAAATACAGCTAGCTTCCTCTCCTCTGTGGATTCAGCCAAGGAGGAGGCCAGTCAAATGTGAGCATGTGACACCCAAAGTTCAGAGAACAATAGATGCCAGACTACATTTCCCAGCATCCATACATTACAATTGAAAACCTGTCCCCTGATAGAATACTGTACATACTTGTAGTTAACAGGAAGTACATGTTGAGCAATTGTAGGAAACCATTTTTGCAATGAAGTTTTCACTTGTCTCCATATTTCCAAGAAAATATAATGAATTTTATCAAAATATACATTTAATGGAAATTAAAATTCTTAAAAATTGTTATTGTCATGCCCATATAGTTCTAATATTCTCATCTGTGTAAAATGTGACATTTGTCTCTCAAACTAAGTTACTGATAGTCCTTTACTCTGCATGCATAGCAAAGCATAGCAGTGTTGACTCATCTTTTATTTGGGGATGGATCCCTCTCTCCCCTGGGTCACTTAAAGTGAACCCGAGGTGAAAATTAACTGATGAACAATTATATTTATCCTCCTACTCCTAAAAATGACTTTTTTTTTAGACAGCCCAGGATATTATTTTATATTTGAACATTTGGAAAGTAGATTTAATGTTTTGTTGTCTCTGCTCAGTTGCAGTCTATAAAGTTCCCCTAAATAAAAATACATGATCTATATTGATCCTTTCTCTCTCCCTCTGCTCTCCAAAATATGTAGAAAAATATATTCTGCCAGGAAAACTTTTATGGCTGTAATTTGCTTATCAGTGATGTTTACTCTATTCCCAACAAGGTACCGACAAGACAAAAGCTGCCACTTCCATCCTCAAAAATGACCTCTTTCAGGCAGCAATATAAAACAAAACACCCTGATTATTAAAGAGAATCTGTATTGTTAAAATCACACAAAAGTAAACATACCAGTGCATTAGGGGACATCTCCTATTCCCCTCTGTCACAATTTCGCCGCTCCCCGCCACATTAAAAGTACTCAAAAACAGTTTTAAAAAGTTTGTTTGTAAACTAACAAAATGGCCACCAAAACCGGAAGTAGGTTGATGTACAGTATGTCCACACATAGAAAATACACCCATACACTAGCAGGCTGTATACAGCCTTCCTTTAGAATCTCAAGAGATCATTTGTGTGTTTACCTTCTGTCCCCCTGCAGCTCTCATGCACTGAATAGTGACAGGCTGTGAGGCTGATTGTTTCTTCCTGTCTGTAATTCCTCAGTATTTGTCAGCCAGCTCTTTTCACAGCCTAAAGCCCAATCTACACGATACGCTTCTTTGTGCGATTCGATTACGATTATATTTACGATCCGATTAAATCCGACATGTCCGATCGGGATTCAATTCAATTCGATTTGCCATTGCCAAACAATGGCAAATCGAATTTAATCAAATCCCGATCGGACATGTCGGATTTAATCGGATCGTAAATAGAATCGTAATCGAATCGCACAAAGAATCGTATCAGGTAGATGGGGCTTAACAGAGGATGATTTTTACCCAGCTCTCTTCTCTGGAGCAGAGACACTGCTGGCTTATGTAAATAACACACACACACGGGAGTGTGCATAGAGGGGACTGGAGAGGGGTGTGCAAAGCAGATCACAGTGAAGAGTTGGCAGCCTTCCAGACACAGGGCGACAAGTCCGACGGGAAAGATAAGATGATTTATTACAAAGACGGTGAAAGCAGAAAGTGCTGCGGTAAGCCAGAGCACATTAGAATAGATTTAGGAACTTGTAGGATGGTAGAAAACAGGATGACATGTTGTGTACTGTACATACTCGTGTACATCTCATCATGCCACATGTTACCTCAGGTACACTTTAAGGTGACCATATATCTGTAGATTTGACAGCCCATTGTCCATCAGATTCGATAATTATGGCCCCCAACTTTTCCCTGAAAAACCAGGGAAAAATGATTGACCCCCATATAAGCCGGGGGTAGGAAATGCTGGATTGGTGCAGCCCCCCAGTGTGTCCCAGTATAGCTAGTATAGTGCCCAGTATAGGTAGGTAGTGTCCAGTATAGCTAGTAAAGTGCCCAGTATAGCCAGTATAGTGCCCAGTATAGCCAGTGTAGTGCCCAGTATAGCGCCCAGTATGGGTAGGTAGTGCCTCAGTTTAGCTAGTTTAGTGCCCAGTTTAGCTAGTTTAGTGCCCAGTTTAGCTAGTATAGTGCCCAGTTTAGCTAGTATAGTGCCCCAGTATGGCTAGTATAGTGCCCCTGTATGGCTAGTAACGTGCCCAGTTTAGCCAGTATAGTGCCCAGTATAGCGCCCAGTATGGGTAGGTAGTGCCTCAGTATAGCTAGTATAGTGCCCAGTTTAGCTAGTTTAGTGCCCAGTTTAGCTAGTATAGTGCCCCAGTATGGCTAGTAAAGTGCCCAGTTTAGCTAGTATAGTGCCCAGTTTAGCTAGTATAGTGCCCAGTTTAGCTAGTATGTGCCCCAGTATGGCTATTATAGTGCCCAGTTTAGCCAGTATAGTGCCCAGTTTAGCCAGTATAGTGCCCAGTTTAGTCAGTATAGTGCCCAGCATAGGTAGGTAGTGCTCCCCCGCGGCCGCCGCTGCTATTACCTGCTTAGGCAGCAGCCGCTTCCTAATCCGCATTCCCCTTCTGAACTTTCAGAGTGTATCACAGCAGCGCGCCCGGCCCTGCTGCTGCGACGATGCAGAGTGCAGGAAAGAGTGCGGCTCCCTATAGCGGCGATCTGTATCGCCGTTACCAGGGGAACCTCTCTTTCCTGCCCCCTGCATCGTCACAGCAGCAGCGCCGGGCGCGCTGCTGTGATACACTCTGAAAGTTCAGAAGGGGAATGCGGATTAGGAAGCGGCCGCTGCCTAAGCAGGTAATAGCCGCGGGGGGAGGGGGAGGAGCGGGGCGCGGACCACCCACCACTAGACCACCAGGGAAGACTCATATAAGCCGACCCACCAACTTTTGACCCCCTTTTTGGGGGTCAAAAATTCGGCTTGTATGCGAGTATATACGGTATGTGTTTTGTTAATACTGTGTATCTGTTTTGTTACTCAAAAATGTGTGTAACCTTTTTGATGTATTTTTCAAAATAAACTTGCGTTAAAAAAGAAAGAAAAAGATTTGCAAAACATGACGAGATGTAGATGTACATATTCACTCATCTGTAGTAATGGACAACAAGGAACAAGCCTTTGTTCAGTCTGATCACTTTTCTTTCTATCTTTGATTGAATTATCCTGTAAAGCTGTAAATGGTGTTGTTTTGTAGGTGATCACCGCAGGCGCCCAGCTCCGACCTGGAATGACTGTGATCAGGACGCCGTCTCTGCCCCAGTCTACTATGGGGAAGCCAGTCATGAGGACCCCACTCGTGGTGCAGCAAGGGATCATCCAGTCTGGTAGTGTATCCCTGTCACTGTTATACCACACTTCACATGTCCCAGTGGTCATTTCTGCCTGCTGCTCTCTGTAGTCCTACTGATAAGACCACACTCTGTGCTGCTCTACACTCATGCTCCGCTTATGCTCAAAGTACCAGCTGCCAATGCTATTCAGCTTATTCCTGTTGCAGTAAACCTGGAGAGGGAAGGGGGTGCAGATACTTGCCTCAAAGGGGGGGGGGGGGGGGAAACTCCCCATCTTCCTTCACCAAGCTGTTTAGGAACAAGGACCAACGAAGCATGGCAACACTAAGCCTGCACAATACCATAGTCAGGCTTTGGCAGAAAAAAGCCAGGTTCAGTTGGGTCCATGCTACTGCGCATGCGTGAGACGTTGTCAGCAGTCTATAAGTGGTTTTGCAGAAGTACCAGCACTGGAACGGACCAGGCAGAGGTCGGGGCGAGTCTCTGGATCATCCAGAGACTTCCCTCTATTGAGGTAAGTACCCAAATTGGACACTTTTTCCCTGCAGGTGTCCTGTAAGTTAGAAATGCTCTCTTTTTAATCTTACATCTAGATTCCAGTGTTTTATGCATATTTTCCTCTCTCCAGCAAAATATGTAAACTAGCCCATATTTTCAGAAATGAATAGTGTCCTGGTGCCTTTTGTCCCATTACGTGGTGTGTGTGTGTGTGTCAGCTAGTACTTGCTAGCCCCTCCTTGTCTAATTGCGTGGTCTATGTGCCTGTTATCTAAACGTCTTTGCATCAGCTCTTCGGTGGTGTCCTTGCTGACCTCTGAGTCTTGCGGGTGGCGCTATGCTTTACTTATTTGGGAGGGACAGGAGAGGGAAGGAAAATCTAGCTTTGATTCCTTCTTCTGCTCAAGAGATTTATGCTAACAAAAGTACATCAAGGGGGGGAGGGTTAATGATCTACTCTTTCAGCAGTTATGCAAGATGTAATTTGGTGGCATAAAGCATAGCATAAGAGATGTCTGTTTGAAACACAGTGGAATGGCAGTTAACCTATGCAAGCTGTAAAAATGTTTTTCATTAAAGAGAAACTCCGACCAAAAATTGAACTTCATCCCAATCAGTAGCTGATATCCCTTTTACATGAGAAATCTATTCCTTTTCACAACCAGACCATCAGGGGGCGCTGTATGACTGTTATTGTGGTGAAACCCCTCCCACAAGAAAAGTTCAAACTTTTGTGGGAAATAGCTGTTTACAGCTGTTTTCAACTGCCAAAAACCATGCAGCAGCTACATCACCTGCCAACAGTAAAATGTTCACTGGAGTTCCTCTTTAAGGTGTACCAGAGACTTTGATACCATAAAGATTTATACTCCCCTGAGGCTTCTTTCAGCCTCTTGCAGTGCGTGGGCTTTCTTAGTGTCCATCTTTTCCGCCACTGAGCCAGTCAGGGCTACTGTGCATGTGTGCCTCCTTGGTTGTGCATGCTCAGTAGTCCTCGACTACCGGGGCTGACTGCGGAAGAACAGATGGGACACTGAGGGAGGCCATGGCCTGCAGGATAGAGATTGCTTTGTTCTCTTTATCGTCCGTTATAGGCTGTGTTTTAGGTTGCCTATTTTTTTATGTAGAAACTGCACAATTTACACCTCGGTGCAATCCCAGCATTCTTCACTTTTGCTCTCCAGGTCAGCCGCAGCAAGTGGTGACTCAGATCATCCGAGGTCAGCCCGTTACCACCACTATGCCCCTGGGCACAACGGTTTCCAGCGAGGGACAGAAGGTTGGCACACCAGTGCAGCAGAGCCAGCCTCAAGCCACGACCCCTCAGGCTGTGCGACCTCCACCACAGCAGCAGCAGGTCAGACTGACCATGGCACAGCTCACCCAGCTCACCCAGCAGGTAAGGACGCAGCAGTACCCTACATAAACACAGTCCTCATGCATTATACATCTGTAGACGTAAACTTAGTTCTTTATATCTGATGTGGATTCTTTATGAACCGTATGGTAACGTCTGACACCGCATGGCTGGAATTTAAGAGAGGATAGCAGTTATGTCATGTAGCCCCTGCAATCAAGAACCTTGAAAAGAAAGGTATAAAGGAAGAAAGAGAAGGGGAGCAGGAATAGCTGGGTCAAGAGACATTATGTTGCACTCCATGGCATATTCTGGTTATACACATCTGGGGAAATTAGACACCAACATTTTATATATATAGCCCAGGATAGTTCAGAAGCTGCCTGCTTGTGTTGTCTTACCGATTCTCTACTATTGGCCTAGCACATGCTGTTCTCCGCTCTGCTCCACTTTAAGGCTACTTTCCCACCAAGACGTTGCGTTTTAGGGGACGTTGGTCGCATAACGTGCCCCTAATGCAACGCATGGTGGTGTTAAAGTTGGACGTCAGATTGAGCCACGTTATGCAGCTCTCAAAGCAGCCGCTCCAGGTTAGTAATAGGAAGTCCGGATCTTTTTAAGGATTCGGATCATTTGAATCGGATCATTGAAATGATCCGATCTTTGAACCAAATCATTTGAATCATTCTTTTTACTAGGGAAGCAGACTGGGTGAAATGACTAGCAGGACAGGACTTTCCCTGCACTGTACATTCTGTATGTTCCTGTTTCTTCCAGACAGACAACCACTGTGAACTGAATCTTTCGTAGTGATGATCCGGATGACTCGACATGAACCGGTTCATGATCCGGACAACACTACAGTCCCACCAAGAGTCTCCTCAGTGCAGTGAATATTAATTAGCCATGTGGCTGGCTGCAAGGAGGAGGGGCGACCGCCTCCTCCAACATTACTGAGCATGTGCAAACAGTCTAACGTGGCTTAGCCCAGTATGACGTACAGCATGCAGCACTTTGTTTAAACGTGCTGCGTTACTATGTAACCCAACGTGGGCACTGTGAAACAGCACATTGATTTTACAGTGCTGTGAGTTAGGCTGCGTTACTGGCTGCTGTAACGTGGGACTTTAACGTCCCACTGTGAAACCAGCCTAAAAGTAACAAACTCTAATTAGAAGTCTATAGACCATCACCTTATAAATATGGAGATAAGTATGGGATCTGCAAAAGTGGTAATATTTATGGGAGTGGCAATCAGAAGCAGGCAGACAGTGAAGTGGTAAACATTTGAGCTTTGTCTCTTTTTAAATACACTGATCAGCAGAGAAGCGCCATTATGTCATTAGAAATAAAGTTGTTGTTTTTTTTTTGTTTGTTTGGTTTTTTTTGTGTGATCAAGCGATGATGAATGCTATAAATGAATGAGTTTCTAATTGACAAACACTAGAAGTATGCAGGAGAAGGAGGGCTCTTATCTGCCACTTACACCGTGTTTTGTGACTGTATGCTTTGTCTAGAGCGGGAACCAGAGCATGACCATTGTGATCCAGGGCCAGGCTCCAGGCCAGCTTCAACTCATCCCGCAGGGAGTGACTGTAATCCCCAGCCCAGGGCAGCAGCTGATGCAGGCCGCAATGCCAAATGGCACTATCCAAAGGTTCCTGTTCACTCCATTACCACCAGGGACAACTGTGACAACGGCAGCGACTTCCACTCCTTCCACCACCACCACAGGTATGTGATCGACACTCTGGTCTGCCACCGGGGGGCAGCAGATCAATGAGGGCTTTAGTGTGTTGCCTGCAATGTGCGTTTTTAAAAATGCTGGTCTTGCTGGATAATTTTTCTAAAACGCACATCATGAAAGTCAATGGTGACGCAGAGATATTGCGTTTTAGTGCTTTTTTTTTAAATATATATATATATATATATATATATATATATATGCATTTTGTAAGCGTTTGGTTTAAAAAACCAAGTTCGATGTATTTCCGCTTCCTGTTGACTTCATAGTGATATGCATAAAAAAAAAAAAAAAAAAAAAAAAAAAAAAAAGCATACAAAATGCATATGAGATTTATATATGCGAACCGCAAACACTCTCAAACGCAAGAAAAACTCCTGTGCGAGATAAACGTAAACGCACAGAAAACGCACTTTAAAATGCACAAACGTGTATGCAGTCAAACACTACCTTTCCCGCACTACCTAGTGTGTACCCGCAGGTAAAGCCAGCCACTGCTGGTCAATTAGCCTGCTGCTGGTTAAAGTGGACCTGAACTTGGCACTTCATCTCTGCTCTAAAAGAGCAACAGCATAATAACCTTCAAAGACTCTACATCACATTATGTTGTATTCATCTAAGGCCCTAATTCTATTCCCAACTAAACTTAAATTATTTTCAAAACATTAAGATGAATGTGTCAATTTTTCCACAATAATGAGTGTGCCCAAATATGCCTTCAGTCTGGTCAAAGAGTGTCCAAACCATTGCAGAGGGTGCAGCAGATTTGATTTCCTTTTATTTTATTTTTTGTTCATGAAAATATAAAGATTTCCTTTTAACCCTTTCCCTTTGCAGTTACTACTTCCGCAGCACAAACAGCAGTGGCCCAGAGCCCAGCACAGACCTCTCAGCCAGCTCCGCCTCCACTCGGTCCAACCCAATCATCTCAGCCTCCCTCTACAGCTCAGACGCCGATGACTACTGCTGCTCCTCCTCCCCATCAGCCGGCAGTCAAGTCCCAGGTTCTTCCTCAAGTTTCATCCCAACCGCCGCCAGCATCCCAGCTGCAGTCTGCTGCGTCGCTGGAGGCCAGCCAGCCAAGGGAACAGCAACAGGCAGGAGTTACCGCTCCGCAACCTAAACTGGAGGCCACACAGCCCAAAGATTCCCAGCTGGCTACTTCCATCCAGTCTATGGTACCATCCGAGACTAAAACATTGACTGCTCAAGTCCCTGTCCAAGCTTGCTTACCACAAGTCCCTGTCCAAATGCCCCCTCAGACCTCCTTACAGGGCCAAACTCAGCTAGTGAACCGACCACCAGTTCAGACATTATCATCTGCTGTCAGCCAAGCCCCAGGCTCCATTCAGATGACTTTGCCGGCATCTTTCCATATTCAGTCCCCACTGCCTCAGCAGCAGTCCATTCAGTCAAAGCCTCACCTGCAGCCAGCCAATCAGGTGACTGTACAGACTCCACAGCGAGCCCAGTTGCAAATACAACCCACCCAGACTCAGGTCATTACCATGCCACAGTTTCACCAGCCGGTACAGGTCCACCTCCCGTCACAGGTCGTAGCCCAGCTCCAGCAAGGAGGACTTTCTCAGCAGATCAAACTGCAACTGCCCATCCAGATCCAACAGACTGGGGCAGCACAGCAACATCAGATTCAGAATGTGGTGACTGTGCAAGCGTCAAATGTCCAAGAGCACCTACAGAGGATAAAACAGATCCAGGAGCAGAAGAAGAAGCAGCAGGAGGTGAAACGGGAGCATGCCGTGCAGGGGAGCAGCCAGAGCGAGATCATTCAGAAGCAGGTAATGCTCAGGGACACCTTAGACAGGCCAATTACTTTTATGAATAATTTAAATTGTATTAATTTACCAGGAGATCTCTGGAGTTATCAGCTTTGCCTTCAGGACAGTGGATTTTACACCAACGAATTAGTTGTTACTCCCTTAAAATGTACCCTCTACACAGGAAACTGCCCCCTAAAAGAATCCCTAAAGATTGCTTCGGTTGATCCAAAGTGTGTACCAACCTCAAGTCTCCGCAAAAAGAATTGAATAAAACCAATTCACTGCTGTCAAAAAGGTTTACCATTCAGGGTAACAGGCTTGCTTCCTTGTTGTGAGGAGCCCTGTCATGTCATATTATGCCTAGCTTTTTCTGTTAACTCTAGCCTACCGCTTCTGCTAATATGCAGTTAACCTGCACTGCCCAGTCACCTCTTCTTGGGTGAGAAACCTAGGTTGCAGATTATTTCCCATCAGCCTGTGGAGTAGGCAGTCATCATTCTGTGTTCTCACATAACGGCTAGGTTAGAGCAAGGAGGCAAGCTTCTTTTACTGCCAGAGGTTCACTTTGGATTGCTCTAAGGGAGTTGTACTTATTTTGATGTCCTATATGTGGAGATTGAGTTATTTTTCAGGAATTAAGTCCACTTCGAAGCCCATTTCCTGCTTCTTACAACCTCCTGTTAACATATTTCAGTCTGTATAGCAATACTGTCCTATCTGAAAGTGGGAATGCACTTGAAAGTTGATCTCCAGTTTCCAGAGATAATGCAATCCCTATTAAATCATGTCTATACTTTAACAAGTTGTGCTATAGATACACATAGTGGTGGTCGCTCTGGTGTTTTGTCAGGTCATCTCCTAGTAGCTCTGCATATTTTATGGTGAAGGCTGCATTACTTTTGCCCTCAGCTGAGATGGGAGTGAGTGCTTCAGATGCTGCATACGTAGAGCCAGATTGTGCTGTAGCAGTGACCCGTAGCATGGCTTTGTCTCCCAGGTTGTCATGAAGCAAAATGCTGTCATCGAACACTTGAAGCAAAAGAAGATGCTGACGGCAATGGAGAGGGAGGAGAACCAGAGGTAGGCGGCTTTCACGTTGCTTCTTTCACTTTGTTAAATTTGAGCCTCTCATTTTGATGATCTTGTTCGTCCTCCAGAATGATTGTGTGTAACCAGGTGATGAAATATATCCTGGACAAGATAGACAAGGAGGAAAAGCAGGCCGCCAAGAAGAGGAAGCGGGAGGAAAGTGTGGAGCAGAAGAAGAGCAAGCAGAACGCTAGCAAGCTGTCTGCCCTGCTCTTCAAACACAAGGAGCAGCTGAAAGCCGAGATCCTGAAGAAGAGGGCCCTGCTGGACAAAGAGCTGCAGATAGAGGTCCAGGTGAGGCAAGGCTGACTTCTTTTTGAGTGGCCGGGACATTGGTTTGTTTTGTGCTCTAACTTTTCAAACTATGTTGCAGGAGGAGCTGAAAAAAGACCTGAATAAGATTAAGAAGGAAAAAGAGAGGGCCGAGGCAGCGGCTGCAGCTGCCGCAGCTGCTGCAGCCGCTGCACCACCACCCCCTCCGCCATCGCCGCCACCACCACCCCCACCTTCCATTCCGTCACCACCTCCACAATCGGCGCACAAGTCAACCCCCACCTCTCCAACCTCCACCAGCATGTCTTCCCACAAAAGGAGGAGAGAAGAGGAGAAGGAGGCCCCTGCCCCTTCCAAGTCAAAGAAGAAGAAAATGATCTCCACTACCTCAAAAGATGCCAAGAAAGACAACAAGGTCTACTGCATCTGCAAAACGCCCTACGACGACTCCAAGTGAGTGTTTGTCCTTATTTTTACTGTCATTATAGTGGGGAGGGAGTCGCTTTGCTGCATTGTTTATAAGCTGCTTTATGGGCCAGGTTGATATATAAGGGTTTTATTTACCTGGCTCAGAGGGATTTATATTAGTGATCTGCAAGGGTCCAGATCAGGGCAAGGCCTGACAATAAGCAAGAGGGAGACTGAGCAGGTTGGAGTAGGGAATGGCTGAAACCACTGGAAAATTTTTGGAGGGAGGTGCTTAATTTGTCAAGAGATTTTTCTTTGCGTCCTATTTTATTTTTTTCTGGCAACAGAAAGAAAGGGAATCTTTCCAACAAGTACAACAAACAGCCAAGGCCGGATTTATACATTTAGAGCCCATAGGTACTTTCCTGTTGCTCCCCTTCCATGCAGCCCCCTACATTCCATGTATACTATCCGTGTACAGCAATCCAGAGGCTTCCCTTTTCCTAGGTAAGTATCTCTTTTCTGTCTTCCCAGCTGCCTCGGGTCCTCCTTAAAACTACGTCTACACGTAGTGATCCGGCTTATCAATCGAGCTGCTGATGCGGCTCGATTGATAAGATCCGACAGGTCGGATCTCACCACCGCTGATTCCCTGCTCGTTCCCCACGAGGGGACAATGGCAGGGAATCGAGCGGAAGATAAGTAGTGCCGGCGGCGACGAAGGCGGATCGAATCCGACGCGCAGGCGAGCAGGAATGCGGAAGAGTCGATCCGGCGGCTAATCGAGCCGTCGGATCGCTACGTGTAGATTAGGCTTAAGCTTTCCCACGTTTTTTATGAATTCCCTCTCCATAGTAAGCACTGCTTCCATGAAAATGAATCTGTCCATGGATTGATTGAGTCTGGCCTGATGCCATTCCTGAAATATATTTCCTGATTGGGGAATGTCAGTAGATGCACCGCTATGCCCAGCAGATACTGTGCAGGCATCTAAATGGGATTGGATCTGATAAGCTAGCTACAGTAGCTGTGTGTTGCCTGATGCAATCCAAACCATCTAATTTTTTTCTTTTTTTTAAATTCTTTAAAAACCATCTAAATTTTAATTGCAGTTTATTGTTTATGTCCTTATTTTTACTGTCATTATAGTGGGGAGGGAGTCGCTTTGCTGCATTGTTTATAAGCTGCTTTATGGGCCAGGTTGATATATATAAGGGTTATATTTACCTGGCTCAGAGGGATTTATATCAGTGATCTGCAAGGGTCCAGATCAGGGCAAGGCCTGACAGCAAGCAAGAGGGAGACTGAGCAGGTTAGAATAGGGAATGGCTGAAACCACTGGAAAATTTTTGGAGGGAGGTCCTTAATTTGTGTCAGTAGATGCACCGCTATGCCCAGCAGATACTGTGCAGGCATCTAAATGGGATTGGATCTGATAAGCTAGCTACAGTAGCTGTGTGCTGCCTGATGCAATCCAAACCATCTAATTTTTTCCTTTTTTTTTAATCCTTTAAAAACCATCTAAATTTTAATTGCAGTTGTTAGTGTTTGGGACAATATTCTAGCATGGGCAAAGGTGTCTGCTGACGTTGGCTTCTTACTCTTCAGCGATTGGCTGAATTGGTAAATCCTCAGACTGCTATAGTAGTTCCCACTCCAAGCTACAGTGGGTCACCGGCTCATATTCCCCGCCCCCTTCCATTATAGGGCGCAATGCGCTGATCAGCAGAACACTTAGCAGTGAGTCTGTATAGTGTTTACAGGTAAGCTGTCACCTGAGGCAATCATAACAGATTGAGTGACGTTTCTCCCATGTTTAATTTTATTTTTCCTGTGTCATAAATGGACCTGGCTCCTACAACTGACATTGGCTTCTGGATTGCAGTCGGGCATCTGTATTCCCTCTTTGTCCACCCTCTGGAGACTTAAAGAGACACTGAAGCGAAAAAAAATATGATATAATGAATTGGTTGTGTACTATGAATAATTACTAGAAGATTAGCAGCAAAGAAAATATTCTCATATTTTTATTTTCAGGTATATAGTGTTTTTTCTAACATTGCATTATTCTATAATATGTGCAGATTACACAACACTCAGCATTCAAAATGAGTCTTTCAGAGCAGTCTGTGAACTAATGACCTCTCCTCTAGCAGAGGAAAAGTAAATAGTCCAGGAACAGTTGAGATAATAAAAGTCAGATAACAGCCCTCTCCATGACTAACTTAGTCGGAGAGCTTAATGGCTTGTTTGCATAGAGATAACAACTGGAGTTTCTCAACTCTTCCTGTACTGGAAACCATTACACTGATGTATCTGATCTTAATGTTTTATTTCTTAGCTGTACTACACATACAAATCATAATATCATTTTTTTTTTCGCTTCAGTGTCTCTTTAAGACTGTCACTAGGCAGACAGACCTAAAAAAGGCTGCAGGGTTAGATTTTGTCAGATTTCCTCTTGAATCTAGATGGTTGAGTTGTACGAGAGAGCACAAAGTAATGCAGATCTAATTATTTTTCAGTTTAGGAGCACATTTTTAATTGTAAAATTTGGTATGAGCTGTGGGGTTTCTCATTGGGATCCCTGTCGTTACTAGAGCTATGGAAGTCCTGCTGTCTTGTTCTTCTCTGGCTATAAAACTGTGTGTGCCTTTACTGGAACAGTATGCAGATCAGCAGGCACCAAGCAAAGCCAGAACACCTTATCTGTCCTCATGTTCCAATGTTAAAGTAAACCAGAGACAAAGCATCCTCATGTATTTTACAATATATATCAGTGGGAACATTAGAGAAAACACCTACCCTGCTCTCTGTTTCATTCTTCACTGCTCAGCCCTGATAACATCCCTGACTGAGCATTCAGTCTGGCTTTGCTACAATGACTCGGCTATGATGATTCCTGAGCAGAGCCACAAGGTGGCAGGCTTGGGCTTGAAAAGACAGCAGAGAACACAGACTCCGCTATGATTGCTGAGCAAAGCCAGACTGAATGCTCAGTTGGGGAGTTTATCAGGGCTGATAACAAGCAAGCTGAACAGTGAAGAATGAAACAGAGAGCAGGGTAGGTGGTTTCTCTAATGTTCCCACTGATATATATGGTAAAATACATCAGGGTACTTCGTCTCTGGTTCACTTTAAAGTCAGAGGATCAGAATAACAGGCATGTTAGATTTTGTATTTTCTTAGTAAGATGTCACAAGCCTCCATAGCTCAGTAATAACACCACTGGAATGATTTGTGATGGTTGCAGAGCTGTAACTACAACTCCCAGTCTAATCTGAACGCAGAGCAGAGTCTTGTGCTAGGAAAAGAGACTCAGTAGTGGGTTCCACTAGAATCTGGTGTTTAGACTGTATAGGAAGGAGGAGGAGATAATGTGCCTTACCAGTTCCTCATCTGGTCCCTCGTTAGCTGCACTGAGGGTCATATGATAGGAAGGTAACAATGATCAACCTCAGTGAAGATTGTTATGGACAAATGGGCCCTGTCTAGTCTTCCCCTTATCAGCTGAGGCTGCTGGCTCCTTGTAGTATTGCTTGTTTGGCAAGCTGTACACACACTATTGCTGTTGTTCACAGGGGTTGGGATTCAATCCCTCGGGCAACAGTTTGAGTCCAAGTGCTGCATAGATGCATCGCTAACCTATAGGCTAGTGATGTGTTCTGTTGCTAGAGCCTCTAGCTTTGGATAGTTGTAGAATGACAGCCTCTAGCTCTGGGTAGCTGTAGCGTGGTAGCCTCTAGCTCTGGATAGCTGTAGCGTGGTAGCCTCTAGCTCTGGATAGCTGTAGGGTGGCAGCCTCTAGCTCTGGATAGCTGTAGTGTGGCAGCCTCTAGCTCTGGATAGTTGTAGGATGACAGCCTCTAGCTCTGGATAGCTGTAGTGTGGCAGCCTCTAGCTCTGGATAGTTGTAGGATGACAGCCTCTAGCTCTGGATAGCTGTAGGATGGCAGCCTCTAGCTCTGGATAGTTGTAGAATGACAACCTCTAGCTCTGGATAGGTGTAGGATGGCAGCCTCTAGCTCTGGATAGCTGTAGGATGACAGCCTCTAGCTCTGGATAGGTGTAGGATGGCAGCCTCTAGCTCTGGATAGTTGTAGAATGACAGCCTCTAGCTCTGGATAGGTGTAGGATGGCAGCCTCTAGCTCTGGATAGTGATAGGATGACAGCCTCTAGCTCTGGATAGGTGTAGGGTGGCAACCTCTATCACTGAATTGCATTCTCATCTGTAGGATGGCAGTTTCTAGCTCTGGATTAGACTCTGCTAGGGGATGGCAGCCTCTAGCACTGCAAGGCAGCCTCAGCTGTAGGGTGGTAGCCTCTAGCTCTGGATAGCTGTAGGATGGCAGCCTCTAGCTCTGGATAGTTGTAGGATGACAGCCTCTAGCTCTGGATAGTTGTAGGATGACAGCCTCTAGCTCTGGATAGCTGTAGGATGGCAGCCTCTAGCTCTGGATAGTTGTAGAATGACAGCCTCTAGCTCTGGATAGTTGTAGGGTGACAGCCTCTAGCTCTGGATAGGTGTAGGGTGGCAGCCTCTAGCTCTGGATAGTTGTAGAATGACAGCCTCTAGCTCTGGATAGTTGTAGGATGACAGCCTCTAGCTCTGGATAGTTGTAGGATGACAGCCTCTAGCTCTGGATAGTTGTAGGATGACAGCCTCTAGCTCTGGATAGGTGTAGGATGGCAGCCTCTAGCTCTGGATAGTTGTAGGATGACAGCCTCTAGCTCTGGATAGGTGTAGGATGGCAGCCTCTAGCTCTGGATAGTTGTAGAATGACAGCCTCTAGCTCTGGATAGTTGTAGGGTGACAGCCTCTAGCTCTGGATAGGTGTAGGATGACAGCCTCTAGCTCTGGATAGGTGTAGGATGGCAGCCTCTAGCTCTGGATAGTTGTAGAATGACAGCCTCTAGCTCTGGATAGTTGTAGAATGACAGCCTCTAGCTCTGGATAGTTGTAGGATGACAGCCTCTAGCTCTGGATAGGTGTAGGGTGGCAGCCTCTAGCTCTGGATAGTTGTAGAATGACAGCCTCTAGCTCTGGATAGTTGTAGGGTGACAGCCTCTAGCTCTGGATAGGTGTAGGATGACAGCCTCTAGCTCTGGATAGGTGTAGGATGGCAGCCTCTAGCTCTGGATAGTTGTAGAATGACAGCCTCTAGCTCTGGATAGTTGTAGGGTGACAGCCTCTAGCTCTGGATAGGTGTAGGGTGGCAGCCTCTAGCTCTGGATAGTTGTAGAATGACAGCCTCTAGCTCTGGATAGTTGTAGGATGACAGCCTCTAGCTCTGGATAGGTGTAGGATGGCAGCCTCTAGCTCTGGATAGTTGTAGAATGACAGCCTCTAGCTCTGGATAGGTGTAGGGTGGCAGCCTCTAGCTCTGGATAGGTGTAGGGTGGCAACCTCTATCACTGAATTGCATTCTCATCTGTAGGATGGCAGTTTCTAGCTCTGGATTAGACTCTGCTAGGGGATGGCAGCCTCTAGCTCTGTAATGCAGCCTCAGCTGTAGGGTGGTAGCCTCTAGCTCTGGGTAGGTGTAGGGTGGTAGCCTTTAGCTCTGCATTGCATTCTCATTTGTAGGATAGCAGCCTCTAACCCTGGCTCAGACTCACCTTGAGGATTGCTGCCCCTAGCACTGTAATGCAGCCTGGGTTGGGTCTAGCAGGGTTCCTTTGAATTGTGCTTGCTCACTGATCTTTGCTGTAACTTGCTGCCTGTTGTATCAGGGACGGGCATGTTAGAACGGGATATGGTAAGTAAGCTCTAACCTTACTGTTGACAGAGCCACCATCCTGTCCACCATGACACTGTCCTCCACGTGTCGCACTCATTCTTGTGGTATGGGGTCATTCTGTTGTGTGTTTTGCATGGCATCTCCAGAGTTGGGGTGGCTACTTGTAATGATTCCGATTTGTGATTGGCTGGGCTTGCACCATGTTGAAGACATTGTGACGTTCACTACATTACTGCCTAACTGAATGTAGAATTTGAAGGAAGCAAACTGCAAGCAGGTCCATCATCTTTCCTTAGGATAGAATATTGGCTTCTTCCAGGAAGCAGATGCTGCTGTCTTCTTCTGTGTCGCTAGAAGCCACACTTGTCCACGTGTTTCCTGCCTGCAGCAGTCACCATACATATTGCACATGGCAGGCACCGTATTATGCTTTGTGTTACTTAAAAAGGGAAGCGTGGGATGGTTTCTTAATCTACATTTGTGTACGGTGACCAATTAATCCTGACGTGAAGGTGCTCGGCTTTTGTTGCCTGATATCTTTCTGTCGAGTCACAGATGGTTCGAGTTGTCCCGTTTTTCTCTATTGGGGTTTGCAGGAGTGAGGTGTAGCCCCTGGTGTTTGGTTGAGCAGGTATGCCGAGCTGAGAACTTCTTAGAGCAGAAACCACACTACCTGATGCACTCTAGATAGAAGAAATTCGGTGGAGGGGTGGTCCCTGTACGTGGGAGAGCAGAGAATTCACCGCCAGATCCTGTTAGAGGTAGCAAAACTGTTAACTGGTTTAGCCCTCCGGGAAGGAGTTCCCTTATAAAAGGGTTGGGAAAAAAACAACTTTAGACTAGGGGAGTCCCGTCATGCAGATTTTGCATTATAGCTTAGCTGTTAGCACAATCAAATCTGTCTGGTAGTGAATTCCTTAGGTTTTTTTGGTTTGTTTTTTGGGGGTTTTTTGTCCACTGGCTGGCTGATGTAGATTGGTATCCTTATATGTGCTTTTTAAAGTGGACCTGTCGCCACAAATGGATCCTAAGGCTTGGCAGTAAATGTTTCGCTAAATGAACTTGTTCTCTGGAAGTCTGTGACTATATGGAATTGAGTGTAGCACTAGAGTCGCTCTGGGGCAGCCATGTTGAATTGATGGTTAGAAAGGTATTTAGTAGGAACCGAAGTCAAGTCAGCGAAGAGAGAAATGGGTGTGTCTCCATAGTTCCATAAAGTCCTGCTACACTGGGCTCCAGCACCATATGTGGCCAGACCCAGTAACAGCGGATTCAGTGGAGATCCGTGCATGTTGTCATATGTCAGGAAATTGTCACTGTCACCGTGTGGATTTGAGTCACCTGCATAGGAGTTGTCATCCATTTCCATCCATTGTGGAACAGCAGCCCCTCTCCCCCCAGTGTGGGCATTGACTACCCCAAACACCTCTCTTCCCCACTCACCACCATGCAAGTTGTGGCCTGTGCATACCATGATTAAGCTGTGCCCCCGGCATGTCTTCTCTGCAATGACCTGTTGTGTCGTTGTGTTGTGAATGTGTTTCTAGGTTCTATATTGGCTGTGAGCTTTGTGCTAACTGGTATCACGGAGATTGTGTTGGCATCACAGAGGCCGAGGCCAAGAAAGTGGATGTGTACATCTGTAATGAGTGTAAGCGGTCACAAGAGGGCAGCAGTGAGGAGTTGTATTGTATCTGCAGGACGCCCTATGACGATTCACAGTGAGTTTTGGTGATCCTTCTTATGCACTTATTAGACAGCTGGAGCTGCGCAGTAGATGCTTTGTCTCCTGCCTTCACCTTTATTAACCTGGCCAGAAGCATGTTCTCACTCCTTTCCTGCCAGCAGAGGGCGTTATTTGCCCCCCCTCTCCGGCCCCCCCTCTGGCAGTAAAGGATTCCTGTTAATATATGGTGCATGTTTTCTGGACTGACAAGCGCTCAGCATCATATCTGTATCTGCTTCCTGTCTGGGAAACAAGCTGTGAAATCACTTCTGTGTTCCGGGGGGCTTTGGTGGCCTCTACTGTCCGACTATGTGTACTACAGCTGTGGCTATGTGCTGCTTTTGTGTAGGGAGCAGTTGCACCTTAGAAACCTTTTTGCCCTGCTTGTGATGTACTGTGTGCAGCTGCCTTTGCCTCGCCCCCTATTCTTACTATTTCTATGTTTTACACCTGCAGGTTTTATATCGGTTGCGACCGCTGCCAAAATTGGTTCCACGGCCGCTGTGTGGGGATATTGCAGAGCGAGGCGGAGTTCATAGACGAGTACGTGTGTCCAGAATGCCAGTCCACAGAGGAAGCTATGACTGTGCTCAGCCCGCTCACTGATAAAGATTATGAAGGACTCAAGCGTGTGCTCAGATCACTGCAGGTAGGCCGCAGCCACAGAGGCCTCCCCACGAAGTGTTAAAATTCAGTGTGATCACAAAACAGCCCGAAACTCTGGCCATGAATCTAAATACTACAAGGGGTGTTGCTTTTAAAGTGGACCTGAACTCTTGTACATGACAGAAGGAAATGTAGAGAAATGCACCCTGTATGTATTTAGAGAGTTTAGGCTGTCTAATTTCCCCTCATCTGTGACTAATCACAAGTATAATTTGATCTCTCAGCTCTGTCAGCTCAGGAGTCTCCTCTGCTGCAGCTGAGCTGCTGTTTGTAAACACAGGATGATAAAAATATGTCTGCTTCCATGAAAGTAGGAAGTAGACACACTGCAGATTTGTTGCAGTATTTCTATCAGCTGTAACAAACAAATGTTTCCCTTTAAAGGTAATTATGCTGTTGCTTATCTTTTACAGCAGAGAGGAAGTTCTGAGTTCAGGTCCGCTTTAACACGAGAGTTGTACAACCTCCGTGGGGAGTTCAGACAGAGGTGATGATACACATAATATGCCATGATCATCCACATTAAACGAGGCAGATCCTCAAAGCAATTACGTTGATAAGCGTACATTATAAGTGGCCTAAAACTTGTCACATTGTACATGTACCTCTTATCCATACAGGCAAAGGACCGCTATAAGTAGAGTTGATTAGCGGCATGCTCATTTTTCAGCTTGGTGCAGATGTCGTCGTAGATTGCATGCAGCTCAGAACTGTTCCAATCACATGCAGTTACAGACAGTTCTGAGTGGCCCAGTTTCAGATTGCATGCAACTGGCAGCAAAATTCCCAATCGCCCTTAAAGAGACCCCGTAAGAAAAATTTCATCCTGTTTCCTACCATTCTACAAGTTCCAAAAGCTATCCTAATGTGCTCTGGCTTACTGCAGCACTTTCTACTATCACCATCTCTGTAATAAATCATCTTATCTTTCCCCTTTCGTACTTGTCACCCTGTGTCTGGAAGGCTGCCAAGTTCTTCAGTGTTGTGGTTCTGTGATGCATCTCCTTCCTCCTGGCCCCTCTATGCACACTTGCCTGTGTGTTATTTAGATTAGGGCAGCTTCTCTCTGCTCTCTTATCTTTTACAAGCTGGATAAATCATCCTCTGAGCTGGCTGGGCTTTCACATACTGAGGAATTACAGACGGGCAGAGCTGTCTGCACTCTGCAGGAAGAAACAGCCTGACACTTCAGTGGATGAAAGCTGCAGGGGGAAAGAAACACACAAATGATCTCTTGAGATAAAAAAGGAAGGCTGTATACAGCCTACTTGTGTATGGATGTATTTTCTGTGTGTGGACATACTGTACATCAACCTATTTCCTGTTTTGGTGGCCATTTTGTTTGTTTATAAACAAACTTTTGAAAACTGTTTTTAACCACTTTTAATGTGGCGGGGAGCGGCAAAATTGTGACAGAGGGTAATAGGAGATGTCCCCTAACACACTGGTATGTTTACTTTTGTGCGATTTTAACAATACTGATTCTCTTTAAAACTAACATCTCTATATCTGAGTAGTATCTTGTGAGCAGGTTGTGGTCTAGCAACTTCCTGTGAACTAGAAGTCCATTGCCTCATGTAAATATATGGTTTCTGCTGTAATGCAGGCATACTGGGAAATGTAGTCTGTTATAATTCCTACCTTGTGTGTCACATGATCACACTTGATTGTCCTGCCCACCAGTGGAATCTAGCATGATCAGGAATTGAGCTGCAAAGGCATTTTATTTACAAGTTGTGAAAATATCACCTAGGAGAAAACTCAGGTGAAAAAGTGAATTGCATATGGCCCCTGGTATTGTACAGTCCTGGTCAAAAGTTTTGAGACTATCAAAATATTGGAAATTAGAAAAGTTGGTGCTTAAAGTGTAACTGTCGGGCATAAAATAAAAAATCAATACTTTATTTTTATCTGGTAAATAAGTAATAAGGATGCTAACCAGGCAATCCAAAAGTTACACATCATTATTACTTTTATTGTTTATAAATGATCATTCCCCAGTTTACCTGACTCTTATTTGGTACGTTGCCACACAAAGGAAGTTGCAGGGCATGCTGGGTTATCCTTTTTTGCTTCTGTACATTTAGTTAAGTCTGAGGGGAAATAAAGAAGCAAAAAGAAAAGTAATAGAGATTTTAACTTTTGGATTGCCTGGTTAGCATCCGTATTACTTGTTTTCCAGATAAAAATAAAGAATTGATTTTTATTTTATGCCGACAGTTACACTTTAAGTTTTTATTATGGCAATTTGCATATACTCCAGAATGTTATGAAGAGTGTTCAGAGGAATTGCATAGTCCTTCTTCTTTGCCAATAAAATTAACTAAATCCCCAAAAACCCTTTCCACTGCATTTCATTTCTGTCATTAAAGGACCTGCTGAGATCATCTCAGTAATCGTCTTGTTAACTCAGGTGAGAATGTTGACGAGCACAAGGCTGGAGATCATTATGTCAGGCTGATTGGGTTAGAATGGCAGACTTGACATGTTAAAAGGAGGGTGGTGCTTGAAATCATTAATCTTCCATTGTTGACCATGGTGACCAGCAAAGAAACGCATGCAGCCTATCATTGCATTGCATTGCATTGCATAAAAATGGCTTCACAGGCAATTGCATCTAAGATTGCATCTAAATCAACAATTTATAGTATCATCAAGGAAAGAGCTTCAATTCTTGTTAAGAAGGCTTCAGGGCGTCCAAGAAAGACCAGCAAGCGCCAGGATTGTCTTCTAAAGAGTATTCAGCTGCGGGATCGGAGTGCAACCAGTGCAGAGGATGCTCAGGAGTGGCAGCAGGCCGGTGTCAGCACATCTGCACGCACAGTGAGGCGAAGACTTGGAAGATGGCCTGGTGTCAAGAAGGGCAGCAAAGAAGCCACTTCTCTTACAATAAAACATCAGGGACAGATTGATCTTGTGCAGAAAGTATGGTGAATGGACTGCTGAGGTCTGGGGCAAAGTCATATTCTCAGATGAAGTCCCTTTCCGATTTTTTGGGGGTATCTGGAAAAAGGCTTGTCAGGAGAAGAAAAGGTGAGCGCTGCCATCAGTCCTGTGTCATACCAACAGTAAAGCATCCGGAGACCATTCATGGGTGGAGTTGCTTCTCATCCAAGGGAGTGGGCTCACTCACAATTTTGCCAAAAAACACAACCACAAATAAAGAATGGTACCAAAACACCCTCCAACAGCAACTTCTTCCAACAATCCAACAACAGTTTGGTGAAGAACCATTCATTTTCCAGCACGATGGAGCACCGTGCCATAAGGCAAAAGTGATAACTAAGTAGCTCGGGGACCAAAACATTGAAATTTTGGGTCCATGGCCTGGAAACTCCCCAGATCTTAATCCCATTGAGAACTGGTGGTCATTCCTCAAGAGATGGGTGGACAAACAAAAACCAACTCATTCTGTGAAACTCAAAAGAAGTGATTATGAAAGAATGGGTTGCTATCAGTCAGGATTTGGCCCATAAGTTGATTGAGAGCATGCCCAGTCGAATTGCAGAGGTCCTGAAAAAGAAGGGTCAACACTGCAAATACTGACTCTTTGCATAAATCTCTTGTAATTGTCAATAAAATCCTTTGAAACGTATGAAGTGCTTATAATTATATTTCGATACACCACATAAACAATTGAAACCAAGATCTAAAACCAGTTTAGCATCAAACTTTGTGAAAACTAATATTTTTGACAGTCTCAAAGCTTTTGGCCAGGACTATACAATAAACAGATTTTCTCTCCATCACTTTGCTTCTATATACTCTGTGTAATCTCTTATTAACCGTATTGCTATGACAATTTGCCTTGTTCAGTTTCTGGTGTAAGTATTTGTTCACATGACTTCAAAGAGCCCTGCTGATGGAGTTAACAGGCCCAGTGGATGGGGTTGCTGATGAGGCTTGACTCATGACAAGGCACTTAAAAAGGCGTGTGGTGTCTGAGATCACAACCTGAAACTCTGATGTGAAAAAGTGGGTTTTGACCAGTTACTTTTGATAGTAATTTTTTTCGTCCGCTAATTGGTGAGCTTTCTACACAGATAAAAGTTCTGTGCACTGCACTATTTTCCACTTACTCCGATCTCTGGAACGGTTGGATGCTTTGACATGCAATTTTCACTGCAGGTAACTTCCTGATCATGTAATTTATTACCATCTGCTCAGAGTATCAGCAAAGAACTCTGAGGCACCCAAATCGTGATCATCTATAATCTACTTAAAGCTAATGGGAACCGTTTTTTTTTTTAAAGTCAGATACTCACCTAAGGAGAGGGAGGCTCTGGGTCCCATAGAGCATTCCCTCTCCTCTCCCAGTGCCCGCTGCTGTCCTGGCTCCCCCGTAGCGGTATTCGACCGTTTCGGTCAAATACAGCTGTCTCCCAGCCAAAGGGAGGCTTCAGAAGTGCTTCGGGAGCCCGAGTGCTGCCGAAGACGTGCCGCACTACACTGCGTGCGCGCGCGCCCTCTATGAAGCGCCGCCTGTCTTCGGGAGGACTCGGCTCCCGAAGACCCCTCGGCGGGGGATACGAATGGAGGAGCCAGCGCAGCACCAGGGACACCGGGAGAGGAGAGAGGGATGGCTCTAGGACTCTTTAGGACCGAGCCTTCCCTCTCCTTAGGTGAGTAACTGCCTTTTTTTTTGAAAAAAAAAATACGGGGTTACATTAGCTTTAAACAGATCTGTTGAGGGTAACTTGCCTTCAGTGGAGACAAAGGCTCATACGACCACAAAACTTTCTGCACACCTAGACGACGCATGGCACTTTTATAACTCCATGATTTTCTTTCCTCCATGTAGGCTCATAAAATGGCCTGGCCCTTCCTTGAGGCTGTGGATCCAGAAGATGCCCCCGATTATTATGCTGTGATTAAGGAACCGATGGGTGAGTCCCAGTGAGCAGGAATAACCTGATGTGCTTCTCACTGTGCAATAGCATCCTCTAGTTAGTAGCTGGAAAGTGTAGGTAGAAATGGAGAGGTTTTTGCCCCTTTTAGTGTTTTGAGCTACAACTGAGCTTATCAGTAACATGGAGGGGTGGGAGAAGCTAGTAAAGGGATTTGTAGAGATGAGTAGCAGATTGGAAAGGGTGGGAAAAGTTTTTTTGTAGAGCAGAGCAGCAGGTGAGGAGAGATAGGAAAAGCTTGTGTAAAAGGGAGCAGCAGATGAGACAGGGTGGGAGAAGCTAGCGTAGAGATTTGTAGAGAGGAGCAGCAGATGGGAAGGGTGTGAAAAGCTAGTGTAGAGATTTGTGTAGAGGAGCAGCAGATGGGGAGGGTGGGAGAAGTTTGTGTAGAGATTTGTAGAGAAGAGCAGCAGATGGGGAGGGTGTGAGAAGGTAGTGTAGAGATTTGTAGAGAGGATCAGCAGATGGGCAGGGTGTGAGAAGCTAGTGTAGAAGAGCAGCAAACGGGGCGGGTGGGAGAAGCTTGTGTAGAGATTAGTAGAGGGGAGCAGCAGATGGGGAGGGTGGGAGAAGCTAGTGTAGAGATTTGTGTAGAGGAGCAGCAGATGGGGAGGGTGGGAGAAGCTTTTGTAGAGAGGAGCAGCAGATGGGGAGGGTGGGAGAAGCTAGTGTAGAGATTAGTAGAGAGTAGTAGAGAGGAGCAGCAGATGGGGAGGGTGGGAGAAGCTAGTGTAGAGATTTGTGTAGAGGAGCAGCAGATGGGGAGGGTGGGAGAAGCTTTTGTAGAGAGGAGCAGCAGATGGGGAGGGTGGGAGAAGCTAATGTAGAGATTAACCATTTAAGCCTTCTGGAAGTAGAAGCTACGTCCAGAAGGCCATGTGCGCACCCACGCCCGATTGCGCGCCCGCGTGCTTCCGGCCGCGGATCGTTAGCCCAGGAATCAATCAATTGGGACATGGTGCCTGATGATTGATTCCTCTCCCCAGCAGAAAAAGCGACTGCTTCTCTCAGAAGCCTTGCTTTCTCTGCCTCTTACGTCCCCCTACATCCCTCTAAGCGTACATGTTACGCTTAGTGACGTCATGTAAACAAACTCGAGGTTGCCATCTTGTGGCCAAAAAGTAAAACTACATCTACATGTAAAAAAAAAAATCACATATTTACATAAACCAATTACTATTTACATCCCACCCTTCCAAAAATACCCAAATAAAATGTTAATTTAAAAAAAAAATTACAATAAAAAAACGTAAATATTTACCTAAGGGTCTAAACTTTTTAAATATCAATGTAAAGATGACATTTTTTTTTTTTTTTTAACTAGAAGCTTGTAAATAGTGATGGATGCAAAACATAAAAAATGCACTTTTATTTCCAAATAGATTATTGTCGCCATACATTGGGATAGGGACATAATTTAAACGGTGTAATACCCGGGACTATAAGGCAAATACAATACGTGGGTTTTAATTATGGAGGCATGTATTCGTATGAAACTATAATAGCTGAAAACTGAGAAATAATGAATTTTTTCAGTTTTTTCTTATTCTTCCTGTTAAAATGCATTTACAGTAAAGTGGCTTTTAGCAAAATGTACCCCCCAAAGAAAGCCTAATTGGTGGCGGAAAAAACAAGATATAGATCAGTTCATTGTGATAAGTAGTGATAAAGTCATAGGCTAATGAATGGGAGGTGATAATTGCTTGGATGCATAAAGTGAAAATGACTGAAGTCTGAAGTGGTTAATAGATGAGGAGTAGTATTGAAGGATATATACTGATGTAGTTAATTTTAGGCACTGCAGCTCTGTTGCTGCAGTTGAAGAGAGAGAGATTGTTGGTAATTTCTGTGAAAATGTGGAGGGGGGGGTGGTATTTTGGAGATGTGCGGGGGGGGGGGGGGATGTCATCACCTAGAGATGTTGTGGTTATGGATTAGGAAGGGGGTATGTGGTGTCAGAGGTAGCATCACAACAGCGTGCTTCTGAGGGTAGCATACAATAAGGGGAGCTGGAGATCTGAGTTTCCCCTCATGTGATTTATGGTAAAACAGGCTTGTAGCTGAGTGAATACCACAGTGTATGGCACGCCCTTCTGTCCTGTAATATGAGGTCTCTGTGTTTTTGATAAGGACACGGCTTGCTGGCCATTTACAATAGAATTATTGTAGAGTCTGAATGCTGAATATGTCCGGAATGGGGCTGGGCGCCAGCAGAGAGCCGTATTGAGCCGCATGTCATGAATCCTGTCTTACTGGCAGTGGAGCAGAGGGAGGTCGCATGAGTTTTACGGGGCAGTAAAGCTATTGGTTGCTTGTTTAGTGTCTGCAGCCTGGGCTGCTGCTTTATCACACTCCAGTGACTGAGATCACAGGACTGGTCTCTGCTGGCCAAGGCTTTATAGCTCTCCTGGGATCACAGGAAGCCCAAACACTGCTCAGGAATGTGTTGTAACTGCTCTGGCAATTAGTGTTTGCTCAGTTGTCCTTCTGCAGGTTTTATTAAGCTTGTCAGATGGGCAACCTTGCTGGACTTCAGGCCCTCTCTTAAGGTAATTGCGGAATTAAAAGCCGCTGTACACACTCTGGATTTTCGGCAGATGCGGTAGTTATTTTTTACCCCTGGCCAAGTTTCATCTAGTGGAAGGTGAGCTCCAGGGGGCCTAGCAGTGTTTGTGATTGGATTCTCCATAAACATTCCTGATCTTCCCCTAATTAGTAGAAAGACAAAAAGAGAGAACACTCGAGAGCCCCCAATAGTGTATTATTGTTGATATAAGGTAATCTTCGATTTGTACAGCAGATATGGATATACTCACAAGTCTGGGTTGCCGACCTCAGGCAACCACTCTAATCGCATATGGGGATATTAAGCCTGTCCCCACTCAGGCTAAGAAGTCGCTCTCCATAGAAGAAAAATAAAGGTGTACACACCCCCATCCACCAGGTGGATAATGATATTTGTAGTAGTTACACAGGCGCCAGCAGAATAAAAAATTAGTAGTCTATTAAAACCACATAAAAAATTGCGGGACCGGGGTGGATCCGTCTCCCCAATATATATGACACAACCACCATATATGGTATGCAGAAAAATATATATTTAATCAGTACTCCACATAAAATTATGCAACGCGTTTCGTGGATCCCAAGCCTGCTTCCTCAGACAAATCCAAGAGAAGGAGTAACTCCGAGGTTGTCCAGAGGCGCAGCACCGATCTGCACAACCTCGGAGTTACTCCTGCTCTCGTATTTGCCTGAGGAAGTGGGCTTGGGACCCGCAAAAAGCGTTGCATAATTTTATGTGGAGTACTGATTAAATATATTTTTTCTAGATGCCATATATGGTGGTTGTGTCATATATATATATATATATACATATATATATATATATAGTGGAGGAAATAATTATTTGACCCCTCACTGATTTTGTAAGTTTGTCCAATGACAAAGAAATGAAAAGTCTCAGAACAGTATCATTTCAATGGTAGGTTTATTTTAACAGTGGCAGATAGCACATCAAAAGGAAAATCGAAAAAATAACCTTAAATAAAAGATAGCAACTGATTTGCATTTCATTGAGTGAAATAAGTTTTTGAACCCCTACCAACCATTAAGAGTTCTGGCTCCCACAGAGTGGTTAGACACTTCTACTCCATTAGTCACCCTCATTAAGGACACCTGTCTTAGCTAGTCACCTGTATAAAAGACACCTGTCCACAGAATCAATCAATCAAGCAGACTCCAAACTCTCCAACATGGGAAAGACCAAAGAGCTGTCCAAGGATGTCAGAGACAAAATTGTAGACCTGCACAAGGCTGGAATGGGCTACAAAACCATCAGCAAGAAGCTGGGAGAGAAGGTGACAACTGTTGGTGCGATTGTTCGAAAATGGAAGGAGCACAAAATGACCATCAATCGACCTCGCTCTGGGGCTCCACGCAAGATCTCACCTCGTGGGGTGTCAATGGTTCTGAGAAAGGTGAAAAAGCATCCTAGAACTACACGGGAGGAGTTAGTGAATGACCTCAAATTAGCAGGGACCACAGTCACCAAGAAAACCATTGGAAACACATTACACCGCAATGGATTAAAATCCTGCAGGGCTCGCAAGGTCCCCCTGCTCAAGAAGGCACATGTGCAGGCCCGTCTGAAGTTTGCCAATGAACACCTGAATAATTCTGTGAGTGACTGGGAGAAGGTGCTGTGGTCTGATGAGACCAAAATTGAGCTATTTGGCATTAACTCAACTCGCTGTGTTTGTAGGAAGAAAAATGCTGCCTATGACCCCCAAAACACCGTCCCCACCGTCAAGCATGGGGGTGGAAACATTTTGCTTTGGGGGTGTTTTTGTGCTAAGGGCACAGGACAACTTAATCGCATTAACAGGAAAATGGACAGAGCCATGTATCGTGAAATCCTGAACGACAACCTCCTTCCCTCTGCCAGGAAACTGAAAATGGGTCGTGGATGGGTGTTCCAGCACGACAATGACCCAAAACATACAGCAAAGGCAACAAAGGAGTGGCTAAAGAAGAAGCACATTAAGGTCATGGAGTGGCCTAGTCAATCTCCGGACCTTAATCCAATAAAAAACCTATGGAGGGAGCTCAAGCTCAGAGTTGCACAGAGACAGCCTCGAAACCTTAGGGATTTAGAGATGATCTGCAAAGAGGAGTGGACCAACATTCCTCCTAAAATGTGTGCAAACTTGGTCATCAATTACAAGAAACGTTTGACCTCTGTGCTTGCAAACAAGGGTTTTTCCACTAAGTATTAAGTCTTTTATTGTTAGAGGGTTCAAAAACTTATTTCACTCAATGAAATGCAAATCAGTTGCTATCTTTTATTTAAGGTTATTTTTTCGATTTTCCTTTTGATGTGCTATCTGCCACTGTTAAAATAAACCTACCATTGAAATGATACTGTTCTGAGACTTTTTATTTCTGTGTCATTGGACAAATTTACAAAATCAGTGAGGGGGTCAAATAATTATTTCCTCCACTGTGTATATATATGACACAACCACCATATATGGCATCTAGAAAAAATATATTTAATCAGTACTCCACATAAAATTATGCAACGCTTTTTGCGGGTCCCAAGCCCACTTCCTCAGGCAAATACGAGAGCAGGAGTAACTCCGAGGTTGTGCAGATCGGTGCTGCGACTCTGGACAACCTCGGAGTTACTCCTTCTCTTGGATTTGTCTGCCACTGTTAAAATAAACCTACCATCCATTGAAATGATACCGTTCTGAGACTTTTCATTTCTGTGTCATTGGACAAACTTACAAAATCAGTGAGGGGTCAAATAATTATTTCCTCCACTGTGTGTGTATATATATATATATATATATATATATATATATATATATATATATATATATATATATATATATATATATATATATATATATATATATATATATATATATATATATATATATATATATATATATGACGGATCCACCCCGGTCCCCCAATTGTTTATTTGGTTTTAATAGACTTCTAATTTTTATTCTGCTGACGCCTTTCCCTAATTAGATTTGCTTTAAAACTCGATAAAATAAAGATTTTAGATATCGTAAATGCAGCCTAAAGTGAAATAAAGTTGGCCAGTTTAACTTACCTGGGGCTTCTTGCAGCCCCTGCAGTCGGTCCTGGTCCCTTGTCGTCACTCTTCCATTCAGCAGCTGTGCCCTTCTGAAAGCTGTATGTGTAGCTCCAGTCTGCCTTCCTCCAGATCAGTCAGTAAAATTTGCTACGCAGAATGCTCCCGGCTACAGGAGCACCATGGAAGAGGTTCCCCTAGCCCGTAACTGACCCAGTCTGACAGCTTTTGGAGGGGCACAGCGGCTGAATAGACCAGAGCAGAACAACGGCGAGGGCCCAAGATGGCTACAGGGGCTGAAAGAAGCGCCAAAAGAAGTTAAACTGGCCACTTTTATTAAGGCTCCCTTTAAGATAATTTTGAATATTCCGATGAAATCATCATTCTAGCCTCCTTACACTCAGTAGAGCTCCTGAGAGAAGTTGATGCTTCCTTCTGCCCCAACTGATGGACATCACAAGGCTGAGCAAATCTACCACAATAGCCACAAAGGGTACAACATGTCTTTTTGTTTACATTTTCAGAGAGTTTAAGAGGTCATAGCATGGTCACATGGGGTGGGGGGTTCTGAGTAGCAGCACCCTGGTGACTATATTCTCTGGCGGCTCAGTGTAATCCCTTTTTGAGAACAAGTGTAGCAGGCACATCATTCTATGCAAGATGTTTTATTATCTCAGCCTAATAAATCTAAATTTTGCTAAGTGCATTCATTGGCTGTTTGTGTTTTTCTGGCTATCTCAGACTTATCCACCATGGAGGACAGGATCCGGAGCCGATATTACAAGAAACTGACAGATTTTGTTGCCGACATGACCAAAATATTTGATAATTGCCGCTACTACAATCCCAGCGAGTCCACGTTCTGCCAGTGTGCTGACGCTCTCGAGACCTTCTTTGTACAGAAGCTGAAAGCGTTCAAGGCCAGCAGGTAAGTGACCACTACACGGTCAGCACTTTCTAGCGGCTCCACCGAGTGGCCATCTCTGGTAGTTCCATGCTCTGACGCTAACATCACTGGAAGCACGGCTGATGGTCTAACCCTGGCTTCTATTAGGAGAAAATGACCAGCAGCTACTTTTACTTGAGGGGGTCACACATTCCAGGCTTAGGAGCTTTGCAAATTGTTCTGGTTATTAATGGGTCCGTACTCCTCTAATGGATAGGTGAACTATTGCTACCTAGATTAATAGCAGCTTCGTGACGTGCTATTGGCAATGGCTAATAATAAGATTTCTCATTTGTAGCTATTTAAACATTTCTTTTTATAATTTTTTTTTAGAAGTTACTGGCAGCAAAAGTTTCTAATACTTAACCTTCAGTTTTGTTATCTCTGGAAACAGTAGAAAGGCAGCTTTGTGCTTGAAGTGAATGGGAACCGCATTTTTTAAAAAATGAAGGGAATACTTACCTAAGAAGAGGGAAGGCTCTGGGTCGTATAGAGCCTTCCGTCTCCTCTCTCGGTGCTCTCTGTCCTGTGCTGGCTCCCCCCCCCCCCCCCCCGTTTCAATCCCCCACCGAAAGGGTATTTGGAAGACTTCGGGAGCCGTGTCCTCCCGAAGACGTGCTGCTCCATACTGCACAGGCGTGAGCGTGCAAGAGAGTGTGCTTGCGCAGGCGCAGTACAGGGCCGCCCTTCTTCAGGAGCACTCGGGCTCCCTGAAGACTTCTGAAGCCTCCTTCTGCTGGGTGAAGCAGTATTTGAGTAATTTAGTCAAATACTGCTACCGGGCGAGCCAGCACTGGAACGAGAGGACCAGGAGAGGAGCCGGAAGGCTCTATAGGACCCAGAGCCTTCCCTCTCCTTGGGTAAGTAGCTGTCTCATTTTCTTAAATGCGGTTCCCATTCACTTTAACAGTTTAAAGGACTTCCATCACAAAATACATGTAAACACATACAAATAAGTACGTTTCTTCCAGAGTAAAATGAGCTATAAATGACTTCTCTCCTATGTTGCTGTCACTTACAGTAAGTAGTAGAAATCTGACATTACCGACAGGTTTTGGGTTAGTCCATCTCTTCATGGGGGATTCTCAGCATGGCCTTTATTATTTATGAAGACATTCCCTGAAAAGGATGTATACAATGATGCTGGACATCCTCCCTGCTGGTTTCACACTTTTTTGGCAGTTGGACGGAGCAACCACCATTCGCTAAGTGCTTTTGAAAAAAAAAAAAATACTCCCCATGAGAAGATCAGCTACTCCAAAACCTGTTGGTTCTGTCAGATTACTACTACCTACTATAAGTGACAGCAACATACTAGAAAAGTAATTCATGGTTCATTTTACTCTGGAAGAAATATACTTGTTATTTGAATGTATTTTCAATTTTACGATTTTTGTGATAGTCTTCCTTTAAGGAAGACTTAAGTCATAGAAAGCTTGCAGGCTTATAGTCCAGTTTGTCATGTATATCGTTGTGACTAACTGGACGTTTTTTACTTAAAAATTCAGTCATATGCAGATTTTCTCATTATTTTATTTTACTGCTGCTAATGAAAGTAAATGGAGATTTGCATGTGATGTAAAAATTTATGGTGCAAGATGTAAGGGTTTTGTTTTTTTTGAGCTTTTAAAAAAACGGATGCAATTTTGCTTTATTTAGCAGAAGCCTGCTTAAGTTCCCTTGTAGGACACATGTATGACTACTAGATTCTCGGCCTAGATGGCTAAAGGCATTAGGAAAAGGACCTGTAAATCCTGGCATGCTGATTGGCCAAATGCAAAAACAATATCTCATGCCATTGGTCAGGTTTCAAGCACTTTGAAGACAATGAGGCAGATTGATCATAACTAGTACAAGAAAAAAAAGAGCCAGTGATATATATCAAACAGGAAATGGACAACGGCAAGACTCTGGACCAGTCCAAACTCCTGTACTCGGATTTCTATTGAAATGCTCAAATCGGTCTGCAGAGGGACACTGCACAACAAGAAGCAAGAGGGGGGGGGGGACATTTTAGAAGCTGCATGAACTCTTTAGCAGCACATGTTCCTAGCATAATTGGCACACTTCACCTAGCTTACTAGCAGTAATGGCTTGTGCTATTCATTGGTGGTCAGATGCCTGTATCAGGGTTGGTTCACACTGCTTTCTGCAGGATGGCTGGCGACGGCACCACCCGATAGCCTTTGCCACTGAGCAGAAAAGCATTCAGCATCGGTTCCCGGCGTTTCCTCCTGGTGCCGCGTTTTGAACCCCTAAGGGGAACACGGAAATGTCAAACACAGCCGACACTGGTCGCTACATGTTTAGGAGGAGACGAGATGACTGGATCTACTCTGGCGTTTACGCGAGTGACGTAAAAAGCTGTCACCATTGTTTAAGATATGCTTCCATTCATTTGAATGAAATGCTGGTTGATACCTTTGAAACGAAACCTTTGTCGCCCGCTGAAAATTCTGCATTTATTGCCCGTCTGAACCAGCCCTTATAAAATAGGATAAAATTAATAAGCCAACCATATTTTATCCCTTTTAAAGGATACCCGTACGGACATGTGACATGATGAGATAGACGTGTATGTACAGTGCCTAGCACACAAATAACTATGCTGTGTTCCTTTTTTTCTTTCTCTGCCTGAAAGAGTTAAATATCAGGTATGTAAGTGGATGACTCTGTCCTGACTCAGACAGGAAGTGACTACAGTGTGACCCTCACTGATAAGAAATTCCCCTTTTTATCTCTTTCTTGCTCTCAGAAGCCATTTTCTGCTAGGAAAGTATGTTATAGTTGGAATTTCTTATCAGTGAGGGTCACACTGTAGTCACTTCCTGTCTGAGTCAGGACCGAGTCAGCCACTGACATACCTGATATTTAACTCTTTCAGACAGAGAAAGAAAAAAAGGAACACAGCATAGTTATTTGTGTGCTTGGCACTGTACATACACATGTCTATCTCATGTCACATGTCACTTCAGGTATCCTTTAAGCACTCTTTTTAACACTTGTAAGATGCACTTGCTCTGCAGTAATCTCTAATCCTCTGTCTCCTTCCTGATGGCAGCTAATGACTGGGCTGCCCCTCCTCTGCTGCTGCCTGCGCTCTCCTCACTGCATGCTGCATTCCGTCACTGTACACTGTCTCTCTTTTCTCTTGCAGATTATTGTAGCCCGGATGTTGGACGTTGTCTCCATCTGTGTTTTGTTTTTTGGCTCAAACAAACCCGCCTGCTCCTTTCCCTCCTACCATCTCTCCAACACGCATGGTCACCTGTTGCACGGCCGGACAGTCACGCCGCCATTTGTTTGTCATGTATTTTTTCTTCATACTGTACCTTGGATGTCGGGCTCAAGTGCCTCAGAGTGTCTATTTAAAAGCTCTATCGCTGTTCCCTGGCCGGGGGGCGGCAGTCCTTGTACCATATAGTATATATTTTTGTACATAGACCATCACGTTCCCCGACACACTTGTGAATTCCCTTTTGTTGCAGATGTCATTGTGTACGCCATTTTCATCATGTTCATTTTTGGTTTTATTTCCGTAATTTTTTTTTCCACCCAGATAACCAACATTGACTGAACTTTATGCTGGTTTATGGGATAGACTGTTTACAGTGGTTGCAAATCAGAGTTCTCAATTCTAATGTTTAGAAGATCCTACCCCTCTTTTTTTTCCCATCTGGCAGTCATAGATCAAAGAATTGTAACTGTTAAATCCTGACGTTTTCACAGGTCACACAATAACAGACTCAAGTCAACTTCTTAATCTTCACTGGCGCTATCAAGATCTTGTCCCCCTGGTTGCAGAGTTTAGAGAGTTCGAAAAACTTTGTACTCAGTTTATTAGGCTCGAAGACTTAATTTGTCCAAAGGACAAGGAAAGGAAGAGAGAAGAGTTGGGTGTTGAGCCAACAGGACTGACTGAATTTTTTTTGCGGCACAAGCAAGGGAGGGGGGAAAACAAACGGGGGCTGAAGTTTGGAATATGTGAGCTAAAGTAAAGCTATCAGGCGTTGGATTCAGCGATGGAGTGTGATGTGTGCTCCATGGATCATGATAAATGGCATGTTCTTCAATGAAGAAACTGGTTTAAAGAACTCACAGAATTCTTTGTATTTATTTATTGTTCAGAGACACTTTTTTATCGCTACTCTCATTTGTCGACTAATTATTTTTTCTTATTAAAATGTTAAAAAAAAAAGAAAATTTGTTTCTAAAATGAAAAAAGAAAAAAAAACAAAAAGAAAACAAAAAAAAGCAAGAGAGGGAGCCGACAGATTTTCTTGCCTGTTCCAATGAGTTTGTCTTGTATTTTAACACGATTCCTGTAATTAAGTAAAACAAAACAAACCCCGTACAAGCCTTTTCTTTCTATGAAAGGAGCTGCTGATCTGTACGTTCCCCAGAGCCAGCGTTGTCACTGGACCTTCTTCACCCCCAAATACAAACCATGAAAGGAGAGTTGGCGACCATTGTGGGATTAAGAGACTAAAACTGTTATGTTCCCCTGCAGAGCCCTGCTGGGCGACCCCATTTCAAGGTATCTTGTTTGTAAAAATTTGTCAGAATCATTTTTTTTTCTTTTGTATGTAAAACTCGAATACTGGATGTATATGACACAATAAATGGAGATCACCTCCCTAGACCTATGGAATCTATGTGTCCTTCATTTATGGTAATAAAGTTTCACTTCTTGTCTCTGTACATAAGGGGAGGACACAGCTCAGCACATATTCCAGTATTGTACAAGGTAAGATTGCATCTGATACGTGTAAGTAAAAGGAGGTTTGTACAACACGTCACTTTCTTTTCAGTATTGATATTTAGTATTATTTGTGGCTAATGATATTGGCGCCGTAAAATGGCCTCCAATATCGGCTTTTGTGTCCATGTAATGTGTTTAAAATATATATTTGTATAGCAGTACAGAAGATGTCTGTGCTTTATAAAAAGCCTAAACTTGCACTATTGACATCTATATATGAAGTCCTGACCTATTACTGGCTGTAACTCTCCCCCTGCTGCCTGATTTGCACTCTGATCATTCTTTCTGCTCTGCTCTCTGATCATTCTCTCTTCTTTCTGCTCTGCACTCTGATCATTCTTTCTGCTTTCTGCCCTGCACTCTGATCATTCTTTCTGCTCTGCACTCTGATCATTCTTTCTGCTCTGCACTCTGATCATTCTTTCTGCTCTGCACTCTGATCATTCTTTCTGCTCTGCACTCTGATCATTCTTTCTGCTCTGCACTCTGATCATTCTTTCTGCTCTGCACTCTGATCATTCTTTCTGCTCTGCACACTGATCATTCTTTCTGCTTTCTGCTCTGCACTCTGATCATTCTTTCTGCTCTGCACACTGATCATTCTTTCTGCTTTCTGCTCTGCACTCTGATCATTCTTTCTGCTCTGCACACTGATCATTCTTTCTGCTTTCCGCTCTGCACTCTGATCATTCTTTCTGCTCTGCACTCTGATCATTCTTTCTGCTCTGCACACTGATCATGCTTTCTGCTCTGCACTCTGATCATTCTTTCTGCTCTGCACTCTGATCATTCTTTCTGCTCTGCACACTGATCATTCTTTCTGCTTTCTGCTCTGCACTCTGATCATTCTTTCTGCTCTGCACTCTGATCATTCTTTCTGCTCTGCACTCTGATCATTCTTTCTGCTCTGCACACTGATCATTCTTTCTGCTTTCCGCTCTGCACTCTGATCATTCTTTCTGCTCTGCACTCTGATCATTCTTTCTGCTCTGCACACTGATCATTCTTTCTGCTTTCTGCTCTGCACTCTGATCATTCTTTCTGCTCTGCACTCTGATCATTCTTTCTGCTCTGCACTCTGATCATTCTTTCTGCTCTGCACACTGATCATTCTTTCTGCTTTCTGCTCTGCACTCTGATCATTCTTTCTGCTCTGCACACTGATCATTCTTTCTGCTTTCCGCTCTGCACTCTGATCATTCTTTCTGCTCTGCACTCTGATCATTCTTTCTGCTCTGCACACTGATCATTCTTTCTGCTTTCTGCTCTGCACTCTGATCATTCTTTCTGCTCTGCACTCTGATCATTCTTTCTGCTCTGCACTCTGATCATTCTTTCTGCTCTGCACACTGATCATTCTTTCTGCTTTCTGCTCTGCACTCTGATCATTCTTTCTGCTCTGCACTCTGATCATTTTTTCTGCTCTGCACACTGATCATTCTTTCTGCTTTCTGCTCTGCACTCTGATCATTCTTTCTGCTCTGCACTCTGATCATTCTTTCTGCTCTGCACACTGATCATTCTTTCTGCTTTCTGCTCTGCACTCTGATCATTCTTTCTGCTCTGCAATCTGATCACTTTTTCTGCTCTGCACACTGATCATTCTTTCTGCTTTCTGCTCTGCACTCTGATCATTCTTTCTGCTCTGCACTCTGATCATTCTTTCTGCTCTGCACACTGATCATTCTTTCTGCTTTCTGCTCTGCACTCTGATCATTCTTTCTGCTCTGCACTCTGATCATTCTTTCTGCTCTGCACTCTGATCATTCTTTCTGCTCTGCACACTGATCATTCTTTCTGCTCTGCACACTGATCATTCTTTCTGCTTTCTGCTCTGCACTCTGATCATTCTTTCTGCTCTGCACTCTGATCATTCTTTCTGCTCTGCACTCTGATCATTCTTTCTGCTCTGCACTCTGATCATTTTTTCTGCTCTGCACACTGATCATTCTTTCTGCTTTCTGCTCTGCACTCTGATCATTCTTTCTGCTCTGCACTCTGATCATTTTTTCTGCTCTGCACACTGATGATTCTTTCTGCTTTCTGCTCTGCACTCTGATCATTCTTTCTGCTCTGCACTCTGATCATTCTTTCTGCTCTGCACACTGATCATTCTTTCTGCTTTCTGCTCTGCACTCTGATCATTCTTTCTGCTCTGCACTCTGATCATTTTTTCTGCTCTGCACTCTGATCATTCTTTCTGCTTTCTGCTCTGCACTCTGATCATTCTTTCTGCTCTGCACACTGATCATTCTTTCTGCTTTCCGCTCTGCACTCTGATCATTCTTTCTGCTCTGCACTCTGATCATTCTTTCTGCTCTGCACACTGATCATTCTTTCTGCTTTCTGCTCTGCACTCTGATCATTCTTTCTGCTCTGCACTCTGATCATTCTTTCTGCTCTGCACTCTGATCATTCTTTCTGCTCTGCACACTGATCATTCTTTCTGCTTTCTGCTCTGCACTCTGATCATTCTTTCTGCTCTGCACTCTGATCATTTTTTCTGCTCTGCACACTGATCATTCTTTCTGCTTTCTGCTCTGCACTCTGATCATTCTTTCTGCTCTGCACTCTGATCATTCTTTCTGCTCTGCACACTGATCATTCTTTCTGCTTTCTGCTCTGCACTCTGATCATTCTTTCTGCTCTGCACTCTGATCATTCTTTCTGCTCTGCACTCTGATCATTCTTTCTGCTCTGCACTCTGATCATTCTTTCTGCTCTGCACACTGATCATTCTTTCTGCTCTGCACTCTGATCATTCTTTCTGCTCTGCACTCTGATCATTCTTTCTGCTCTGCACACTGATCATTCTTTCTGCTCTGCACTCTGATCATTCTTTCTGCTCTGCACTCTGATCATTCTTTCTGCTCTGCACACTGATCATTCTTTCTGCTTTCTGCTCTGCACTCTGATCATTCTTTCTGCTCTGCAATCTGATCACTTTTTCTGCTCTGCACACTGATCATTCTTTCTGCTTTCTGCTCTGCACTCTGATCATTCTTTCTGCTCTGCACTCTGATCATTCTTTCTGCTCTGCACACTGATCATTCTTTCTGCTTTCTGCTCTGCACTCTGATCATTCTTTCTGCTCTGCACTCTGATCATTCTTTCTGCTCTGCACTCTGATCATTCTTTCTGCTCTGCACACTGATCATTCTTTCTGCTCTGCACACTGATCATTCTTTCTGCTCTGCACTCTGATCATTCTTTCTGCTCTGCACACTGATCATTCTTTCTGCTTTCCGCTCTGCACTCTGATCATTCTTTCTGCTCTGCACTCTGATCATTCTTTCTGCTCTGCACTCTGATCATTCTTTCTGCTCTGCACTCTGATCATTCTTTCTGCTCTGCACACTGATCATTCTTTCTGCTTTCTGCTCTGCACTCTGATCATTCTTTCTGCTCTGCACTCTGATCATTCTTTCTGCTCTGCACTCTGATCATTCTTTCTTCTTTCTGCTCTGCACTCTGATCATTCTTTCTGCTCTGCACTCTGATCATTCTTTCTGCTCTGCACACTGATCATTCTTTCTGCTTTCTGCTCTGCACTCTGATCATTCTTTCTGCTCTGCACTCTGATCATTCTTTCTGCTCTGCACTCTGATCATTCTTTCTGCTCTGCACACTGATCATTCTTTCTGCTCTGCACACTGATCATTCTTTCTGCTTTCTGCTCTGCACTCTGATCATTCTTTCTGCTCTGCACTCTGATCATTCTTTCTGCTCTGCACTCTGATCATTCTTTCTGCTCTGCACTCTGATCATTCTTTCTGCTCTGCACTCTGATCATTCTTTCTGCTCTGCACTCTGATCATTCTTTCTGCTCTGCACTCTGATCATTCTTTCTGCTCTGCACACTGATCATTCTTTCTCCTCTGCACACTGATCATTCTTTCTCCTCTGCACTCTGATCATTCTTTCTGCTCTGCACTCTGATCATTCTTTCTGCTCTGCACACTGATCATTCTTTCTGCTCTGCACTCTGATCATTCTTTCTGCTCTGCACTCTGATCATTCTTTCTGCTCTGCACTCTGATCATTCTTTCTGCTCTGCACTCTGATCATTCTTTCTGCTCTGCACACTGATCATTCTTTCTGCTCTGCACACTGATCATTCTTTCTGCTTTCTGCTCTGCACTCTGATCATTCTTTCTGCTCTGCACTCTGATCATTCTTTCTGCTCTGCACTCTGATCATTCTTTCTGCTCTGCACACTGATCATTCTTTCTGCTCTGCACACTGATCATTCTTTCTGCTCTGCACACTGATCATTCTTTCTGCTCTGCACTCTGATCATTCTTTCTGCTCTGCACACTGATCATTCTTTCTTCTTTCCGCTCTGCACTCTGATCATTCTTTCTGCTCTGCACTCTGATCATTCTTTCTGCTCTGCACACTGATCATTCTTTCTGCTTTCTGCTCTGCACTCTGATCATTCTTTCTGCTCTGCACTCTGATCATTCTTTCTGCTCTGCACTCTGATCATTCTTTCTGCTCTGCACTCTGATTATTCTTTCTGCTCTGCACACTGATCATTCTTTCTGCTCTGCACACTGATCATTCTTTCTGCTCTGCACTCTGATCATTCTTTCTGCTCTGCATACTGATCATTCTTTCTGCTTTCCGCTCTGCACTCTGATCATTCTTTCTGCTCTGCACTCTGATCATTCTTTCTGCTCTGCACTCTGATCATTCTTTCTGCTCTGCACTCTGATCATTCTTTCTGCTCTGCACTCTGATCATTCTTTCTGCTCTGCACACTGATCATTCTTTCTGCTCTGCACACTGATCATTCTTTCTGCTTTCTGCTCTGCACTCTGATCATTCTTTCTGCTCTGCACTCTGATCATTCTTTCTGCTCTGCACTCTGATCATTCTTTCTGCTCTGCACACTGATCATTCTTTCTGCTTTCCGCTCTGCACACTGATCATTCTTTCTGCTTTCCGCTCTGCACTCTGATAATTCTTTCTGCTCTGCACTCTGATCATTCTTTCTGTTTTCCGCTCTTCACACTGATCATTCTTTCTGCTCTGCACTCTGATCATTCTTTCTGCTCTGCACACTGATCATTCTTTCTGCTTTCCGTTTTGCACTCTGATCATGCTTTCTGCTCTACACTCTGATCATTCTTTCTATTTTCCGCTCTGCACACTGATCATTCTTTCTGCTCTGCACACTGATCATTCTTTCTGCTCTGCACTCTGATCATTCTTTCTGCTCTGCACTCTGATCATTCTTTCTGGTTTCCGCTCTGCACACTGATCATTCTTTCTGCTCTGCACACTGATCATTCTTTCTGCTCTGCACTCTGATCATTCTTTCTGCTCTGCACTCTGATCATTCTTTCTGCTCTGCACTCTGACTTTCATTCGGCTCTGCACTCTGATCTTTCATTCGGCTGCCCACCCATTTCTCTGATTTTTCGTTCGCCTGCACTGGTCTTTCATTATGCTCTGCACTCTGATCTTTCATTATGCTCTGCACTCTGATCATTCTTTCTGCTCTGCACTCTGATCATTCTTTCTGCTCTGCACACTGATCATTCGTTCTGCTTTCTGCTCTGCACTCTGATCATTCTTTCTGCTCTGCACTCTGATCATTCTTTCTGCTCTGCACTCTGATCATTCTTTCTGCTTTCTGCTCTGCACTCTGATCATTCTTTCTGCTTTCTGCTCTGCACTCTGATCATTCTTTCTGCTCTGCACACTGATCATTCTTTCTGCTTTCCGCTCTGCACACTGATCATTCTTTCTGCTTTCCGCTCTGCACTCTGATCATTCTTTCTGCTCTGCACTCTGATCATTCTTTCTGTTTTCCGCTCTTCACACTGATCATTCTTTCTGCTCTGCACTCTGATTATTCTTTCTGTTTTCCGCTCTTCACACTGATCATTCTTTCTGCTCTGCACTCTGATCATTCTTTCTGCTCTGCACACTGATCATTCTTTCTGCTTTCCGTTTTGCACTCTGATCATTCTTTCTGCTCTGCACTCTGATCATTCTTTCTGTTTTCCGCTCTGCACACTGATCATTCTTTCTGCTCTGCACACTGATCATTCTTTCTGCTCTGCACTCTGATCATTCTTTCTGCTCTGCACTCTGACTTTCATTCGGCTCTGCACTCTGATCTTTCATTCGGCTGCCCACCCAGCACTCTGATTTTTCGTTCGCCTGCACTGGTCTTTCATTATGCTCTGCACTCTGATCTTTCATTATGCTCTGCACTCTGGTCATTCTTTCTGCTCTGCACTCTGATCTTTTTTTCTGCTCTCTGATCTGCACTCTGATCTTTCATTCTGCTGCCCACCCTGCACTCTGATCATTCTTTCTGCTTTCCGCTCTGCACTCTGATCATTCTTTCTGCTTTCCGCTCTTCAAACTGATCATTCTTTCTGCTTTCCGCTCTGCACTCTGATCATTCTTTCTGCTCTGCAGTCTGACTTTTTATTCGGCTCTGCACTCTGATCTTTCATTCGGCTGCCCACCCTGCATTCTGATCATTCTTTCTGCTTTCCGCTCTGCACTCTGATCATTCTTTCTGCTTGCCGCTCTGCACTCTGATCATTCTTTCTGCTTTCCGCTCTTCACCCTGATAATTCTTTCTGCTTTCCGCTCTGCACTCTGATCATTCTTTTTGTTTTCCGCTCTCTGCACTCTGATCATTCTTTCTGATTTCCGCTCTGCACTCTGATCATTCTTTCTGATTTCCGCTCTGCACTCTGATCATTCTTTCTGCTTTCCGCTCTGCACTCTGATCTTTCATTCTGCTTTCCGCTCTGCACTCTGATCATTCTTTCTGCTCTGCACTCTGATCATTCTTTCTGCTTTCCGCTCTGCACTCTGATCATTCTTTCTGCTTTCCGCTCTGCACTCTGATCATTCTTTCTGCTTTCCGCTCTTCACACTGATTATTCTTTCTGCTTTCCGCTCTGCACACTGATCATTCTTGCTGCTGCCCACCCTGCACTTTGATCTTTTATTCGGCTGCCTGCCCTGCACTTTGATCTTTTATTCGGCTGCCCGCCCTGCATTCTGATCTTTCATGCGGCTGCCCGCCCTGCACTCTGATCTTTCATGCTGCTGCCCGCCCTGCACTCTGATCTTTTATGCTGCTGCCCGCCCTGCACTCTGATCTTTCATGCTGCTGCCCGCCCTGCACTCTGATCTTTCATGCTGCCGCCCGCCCTGCACTCTGATCTTTCATGCAGCTGCCCGCCCTGCACTCTGATCTTTCATGCTGCTGCCCGCCCTGCACTCTGATCTTTCATGCTGCCTCCCGCCCTGCACTCTGATCTTTCATGCTGCCTCCCGCCCTGCACTCTGATCTTTCATGCTGCCTCCCGCCCTGCACTCTGATCTTTCATGCTGCCTCCCGCCCTGCACTCTGATCTTTCATGCTGCTGCCCGCCCTGCACTCTGATCTTTCATGCTGCTGCCCGCCCTGCACTCTGATCTTTCATGCTGCTGCCCGCCCTGCACTCTGATCTTTCATGCTGCTGCCCGCCCTGCACTCTGATCTTTCATGCTGCTGCCCACTCTGCACTCTGATCTTTCATGCTGCTGCCCACCCTGCACTCTGATCTTTCATGCTGCTGCCCACCCTGCACTCTGATCTTTCATGCTGCTGCCCACCCTGCACTCTGATCTTTCATGCTGCTGCCCACTCTGCACTCTGATCTTTCATGCTGCTGCCCACCTTGCACTCTGATCTTTCATGCTGCTGCCCACCCTGCACTCTGATCTTTCATGCTGCTGCCCACCCTGCACTCTGATCTTCTATTTGGCTGCCCACTTTGCACTTTCTTTCCTTAAGGCAAATTCCTCGGGCAGTAAATCCTGACTCCGGCGACCCAGAAGAGGGCCCGGGGGGGCTTTTAGGCATAATTCTGGGGGCAGAAATGAGAACGGGGGAGTGACAAGCATCAAGAAAGTTTCTCTTACTATTTTCACATCTGGTATCCTTTAAGAAGATGGACTAGTTCTGAAACCTGTTGGTAAGAGGTTCAGGGTGTCAAAATCGTAATTTTGTGGTGGCTGCATAGAAAAAGAAAGTATTTTATAGTATATTCTACTCTGGGGCAAAGGTATTTCTATATATGGTCGTGTATACAGGGATTTTAAATTTAGCAGAATTTTGTGATCATGGTCCATTAAATGGTAAATCCTGGTTACTACCATAGAAAACCCTCCTGGTGCAAATTCCTGGCCCTCTGCCAGTGAGGGCCCATGTAAAAACTTCAAAAATAAAAAACTGCAGATGTTTTAAAAATAGCTTTGATGATATTGTTTTAGCCACATGGGACCCCTCTACCAGTAAGGCTGTTAAAGGGAACTGAGCAGAAGGGTTTTTTAATTAAATGAACCTCCCTATAAGGGACATAATAGAGTGTGCCGTTTGGTTGAGTCTCACCATTTACATAAATATGGGATGCGCTATCTTCTCCATCCGACCGGCCACATCCGCTGAATTTTGTAGTTCCTAGCAATGTCTCTTGTCTGCCGTAGTGCATGGTGGGAGATGTAGGCCTTTAACGTGAGAGCATCTCTGTACTCGCATCCACGGACTACATCTCCCAGCGTGCATTACGGTGCCTGAGTCACAGCTGGGAATTAAAAAAACCAGCAGATGCAGCCTGTCTGGCGGAGTAGATAATGCGTCCCATACTGGGCGGGGGCCAGAGCAGCTGCACCCTGTAGGTAAGTAGGGAGGCTCACCCCGAGTCGTCTCTGCAGTGCAACATACACTGTACAATTATTATTTCGTATTTATATATTATTATTATTTAGGATTTATATAGCGCCGACATATTATGCAGCGCTGTACAGTGTGTATATATATATATATATATATATATATCTTGTCACTAACTGTCCCTCAAAGGAGCTCACAATCTAATCCCTACCATTGCCATATATCTATATTATGTAGTGTAAGTACTGTAGTCTAGGGCCAATTAACTTATCCATATGTTTTTGGAATGTGGGAGGAAACCGGAATGTCCGGAGGAAACCCACACAGACACGGGGAGAACATACAAACTCTTTGCAGATAGTGCCCTGGCTGGGATTCGAACCAGGGACCCAGCGCTGCAAGGCGAGAGAGCTAACCACTACGCCACTGTGCTACCCAAATGCATTAGCATTTAGCACATCACACAAGCATAAGGTAATCTGGCCCTAGCTCACTCCTGTTTTCATAACAGTACAGGGTTTGTGGCCATATTGATTTTTGCATTTCAGTAGCTTCAGCAGGAAGTTACAACAGCCAACACAGAAGTAAAGGTACAAAAATATATTCAATATACACCCTATGTTCCTTAGATATTGCTGCAACAACTGCTGTGTACACAGTTTGTAAGGATGAAGACTGCATGTTGTGCCTATGAGAAGCACTTTAAAGAGACACTGTAACGTCAAAAAGATCCCCTGGGGGGTACTCACCTCGGGTGGGGGAAGCCTCCGGATCCTAATGAGGCTTCCCACGCCGTCCTCTGTCCCACGGGGGTCTCGCTGCAGCCCTCCGAACAGCCGGCGACAGAGCCGACTGTCAGTTCAATATTTATCTTTGCAGGCTCCAGCGGGGGCGCTGTGGCTGCTCTCGGCTCCGAACTACACGGAAATACCCGATCTCAGTCGGGTCCGCTCTACTGCGCAGGCGCCGGAAACTTGCGCCTGCGCAGTAGAGCAGATCCGACGGCGATCGGGTATTTCCGTGTGGTTTGGAGCCGACAGCCGTCGGAGCGCCTGCGCAGGAGCCAGGAAGGTAAATATTGATGTCATTATTCTCGGAGGGCTGCAGCGAGACCCCTGAGGGACGGAGGACGGCGTGGGAAGCCTCATTAGGATCCGGAGGCTTCCCCCACCCGAGGTGAGTACCCCCCAGGGGATGTTTTGATGTTACAGATCCTCTTTAAAGGGACACTGTAGGGGGGGTCAGGGGAAAAATGAGCTGAAGTTACCCGGGACTTCTAATGGTCCCCCGCAGGCATCCTGTGCCCGCGCAGCCACTCACCAATGCTCCAGCCACGCCTCTGGTTCACTTCTGGAATTTCAGACTTTAAAGTCTGAAAACCACTGCGCCTGCGTTGCCGTGTCCTCACTCCCGCTGATGGCACCAGGAGCGCACAGCGCAGGCATAGATCATACTGGGACTGCGCAGTACGCTCCTGGTGACATCAGGGGAAGCGAGGACACGACAACGCAGGCGCAATGGTTGTCAGACTTTAAAGTCTGAAATTCCAGAAGTGAACCAGAGGCGGGGCCGGAGCATTGGGGAGTGGCTGCGCGGGCACAGGATGTCTGTGGGGGACCATTAGAAGTCACGGGTAACTTCAACTCATTTTCCCTACAGTATCCCTTTAAACGGGAGTCCTATGTGAGGGAGAAGAGTACACTTCCGGAAAGACATTTTCTGAACTCTGCAAAAAACAACCAATTGTAATTTGGGGTAACAAAGTGGAATTTAGAAAAGTGTTTCCTCTCTCCTTAGTTCTAATGATCAGCAGCAGCACTCTTGAAGAAATATCTCTATTCAGACACGTAATCAAAATCTAATTACGTGTCTGAATAAAGAGCTTTTTCTTCAAGAGTGGTGCTGCTGATCTTTGTTACTTGAATTGGCGACACTTAGGCATCAGGGTCATATCAGCTTTAGCACACTCTATCTCCACTGTGTGTTCTAATGTAAAGTCTCAGTTAACATGTTAATCAGCGTCAATTTTAAATATTATTATTTTTGCGGTTTACCAATTTTCTTCCAAAATATGTATTAACAAACCACTCCAGCAAAAAAAAAAAAAAAAAAGTAAGCAGTTAAAATCTGGCAAAACCGAGAGGTTTTGGACTAGTTCATCTCCTCATGGGAGATTCTCAGGGTTTTCTTTGTTTTCAAACCATTTCCTGAATGGCAGTTGCTCAGTCTGACAAAATAGTGCGGGGGAGAAGGGAGGCCGGCTGGTGTTTTACTATTTTAGCCGTTAAAACTGACATTCCGGAAAAACCCTGAGAATCCTCCAAGAAGAGATGGACTAGTCCAAAACCAGTTGGTTCTGCCCGATTTTAACTGCTTACTTTTTACAGCTGGAGGGGTCCTTTAACCACCTTAGCGGTATGGACGAGCTCAGCTCATCCATTACCGCCAGAGGGTGCCGCTCAGGCCCTGCTGGGCCGATTTTGATTAAGTAAAGTGCAGCACACGCAGCCGGCACTTTGGCAGCCGCGTGTGCTGCCTGATCGCCGCCGCCTGAGCCCTGCGCAGCCGGAACAAATAGTTCCGGCCAGCGCTAAGGGCTGGATCGGAGGCGGCTGACGTCAGGACGTCGGCTGACGTCCATGACGTCACTCCGCTCGTCGCCATGGCGACGAAGTAAGCAAAACACGGAAGGCCGCAATGAGTTACTTTTGGCCGCCGGAGGCGATCACAAGAACGCCTCCGGAGCGCCCTCTAGTGGGCTTTCATGCAGCCAACTTTCAGTTGGCTGCATGAAATAGTTTTTTTTTTATTTAAAAAAAACTCTCCCGCAGCCGCCCTGGCGATCTTAATAGAACGCCAGGGTGGTTAACTAAACTTTTCAAACTGAGAAACCCATTGTGTATCCTTGGTTTCCTACAGCTGTGCACCTGTACAGACAGGCTTGAGGCCTGGAATCCACTAGAGCGATTCTGTGAGAGTTTAGTGAGCGATTCAAACCGCTAGCGATTTCCCTAAACGCTCAGCTAATGTTAATGAATGGTCCAAATGCCACTGGAGCGATTGGGATTACCAAATCGCAAAACGCAGGACATGCAGCATTTTTAACGTTAGCGTTTCTGCAATGTAAAGTATATAAACGCTGGCATAATTGCTCATCAAAACAGAGCGATTTTGCTAGCGTTTTGAAGTTACTGCACACTGTAAAATAATTAAAATTAATTGAAAGGAACAATCAGAATTAAAAACGCTAATCGCTACACAATTGCTGGCAAAAAACTTGCACTTTTTAAAATCGCTGCCAAAAACGCTCATGAAATGGCTTACAAAACGCTAGCAATAGCGATTTGTAGTGGGTTCCAGGCCTAAAGCAATCTTGAAAAGGCATAAAAAGGTTTAAACGATACCTCGTTAGTGGGAAACCTGGATAACGCAGTCTTCCTGGATCCCTCTCCATGTCAAGCCTTGGGTCAAATAGGCTTCTTCTGGCTAGAACTGCGGCGTGAACAAGCACAGCCGTACTAAGCATGCATGACTAAGGTTTGGGCATGCCTAGTAGAGGGAAGCACTTGTGCACAAAGGAAGAAGAATCTGTACACAAGCTCCTCCTGGGCATGTGCGGACCATACTAGTGCATGCCCAGTGTGGATTCACTCGTCCTCTGCTGCGCTCCCAGCCAGGGCGTACATTTGAATACGGCGCTGGTAGACTTGGGCGCAGGATCCAGCTGTTAAATGGCTGGTCCTGCTTCTGCACAAGTCCGGGGCGTTTTAATTACTATTCCCCCTCCAGGCCGACATGGATAGTGGGGGAATGAAATAATTCGGCTTCCAGCGATTGCTGGAGGCCGAATTATTGTGTTTTTTAAACAACTTCGGCTCCGTCTTCTGACGGAGCCGACCTTCCTCACTGAGCGCCGCTATAGACTGATTCCCATTACAGTCTATGGCGGCGCTGGCTGCGCCCAAAGCTAGCAGCGCTGAAAAGCACTGCTCCGCAGCCAGGAGATAACGAGTGACCCAGGGCTGGTATGGTTACCTGGGAAGGATTCGGGAAGCCTCTAGGATATCCAGGAGCTTCACATTAATAAGGCAAGTATCTAACATTTACTTTATGAACTGCTTGAAACCTATAGTAGTTACCTGTAGGAAGAATTAGGTGTTATCACTTATTTTCAGTGAACCTCAAGTCCCCTGCTTCCTCCTGTAGACACATGGTTTATTTAAAGCGGATCCGAGATGAAAAACTAACTATAACAAGTAACTTGTCTCTATATGTTATCTAAAGTTTACATCGTTTACTCAGCAAATTTAGCTGCAAACAGCTTCAACAGTTTATGATTATTTATTCCTGTGATACAATGAGGGCAGCCATGTTCTGTTTGTCACAGGCTGAGGGCTGGAGATGCTATCAGCTTGCCTGTGTGTAAATTCAGCCTCTGAAGCGGCGGTGGGGTAACAGAGGATTGATGAGGACCAGCGGGGGGGGGGGGGGGGGGGGGGGGGGGTTGTTGGCTGGTAGAAGCCTCAGATAACTGAAACTCTTTATTTACGACCATTTAGATTCACTTTAAGGGCCCTTTTCCACTAGCAATCGCTAGCGTTCACGCTGAACGCTAGCGATTGCTGAATCGCAATTAGCGGCGATAACCCCGACGTTCGCGGCCGCGATTTTGCTATGCTATGCATTGCATAGCAAAATCGCGGCAAATATCGCTCCGCCGCACGTTCGCGTTCCCGACAAAAACGAATCGCGGTAGTGGAAATGACCTACCGCGATTCCTATGTTAAAAAGCAAACCGTAGCGATTGTAAAATCGCTAGCGGTTTGCGTTTTTGCGATTCAGCCAGCGCAAACGCGCTGGTGGAAAAGGGCCCTAAAGCAGTAGGATCAGCCATACTATTCCAGGGAAAAAAAAACACATATATAAGTAGATAAATACTTGATCTTACATGACACATGTATTGTACTGTCCACATTTTGATTTCAGTGATTGTTCTAAAGTAAATGACGAGAATTCTGTTCCTGGTGGGGGCCATGTCTTTTGCCCACAGTTAAGGCTAACTCGTGATGTCATTTCTGCCCTTTACTTTTTTTCTTTTCTCCTCCAATTGCTGAGTCACCTCAGCCTTGCTTGTAAACACAAGTGAGAAAAGGATCGTGTTTCAGATAGGCAACTAGGCAGGGAAATAAAGGGAAGAGGAGGAATATATTATAGATAAAAAGAACCCCCAGCATGCAATTCTTTGGCACCGACTACTAAAGAGCCAGGGATACTGTAGGGTGGTCGGGGGAAAATGAGTTGAACTTACCCGGGGCTTCTAATGGTCCCCCGCAGACATCCTGTGTTGGCGCAGCCACTCCCCAATGCTCCGGCCCCGCCTCCAGTTCACTTCTGGAATTTCTGACTTTAAAGTCAGAAAACCACTGCGCCTGCATTGCTGTGTCCTTGTTCCCGCTGATGTCACCAGGAGTGTATTGCGCAGACACAGACCATACTGGGCCTGCGCTGTGCGCTTTTGGTGACATCAGCGGGATCGAGGACATGGCAACGCAGGCGCAGTGGTTTTCTGACTTTAAAGTCAGAAATTCCAGAAGTGAACTGGAGGCGGGGCCAGAGCATCGGTGAGTGTGATAACTCCAAATCATAACAGCAGAAAACGTTTTGAATGCAGAATTAGCATCTTTATCACTTAATACACTCAGACCAGTTGCTGTTGAAATTTGATTTTTATGGTGACTATACCGCTTTAACCTCTTGACGACCAGCTAACGGCGATTGGCGTAAACTGGTCGTCTGCGGGTTACCATGGAAACGGCCGCTCGATCGAGCGGCCTTTCCATGTCAGTTCACGGAGGGTGTCTCCGTGAACAGCCGGAGAGCCGCCGATGGCGGCTCGCCGGCAAAATGTAAACAGGCGGGGAAGAAATCCCCGCTGTTTACATCATACGGCGCTGCTTCGCAGCAGCGCCGTAAGGCAGATCGGCGATCCCCGGCCTCTGATTGGCCGGGGATCGCCGGCATATGATAGGCTGAAGCCTATCCTTCAATGCGCAGGACGGAAATTCGTCCTGCGCAGCACACAGGGGAAGGGAGAGGGATCAGACCCCCCCAGCAGGACATCCCCCTAGTGGGAAAAAAAGGGGGGGTAGTCTGATCGCCCTGCTGCACTCCTGATCGGTGCTGCGGGCTGTAGAGCCCACGCAGCACCGATCAGTGTAAAATCCCCTGGTCGGCAAGTGGTTAAAGCACACCTGTAGTATGAGATATGGAGGCTGCCATATTAATTTCATTTTTAACACAGAAGATTGTCTGGCTTGTCCTGCTGACCCTCTGTGCCTGTGGCTAATACTCTTGACCATGGACCCTGAACAAGCATGCAGATCAGGTGTTTCTAACTGATGTGTGATTGGATTAGCCACTTGCTTGTTTCAGGTGTGTTATTCAGACACTACTGCAGCCAAAACGATCAACAACTGGTATGAATTCAAAGGAAATGAATATAGCAGCACCCGTATCCCTCTCACCTCGGGTTCCCTTTAAGTTTCACATGGTAACACCTGATCCACCTGCCCTCTAGCTGACATGGATGGGAGTCAAAATGAGCAGTAGGAAATAAAGCTATTGTCAACCATTTTGCTTTTATAAACTTTATATTGTTATCAACTTAATTCCTTTTAGAATGTCTTGAGTGTTTAGGTTTTTCTGAATATTGCACAATGAATTCCATTGCTTATCTTGCGATATACATTTATACCCTATTTTAGTTATTAATTGGCCATGGCAAAATCTTACCTTACCTTGATTGACATTCTTAAAGGATACCCGAACTGACGTGTGACATGATGAGGTAGACGTGTATGTACAGTGCCTAGCACACAAATAACTAGGCTGTGTTCCTTTTTTTCTTTCTCTGCCTGAAAGAGTTGAATATCAGGTATGTAAGTGGCTGACTCAGTCCTGACTCAGACAGGAAGTGACTACAGTGTGACTCTCACTGATAAGAAATTCCAACTATAAAACACTTTTCTTGCAGACAATGTCTTCTGAGAGCAAGAAAGAGATAAAAATGGGAATTTCTTATCAGTGAGGGTCACACTGTAGTCACTTCCTGTCTGAGTCAGGACTGAGTCAGCCACTTACATACCTGATGTTTAACTCTTTCAGGCAGAGAAAGAAAAAAAGGAACACAGCCTAGTTATTTGTGTGCTAGGCACTGTACATACAAGTCTATCTCATCATGTCGCTTCGGGTATCCTTTAAATGTATCAGACGCTGGCATCTTTATTGCTGGCAAGGTGAATCCTGGTGGAATAGTTTTTATTTCCTTAGTGAAGTGAGCAGGAATATCACGTGATCTCCCAGGGTGCACTGGGGAGAAGGCTGTGTGACCCCCTAGACGCAGTGTTTCCCAACCCTGTCCTCAAGGCCCACCAACAGTGCATGTTTTGTAAGAATCCACAGAGGCAGTTAATCAGCTCTGCTGAGACACTAATTACCTCACCTGTGAATGTTTGTGGTTTTCTGCAAAACATGTACTGTTGGTGGGCCTTCAGGACAGGGTTGGGGAACTCTGCCCTAGAGACTATACATTGCTGGGAGTGCAGGGCTACACACCAATATACAGCAATTTGTAGAAGAAAGAAGTAGCTCTGATGCCGAAACCATGAACGTTAAAGTAAAAATGGGTATCCTGCTTGATTTATTACTTTTTGCTATATGTCATTAGGTTTAGGCCAGTCCATCTCCTCATGGGAGATTCTTAGGATTTTCTTTTTCAGCAGCATTTCCTGAACAGCAGTTTAAATGCCAAAATGGTAAGATACCAGCCGGCCTCCCTAATCACTTGCATATTATTTTGTCAGTTAGACTTTGCAATTGCTGTTCAGGAAATGCTGTTGAAAACAAAAAAAAAACCTGAGGCCTGGAACCCACTACAAAACACTATCGCTAATCGCAATCGCTAGCATTTTTCTATGAGCAGTTTGTAAGAGATTTCATTAACGTTTTAGGGAGCAATTTTAAAAAGTGTAATCAATTTGCCAGCGGTTGTGTAGCGATTAGCGTTATAAAGTCTGATTGGTCCTTTCAATTAATTTTGTTACTGTGTGCAGTAACTTTAAAACGCTAGCAAAATCTCACCGTGCAGGTTTTGATGAACGATTACGCCAGCGATGATATACTTTACATTGAAGCGCAAACGCTAACAAAATGCTGCATGTCCTGCGTTTGCGATTTTGCTAATCGCAATCGCTTCTGTGGAATTTGCACCATCCATTTACATTGGCCGAGCGTTTAGGGAAATCGCTAGCGATTTCTCACGCTCCCTAAACGCTCAAAAAATCGCTCTATTCGGTTCCAGCCCTGAGACTCCCCCATGATGAGATGCACTAGCCCAAAACCTGTTGGTTCTGTCAGATTTTAACTGCATATTTATTTTGGTCCTTTTTAAAGCGGGATTGTCACCATAAAAATCAAATTTCAACAGCAACTGGTCTGAGTGTATTGGGTGATAACGATGCTAATCCTGCATTCAAAACTTTTTCTGCAGTTATGGTTTGGCGTTATCACATACCTTAGGAGCACTGGCCCTTTAGTAGCCATTGCCAAACAGTTGCATGCTGGGAGGGGGGGGGGGGGGCTTTTCATCTATGATATATTCCTCCTTTTCCCATTACAGTATATTCTGGTGTATAAGACTACTTTTGAAACCTTGAAAATCATCTGAAGAGTCAGGGGTCGTCTTATACGCCGGGTGTCATTGATGCCGGGTGATGCGCCCTGTCTTGTTACCGACTCTAAAATCTTGCTGCTGAGGACTGTAGTGAAGCAGCGCAGGCACACATGTGCGAGATCTGAGAGGCAGAGAAGGAGGTAAATAGGATACAAGGGCGGGCCAGATGGGTGAAAGAGGCGTGTTTTATGGACACTGCGCAATCTATTCTTCCATACCGCTCTGATAAAAAGGGAGACACGGAGAGTTGACCTTAGGAAGAGTTGACCAATCCAACCAGTCAATTGACTATATACTGTTATATACTAGGTACCACATACAGTACAGCACCGGTATCTGTGCATACATAGCACCAGTATATGATGATTTTTTTTATTTGGTGTGCGTTGGAAGAGGGGTAGTCTTATACAGCGAGTATATCCCAAACTCTATATTTTAAATGGAAAGTTGGGGGGTCGTCTTATACGCCCAGTCGTCTTGTAAGCCGGAATATACGGTATTTCCCTGCCTAGCTGAATCATGATCCTCTGATCACTTGTGTTTACAAGCAAGGCTGAGGTGACTCAGCGATTGGAGGAGAAAAGAAAAAAAAGTTAAAGGAAGAAATTACATCAGGATTTAGCCACAAACTATGTGGGCAAAAAGACATGGTTCCCACCAGGAACATAATTCTCTTCATTTACTATATACAATTCACTGAAATCAAACCGTGGACAGTACAATACATGTGTTATGCAAGTAGATCAAGTATTTATGTACTTATAGTGTATGTGTTTTTTTTCCCTGGCAGTATGGCTTATCCTCCTGCTTTAAGCAGGGCTAGTGTGCAATCTTGTTGACTCTCTTGTTATTATTGGCTGTTGCAGCCAACGATCCTGTTTGCTGATTGGAGGATGACTGCAGTCTCATTTCCTGTTCTGTGTCACAGGCTGATGAAAGCTTCCGTTGCAGAAACCTTTCTGAAAATTTGTCATGCTGATCCTCTACTTTGTGTCAACAGGTCACCTGATCTGCGTGATTGTTCCAGATGAGGCTGGGAGCACACTCGGATGTGCACAAATCCATGTGTTTTCCGCATTTTACATTCCTGCATTTTTCAGTGTGTTTTTTTGAATGCTTTGGCCATTGTTGTTTTTGGTGTGTTTGCGGTTTGCGCCTTTTCAATATTTTTCCCTTTTCAATGAAGTAAACTGCAATATCAGGTTAATTTAATAATAATTGCATTAAAAACGCATGTAAAATACATGGAGTTTTAGACGCATTTTACAGAAATGTGCAGCAAGTTGTGCATTTTGAAAAAACATGTTGTCAAATGCATATATATGCATTTTTTGGGAGGGGGGGTGTTATATGGTCCATAGACCTTCATTAAGGGAAATAGGAGTAGGTTGGGTACGGTAGCCTCTGTATATGTCACACTAGCAGCACTCTGTAGCCTGGGAGTAGGTTGGGTACGGTAGCCTCTGTATATGTCACACCAGCAGCACTCTGTAGCCTGGGAGTAAGTTGGGTAAGTTAGCCTCTGTATATGTCACACTAGCAGCACTCTGTAGCCTGGGAGTAGGTTGGGTATGGTAGCATCTGTATATGTCACACTAGCAGCACTCTGTAGCCTGGGAGTAGGTTGGGTACGGTACCCTCTGTATATGTCACACTAGCAGCACTCTGTAGCCTGGGAGTAGGTTGGGTACGGTAGCCTCTGTATATGTCACACTAGCAGCACTCTGTAGCCTGGGAGTAGGTCGGGCACGGTAGCCTCTGTATATGTCACACTAGCAGCACTCTGTAGCCTGGGAGTAGGTTGGGTATGGTAGCATCTGTATATGTCACACTAGCAGCACTCTGTAGCCTGGGAGTAGGTTGGGTACGGTAGCCTCTGTATATGTCACACTAGCAGCACTCTGTAGCCTGGGAGTAGGTTGGGTATGGTAGCCTCTGTATATGTCACACTAGCAGCACTCTGTAGCCTGGGAGTAGGTTGGGTACGGTAGCCTCTGTATATGTCACACTAGCAGCACTCTGTAGCCTGGGAGTAGGTCGGGCACGGTAGCCTCTGTATATGTCACACTAGCAGCACTCTGTAGCCTGGGAGTAGGTTGGGTACGGTAGCCTCTGTATATGTCACACTAGCAGCACTCTGTAGCCTGGGAGTAGGTTGGGGATGGTAGCATCTGTATATGTCACACTAGCAGCACTCTGTAGCCTGGGAGTAGGTTGGGTATGGTAGCCTCTGTATATGTCACACTAGCAGCACTCTGTAGCCTAGGAGTAGGTCAGGTATGGTAGCCTCTGTATATGTCACACTAGCATCACTCTGTAGCCTGGGAGTAGGTTGGGTACGGTAGCCTCTGTATATGTCACACTAGCAGCACTCTGTAGCCTGGGAGTAGGTTAGGTATGGTAGCATCTGTATATGTCACACTAGCAGCACTCTGTAGCCTGGGAGTAGGTTAGGTATGGTAGCCTCTGTATATGTCACACTAGCAGCACTCTGTAGCCTGGGAGTAGGTTAGGTATGGTAGCATCTGTATATGTCACACTAGCAGCACTCTGTAGCCTGGGAGTAGGTTGGGTATGGTAGCATCTGTATATGTCACACTAGCAGCACTCTGTAGCCTGGGAGTAGGTTAGGTATGGTAGCCTCTGTATATGTCACACTAGCAGCACTCTGTAGCCTGGGAGTAGGTTAGGTATGGTAGCATCTGTATATGTCACACTAGCAGCACTCTGTAGCCTGGGAGTAGGTTAGGTATGGTAGCATCTGTATAGGTCACACTAGCAGCACTCTGTAGCCTGGGAGTAGGTTGGGTATGGTAGCATCTGTATATGTCACACTAGCAGCACTCTGTAGCCTGGGAGTAGGTTAGGTATGGTAGCCTCTGTATATGTCACACTAGCAGCACTCTGTAGCCTGGGAGTAGGTTGGGTATGGTAGCATCTGTATATGTCACACTAGCAGCACTCTGTAGCCTGGGAGTAGGTTGGGTACGGTAGCCTCTGTATATGTCACACTAGCAGCACTCTGTAGCCTGGGAGTAGGTTGGGTACTGTAGCCTCTGTATATGTCACACTAGCAGCACTCTGTAGCCTGGGAGTAGGTCGGGCACGGTAGCCTCTGTATATGTCACACTAGCAGCACTCTGTAGCCTGGGAGTAGGTTGGGGATGGTAGCATCTGTATATGTCACACTAGCAGCACTCTGTAGCCTGGGAGTAGGTTGGGTATGGTAGCCTCTGTATATGTCACACTAGCAGCACTCTGTAGCCTGGGAGTAGGTCAGGTATGGTAGCCTCTGTATATGTCACACTAGCATCACTCTGTAGCCTGGGAGTAGGTTGGGTATGGTAGCATCTGTATATGTCACACTAGCAGCACTCTGTAGCCTGGGAGTAGGTTAGGTATGGTAGCATCTGTATATGTCACACTAGCAGCACTCTGTAGCCTGGGAGTAGGTCGGGTATGGTAGCCTCTGTATATGTCACACTAGCAGCACTCTGTAGCCTGGGAGTAAGTTGGGTAAGGTATCCTCTGTATATGTCACACTAGCAGCACTCTGTAGCCTGGGAGTAGGTTGGGTACGGTAGCCTCTGTATATGTCACACTAGCAGCACTCTGTAGCCTGGGAGTAGGTCGGGCACGGTAGCCTCTGTATATGTCACACTAGCAGCACTCTGTAGCCTGGGAGTAGGTTGGGGATGGTAGCATCTGTATATGTCACACTAGCAGCACTCTGTAGCCTGGGAGTAGGTTGGGTATGGTAGCCTCTGTATATGTTACACTAGCAGCACTCTGTAGCCTGGGAGTAGGTTGGGTATGGTAGCATCTGTATATGTCACACTAGCAGCACTCTGTAGCCTGGGAGTAGTCGGGTACGGTAGCCTCTGTATATGTCACACTAGCAGCACTCTGTAGCCTGGGAGTAATTTGGGTACGGTAGCCTCTGTATATGTCACACTAGCAGCACTCTGTAGCCTGGGAGTAAGTTGGGTAAGGTATCCTCTGTATATGTCACAACAGCAGCACTCTGTAGCCTGGGAGTAGGTCGGGTGCGGTAGCCTCTGTATATGTCACACTAGCAGCACTCTGTAGCCTGGGAGTAAGTTGGGTACGGTAGCCTCTGTATATGTCACACTAGCAGCACTCTGTAGCCTGGGAGTAGGTCGGGTGCGGTAGCCTGTGTATATGTCACACTAGCAGCACTCTGTAGCCTGGGAGTAGGTTGGGTATGGTAGCATCTGTATATGTCACACTAGCAGCGCTCTGTAGCCTGGGAGTAGGTCAGGTACGGTAGCCTCTGTATATGTCACACTAGCAGCACTCTGTAGCCTGGGAGTAGGTTGGGTACGGTAGCCTCTGTATATGTCACACTAGCAGCACTCTGTAGCCTGGGAGTAAGTTGGGTAAGGTAGCCTCTGTATATGTCACAACAGCAGCACTCTGTAGCCTGGGAGTAGGTTGGGTACGGTAGCCTCTGTATATGTCACACTAGCAGCACTCTGTAGCCTAGGAGTAGGTCAGGTATGGTAGCCTCTGTATATGTCACACTAGCATCACTCTGTAGCCTGGGAGTAGGTTGGGTATGGTAGCATCTGTATATGTCACACTAGCAGCACTCTGTAGCCTGGGAGTAGGTTGGGTATGGTAGCCTCTGTATATGTCACACTAGCAGCACTCTGTAGCCTGGGAGTAGGTTGGGTATGGTAGCATCTGTATATGTCACACTAGCAGCACTCTGTAGCCTGGGAGTAGGTTAGGTATGGTAGCATCTGTATATGTCACACTAGCAGCACTCTGTAGCCTGGGAGTAGGTCAGGTATGGTAGCCTCTGTATATGTCACACTAGCAGCACTCTGTAGCCTGGGAGTAGATTGGGTACGGTAGCCTCTGTATATGTCACACTAGCAGCACTCTGTAGCCTGGGAGTAGGTTGGGTGCGGTAGCCTCTGTATATGTCACACTAGCAGCACTCTGTAGCCTGGGAGTAAGTTGGGGATGGTAGCATCTGTATATGTCACACTAGCAGCACTCTGTAGCCTGGGAGTAGGTTGGGGATGGTAGCATCTGTATATGTCACACTAGCAGCACTCTGTAGCCTGGGAGTAGGTTGGGTACGGTAGCCTCTGTATATGTCACACTAGCAGCACTCTGTAGCCTGGGAGTAGGTCGGGCACGGTAGCCTCTGTATATGTCACACTAGCAGCACTCTGTAGCCTGGGAGTAGGTTGGGGATGGTAGCATCTGTATATGTCACACTAGCAGCACTCTGTAGCCTGGGAGTAGGTCGGGTGCGGTAGCCTCTGTATATGTCACACTAGCAGCACTCTGTAGCCTGGGAGTAAGTTGGGTACGGTAGCCTCTGTATATGTCACACTAGCAGCACTCTGTAGCCTGGGAGTAAGTTGGGTACGGTAGCCTCTGTATATGTCACACTAGCAGCGCTCTGTAGCCTGGGAGTAGGTTGGGTACGGTAGCCTCTGTATATGTCACACTAGCAGCACTCTGTAGCCTGGGAGTAAGATGGGTATGGTAGCCTCTGTATATGTCACACTAGCAGCACTCTGTAGCCTGGGAGTAGTCGGGTACGGTAGCCTCTGTATATGTCACACTAGCAGCACTCTGTAGCCTGGGAGTAGGTTGGGTATGGTAGCCTCTGGATATGTCACACTAGCAGCACTCTGTAGCCTGGGAGTAGGTTGGGTATGGTAGCCTCTGTATATGTCACAACAGCAGCACTCTGTAGCCTGGGAGTAGGTTGGGTACGGTAGCCTCTGTATATGTCACACTAGCAGCACTCTGTAGCCTGGGAGTAGGTTGGGGATGGTAGCATCTGTATATGTCACACTAGCAGCACTCTGTAGCCTGGGAGTAGGTTGGGTACGGTAGCCTCTGTATATGTCACACTAGCAGCACTCTGTAGCCTGGGAGTAGGTCGGGCACGGTAGCCTCTGTATATGTCACACTAGCAGCACTCTGTAGCCTGGGAGTAGGTTGGGGATGGTAGCATCTGTATATGTCACACTAGCAGCACTCTGTAGCCTGGGAGTAGGTCGGGTGCGGTAGCCTCTGTATATGTCACACTAGCAGCACTCTGTAGCCTGGGAGTAAGTTGGGTACGGTAGCCTCTGTATATGTCACACTAGCAGCGCTCTGTAGCCTGGGAGTAGGTTGGGTACGGTAGCCTCTGTATATGTCACACTAGCAGCACTCTGTAGCCTGGGAGTAAGATGGGTATGGTAGCCTCTGTATATGTCACACTAGCAGCACTCTGTAGCCTGGGAGTAGTCGGGTACGGTAGCCTCTGTATATGTCACACTAGCAGCACTCTGTAGCCTGGGAGTAAGTTGGGTAAGGTAGCCTCTGTATATGTCACACTAGCAGCACTCTGTAGCCTGGGAGTAGGTTGGGTATGGTAGCCTCTGTATATGTCACACTAGCAGCACTCTGTAGCCTGGGAGTAAGTTGGGTAAGGTAGCCTCTGTATATGTCACAACAGCAGCACTCTGTAGCCTGGGAGTAGGTTGGGTACGGTAGCCTCTGTATATGTCACACTAGCATCACTCTGTAGCCTGGGAGTAGGTTGGGTATGGTAGCATCTGTATATGTCACACTAGCAGCGCTCTGTAGCCTGGGAGTAGGTTGGGTACGGTAGCCTCTGTATATGTCACACTAGCAGCACTCTGTAGCCTAGGAGTAAGTTGGGTACGGTAGCCTCTGTATATGTCACACTAGCAGCACTCTGTAGCCTGGGAGTAGGTTGGGTATGGTAGCATCTGTATATGTCACACTAGCAGCACTCTGTAGCCTGGGAGTAGGTTGGGTATGGTAGCCTCTGTATATGTCACACTAGCAGCACTCTGTAGCCTGGGAGTAGGTTGGGTATGGTAGCATCTGTATATGTCACACTAGCAGCACTCTGTAGCCTGGGAGTAGGTTGGGTATGGTAGCCTCTGTATATGTCACACTAGCAGCACTCTGTAGCCTGGGAGTAGGTTGGGTATGGTAGCATCTGTATATGTCACACTAGCAGCACTCTGTAGCCTGGGAGTAGGTTAGGTATGGTAGCATCTGTATATGTCACACTAGCAGCACTCTGTAGCCTGGGAGTAGGTTGGGTACGGTAGCATCTGTATATGTCACACTAGCAGCACTCTGTAGCCTGGGAGTAGGTTGGGTGCGGTAGCCTCTGTATATGTCACACTAGCAGCACTCTGTAGCCTGGGAGTAGGTTGGGTACGGTAGCCTCTGTATATGTCACACTAGCAGCACTCTGTAGCCTGGGAGTAGGTTGGGGATGGTAGCATCTGTATATGTCACACTAGCAGCACTCTGTAGCCTGGGAGTAGGTTGGGTACGGTAGCCTCTGTATATGTCACACTAGCAGCACTCTGTAGCCTGGGAGTAGGTCGGGCACGGTAGCCTCTGTATATGTCACACTAGCAGCACTCTGTAGCCTGGGAGTAGGTTGGGGATGGTAGCATCTGTATATGTCACACTAGCAGCACTCTGTAGCCTGGGAGTAGGTCGGGTGCGGTAGCCTCTGTATATGTCACACTAGCAGCACTCTGTAGCCTGGGAGTAAGTTGGGTACGGTAGCCTCTGTATATGTCACACTAGCAGCGCTCTGTAGCCTGGGAGTAGGTTGGGTACGGTAGCCTCTGTATATGTCACACTAGCAGCACTCTGTAGCCTGGGAGTAAGATGGGTACGGTAGCCTCTGTATATGTCACACTAGCAGCACTCTGTAGCCTGGGAGTAGTCGGGTACGGTAGCCTCTGTATATGTCACACTAGCAGCACTCTGTAGCCTGGGAGTAGGTCGGGTAAGGTAGCCTCTGTATATGTCACACTAGCAGCACTCTGTAGCCTGGGAGTAAGTTGGGTAAGGTAGCCTCTGTATATGTCACACTAGCAGCACTCTTTAGCCTGGGAGTAGGTTGGGTATGGTAGCCTCTGTATATGTCACACTAGCAGCACTCTGTAGCCTGGGAGTAAGTTGGGTAAGGTAGCCTCTGTATATGTCACAACAGCAGCACTCTGTAGCCTGGGAGTAGGTTGGGTATGGTAGCCTCTGTATATGTCACACTAGCAGCACTCTGTAGCCTGGGAGTAGGTTGGGTACGGTAGCCTCTGTATATGTCACACTAGCAGCACTCTGTAGCCTGGGAGTAAGTTGGGTGTGGTAGCCTCTGTATATGTCACACTAGCAGCACTCTGTAGCCTGGGAGTAGGTTGGGTATGGTAGCCTCTGTATATGTCACACTAGCAGCACTCTGTAGCCTAGGAGTAGGTCAGGTACGGTAGCCTCTGTATATGTCACACTAGCATCACTCTAGCCTGGGAGTAGGTTGGGTATGGTAGCATCTGTATATGTCACACTAGCAGCGCTCTGTAGCCTGGGAGTAGGTTGGGTATGGTAGCCTCTGTATATGTCACACTAGCAGCACTCTGTAGCCTAGGAGTAAGTTGGGTACGGTAGCCTCTGTATATGTCACACTAGCAGCACTCTGTAGCCTGGGAGTAGGTTGGGTATGGTAGCATCTGTATATGTCACACTAGCAGCACTCTGTAGCCTGGGAGTAGGTTGGGTATGGTAGCCTCTGTATATGTCACACTAGCAGCACTCTGTAGCCTGGGAGTAGGTTGGGTATGGTAGCATCTGTATATGTCACACTAGCAGCACTCTGTAGCCTGGGAGTAGGTTGGGTACGGTAGCATCTGTATATGTCACACTAGCAGCACTCTGTAGCCTGGGAGTAGGTTGGGTGTGGTAGCCTCTGTATATGTCACACTAGCAGCACTCTGTAGCCTGGGAGTAGGTTGGGTACGGTAGCCTCTGTATATGTCACACTAGCAGCACTCTGTAGCCTGGGAGTAGGTTGGGGATGGTAGCATCTGTATATGTCACACTAGCAGCACTCTGTAGCCTGGGAGTAGGTTGGGTACGGTAGCCTCTGTATATGTCACACTAGCAGCACTCTGTAGCCTGGGAGTAGGTCGGGCACGGTAGCCTCTGTATATGTCACACTAGCAGCACTCTGTAGCCTGGGAGTAGGTTGGGGATGGTAGCATCTGTATATGTCACACTAGCAGCACTCTGTAGCCTGGGAGTAGGTCGGGTGCGGTAGCCTCTGTATATGTCACACTAGCAGCACTCTGTAGCCTGGGAGTAAGTTGGGTACGGTAGCCTCTGTATATGTCACACTAGCAGCGCTCTGTAGCCTGGGAGTAGGTTGGGTACGGTAGCCTCTGTATATGTCACACTAGCAGCACTCTGTAGCCTGGGAGTAAGATGGGTACGGTAGCCTCTGTATATGTCACACTAGCAGCACTCTGTAGCCTGGGAGTAGTCGGGTACAGTAGCCTCTGTATATGTCACACTAGCAGCACTCTGTAGCCTGGGAGTAGGTCGGGTAAGGTAGCCTCTGTATATGTCACACTAGCAGCACTCTGTAGCCTGGGAGTAAGTTGGGTAAGGTAGCCTCTGTATATGTCACACTAGCAGCACTCTGTAGCCTGGGAGTAGGTTGGGTATGGTAGCCTCTGTATATGTCACACTAGCAGCACTCTGTAGCCTGGGAGTAAGTTGGGTAAGGTAGCCTCTGTATATGTCACAACAGCAGCACTCTGTAGCCTGGGAGTAGGTTGGGTACGGTAGCCTCTGTATATGTCACACTAGCATCACTCTGTAGCCTGGGAGTAGGTTGGGTATGGTAGCATCTGTATATGTCACACTAGCAGCGCTCTGTAGCCTGGGAGTAGGTTGGGTACGGTAGCCTCTGTATATGTCACACTAGCAGCACTCTGTAGCCTAGGAGTAAGTTGGGTACGGTAGCCTCTGTATATGTCACACTAGCAGCACTCTGTAGCCTGGGAGTAGGTTGGGTATGGTAGCATCTGTATATGTCACACTAGCAGCACTCTGTAGCCTGGGAGTAGGTTGGGTATGGTAGCCTCTGTATATGTCACACTAGCAGCACTCTGTAGCCTGGGAGTAGGTTGGGTATGGTAGCATCTGTATATGTCACACTAGCAGCACTCTGTAGCCTGGGAGTAGGTTGGGTACGGTAGCCTCTGTATATGTCACACTAGCAGCACTCTGTAGCCTGGGAGTAAGTTGGGTACGGTAGCCTCTGTATATGTCACACTAGCAGCACTCTGTAGCCTGGGAGTAGGTTGGGTATGGTAGCATCTGTATATGTCACACTAGCAGCACTCTGTAGCCTGGGAGTAGGTTGGGTGCGGTAGCCTCTGTATATGTTGCACTAGCAGCACTCTGTAGCATTGAAGTAAGTTGGGTACGGTAGCCTCTGTATATGTCACACTAGCAGCACTCTGTAGCCTGGGAGTAGGTCGGGTAAGGTAGCCTCTGTATATGTCACACTAGCAGCACTCTGTAGCCTGGGAGTAAGTTGGGTAAGGTAGCCTCTGTATATGTCACACTAGCAGCACTCTGTAGCCTGGGAGTAGGTTGGGTATGGTAGCCTCTGTATATGTCACACTAGCAGTACTCTGTAGCCTGGGAGTAGGTTGGGTACGGTAGCCTCTGTATATGTCACACTAGCAGCACTCTGTAGCCTGGGAGTAGGTTGGGTACGGTAGCCTCTGTATATGTCACACTAGCAGCACTCTGTAGCCTGGGAGTAGGTCGGGTGCGGTAGCCTGTGTATATGTCACACTAGCAGCACTCTGTAGCCTGGGAGTAGGTTGGGTATGGTAGCCTCTGTATATGTCACACTAGCAGCACTCTGTAGCCTGGGAGTAAGTTGGGTACGGTAGCCTCTGTATATGTCACACTAGCAGCACTCTGTAGCCTGGGAGTAGGTTGGGTATGGTAGCCTCTATATGTCACACTAGCAGCACTCTGTAGCCTGGGAGTAGATCGGGTGCGGTAGCCTCTGTATATGTCACACTAGCAGCACTCTGTAGCCTGGGAGTTAGTTGGGTACGGTAGCCTCTGTATATGGGCTCCCTGTCATCCTACACTGACCCCGAGTCAGCATCCATCTACTACTCCACCACAGTCACCGCTGTCCTGAACACAGCCGCCCCTCTCACCAACTTCCGCCCCCGCCGCATCAACAGACAGCCCTGGCTGACTGATCCCATCAAACAACTGAAAAGACAGTCCAGGGCAGCAGCACGGCAGTGGAGGAAAAGCTCCAATGCAGATGACTTCGCCCACTATAAAAACACGCTGCTGCAGCTCAGGGACGCTCTTTCACTTGCAAAGCAGTCATACTTCTCTACACTCATTTCTTCACAATCCCATAACCCTAAACAACTTTTCAACACTTTCAGCTCTCTTCTCCACCCCCCGCCTCCCCCTACAACCACAAGCTTGTCTGCAGAAGACTTTGGCCTCAATTCACGGAGTATTATCAAATGTTTATCAAACACTTTATCAAACGTTTGATAATTTACCTCATGGGTAAAATCTCATTTTAAATTCACTAAGGTGTTATATATTTATCGAATGTTTTACTGATAAAATGTTTAACAAATATATAACACCTTAGTGAATTCAAAATGAGATTTTACCCATGAGGTAAATTATCAAACGTTTGATAAAGTGTTTTATAAACGTTTGATAATGCTCTGTGAATTGAGGCCAGTGCAGCATATTTTGTGAGCAAAATTGAAACACTACAGAACAGCTTTCAAAAGCAACCCTCTTCACCTGTCCAATCACCTCTTCCTTTTTCCTCTCTGCCCGGCAGCTCCCCTACTACCAACTATCCCTCTCCTTTTAACCACTCACCCACTCAAACCTCCTCACCGCTAACAATCTTCTCAGCCTTAACTGAACAGCGTCTTTCTTCACTAATCTCTAAAGCTAATCTTACTACATGCGCCTCAGACCCTATTCCCTCTCATCTTCTCCCCCAGCTCTCCTCCCCCCCTCATTCCTGCTTTAACAACACTGTTTAACCTTTCCATCTCTACTGGCATTTTTCCTTCTTCATTTAAACAAGCTATCATAACACCACTAATCAAAAAACCCTCTTTAGACTCTACTGCCCTTTCTAATAACCGCCCAGTCTCTCTCCTTTCCTTTGCCTCCAAAGTTCTGGAACGCCACATTTACTCAGAGTTGTCTAACTTTCTCTCTGCTAATTCCCTGTTGGACCCCTTCCAGTCTGGCTTCCGCCCTCAACACTCTACGGTAACCGTTCTCACTAAGGTTGCCAATGACCTCCTAGCTGCTAAAGCCAAAGGCAGATTTTCTGTACTAATACTCCTAGATCTGTCCTCTGCCTTCGACACTGTTGATCATACCCTACTTCTCCAGACCCTCTCAACACTGGGAATCAAGGGCCTAGCACACTCATGGCTCAACTCTTACCTGTCTGGACGTTCTTTCATGGTCTCCTATGCCAATACCAACTCCTCTCCACGCCCACTGTCTGTGGGAATACCACAAGGGTCAGTCCTTGGACCCCTCCTCTTTTCCATTTACACCCATGGCCTGGGACAGATAATAAGCTCTTTTGGGTTTCAATATCACCTCTATGCTGATGACACCCAAATGTATTGTTCTGCCCCAGACCTCTCCACACTACTATCAAAAATCCCAGAATGTCTATCTGCTGTATCTACATTTATGTCATCCCGCTTCCTTAAACTCAATATGAGCAAAACGGAGATTGTGATATTTCCACTTTCGCTCTCTGTTCCACCTCCCATTGTCACAATCAATGTAGATAACACCCCAATAGCATCAACCCCTAAAGCTCGTTGCCTAGGGGTAACTCTGGACTCTGAGCTTTCCTTTAAACCACATATTAACACTTTAACTACCTCCTGCTACTTCCATCTCAAAAACATTTCCAGAATCCGTCCCTTCCTTTCACAAGAAGCAACTAAAATGCTTGTGCATGCCCTAATCATCTCCCGTCTTGACTACTGCAACACCCTACTCTGTGGTCTACCAAAAAGCAGACTGGCACCTCTCCAATCCCTACTAAACTCTGCGGCCCGTCTCATCCACCTCTCTTCTAGATCCTCTGAGGCAGCCCCTCTCTGCCAATCCCTCCATTGGCTACCAGTTGCCCAAAGGATCCAGTTTAAACTTCTCACACTTGCATACAAAGCTCTACACAAGCTATCACCTCCATACATTTCCTCTTTAATCTCTAGATACCTCCCCGCCCGGACCCTCTGTTCCTCACAAGAGACCCTGTTGTCCTCCAGCCTAGTCACCTCCTCTCACTCTCGCATCCAAGACTTCTCACGGGCTGTCCCTCTCCTTTGGAACTTCCTCCCTCAGCCGGTTTGTCATGCCACGAGTCTGGAAACCTTCAAACGTACTCTGAAAACACACCTGTTCAGACAAGCCTTTAATTTGCTCTAGGCAGCACTGAAGGCACACTGGCTCACCCACTAATCCTTGTGTTTCCTTCCCTGTTGTTTTCTCCCCACTACCCTCTAGATTGTAAGCCAGCAAGGGCAGGGACCTCCTCCTAGTGTTTCTCATACTGCTGTAATTATAACATATGTACATGTACCAACTACATATCAACTATGTATTTATCTATATTTATTCTATACAATGTCATGACTGTACAGTGTCTTGTATTTCTTATGTATATTTGTTCCCCATTATTTGTTTGTATTATGTACAGCGCTACGGAAGATGCTGGCGCTATATAAATAAAAAATAATAATAATAATATGTCACACTAGCAGCACTCTGTAGCCTGGGAGTAGGTCAGGTATAGTAGCCTCTGTATATGTCACACTAGCAGCACTCTGTAGCCTGGGAGTAGGTTGGGTACGGTAGCCTCTGTATGTCACACTAGCAGCACTCTGTAGCCTGGGAGTAGGTTGGGTACGGTAGCCTCTGTATATGTCACACTAGCAGCATTCTGTAGCCTGGGAGTAGGTTGGGTGCGGTAGCCTCTGTATATGTCACACTAGCAGCACTCTGTAGCCTGGGAGTAGGTCTGGTGCGGTAGCCTCTGTATAAGTCACACTAGCAGCACTCTGTAGCCTGGGAGTAGGTTGGGTACGGTAGCCTCTGTATATGTCACACTAGCAGCGCTCTGTAGCCTGGGAGTAGGTTGAGTACGGTAGCCTCTGTATATGTCACACTAGCAGCACTCTGTAGCCTGGGAGTAGGTTGGGTGCGGTAGCCTCTGTATATGTCACACTAGCAGCACTCTGTAGCCTAGGAGTAGGTTGGGTACGGTAGCCTCTGTATATGTCACACTAGCAGCACTCTGTAGCCTGGGAGTAGGTCTGGTACGGTAGCCTCTGTATATGTCACACTAGCAGCACTCTGTAGCCTGGGATTAGGTCTGGTACGGTAGCCTGGGAGTAGGTTGGGTACGGTAGCCTCTGTATATGTCACACTAGCAGCACTCTGTAGCCTGGGAGTAAGTTGGGTACAGTAGCCTCTGTATATGTCACACTAGCAGCACTCTGCAGCCTAGGAGTAGGTTGGGTACGGTAGCCTCTGTATGTCACACTAGCAGCACTCTGTAGCCTAGGAGTAGGTTGGGTACGGTAGCCTCTGTATGTCACACTAGCATCACTCTGTAGCCTGGGAGGAGGTTGGGTACGGTAGCCTCTGTATATGTCACACCAGCAGCACTCTGTAGCCTAGGAGTAGGTTGGGTACGGTAGCCTCTGTATGTCACACTAGCAGCACTCTGTAGCCTGGGAGTAGGTTGGGTGCGGTAGCCTCTGTATATGTTGCACTAGCAGCACTCTGTAGCCTGGGAGTAAGTTGGGTACGGTAGCCTCTGTATATGTCACACTAGCAGCACTCTGTAGCCTGGGAGTAGGTTGGGTACGGTAGCCTCTGTATGTCACACTAGCAGCACTCTGTAGCCTGGGAGTAGGTCAGGTACGGTAGCCTCTGTATATGTCACACTAGCAGCACTCTGTAGCCTGGGAGTAGGTCGGGTGCGGTAGCCTCTGTATAAGTCACACTAGCAGCACTCTGTAGCCTGGGAGTAGGTTGGGTATGGGAGCCTCTGTATATGTCACACTAGCAGCACTCTGTAGCCTGGGAGTAGGTCGGGTGCGGTAGCCTCTGTATATGTCACACTAGCAGCACTCTGTAGCCTAGGAGTAGGTTGGGTACGGTAGCCTCTGTATATGTCACACCAGCAGCACTCTGTAGCCTGGGATTAGGTCTGGTACGGTAGCCTCTGTATATGTCACACTAGCAGCACTCTGTAGCCTGGGATTAGGTCTGGTACGGTAGCCTGGGAGTAGGTTGGGTACGGTAGCCTCTGTATATGTCACACTAGCAGCACTCTGTAGCCTGGGAGTAAGTTGGGTACAGTAGCCTCTGTATAGGTCACACTAGCAGCACTCTGCAGCCTAGGAGTAGGTTGGGTACGGTAGCCTCTGTATGTCACACTAGCAGCACTCTGTAGCCTGGGAGTAGGTTGGGTACGGTAGCCTCTGTATATGTCACACCAGCAGCACTCTGTAGCCTGGGAGTAGGTTAGGTATGGTGGCCTCTGTATATGTCACACTAGCAGCACTCTGTAGCCTGGGAGTAGGTCGGGTACTGTAGCCTCTGTATATGTCACACTAGCAGCACTCTGTAGCCTGGGAGTAGGTCGGGTGCAGTAGCCTCTGTATATGTCACAACAGCAGCACTCTGTAGCCTGGGAGTAGGTTGGGTATGGTTGCCTCTGGATATGTCACACTAGCAGCGCTCTGTAGCCTGGGAGTAGGTTGGGTACGGTAGCCTCTGTATATGTCACACTAGCAGCACTCTGTAGCCTGGGAGTAAGTTGGGTACGGTAGCCTCTGTATATGTCACACTAGCAGCACTCTGTAGCCTGGGAGTAGGTTGGGTACTGTAGCCTCTGTATTGTCACGCCAGCAGCACTCTGTAGCCTGGGAGTAGGTCTGGTACAGTAGCCTCTGTATATGTCACAACAGCAGCACTCTGTAGCCTGGGAGTAGGTCGGGCACGGTAGCCTCTGTATATGTCACTAGCAGCACTCTGTAGCCTGGGAGTAGGTCGAGTACGGTAGCCTCTGTATGTCACACTAGCAGCACTCTGTAGCCTGGGAGTAGGTTGGGTATGGTAGCCTCTGGATATGTCACACTAGCAGCACTCTGTAGCCTGGGAGTAGGTTGGGTACTGTAGCCTCTGTATATGTCACGCCAGCAGCACTCTGTAGCCTGGGATTAGGTCTGGTACAGTAGCCTCTGTATATGTCACACTAGCAGCACTCTGTAGCCTGGGAGTAGGTTGGGTATGGTAGCATCTGTATATGTCACAACAGCAGCACTCTGTAGCCTGGGAGTAGGTCGGGCACGGTAGCCTCTGTATATGTCACACCAGCAGCACTCTGTAGCCTGGGAGTAGGTTGGGTACGGTAGCCTCTGTATATTTGACACTAGCAGCACTCTGTAGCCTGGGATTAGGTTGGGTACGGTAGCCTCTGTATATGTCATACTAGCAGCACTCTGTAGACTGGCGAGCTGTGTTGTGAATGTGGATTATACATAAACTCATACACCATTTGATATAAGTAACTGGTGTCTTTTATTACATTTAGGAACATAAACATACATTTTAATGGGATGTATTCATTCTGCTGCCAGCCTTTGATTCTCTAAAACTGGTGCGATTTTTTTCAAATATCACTTCCTTCCAGCTGAGTTATTATTAATATGCTATGTACAGGAATTCCAAGACTTCTCACCTCTCTGCTTGTGTAATTGGAGGTTTGCTTTTACATTTGTTGCACTGAGGACTCCATTTATGCCGAGCAATTAGGATGCACATCAAATCTAATACTGCAGGTCATCTGACAGGCCTTCCCGTTTGGAGCTTTCTCTTCCATTTTTGGACCTATATATATTGCCAGCCACAGCTCCAATGCTGGGAATACACATGTCGATTCTGCGCCTGAGCATTCTGCCTGCTGGATTCTCTTATCTTCTGCTCATTTTTCTTATCTTTTTTTCAATTCATTTAAATGATGAATCGAGCAGCACAACGATCGAACGGTGATCGGACATGTTGAAAATGATCTATCGAGCCATCTTAATGGCTCAAAATCAAGCCATGCATTCCCAGCATAGGACTGCACCGCAATCTCTATAGCCAGGCTGGCATTCAGTGCTATGCCCTGACACAAATCTACAGCTTGCATAGCTACTGAAAGAGCATGTCAGAAACCCCGCTATCCAACTGCTACACAAGTGTTTCTTTACGTGCATCACTTGTGCAGAGGAAGGAGCCTGTGCGGGTGATATCTGACGCTGAATGTGGGAGAAAGTGATTATAGACACGCCCGGCTGACTGATACAAGGGAGTTTTGGAAACGGGCACACATGTCATGTGACAAGCTTTTATGTTCTGCAGAAATCTAATTGGACTTTATTATTATTATTATCAATGAGGACTGTGGGAAGTGGGGGAGCAGATTTGCAGGAACTTTACAAACACCTTAAAGCGAACCCGAGGTGGGTTTGAAGAATATTATCTGCATTCAGAGGCTGGATCTGCCTATACAGCCCAGCCTCTGTTGCTATCCCAAACCCCTCTAAGCTCCCCCTGCACTCTGCAATCCCTCATAAATCACAGACGCGCTGCTGACGAACAGCTTGTCAGAGCTGGCTGTGTTTATCTCTATAGTGTCAGTCTGCTGCTCTCCCCGCCTCCTGCAGAACTCCAGTCCCCGCCTGCATCCCTTCCCTCCCTGCTGATTGGAGGGAAGGGACGGGGGCAGGGACCGGAGCTATGCAGGAGGCGGGGGAGCAGCTGAGACTGACACTACAGATGTAAACACAGCCTCACAGCACGACTGTGATTTATGAGGGATTGCAGAGTGCAGGGGGACCTTAGTGGGGTTTGGGATAGCAACAGAGGCTGGGCTGTATAGGCAGATCCAGCCTCTGTATGCAGATAACATTCTTTAAACACACCTCGGGTTATCTTTAAGTATGCTAAAATGCTCACAATATATAATGTGTTTAGTACTACAGTATTACCCCTTGTGAATACTGTACCATTCACAGCACCCTCTATGGCTTGGGAGTACTAGCGGCATCTCACGCAGATTCTTGTTTTGGCTGTAGGAAATATTTTTTTGTTGACTTTATAGAACGCTGTAGGGCATTTAATCCTATTATATGGTCTTGGCTACAGTGTCCCGTCTAGAGTCTGGGTTATAGTGACCTCTTCCCTCCTGTGTAATGGTAGTGGCAGGATACGTGAGCAGAGTCTGGGTTATAGTGACCTCTTCCCTCCTGTGTAATGGTAGTGGCAGGATGTGTGAGCAGAGTCTGGGTTATAGTGACCTCTTCCCTCCTGTATAATGGTAGTGGCAGGATGCGTGAGCAGAGTCTGGGTTATAGTGACCTCTTCCCTCCTGTGTAATGGTAGTGGCAGGATGTGTGAGCAGAGCCTGGGTTATAGTGACCTCTCCCCTCCTGTGTAATGGTAGTGGCAGGATGTGTGAGCAGAGTCTGGGTTATAGTGACCTCTTCCCTCCTGTGTAATGGTAGTGGCAGGATGCGTGAGCAGAGTCTGGGTTATAGTGACCTCTCCCCTCCCGTGTAATGGTAGTGGCAGGATGCGTGAGCAGAGTCTGGGTTATAGTGACCTCTTCCCTCCTGTGTAATGGTAGTGGCAGGATGTGTGAGCAGAGCCTGGGTTATAGTGACCTCTCCCCTCCTGTGTAATGGTAGTGGTAGGATGTGTGAGCAGAGTCTGGGTTATAGTGACCTCTCCCCCTCCTGTGTAATGGTAGTGGCAGGATGCGTGAGCAGAGTCTGGGTTATAGTGACCTCTCCCCTCCTGTGTAATGGTAGTGGCAGGATACGTGAGCAGAGTCTGGGTTATAGTGACCTCTCCCCTCCTGTGTAATGGTAGTGGCAGGATGTGTGAGCAGAGTCTAGGTTATAGTGACCTCTTCCCTCCTGTGTAATGGTAGAGGCAGGATGTGTGAGCAGAGTCTGGGTTATAGTGACCTCTCCCCTCCTGTGTAATGGTAGTGGCAGGATGTGTGAGCAGAGTCTGGGTTATAGTGACCTCTTCCCTCCTGTGTAATGGTAGTGGCAGGATGTGTGAGCAGAGTCTGGGTGATAGTGACCTCTCCCCTCCTGTGTAATGGTAGTGGCAGGATGTGTGAGCAAAGTCTGGGTTATAGTGACCTCTTCCCTCCTGTGTAATGGTAGTGGCAGGATGTGTGAGCAGAGTCTGGGTTATAGTGACCTCTCCCCTCCTGTGTAATGGTAGTGGCAGGTTTGGTGAGCAGAGTCTGGGTTATAGTGACCTCTTCCCTCCTGTGTAATGGTAGTGGCAGGATGTGTGAGCAGAGTCTGGGTTATAGTGACCTCTCCCCCTCCTGTGTAATGGTAGTGGCAGGATGTGTGAGCAGAGTCTGGGTTATAGTGACATCTCCCCTCCTGTGTAATGGTAGTGGCAGGATGTGTGAGCAGAGCCTGGGTTATAGTGACCTCTCCCCTCCTGTGTAATGGTAGTGGCAGGTTTGGTGAGCAGAGTCTGGGTTATAGTGACCTCTTCCCTCCTGTGTAATGGTAGTGGCAGGATGCGTGAGCAGAGTCTGGGTTATAGTGACCTCTTCCCTCCTGTGTAATGGTAGTGGCAGGATGTGTGAGCAGAGTCTGGGTTATAGTGACCTCTTCCCTCCTGTGTAATGGTAGTGGCAGGATACGTGAGCAGAGTCTGGGTTATAGTGACCTCTCCCCTCCTGTGTAATGGTAGTGGCAGGATACGTGAGCAGAGTCTGGGTTATAGTGACCTCTACCCTCCTGTGTAATGGTAGTGGCAGGATGTGTGAGCAGAGTCTGGGTTATAGTGACCGCTTCCCTCCTGTGTAATGGTAGTGGCAGGATGCAAGAGCAGAGTCAGTGTTATAGTGACCTCTCCCCTTTTGTGTAATGGTAGTGACCGGTTTTATGAGCAGAGTCTGGGTTATAATGACCTCTCCCCTCCTGTTTAATGGTAGTGGCAATTTTGGTGAGCAGAGTCCAGGTTAAAGTGACCTCTCCACTCCTGTACAATGACAGTGACAGTTTTCAGGGACAATATGCAGTATTGTCATTTACATTTGGAGTGGGCAGCCGCCAGCACCTTGCGGTCCTTCTTGCGGTTATATCTCCTCACAAAGCTGCTGCTGCTGGTCACCAGTCCATCTCCAGGCCTCAGCCGTCCATTCACTGTCCTCTGTAAGGATGGCGGCAGCTCCATTCTCTTGTGATAGATCTGTCCCATGATGATGTAGCGACCCCCTATTTACAAGATAACAGTTTACTAAACTGGGCAAAATGATACACAATAACAAAACAGTGCACTTCTATGTGGTCATTTCCTACACATTTTGCTATCTGAAATTCTATATACATGTATTAAAATATGCGCCATCCAGAGCTGATGTTTAAAAAGGTAAATCATTTAATGCATTTTTTCTTTCTTTAGGGGTCTAGTGATGTTCCCAGGTCTTGATACCTGCTGTGCTCCGTAGCAATGATCAGGTCTAGGAGAACACAAGGAGAAGCATGTGATCAGTTTGGTCAGGTGATCAATATTAGAAACCGTTTTGATCCTTCTCAAGTCTCATTGAATGATAGAGATCAGGGCCCGTATGCAATTCATTTTTTCACCTTCTCTGTAAATATACATTTTCAGCATTTTACAATGGAAGACATACCCAAATGTTGGGGGAAAAGTACTCTAGAATATATTTTGAGTATTTTCTTGCTTACTGGTGGTTTAAAAGGCATTTTATTGACAAGGTGTGAAAATATCAACTTAGAGAAAACTAAAAAGTGAATTGCATATGGGCCCAGGAGAGCAATGATGCAGAATAGTTAGACAAAAGGATGTAAGCACACGTGTATTAGTATTATACTCACAAGAGAGGGTTGCAAAACATGCAACTGCCTGCTGGAGTGTTACCGTCCTAGCTCGGAGTCCCAGGTCTGTTGGTGCAGATGCTGGTCGGTCGCTATCCTGGATTAGTTGTGAGGACTAAAGGGCCTCGTGTCTTAACCACTTGCCTCAGGACTGCCTAACACCGATCGGCGGAAGGTCCTTGGGGTATGGTTTGCAGGAGATTGCGTGCACCGATGCATGCTTCCCTGCTTGGATGGCAGAGCTCTGCTCCGCCTTCAGTCTCTCAGTGGCGATCGCGGCTAGGAGACTGTTAGCAAAACCGTCAGGGGTCGAGTGGGGCGTGGACGCAGGTGGACGACGTCCACGTGCTTTTTTCAGAGGGTGGACGCCGTCCACCCTGGCATGTGTGGAGGGGAGCAGCGCAGTGGAAGGAGAGCTGTGCGGACATTGGGGAAGGGTGGACATCTCCCCCCCCCCCCCTTCCCTCACCGTAGGGCTCTCCATCCCTCGCTGTCCCCTCCAGAACTAATGTGCGGTGGCTGGCAGTGGGCGGGACTTACCTCTTCCTAGATCCAGGTAAGATCTGCATGCCGCTACTCTGGTCTAGACCAGACTAGCGGCAGTAGATAGCTCCCTCTTGCGCCGGAACAATGAAGAGGTAAGTCCCGCCCGCTGCCAGCCGCCCACACATTAGTTCTGGGGGGGAGAGCGAGGGATGGAGAGCCCTAAGGTGAGGGAAGGAGAGGGGGAGATGCCCCCCCCCCCCTTCACCGCATAGCTCTCCTTCCACTGCACTGCTCCCCTCATGCTGGGGGGACACCTGACTACCTATTCTGGGGACATATACCCCTGCCTACATATACTGGGCACATATACCCCTGCCTACATATACTGGGACATATATCCCTGCCTACATATACTGGGACATATACCCCTGACTACATATACTAGGCACATATACTCCTGACTACATATACTGGGACATATACCCCTGACTACATATACTAGGCACATATACCCCTGACTACATATACTAGGCACATATACTCCTGACTACATATACTGGGACATATACCCCTGACTACATATACCCCTGACTACATATACTGGGGACATATACAGCTGCCTAAATATACTGGGACATATACCCCTGCCTACATATACTGGGCACATATACCCCTGACTACATATACTGGGCACATATACCCCTGACTACATATACTGGGCACATATACCCCTGACTACATATACTGGGACATATACCCCTGCCTACATATACTGGGACATATACCCCTGCCTACATATACTGGGACATATACCCCTGCCTACATATACTGGGACATATATCCCTGACTATATATACTGGGCACATATACCCCTGCCGACATATACCCCTGCCTACATATACTGGGACATATACCCCTGCCTACATATACTGGGACATATACCCCTGCCTACATATACTGGGACATATACCCCTGACTACATATACTGGGCACATATACCCCTGACTACCTATACTGGGCACATATACCCCTGACTACATATACTGGGCACATATACCCCTGAATAGATATACTGGGACATATACCCCTGCCTACATATACTGGGACATATACCCCTGACTACATATACTGGGCACATATACCCCTGACTACATATACTGGGCACATATACCCCTGGCTACATATACTTGGGACATATACCCCTGCCTACATATACTAGGCACATATACTCCTGACTACATATACTGAGACATATACCCCTGACTACATATACCCCTGGCTACATATACTGGGCACATATACCCCCTGGCTACATATACTGGGACATATACCCCTGCCTACATATACTGGGACATATACCCCTGCCTACATATACTGGGCACATATACCCCTGACTACATATACTGGAACATATACCACTGACTACATATACTGGGCACATATACCCCTGACTACATATACTGGGCACATATACCCCTGACTACATATACTGGGCACATATACCCCTAACTACATATACTGGGAACATATACTGGCTACATATACTGGGGACTACTATACTCCTGACTACATATACAGGGAGTGCAGAATTATTAGGAAAATTAGTATTTTGACCACATTATCCTCTGTATGCATGTTGTCTTACTCCAAGCTGTATAGGCTCAAAAGCCTACTACCAATTAAGCATATTAGGTGATGTGCATGTCTGTAATGAGAAGGGGTGTGGTCTAATGACATCAACACCCTATATCAGGTGTGCATAATTATTAGGCAACTTCCTTTCCTTTGGCAAAATGGGTCAAAAGAAGGACTTGACAGGCTCAGAAAAGTCAAAAATAGTGAGATATCTTGCAGAGGGATGCAGCACTCTTAAAATTGCAAAGCTTCTGAAGCGTGATCATCGAACAATCAAGCGTTTCATTCAAAATAGTCAACAGGGTCGCAAGAAGCGTGTGGAAAAACCAAGGCGCAAAATAACTGTCCATGAACTGAGAAAAGTCAAGCGTGCAGCTGCCAAGATGCCACTTGCCACCAGTTTGGCCATATTTCAGAGCTGCAACATCGCTGGAGTGCCCAAAAGCACAAGGTGTGCAATACTCAGAGACATGACCAAGATAAGAAAGGCTGAAAGACGACCACCACTGAACAAGACACACAAGCTGAAACGTCAAGACTGGGCCAAGAAATATCTCAAGACTGATTTTTCTAAGGTTTTATGGACTGATGAAATGAGTGAGTCTTGATGGGCCAGATGGATGGGCCCGTGGCTGGATTGGTAAAGGGCAGAGAGCTCCAGTCCGACTCAGACGCCAGCAAGGTGAAGGTGGAGTACTGGTTTGGGCTGGTATCATCAAAGATGAGCTTGTGGGGCCTTTTCGGGTTGAGGATCGAGTCAAGCTCAACTCCCAGTCCTACTGCCAGTTTCTGGAAGACACCTTCTTCAAGCAGTGGTACAGGAAGAAGTCTGCATCCTTCAAGAAAAACATGATTTTCATGCAGGACAATGCTCCATCACACGCGTCCAAGTACTCCACAGCGTGGCTGGCAAGAAAGGGTATAAAAGAAGAAAAACTAATGACATGGCCTCCTTGTTCACCAGATCTCAACCCCATTGAGAACCTGTGGTCCATCATAAAATGTGAGATTTACAAGGAGGGAAAACAGTACACCTCTCTGAACAGTGTCTGGGAGGCTGTGGTTGCTGCTGCATGCAATGTTGATGGTGAACAGATCAAAACACTGACAGAATCCATGGATGGCAGGCTTTTGAGTGTCTTTGCAAAGAAAGATGGCTATATTAGTCACTGATTTGTTTTTGTTTTGTTTTTGAATGTCAGAAATGTATATTTGTGAATGTTGAGATGTTATATTGGTTTCACTGGTAAAAAATAAATAATTGAAATGGGTATTTATTTGTTTTTTGTTAAGTTGCCTAATAATTATGCACAGTAATATAATATTCAAAAATATTCAGCTTTGATATTAAAGAGGATCTGTAACATGAAAAGATCCCCTGGGGGGTACTCACCTCGGGTGGGGGAAGCCTCCGGATCCTAATGAGGCTTCCCACGCCGTCCTCCATCCGTCAGGGGTCTCGCTGCAGCCCTCCGTGGAGTCCGGGCAGCGGTGACGTCAATATTTACCTTCCTGGCTCCTGCGCAGGTGCTCTGACGGCTGTCGGCTCCGAACTACACGGAAATACCCGATCGCCGTCGGGTCCGCTCTACTGCGCAGGCGCAAGTTTCCTGCGCCTGCGCAGTAGAGCGGACCCGAATGAGATCGGGTATTTCCATGTAGTTCGGAACGGAAAGCCGCCACAGCGCCCCCGCTGGAGCCAGCAAAGGTAAATATTGAACTGACAGTCGGCACAGTCGCCGGCTGTTCGGAGGGCTGCGGCGAGACCCCCGTGGGACAGAGGACGGCGTGGGAAGCCTCATTAGGATCCGGAGGCTTCCCCCACCCGAGGTGAGTACCCCCCAGGGGATCTTTTTAATGTTACAGAGTCTCTTTAATGAGTTTTTTGGGTTCATTAAGTACATGGTTGTTCAATAATAAAATTATTCCTCAAAAATACAACTTGCCTAATAATTCTGCACTCCCTGTACTGGGCACCTATACCCCTGGCTACATATACTGGACACCTATACCTCTGGCTACATATACTGGGGACTACTATACTCATGACTACTTTTACTGGGGACACCTATAGACCTGGCTACCTATGCTGGGGGTACCTATTTTGGGGGAACTGCTGTTAGATTATCTGCATTTTTGTGGAACCGCTGTTATGTATTTTGGGGAACAGCTGCCAGATTATGTGTATGTTAGGGAAACGGCTGCTGCCATATTACGTGTATTTTAGGGAACTGCTGCCAGATTGTGTATGTTTGGGGGACCACTGCTGCCAGAGTATATGTATTTTGGGTGTTGCGTGTATTTTGAGTGATGCACTGCCAGGTTTTGCGTATTTTGGGGAACTGCTTCCAAATTATGTGTATGTTGTGGGAACTGCTGCTGCTACATTGTCTATTTTGGGGGAACCATTGCCATATTATCTGTATTTTGGAGGAACTTCTACCAGATTATGTGTCTTTTTGGTGAAATGCTGTCAGATTACATCTATTTTTGGGGGACACACTACGGCAGAGCTCAAACTTCCCTGGCAGACCTTTTACATCACTGTTAAGGTCATATATATTTGGCTCCACCCACGACCACACCCACATTATGCTTGCCCACGCCTATTTTGGGCACACCGCAGGGGTTTTTAGGGTGAGTCCACTCACCTCTTTTTCCAGGACTAGACCCCTGGAAACCATCGTCTATTTACTAGGTACAGCGCTGCAATCTAAGGCAGCGCTGTACAGGCAACAGCCGTGTCACTCGGCTTTCCCCTCTAGAGTCACAGAAGCGATTGTGCTGATAGGCTGACGAGGTGAGGGAGGGAGGTAGATAAAAATATATTTAAAAAAAGACTACATTTATTTAAAAATAACAAAAATATTTGTTAAAAAAAACAACACTGGGGGAACGATCAAACCCCTTAACAGTAAGGAATCACTTGTGTGCTGTGTTGTGCGGCCCTGCAGCAAGGACTTAAAGCTGCAGTTGCCAATTTAGAGAATAATGGCTTGGTCTTTAGGGTGGTTTAACACTGCGGTCCTCAAGAGGTTAAAAAACCCTATGGGGTATGGACTATACTAACAAAACAAACAAAAAAAAACACTGGTGGAGGAGCCTTTGATGATATGACACTATTAGATGTTGTATATATGAGAAGCGTGAATTCTTACCTTCCCAGAAGGGCAGACCATTATTTAATGGTAACAGTTATGTTTATTCATGCACAGTAGACAACCCGTTTCACTTTCCCTAGTGTGTTCCAGGGCTTTATGGTGACTTCGCTGCTTGAGATGGTCAGTGAGATGCTAATTATTTATTACAAACTTGTATAATAGCTCACCCGTTAAACCAGTACTAGGCCACTGCTGCGCCTCCCCATCCGCAATGTGGCCACAGCCGCCTGTCCATGACCGTTGCCCGATGTCCACTTGCGTGCTGCGCATGCGCACCTGGCACAATGGACACAGGAGGATGCGGGGACAGTGGTTTTATTATATAGAACTAGTGACTTAACCCGTTTAAATATGGGCTAGGTCTATCACTAATACCGCTGCGCACGCGCGCTCGCCTGCCGCACGCATCCGTCGCGCACACGCACGACCGCCCCTTCTGGTCCCGGCCTCCTTTGGCTCTCCGCAGTTTCTCTGCGCATGCACAGTGCAAAAAATCACTGACACAGGGACGGATGCAGGGACATTAGGGTTTTATTAGGTAGGATTGTATGCAGAAGCAAACACACACGTTATTCCACTGCGCTCAAACAATGATCCAACCACAGTGATGCGTCAGGTCGTCCACCAGAAGCTGCTCCAATATACTCTGGGACCAAAGTATTATGCTAGTGAAAAAATAGAACAAGAGAAGAGAAAGAGCGCTCTCTGGTGCATTAACCTTTTTAATCTTTCTCTCTTTCGCAAGATAAAAAATAAAACGTACACAAATTAAATATCAATAAAACTTGTCACACTCAAGGTGTATATCACCATGTCCTGGAGGTGGTATCGCCTGCTAGTTCGCCTCCACTCTATGGCCAGTAGCAGCAGGGATCCGGAGGTCCGGTAGCACCAGCGGGGCCAGGAACACGGGAAGTATCGGCAGCTGCCCTGCGCCTAGTACGTCATGACGCGTTTCGGCGCTCTACGCCTTCGTCAGATGAAAGATTAAAAAGGTTAATGCACCAGAGAGCGCTCTTTCTCTTCTCTTGTTCTATTTTTTCACTAGGATTGTATGCAGCCTGGAATTGAAACCAATTCCACACGCTTCCTGCCATTTTTGATCGGCCCAAGTCCAGTCTGCCTGCAAAATTAGCATCTTGTTGGCGGTCTCTTGTAGCTGGTGTCACATGATTGATTGAGTTGCTGTGCTGGATGGAAGATGCCAGCAGCTGTCACACCAACACAGGAAGTGTTGCCGTATTGTATTTCCAGCAACATCTGTATGGATACAGAGATGGATTAGGATGTAATGGGGGCCCTGGGCAAGGTAGTAGATTTGGGACCTCCTTGTGGGCCTTTTGGTAATGCTGAAGTGGAGAGAAGTCGCAGAAGGTGGCAGGTGGGGCCCCTTAATGCTAACTGGGGGGCCCCAAGCAATTGCCTAGGTTGCCTGGTGGATGATCCTGCTCTGCATGGATATACAGTAGGTAGCCAGTATGCAAGTAGATAAGGAGACAGCCGGCACCATCAGTAGTAAAATTTCTGCTCTTTTATTGCATATGAGACTCCAGCAGTCATAGCAACGTTTCAGGGTAGCAAACCCCTTTGTCAAGCTCACTGGAAATCAAGATACATATTGACTAGTAACAGACATCTTTATATAGTACACATGGTTGGCAGCATCCAATAAAATTCAAACCTGTCAGCCCCAATCATAATGGTCCGTTTCTAGTGGACCTGATGGGGAACTTAAATGTAGCTGCCACGATAGGCTGCTTGAACATGAAACCACCCACCTTGTATATTCCCCACTGTCTGGCCAGCCACCGTCCCCCTTGGTCCGCCGGAACTCACAGCGGGTGCCGCCCTGCACGACCAGCGTTGCCGGCGGATTCCCTACGTGGATACACGCAATGGGCGGAGCCAATGCTCCGTCCCAGCGTGACTCGGCGGACTCTAAGGGGACGCCAGCGGCTCTCAGCCGCTGACGTCACCAGTGATATTCAGGGGGAGCGGCGCCGTCAGCCAATCAGGAACCTCCCAACTCCTATCCAATCCTAAGAACGTGGTCGTCGCCTGGCAACCATGGTAAACATGTAGCCAGTGCGGCGCCACCATAGTATCAGAACACTACGTAAGCATACCATTATTTGTCATAAGAATCACAGGCTTCAATATTAGCACAGGAAAGAAGCATCTAGGCAGGAGAAAAACGGCAGAGGGGGGAGAGAGGAAAAGTTTTTTAAAAGTAGTGGACAGCAGCTAGGGGAAGAGAGGAGGGGAAAAAAAGGGGAAAAAAAGGGGGGAGTGATCAGCTAAAGTGTATATAAGACACAGAGAATTACCCAGATCTCACAGAGACAATATATATACTAACCACAGCCCAGATTATATCACAATAAAATATACCAAATACATTAAGGCTGGGCACAATAGGGCCTCCCAGAGGAGAACAGAAACTATAATGCACATCTATAGAAAGGGTAATAAATCCAGTTCCCTATTAAGTCCTCTTGGCTCCATTGTGTCCAGCCTCTTAATCCAATATGCCTCCCTCCAGAGTAGTTTTTTAATACGGTCACCAGGTAGCCAGTATGCAAATATACATCAATAACTTTAGAATAAATAAACAAATTTTGTATGTAGAAACATTTTGTTCAAGAGTTCCTCTTTAATTTCATATTTAACCGTCTAAGCACGGTGGGAGTAGTATTGCATCCTGTATGAGGAATGGTGAGCGGAGCTTTGGAAAAGACAGAAGTCTTCTCACTCTTAGTTTTCCCTTATTCTCTAATAATGCAGCTGAGTCATCTGTTCTTTCTGCTACTCATTCACAGTTGGTTTATTTTTGTGAAAGTCCTGCGGTTCAGGTCACCGCCTCCCATCAACAATCCTCCTGTCTGGCCGGCAGCTCCGCACCCTTCTTGGAACTATTTGTCCAAATAATATTCCCAATGACTGCACTTGGCATGTGTGTGAAATAGCTGCCATCCTTGAGGCCAGGAGGGGAGGGTACTTTTTTAGATTCAGTTAAGAGAATTACAGGCAACTGTATTGAAAACTAACAGTTGTGTAAATGTCTGGACTGGTATAATTAAAGTACACCTGTAGTATTAAAAAGTTACATACCTACCTCAGTAGTTGGAACCCTCTGGTTGCTCCAGACACTTCCTGGATCCTCCTGGAGACCACCGATCCAGTGTAGGGACCCACTACCATTTTAAATATAGTGCAAGGCGAATTGTTTTTTTCCTGGCCAGGGATAAGCGCATTTGTAGTGGGCATGCATGAGTAATGAGTATTTCTCATGCATGGAGGAAAACAGCATGAAGCTCAAGCTGCTTCATCTTGATGGACATGTGAGGACCTTATTTGTGCAAGTCCAATATGGGTGTGTTTGTCCACAGCCAGAATCGTGGACAGAGAAAAACGATTCATCTCACGCTGAGTCAAATTTCTAAAGAGGGTGCCTATGCTAGGAAGCTTCTGGACAGAGCAGTCACAGGGCCAGATTTATCAAAGCATTACCGACAGTTTTTTCTTCTAAAACTGTTCTAACCAGCAGAACAGTTCTGCATGATAATAAGAAACTTTCCAAAGCCTATGTAATAGCGGCAGTTTAGCGAGGATTTCTAGAGCTACACTGCAGTTAAGAAAAGTGTAAATCCATTCCTTAACTGCTGCAGATTAAGAAGTGCTCATTAGCAGATGATAGTGCTGGCTAGATGTGATTTGTGAAGGGCTCCTCCCCCCTCACTCAGAGCTTGCTGACAGCAGGTGTGTTGGTTACCTCAGCAACAGCAATTCCCCTCACACACTGCACTGTCTGAGAGACCTTCCTAGCTCCTTCTATTCCTTACAGTTTAAGAAGGAATCTGCACTGTCTAATGATTTCTTAAGATGCCTGAGACAGTTCTGCATGGATTTCTAAAAACCTACTAATATTTTGTCTCAGACACTCTTGATAAATCTGGCCCACAGTACTGCAAGTGGAAGCTGACATTGACAGCATTATACATTATCTCAGGATCATTTTATGAGAGCCCACAGCTTTAAGATGTAGGACGTGTATCAAGTTATCTTACCTAACTTGAACTCCAGACAGGGTTTGGGGCAGTTTAAGTTGTCCACAGCCAGGACCTTGACTCTGAAGAAAAAGCCGTCAGGTGTTATGTAGAGGCGATTCATCTTGTACAAGCCCCCGCTGTTCACCAGGATGGTCAGGATTTGGATCCCCCGACTGAGAGTGTCCACATCATGTACGATTCCATTCACCGCTACCGGAACAAAGAGAATCAGCAGTACTTAATAAAATATGACGTGCAATTCAAGCTTCTAGCTCTTCCCTATGAAGAAGCACTTTCCAATCTGGCTCCACCACACATGAATACACTCTTTTCCAGACATCATCCTAACTGTGCTATCATCTACCCAGATCATCTCTTCTCCCTCCCACATACGGGATTTCTCACATGCTTCTCCACTCTAATGCCCCACTTTCTAAATCTGTGTCATATTCATCAACCTTGGCATCTATAAAGTTGTCCTAAAGATTGGGCAGTTCACGCTTGTTTCAACAAAGTATGTTTTCAGCTTTTTAACAATATGTAGGAGCCTCGACAGATAGCGCACTGCAAATGTTTCTCAACTGTGCATGGTCAGAATGTTCTTGTCTGTGGCCGTTGCTCCAATGTGCCAAGTGGGAGCATTGAATGGGTAGCATAGTTTCAAGACTAGGGAGAGGCCCACAAAATGGAGAAACCACTAAGATTATGGAGGCACTGAAGAAGCTCCAGGTATGGCCACCTCATACTTTTTTTTCTTATTTCATAAACCCTTAAAGGGAACCTTAACTGAGAGGGATTTGAATGTTTCCTTTTAAACAATACCAGTTGCCTGGCAGTCCTACTGATCTCTTTGGCTGCAGTAGTGGCTGAATCACACACCTGAAACAAACCTGCAGCTAATCCAGTCTGACTTCAGTCAGAGCACCTGATCTGCATGCTTGTTGAGGGGCTGTGGTTAAAAGTATTAGAGACACGGGGTCAGCAGGATAGTCAGGCAACTAGTATTATTTTAAATGGAAAAATCTATATCCTTCTCAGTTTAGGTTCCCTTTAAGGATTGGAGAACAGAGATGGGTTAACTCTCCTGGCGGTTTATTAAAATCCGGCAGGGGGCAGCACAGTCATTTTTTTTTTTATATCATGTAGCGAGACAAGGTCTCGCTACATGATAGCCGCTGCTCAGCGGCATCCCCCCAGCCCCGGCGATCGGAGATCAGGAGATCCCGTTCAAAGATCTCGTTCCATGGCAACGGGCTTCCCCCGTTGCCATGGCGATGGGCGTCATCGATGTTGTGACGTCAAAGGGGACTCCGATCCACCCCTCAGCGCTGCCTGGCACTGATTGGCCAGGCAGCGCATGGGGTCTGGGGGGGGGGGGGGGTCGGCTGCGGCGCGACGGATCGGCGGGGAGCGGCGGCGATCGGATTGCACACGCAGCTAGCAAAGTGCTAGCTGCGTGTAGCAAAAAAAAATTATGCAAATCGTCTCAGCGGGGCCTGAGCGGTGCCTGGAAACTTAATTTTTGGATGCATGGCAAAAAAAAATAAAACACAGAACATATGGTTCTTTTTATTGCTGTTTGTGGCAGAGTTTTTCCTGTATCAGTAATAAGCCATCATCAGGACGTCCTGTAGATGGAATTCTCTTGCAGTGGGGTCACCTGATTGGCTCTCCCCTTCTATAGTCTATCTATATGCAAAAAGAGCTCTGGGGAATAAATTATTTTTCAACGTGACCCTCACTCTCTCCTGTATAACTGTCTACCCCCAACGTAACTGTTGCTCCCCAGGGCCCCTGTAGAGTTTTAGGCAGAGCAGCATCTCACCTATCCCGATGGGCGCCCTCCTCTGTCAGTCTGTGGCTCTGTGCACACCAGTCTTCATCCCCCTCTGGTTGCACTTCCTCTGTGACCTGTGGCGTGTTATTACATAATAATATGCGCTGGGTCATGGGGGAGAGGCACCCCTGTGAGAATGAAGTTGGGGAGTGCATGGATACACAGCCTGACAGAGGAGCTCGCCCGCCAGAACAGGTGAGATGCTGCTCTACCGAATACTATGCAGGGGCCCCATTTAGCAGTTAAGGTGGGGAGAGTTTATAGAGCAGCAGCCGGCTCAGGGGCCCTGGGAGGTAATTTGGTTGCAACAAAGGACCCCGCATGCAGTTTTCTGGCTGGGGAAGTGTTTGTTGGGGTTGCCCCGGGGATCCATTGTTACTAGAACTGGCCCTGATATCTGTATGAATGTTGGTTGACACTACAACTACTCACCAAAGTCACTGTTACAGTAAGCTTCTTTCTCGTCTCTCTCCTTGTAGCATTCACTCAAGCAGTTCCTTTCTTTATTCTCAAATTCTGCAAAGCAAACAGCAGTTCATAGCAGGTGTATATTGTCTGCATCTATGCTATCGAACATTAACATCAGATCAGAGTGTATGAACCTTTATAGCCCTGCTTATCACTACGTTACCAAGATACCTAAACCTCAGTACCTAAACCTCAGCTGACCTAACAACTATACAAAGTCGGCATCTGTAATGACCGTATCTAACCCTCTGTGCTGGGAAGTATAGGTGAAACCCATACTGAAATCCTGTAATCAAGTAGACCACAATGAACATTGTTGCTACTACCTCTTTAAGAAATAAAATCACTCCTACCAATGCTCATTGCCCTCCAGCAAAACAGATACTGAAAACAGGTATTTACACAACTGCAGCTGCTGTAGCCTCCTGGCCTAGACTGCCTGAACATGACCAGGCAACCCTTGCTGTCCGGGACACACCCCTTCCAAAACAACAACAAAACATTTGTAAAGCGCTTTTCTCCCGTTAGATCCCAGAAGCATAAGGCCTCTTGCACACTGCATGCATTTCCAATTCAGATTCCGTTTTTTAATCGGTTTTTATATCCGATTCAGATTTTTAATCTTTACTGCATGCTGCGTTTTCTGATCCGTTTTTCTGTTGAAGGCTCCCTGCACACTGCAAATCCGTTTTCTGATTCCGATTCCATTTCTGATTTTAAATTACGATCTTCCCTGAATACATTCAACAGAAAAACGGATCAAAAAACGCAGCATGCAGTAAAGATGAAAAATCGGAATCGGAGGTAAAAACCGATTAAAAATCGGAATTGGAAATGCATGCAGTGTGCAGGAGACCGAATGTATTCAGGGAAAATCGGAATTGAAAATCGGAAACTGAACCGGAATCAGAATCGGAAAACGGATTTGCAGTGTGCAGGGAGCCTTAGAGTACTATAGGTGGATTATTTACACCCTGCCCTTAGTCAAGGACATTGTACATTTCCCACAGTGGTATGAGAGAAGAAGCGAAGGACAGGGCCGGCCCGCTCATGAAGCGGGGTGAAACATTTGCCTCAGGCGGCACATTGGGGGGGGGGGGGTGGCACCCGCCTGTCCGTGGGTGGGGGGCCGTAGCCGAGCTGGAGGAGTAGTGGGCAGAAAGGGGGTATTGGGCCTAGCGGTGGGGAGGGGGGTCGGACCCCCCCCTCCCTCGGCTGGGTCCCCCGATCTGCGCTCCCCTCCAGCTGAAAATAGTTAAGTTCCAGCGTATAGATAAGAGGCAACGGGCGGGGATCACTCACCTTTTCCGCGTTCCAGCGAGCGCTCCACTGACGTCACTTCCTGCAACGCCGCCCATTGTATCGTTTTTTTAAATTTTGCCTCAGGCTGCAAAAAGTCTAGAGCCGGCCCTGGCGAAGGAAAATGACTATGGACAATGGACTGCTATTTTACAAGTCCCAAAAAGGCATTTATCAATTTTTCATTCTTTAAAATTCAAGTTCATGTGAACTTGCTTATTTGGTCTATTTCCAAGAAATGTGCCATAATCTGCCAATAAAGAACTCCTTAACTTATATAGCTTTGAACTTGTGCCCCTTTGCTCTGTTTTAACAATACATTCTAGTCTCTGCAGTAATGCCACATTCTTTGATTGGGCTAGAAGACAGGAAATGAACTTCTCAGCTTAGAACATGAAAATGCCGCAGTTGGTGAATCCATTTCCTGAGATGTAAAATCGGAATTGCACTCTTAGTTGTAGGCATGTACCTTTCCTGAAGGCATGGAACTGGTAGAGCAGGCTGGATGGTTGGCGGTTGGTCATCCAGACTGGTTTGCTGTTATTGTGGGAAAGTTCTAGGAGTTTATGTGGGCTGAGCTTGCCTGGCCGGTTGCTTTCATGTTCCGGTAACTCGCTGATTACGCCACTGTTGTGGCTGTCTGTTGAGCTTGATTTTGCAGCATGGGCATTAGGAGACCCAAGAGAAGACTCGAGGAGATTTCTGTCCTGCAGAGGTTTATGTCCATTTCCATATTCATTTGCTGAAGAGTGGCCAGGTAGGACATTGGTTGGGAGTCTATTACTGTGGTCAACATTGGTTTTCCTCAGACCAGTATTATTGTCCAGACTCAGTTTATTTTTTACCTTCTTGTCAGGAGGTCCCATGGCTTTCCTGCCCTCTCCTGACTTTATTGCGGACAGCAGTCCGTGGTTAGGGAACCTGCCTAAGGAGATAGTCCAGGGAAGCTCCATCTGTTCTGGAGGCAAACCTCTCGATGGGTTCCATTCAAGGTGCCATGTTGTATTCTGCCCAACATCTGAAAAAAGAACAGAGCCACAATTTTACAAGAAGGCCATTAACATCAAAATAATTAAATTAAAGGAACATGAGATGATCTAAAGTTAAAAAATTGATACATCAGTAGAGCGAAGCCTCAGGGCTTCCTGAATTCTCCTAATGCCCAGCATTCTAGTACTATTAGTATCTCTAAATATAACCAACAAGAGCTTGTCTGATATGCTCTTTGGCCACACTCCTGTCCAAGTACGAGCTTCTTGTTACTGGGCATGGGTGTATATAGTCTGCACATGCCCAGTAGAGTGAAGCTGTTTGTGCACAGCTTTATTGTACTGGGCATGTAGGGACCATACTCGCTCATACCCAGTACAAAGAAGCTCATACTTAGATAGGAGCGCAGCCATGAAGAATAAGAGTCCTGGGTAGCAGGCGGTATGGGCTTGTGGAGGATCTGGGAAGCTTCAGGGGGACCCTCCACACAGGCTTCCCATTACTGTCGCTGCTCTGAAGACTTAAAGTGAATGGGAACAGCATTTTTAAAAAAATGAAGCAAATACCTAAGGAAAGGGAAGGCTCTGGGTCGTATAGAGCCTTCCGTCTCCTCTCTCTTTGCTCTCTATCCTGTGCTGGCTCCTCCCCATTTCAATCCCCCACCGAAAGGGTATTTGGAAGTCTTCGGGAGCCGTGTCCTCCCGAAGACATGCGGCTCCATACTGCACAGGCGTGAGCGTGCAAGCACAGGGCCGCCCTTCTTCAGGAGCACTCGGGCTCCCTGAAGACTTCTGAAGCCTCCTTTGGCCGGGTAAAGCAGTATTTGACTAATTTAGTCAAATACTGCTACCGGGAGAGCCAGCACTGGAACGAGGGGACCAGGAGAGGCGCCGGAAGGCTCTATAGGACCCAGAGCCTCCCCTCTCCTTGGGTAAGTAGCTGTCTCATTTTTTTAAATGCGGTTCCCATTCACTTTAAAGGGGAACTGAAGTAAGAGGTATACGGAGGCTGCCATATTTATTTCCTTTTAATCAATACCAGTTTCCTGGCAGCCCTGCTGGTCTATTTCTCTGCAGTAGTATCTGAATAACACCAGAAACAAGCATGCAGCTAGTCTTGTCAGATCTGACTTTAAAGTCAGAAACACCTGATCTGCTGCATGCTTATTCAGGGGCTGTGGCTAATAGTATTAGAGGCAGAGGATCAGCAGGACAGCCAGGCAACTGGTATTGCTTAGATGGAAATAAACATGGCAGCCTCCATATACCTCTCAATTCAGTTGTCCTTTAATTGTATCTACAATGAATCTCTTTTAGCCACAGAATCTGAACAAGCATGCAGATCAGTTGTTTCTGACTGATGTCTGACTAGATGAGCTGCATGCTTGATTCAGGTGTGTGGAAAATCTACATCCCTTAGCTGATCTACAACTAATCTAATGGTGTATGGCCGTGTTAACCAGGGCTGTGGAGTTGGTACAAAAATTATCCGACTCCAACTCCTCAGTTTATGAAACTACCGACTCCAACTCCTGGTACCCAAAATGGCTCTGACTCCTTAGTCTAATACTTACCAGGGCTGTTGATTTAGTACAAAAATCATCCGACTCCCCAGTTTATGAAACCTCCGACTCCGGGTACCCAAAATTGCTCCGACTCCTCGACTCCAACTCCGACTCCACAGCCCTGGTGTTACACAAACCGGTCAGTGCACTCTCACGGCAGGAAATGTCAGCACTATACAAATGCATAATACAGAATAACGGGGTGGCTAAATGTGTTTGTATAGCTTTCTGTGTGAGAATAACTCTCATTCCGAGACTGCTGGGCAGCACTGCTTCCTCTGCAGCACAATGGGCTGGTGGTCGTCAGCCTGGCAAGTGTTAACGAGCCCCCCTCAGTTACCAGGCAGAGGCACGGCTAAGAATCTGCGTATTTGGAGGGTGCGCTATTGTCTGCTGTGTTTAGGAGGTTTCATGGCTGTTTGAATGGGCTGTGGAAACAGAACGCACCATTCAGCCGCCTGAATAGGGCCACGGAGGAGAGTACACATTATAAATTACACTTCTGTCCCTGTGTGCAGTTTTGATTTGCTAACACTGCCCAGCGAAATACCTTAAATGAGGTCAGGGTGTCTGATGTGACAAGTAATGTGTGGAGGGAAATGTCTGGCTCCTCGGGAGTCCCAGCCTACAGCTTGTGCTAGCTTCTCAGAAAACAGTGGCATAGCAATAGGGGATGCACTGCACCAGGGTCCCCTGGACCAGAGGGGCCCACTAGGGGATCTCTACCCATCTTAGGGCTGGAACCCACTACAGCGATTTTCTGAGCGTTTAGGCAGCAATTCAAACTGCTAGCGATTTCCCTAATCCAGGGCTGTCAAACTCAAATACAAAGTGGGCCGAAATTGAGTCTAGTGGCCACCTCTCTCCCTGGTGTCTAATAGCCCCCCATCCATCCTCTATACAGTTCCCTGATGTTTAGTGGTCCTTCTGCCCTACTCTATACAGCTTCCTGGTGTCTAGTGGCCCCCTCCTTCCCCTGTACAGTTCCCTGGTGTCTAGTGGCCCCCTTCCCTCTCTTGTACATTTCCCTGGTATCTAGTGCTGCCCCCTCCCCATATGGTTTCCCTGGTGACCTAGGGCTTACCCTCCAATATAGCTTTTCTGGTGGTCTAAAGTGGGCCAAACATAATGCAGTGGGGAATCCACCTGAGGGCCAAATCTGAAGGCTCAGAGTGCCAGATTTGGCCCACGGGCCGGAGTTTGGCATGTATGCCCTAAACTCTCGGCTAATGTTAATGGATGGGCCAAATTCCACTGGAGCGGTTGCGATTACCAAAATGCAGGACGTGCATCATTTTTAGCGTTTAGCATTAGCGTTAGTGTTTCTGCAATGTAAAGTATATAAACGCTGGCCTAATCGTTGATCAAAACCTACACAGACCTATTTTGCTAGCGTTTTGACATTACTGCACACTGTAAAAAAATTTAAAATAATTTAAAGGACCAATCAGAATTAAAACCGCTAATCGCTACACAATCACTGGCTACAACCTTACACTTTTTAAAATCACTACCAAAATCGCTCATGAAATCGCTTACAAAACACTCATACAAAACGATCGTGATTAGCGATAGCGTTTTGTAGTGGATTCCAGGCCTTCTCAGCTTTGCATTGGTGCTATGCTGGTAATGATCACCTCTATACATGCGTTGAATAGTGGTAATCCTTAACAAACTGTCTCCTTACTCTAAATACACCTCACTGACATTGCAGCTGTCCTTAGTAGATTTTGGGGTTCCATTTTTGGGGCCTATTTTGAAACTCACACGCTCCTTAATTATGCCACTGTCAGAAAGCTCCGATATTCTGCAGACTGTCACTCCATTTGATCTGTAGAACGTTGCTCTGTCCCATCTTCCATCGTACGATACATATTGCATATGCAGATCAGCAAAAGATGAAAATGACCTGTCTAATTTAGGCTCCTCCTGCCCTACCGTGCCGTGCCACCATAACGGCTCATACCCAGTGAGGCATGGACTCGGCAAGACTTTTAGGCGCCAGCACAATGTAGTTATGCTCTGCCCTGATATACAGTTAGGGCCCGTTTCCACTAGAGCGAATCTGCATGTGTTTCCTGCATGCAGATTCGCATAGACAATACAAGTGGATGGGACTGTTTCCACTTGTCAGGATTTCTCAGCGTTTTTCTGTGCAGAAAAAATCTGCACGGCAGAGCCATCTGAATTTGCATACCATGTATTGAATAGGAAATTCGCATGCGAATTTTCATGCAAATTAGCATACGATTTCGCATAGAAACAATGGAAAAGCACACAGGCAAATCGTATGCGAATTCGCATGAAAATTCGCATACAACTGCATGCGAAATTGGCATCCGCATGCGAATTTTTTCCGCGGCGATTCCCACCGCACAAGTGGAAACGGGCTCTAAGGGCTCTTTCACATCAGACAACGCGAACAGGAGCCGTTCTCCTGCACGCGTTGTCTGCCTGTGGCGTGTCGTCGGGTATCTGTGGTGCGACGCAATCAGCGGCGGTAGCTGGTAATTAAACCCGACGGAAAACGCTGGCTCGTGGGTGCGTTGGAGGAAAAACTGCGCCCGGGTGCGTCGGAACCGCAACGCATCGAAACGCAGCGTCGAGTGTGAAAGGTAAAATGAAAGTCTATGGACTTTCATCTTACCTTGGTTAACGCAAACGGCTTCCGTTTGCGTTAACGCACAAAGTCTGCCCTAATGTGAAAGAGCCCTAAGGGCTGATTAACACAGGCGACGGCAGGGCGTCCCGCGGCATCTCCATCAAATGCTTATTTGCAAGTCTATAGAAAAGCATTTGATGGCTTTCGGCAGCGATATGCATTTTTCATCCCCGCAGGGGGGCCGGAGACGCGACAGTAAGTGATCCTGGAAGTTGCGTGTTAGTTACCGTTGGGAAAAATCTAGATTGGAATGCGGCATTCGTGCAAACGGCGGTAAAAGTATGGAACAAGCGCTGCCGTTCACTTGTATGGGCATTTTAACCGACAAGCGTTGCGGCTGGTGAAAATGACCCCCAATCGCCTGCATGATCCAGCTCTAAAGTTCCTCTTTTAGTCCTGTAAGTTGTGAGCCAAGGCCGCCATGTATTGGATTTGCTTTTCCAGCACATTCTTCAGATACTCTATTGGATTGGATAATTTGGAGACCAATGAGAATGTGATACAGCCGTGCAGGTCAGTTTCACCCATCGCTCCCACTCCTGTGCTAACATGGTGCTTTCAGCAATGCACAGCTGTCTGCTTAGCCACTCTGGCTGGTTTGCAGCTCTACACGGGAACAGTAAATTCGGGCGCCTGAGGCTAGTGGACAAATCGGGCGCCGCCATTCACTCCTATAATAAATATCGTTTAAAGGGCGCCCGATAGGAAAAAAGGGCGCCGGAGAAAAATAACGTTTTAAAAGCGGCGCCCGGAGACTTAATGTTTTATTACTGCTTCTCATGATTACACATTATTTAATGATTTATACATTTTTAAATATTATTTTTAAACGAAAAACAGTACAATATTTTTTTCAAACATTATTTTTAAACGAAAAACAGTACTTTTTTTTTTTAAACATTTTTAAACGAAAAAACCAACAGGGGGGTCTTAGGTTTAGGCACCAACAGGGGGGTCTTAGGTTTAGGCACCAACAGGGGGGTCTTAGGTTTAGGCACCAACAGGGGGTCTTAGGTTTAGGCACCAAAAGGGGGGTCTTAGGTTTAGGCACCAACAGGGGGGTCTTAGGTTTAGGCACTAACAGCGGGGTCTAGGGGTTAGGGGTAGGTACAGGGAGGGTTACTTAGGCACCAACAGGGGGGGTCTTAGGTTTAGGCATCAACAGGGGGGTCTAGGGGTTAGGGGTAGGTACAGGGAGGGTTACTTAGTAATTTTTTTTTTTAAACGTTATTATACGTTTCAGTATTTAAACGAAAGATTAACGTTTTTACAATTGCCGATTTAATGCACATTATTTAACGATTTATAACTTTAAAAAACATTAATTTTAAACGAAATACAGTACAATACATTTTTAAACGTTATCCATGCTTATCGTTAAAAACCCGGCGCCCTTTTTTCCCAGCGCCCCTTTTTAACGTACGCGCTCTACACTCCCCCTGAGCAGCAAGCAGCAATGCACTGTGTCAGTCTGTGTGTTCTGACTGCCTTCCCTCATGACCTGTCGGATCAGGCAAGACGGGCGAGCCGTTGCACCACATGCGCATTAGTATGCCTTGGATGCACTGCCCATGATGATGCTGGCACTGGATATATTATGATAACCTGTGAGAAAAGGAGTGTCCACCAACTTCAACTTGCTGCACCTTCTAATCCAAACAAGGCCAGTTGCCTGACTTCTGTGCTGAACTTTAGGCTGGGGTCACACACAAAAGGAATAACGTTTCATTTCTGAACCCAGCCTTATGGCCCATACTCACGGGCTACAATTGTCGCTGCAACACGCGTGTGTTGCGGCGACAGGTCGCCCGTGAGTATGAGGCGTTGCACGGGCACGCACCCCGAACCGTCGCTCGTCGCTGATAACGCCAGGCGATTGGCGCGATCAATCGCCTGTCGACAGTTGACGCGCAACTCCGCCGCAACTGTCGCTAGTCCGCGTGGGTATGCGGACTAGCGACAGCAACAAGCAGGGAATACATTGAGCTTCCGGCGGGGGGAGGAACAACAGCGACAGCTTCCGCCGCATCAGTTGCCAGGTCCCTCCGCCGTGTGTATGCGGAGGGACCTGGCGACGAGCTGTCGCCAGCCTGTCGCGCACATGCTCCCGTGTGCTAGCGACAGGCCAGAAATGTTGCCCATGAGTATGGGCCATAAGTTACACATCTGCAACAAGCACACAACCAGTGCAGGCAGGCAGGATAGTATTTAACGCCACCAGGGATTTGAGCAGCAGCGGGGCGAGCTGTCATTCAGTTCGCCCTGCGCCCAACTCACCCAAGCTTTCTAGAAGTTGTAGAACATAATTCAATCCCGTGTCCCCTCCAGACAGACATATTACATATTTGGGTATATTTTGCAGGTTATTGGCCTCTCTAGGGGTCTGCGGAGCTCTGTCCATCTCTTTCCTGACAGATAAATATTGTATGTTTTGCAGATTAATCCATTATTGATCTCCCTAGAGATAGGCGGAATATTGCCATATTATGTCTATATTTCTAAAGTGTCTGCAGAACAAGCCCACCCAGAGACATATCCCGGGATCTCTACCAGGCCGGCATTACATGGTCAAAATACTGGAGTCTGCAAAGAATTTAGTAAATGTCAATCAGCAGTAATAGTGGATAGTGTGGAGCCAGGCACAGGGGATTATCACCTGATATTCAGCAATGCTGGACATTCTGCAGTCCATACACAGGGGGGGGAGGCAATGGAAACATGAGGCCACTATAGCACCAGTGACCATCACACACAGAGTCTCCTATTATTACTTCAAACTAGTGTATCCAGGAGTCCCCCGATCTCCACAGACATGCAGACAACACAATAATACCCAATCACTATTGGTATTCCCTGCTGCGCACTACAGCAGCCCTGCTACATTGAGGCCATCTGCATTAATAGACTTATGTTTTTCCCATCGATTTTATTGATTGCATATGTTTTCACTTCCTTTTAATGTTCCCGGTTGTTTCTGACAATTTTTAGTTGGTAGATTGTTCAGGAAATTGTACCAGTAGTGGCCAACCCAAAGGTGCCCATTAACTATACAATTTTAATGACCGATCAACCTTCTGATCTGATAATTGCGATTGGAGGGAAATGTTCAAAATTCAATTAATGGACCCATCAATGGGATAGAGAATATAACTAATCTGATCATTTCAGATAGAATTGATCCACAAAATGGATCAATAAAAGAATGGATCATTTTGTTTGTTGTTGATTGGCACCATAAACACTATCCAATCTGATTGATCAAAAGGCTGCTAAAATTGGACCATTAAAGGCCACCTTAAAGCGGACCTGAACTCAGAACTTCCTCTATGCTGTAAAAGATAAGCAACAGCATAATTGCCTTTAAAGAAAAACATTTATTTGTTGCAGCTCACAGAACTCCTGCAATAAATCTGCAGTGTGTCTACTTGATGCTTTCATGTTTCATGGAAGCAGACAAAGGGTTAACATCCTGTGTTTACAATTTAGCCGAGGCTGCCGAGATTCTTTTGTTGACACAGCCGAGAGCTCAAATTACACTTGTGATTACTTGCAGCTGAGGGGGGTGTTCACTCTAAACACAAACAGGGTGGATTAATCTGAGTTTTCCTTGTGTCCCATGCATGCGTTCAGGTTCACTGACTCCTGAACTGAGAGGGATATGGAGGCTGCCATATTTCTTTGTTTTTAAACAATACCAGTTGCCTGGCAGTCCTGTTGATCCTTTGCCTCTAATAGTTTTAGCCATAGACCCTGAACAAGCATGCAGATCTGGTGTTTATGAGTGAAGACTGACTATTCTTTAACCACTTCGGGACCGGCCGCCTAACCCCCCTTAAGGACCAGGGCATTTTGCGGTGGAGGGGGGTGCGCGCGTTTGGGGGGGGGGGGGGGGTTGGGCAGCCGGATCCCCTCTGTGGCTGGCTGGGCAGTGTCCCCCCCATGGTGGCAAGTGTCCCCCCTGTGCGCAGCAGCCATCATCACTTACCTTTCAGGCTCCAGCGATGAGCCGCAGTAGCCCCCTTCTTCTCCGGCCGGCATCTCCGCTCCAAATGACGCTCAGGTCGGGTCGCGGCTTGATGACGTCATCAAGCCGGGACCCCGCGCTGACGTCATATGGAGCAGAGATGCCGGCCAGAGCAGAGGCGGGTGCCGATCGTCGCTGGAACGGTACGGAGGTGAGTGGATCCTCTTCTTTTCCCCCCTGCCGCTGCCGCCGCTGTCAAAGTGATCACTACGATCCGACGGCGATCGTAGTGATCACGTGATCAGCAGCCATACACGATGACTGCTGATCACTGAGGGGAGATGTCAGCTGTCATATGACAGCTTAATATCCCCCTCCGGGTGCGCACGATCGCGTCGGGAGCGGTTCTTTAGCGCGGACGTTGAATCAACGTCCGGTCAGAGCGGTACCACCACCTGCCGGACGTTGAGTCAACCTGCGGCGGTCCCCCATAGGTTAAAAGGAAATAAATATGGCAGCCACGATATACATCTCTTCCAGGTGTACACGCCTATTTAAAAATACCAGAAACTTGAAACATGAAAATTGTTTCCTTAAGTTATGATCAGACTGAATGTTGGGGCAACAATATTCAGTGCTTTCCAGCACAGTGATCGAATCTGCCAGGGAATGTCTCATAGTTTTAAGGCCACCACTAGAGGAATCTCTCATTGGGGAGGAAGGTGGGTTTACTTATTGTCATTTTGACAGAAGGAGGAAAAAAACCTAAAATATTGTAGACAAAACACAGTTTAAATGGGTAACATCAAATAATAAGTAAATCAATACATTTATATTTAAAGATGCTAGGCTTTGAAAAGCATTTCTCTAAGTTTGTCTAAAACGATTACAATACTAAACTATTTTTGCTTCTGACCAACATTGCACAATATTTACTTAACTGTGAAAAGGAAGATCTCATCCCTGCTTACAAACACTGGAGGTAACATTTTTCATACATACAAATTTGTCCTCATAAAGAAAATGTACTCTGCTGGTTTTATTATATATATTTGTTGTGTGTGTAATGCTGTTGTGTAAACTGTTGTAAGTTATTTAAAGCCCATTGAAAACAACCAAATAAAGATTGTTTATCCAAGCAGTCCTAATTACAAACAACGCGAGTTACAACTTTTCAGGGATAAAAACAAAGTTGTCTCCATTTATAAAATATACAATACTGGTTTTATTACATATTTTTGTTGATATCTTACTGTATTGTATAAACTGATGTTAGTAGTTTAAACACATTAAAAGCACACTAAAAACCAAAACAAAAATAATTTATACTATATGTCCAAATTCAAACTTGTCCAACAGTAACATTTTACCATTTTTAACACAGGACTCAATTTACATACAAATTCAGCTTACAGTCTCCCGATACAGAACCAGTTTGTAAGTAGGGACTGGCTGTATTGTGTGTCCAAATTCAGAGTTGTCTGAAAATAAATCAGGTACCCGCATGTACCATTATATAATATTCATCTTACAAACATCCTCCCAGAAAGTAACCTGTTTGTTAGCAGGGGACCGCCTGTAGTTATGGAATTGGTGAAAGAATGAGACGTCTATCTGGACTATTTCCAATAGTCACACAGCTAAATAATCGCTGGGCAAACGCTATTATAGAATTATTAAGGCAGGGGACACACTTGTCTTTCAGTTTTCTGCACGCCATGTGTGTTTGTATGCAGAAAAAGTGTGCAATTCTTTCACAGCAGCTAATGTAAGTGATAGAGAAAACTGACAAAATGTGTAGATTTGTGCTGCAGGTTGTCAGTTTTTTCTGCGCACAAAAAAACCAAAAACATTAAGAACTGAGTCACACAACAAGAGCTTTTTAAGAGCTGGAGATGTTAAAAGCTTTTGCTAATACATTTTTACAAAATCACATCGCTCCAGTGTGAACACACACATAGCATTACATTAGCAAGAGCTTTTAAAAATCACAAAGTGCTTAGAAAAGCTCTTGTAGTGTGAACCAATTCATTGATCAATATGATGAGTTCTCAGTTTAAATCAGCTTTTCTGTGCAGAAAACGTGTACAAAAATAGACAAGTGTGTGCCCTGCCTAAAGGGTGCAGTCCATGGCCGTGGCCAGTTGGTGAGTCTCTCCCGGCCGGTGTGAATAAGGGGAGTCCGCAGCCTGTGCTCACCTGTCCTGGCGGCGGAAGCGGTGAAGGCGGCGGACAGTACGAGGACGCTCAGAGCTCCTGGTCTCATTCTAGCAGCGAGGACAGACATACATGAGTGTGGGTCTGCCTGTCTGCTGTCCTCCCAGCAGCATGCTAATGAGAGGCATCCAGGGGGGATCATGAATGGAGAATGAGGAGAGGGGCGGCAGCAGAGGACACCACCGACCGCTCCAATTCTTGTTAACCTCTTTTAATGACCCACAAAACTCCCCTCGGTCTGCTTCCCCCTCTCCACAATTTCTCAATTATCCTTGCTTGCCTGGGAAATGCCGATTATGTATGATAATGAGAATTCTCCCCCCTCTGCATCCCTACACAGCAGAGATCTGCTGAGCTTCACTTCCACCTATAGCAAAGCTGCTTCTTTTCCATTTAGAATCTAATTTTTCATTAACATCTACTGGTGGAATTCAAGGTGTATTTTATACCAGGAGAGCAGGGATGTCCCTCCTGTAACATATAACACAGAGCAGGGATGTTCTTCCTGTAACACATAACACAGAGCAGGGATGTCCCTCCTGTAACATATAACACAGAGCAGGGATGTCCCTCCTGTAACACATAACACAGAGCAGGGATGTCCCTCCTGTAACACATAACACAGAGCAGGGATATCACTCCTGTAACCAGGGGCGCCTCTAGGCATAGGCAGTACAGGCCATTGCCTGGAGTACCATTGGTCCTGGGGGGCACCATGTTGCTGGATTAAGCCCGCCCCCAAATTAAGCACCACCCTGGACCAAGATCCACCCCATGGGTGTTCTATTACTTGCTTCTGCTGCATCTGCTTAGCATAAGTTGCAGGAAGCTGCCACCTCTGTGCCTTGTGCATCCTTCTTTCCCCCTTTGTGCCTCCTTCTGTCTCTTTTGTGCCTTCTTCTGTTTTATTGTGCCGCCTTCAGTCCCTTGTCCCATGTCTAACCCCCTGTTTGTCCTTCTGTCTCCCTTTGTGCCTTCTTCTGTCTCCATGTGCCTCCTTCAGTCCCCCCATGCCACCTCTGCCTCCTTCTGTGCCCTTTTTTGCCTCATTCTGTTCCCCTGTGCCTCTTTGCCTTTATTTGTCCCCCTGTGCTCAAGGCCAGATTTAGGCCAAGGCCACCTAGGCCATGACCTAGGGCACCACAGGAGGCACAGGCTTGCAAATTGCAAGCTTGCAAATGCTGCAATGCAGGGAGATCAGGCGAGCGCCTGACCATGGTACCTGTGCAGCCGCCACTATGCTCTCTGTGCACGTTTACATTGTGGCTGGCGGCCATAGACTTAGACAGCATTAGAGACAGAAAGGAAGAGGAAGTGACACAGATGGCTGCTGTGGTGTGAAGGTGAGCTGGCTACCTATACTGAAAGGTTGGGGTGGGAAAAGGAGGGATTAAGGGAGTCATCTGGCTACCTATACTGGAGGGAAAGGGTGAGGAGTCATCTGGCTACATATACTATAGGGAAGGGGGAGGGGTCATCTGGCTACCTATACTGGGGGGTCATCAAGCTACCTATACTGGAGGGAAGGAGGGAGGGGTCATCTCGCTACCCATACTGAGGGGGGTGGCTGGTGACAGTGGACTAGGGCGATAAAGAGTACAAATTCGACCCGCCTGCGCTATCTCTGCCCCCTGTTCCTCCTTTAGTCCCACTCTGCCTCCTTCTGTCCTCCAGTGCCTCTGCCTGTCTCCCTTTGTGCCTTATTCTGTCTCCATGTGCCTCTTCAGTCCCAGACTCCCCGTGTGCCACCTCTGTCTCCTGCGCCTTCCTCTGTGCCCCTGTGCCTCCTTCTGTGCCCCTTTGTGCCTTCTTCTGTCTCCCTGTGGCTCTTTCTGCCTCCTTCTGTCTCCCTGTGCCTCCTTACACCCCCCTCTGCCGTCTTCTGTCCCCCTTTTGTGCCTTCTTCTGTCCCCCTTTATGCCTTCTACTATCTCCCTGTGCTTCCTTCTGCCCCCCTTTAAGCTTTTTTTTCTGTTCCCCATTGTGCCTCCTTCTGTCCCCTGTGTGCCTTCTTCAGTCCCTCTGTGTCTCCTTCTTTCCTCCTGTGCCTACTTTTGTCCCCCTTTGAGCCTCAATCTGTCCCCATTGTGCCACCTTCTGTCCCCCATTGTGATTCATTTTGTCCCTCTGTGTGCCTCCTTCAATAGCCCTGCGCCTCCTTCTGTCCTCTTTGTGCCTCCTTCTGGCCCTCATGGCTTTTTCTGTACCCCTGTACCTCCCGCTGCCCCTCTGTGTACCTCCTTCTGTCCTCCTTTGTGTCTCATTCTGCCCCCCATTGTGCCTCCTTTTGTCCCCCATTGTGCCTCATTCTCAGGGGTGCAGCTAAGGTTTCTGTGGCCCCAAGCGGACTGCAGGAAGTGGCCCTATCCTGCGGCTTGCGAAGCGCGCCGCGGCAAAAAATGGGTGTGGTTATCCCGCCAAAAGTGGGCGTGGCATAACAGGTGGGTGGAGCAGGGGGATGGGACGGGGCGTGTTTGCGCGGAAAAGTGGGCGTGGGGGGTGTTTGCCATGGCCGTTGCCATGACATTGAAAATAAATGCAATGTGGGCAACATTTTCAGCAGAAAACGCAATTTGGGCAACATGTCAGCAGAAAAATGCAATTTAAGCCACATTTCAGCAGAAAACAAATGCAATTTGGGCCACATTTCAGCAGAAAACAAATGCAATTTGAGCCACATTTCAGCAGAAAACAAACGCAATTTAGGCCACATTTCAGCAGAAAACAAACGCAATTTGGGCCACATTTCAGCAGAAAACAAATACAATTTAGGCCACATTTCAGCAGAAAACAAATGCAATTTGGGCAACACTTCAGCAGAAAACAAACGCAATTTAGGCCACATTTTAGCAGAAAACAAATGCAATTTGGGCCACATTTCAGCAGAAAACAAACGCAATTTGGGCCACATTTCAGCAGAAAACAAACGCAATTTAGGCCACATTTCAGCAGAAAACAAACGCAATTTGGGCCACATTTCAGCAGAAAACAAACGCAATTTAGGCCACATTTCAGCAGAAAACAAATGCAATTTGGGCAACACTTCAGCAGAAAAACGCAATTTAGGCCACATTTTAGCAGAAAACAAATGCAATTTAGGTCACATTTCAGCAGAAAACAAACGCAATTTGGGCAACACTTCAGCAGAAAAACGCAATTTAGGTCACATTTCAGCAGAAAACAAACGCAATTTGGGCCACATTTCAGCAGAAAACAAACGCAATGTGGGCCACATTTCAGCAGAAAACAAACGCAATGTGGGCCACATTTCAGAAAAAAAAAAAAAAGAATTTACTCACCTGACAGAAGTCTTCTCTCCCGGTCAGCCTCTGGCGCGCAGCTTCCCCAGACTGCAATCTCCCGCGCTGAACTGAATAGCAGGGCTACGGGAAGATGGCGCCCGAAGCCCTATAATGGAGACACAAATAGTCTTCAGTACAGGGCTTCGGACACCATCTTCCCGTAGCGCTGCTCTGCCGGGCGCAAGCCCAGTGCGGACAACAGTGTGACCCAGAGGCGTAGCTAGGGTTTTCAGCGCCCGGGGACAGACAGTTTTTTGCGCCCTCCCCATCCTGACAGTCCTGCGGTGAGCAAAAATGGGCGTTTCCACGCATCACAATGTGGAGCTGGGGAGGGAAGGAGCGCACGACCGAGGGGGCTGGGGAGGGAAGGAGCGCACGACCGAGGGGGCAGGGGAGGGAAGGAGCGCACGACCGAGGGGGCTGGGGAGGGAAGGAGCGCACGACCGAGGGGGCTGGGGAGGGAAGGAGCGCACGACCGAGGGGGCTGGGGAGGGAAGGAGCGCACGACCGAGGGGGCTGGGGAGGAAAGGAGCGCACGACCGAGGGGGCTGGGGAGGGAAGGAGCGCACGACCGAGGGGGCTGGGAAAGGGAAGGAGCGCACGACCGAGGGGGCTGGGGAGGGAAGGAGCGCACAACCGAGGGGGGGTGGGGTGTTGAGGCTGGTAAGGGAAGGAGCGCATGGCTGGAGAGTGAAGGTGTGCACGACTGGGGGGGGGGGGGGGGGGGGAGGTAAGCTGGGGAGGAAGTGAGGGAAATTCGAGGTTGCTTGGAGGTGAGAGAGTGAGGGCACATTGAGGGTACTTGGGTGGGCACTTTCTGGATGCAGGGGGAGGATGAGAGAGAGTGAGGGCACACTGAGTGGTGACAGAGCAATAGAGCATTGTAAGTGGTGGGTAGGAGTACATGAGGGCACATTGGGGGTTCTGAGAGGAAAGTGCTGGTTATAGGGCACTATAGCAGGATGAGAGAGCATGGGCTGATTGAAGATGCAGGGGACAAGAGAGGCAAACAGTGGAGGCTGCTGCATGGAATGAGACTAGAGACCAATCTTACCTGGTTCCCCAGACCAGGCTTCTGTGTAACTTCTGCGACGCGGTCACGTGTTCCCCGCACCGGAGGTGTACAGCACCAGTCCTTTACATTTTAAATCTCCCCCAAGCTTTGTGGCTCTGCTCCGTCAGGGACCTGGCTAATCCGTGCAGTTGTGGATTCTCTCGCCCTGTATGGCAGGCGGGGGAAGTTGCTAGCAGGCACTGAGCTAGCACGTGGCCTGGCTGAACCCATCCAATAGGCTTCAATGGGGGGGCGGAGTTAATGTTACCGCAGTCGGACAGTCCTCCTCCTCACCCATCACCAACGAATGGATCTGGCTGGCCTGGCTCTGCGTTCCACTGAAAATTCACGCTGCGCGGTGGTGCGGCAGCTGCGTGTGACGTCACTGGGGACGTCACAGAGGGAGACACGGCCAGGGAGTTCCGAGCAATGCAGGGGGAGAGCGGAGGAAATTAAAAAAACGTCACAATGACGTCACATAGCCTCCGAGGCCCCTAAAGACATGAGGCCCCAAGCGGCCGCTTGGTCTGCTTGGTGCCTGGCGGCGCCCCTGCTCATTCTGTCCCCCTGTGTGCCTCCTTCTGTCCTCCCTTGTGAGTTCTTCTGACCCTCGTGCCTCCTTTTGTCCCCCTGTGCCTTCCTATGCCTCCCTGTGTGCCTTCTTCCTTAAATGTATTTTCTGGTGAAACGCTTCCAGAATAAGTGTAATTTCTGGTGAAACGCTGCCGCATTTCAATTATTCTCTGGTGAAACATTGCCGCATTACTGTTATTTCCTGGTGAAACGCTGCCGCATTACGATTATTTTAATGGGGGTGGGGTGCCATGGGGGTGGGGTGAGGCATGCCACAGGTTTTCTCGCCTGGAGTGACAAAATGGCTAGAGGCGCCCCTGTGCCTTCTTGAGCAGGGGGACCTTGCGAGCCCTGCAGGATTTTAATCCATTGCGGTCTAATGTGTTTCCAATGGTTTTCTTGGTGACTGTGGTCCCTGCTAATTTGAGGTCATTCACTAACTCCTCCCGTGTAGTTCTAGGATGCTTTTTCACCTTTCTCAGAACCATTGACACCCCACGAGATGAGATCTTGCGTGGAGCAACAGAGCGAGGTCGACTAATGGTCATTTTAATTTCAATAGGTTTTTATTTGAAGAAATTTTTGTTCGTAAAAGACAAAAAAGGTGAACATTTCAGAACAGTACATTCCAACACATATAGCAATCAGAATAAAATATCATACGGTAGCATTTGTAACAGGGTCTTGGTTATATACTAGTTGCTGATATAAGGTTACAGGCAGATAATTTGTCAATTTATTGAACTATTTCTTAATAGATTCAGGTCAAGAATAGCTTGTCGTAATGCTAGAGCATATTTAGCATATTAGAACATTAGAACATATTTAAGTCAGTTGTAAAGAGTAGAAATTGAAGAACTAAAAACTAAAAACTATAAAACTAAAAAGACACCCGTGCCGAACCGAGGTATGTGCCACATAGATTGCTATAATTTATAAGAGAGTATAATGTTGATGATACCATAAGCATGAGGCCTATATTTTCCCCGTTTCTAAAAGGAATCTAATAAATGCTGGGCATCAGCAGAAGAGGTAACCTGAATCCAGGGTGTCCAGATCCTATCAAACTGATGAGTCCTGTCCAGCAGGTTGGCTTTAATTTTTTCATTTAACATTGTAGTATGGATGCGATCAAGGACGCAGCGGAAGATCAGGGTATTTTGCTGCCATTGGGATGCTATGTAGGTTTTAACAGTGTTCATAATGTGTTGGATAAGCTTATGCTGAGCATATGGAATTTCGTCAGGATGCAATCCCAGGAGACAAATAGCAGGATCTAATGCTAGTTGAATGGAGAGGGCTGAGTTGATTTTGCGTATAACTTTATTCCATAGTGCAGCCACCACTGGACAGGACCACCAAGTATGATACATTGAACCCAACACCAAACAGCCTCTAAAACATAGCTTTGATTTGTTTTGGTATATCTGATGAAGCCGCTCGGGTACCAAATAAGATCTATGTAGTACACGTAGCGAGGTCTCCATGTGCACCACACATAAACTTCCTCTAGAAAGTGTGTCGAAACATTGCGACCACTGGTTGTTGTCTAAGCTGGTACTCAGATCGTCTTCCCAGTTAAGCTGGTACTGGAGTTTCGCGTCTGATGGTCTAAGATTTAACATGGAGTATAGTAAGGACAGTGTTCCTTTGCGTAATGGATCAGTTAGGCAGAGGGTCTCAAGAGAGGTGCTTCTGAGTTCTTGTCCAACTTTGGCCATAGAAAGTATATAATGCTGAATTTGGTGCAGCCTGAAACCCTCGAGAGCAGGAACAGCAAGATTTTCTATCAAAGTTTGTTTTGTGCATACCTTCCCCTGGTGAAGGAAGTGCTCAAGGCCTGTGTGATTGTTCAGGGACCACCAGCTGAAGGCCTTAGGGTTTTGACCTGCCGGGAAATCAGGGTTACCCAATAACTCCACCAGTTTTGACGTTTGCGACTGCAGTTTATATTTGTAGCGAACTTTTTTCCATAAGAGGAGCGAATGGTGGGTAAATGGAGATAAGGATTTAATTGTACCACACTGTTGTGATTGTGCCCATAGGATACCTTTTCAGTTTAAGGGATGGAGTAAACTATTCTCTAGAGTTACCCATCTAGGGATTTGGATGTCTGCATAGAGCATAGGAATGAAGGCCAGCTGGGCAGCAAATTAATATTTGTGCAAATTGGGAACTGACAGTCCCCCTTCATTTTTGTGAAGTAGCATAATTCTGCGCTGGATTCTGGGTTTCTTTTGGGACCAGATGAAGGTGAAAATCAATTTTTGAAGGGGTTCCAGTGTTTTTTTAGATAAGAACACTGGTAGAGTGCGAAAATAGTATAGCAATTTAGGAAGATTGATGGTCATTTTGTGCTCCTTCCATTTTCGAACAATCGCACCAACAGTTGTCACCTTCTCTCCCAGCTTCTTGCTAATGGTTTTGTAGCCCATTCCAGCCTTGTGCAGGTCTACAATTTTGTCTCTGACATCCTTGGACAGCTCTTTGGTCTTTCCCATGTTGGAGAGTTTGGAGTCTGCTTGATTGATTGATTCTGTGGACAGGTGTCTTTTAAACAGGTGACTAGTTAAGACAGGTGTCCTTAATGAGGGTGACTAATTGAGTAGAAGTGTCTAACCACTCTGTGGGAGCCAGAACTCTTAATGGTTGGTAGGGGTTCAAAAACTTATTTCACTCAATGAAATGCAAATCAGTTGCTATCTTTTATTTAAGGTTATTTTTTCGATTTTCCTTTTGATGTGCTATCTGCCACTATTAAAATAAACCTACCATTGAAATGATACTGTTCTGAGACTTTTCATTTCTTTGCCATTGGACAAACTTACAAAATCAGTGAGGGGTCAAATAATTATTTCCTCCACTGTATAACACAGAGCAGAGATGTCCCTCCTGTAACATAACATAACACAGAGCAGGGATATCACTCCTGTAACATAACAGAGAGCAGGGATGTCACTCCTGTAACATATAACACAGAGCAGGGAAGTCACTCCTGTAACATATAACACTGAGCAGGGATGTCACTCCTGTAACATTTAACACAGAGCAGGGAAGTCACTCCTGTAACATATAACACAGAGCAGGGATGTCACTCCTGTAACATATAACACAGAGCAGGGAAGTCACTCCTGTAACATAACAGAGAGCAGGGATGTCACTCCTGTAACATATAACACAGAGCAGGGATGTCACTCCTGTAACATAACACAGAGCAGGGATGTCCCTCCTGTAACACATAACACAGAGCAGGGAAGTCACTCCTGTAACATAACAGAGAGCAGGGAGGTCACTCCTGTAACATATAACACAGAGCAGGGAGGTCACTCCTGTAACATATAACACAGAGCAGGGATGTCACTCCTGTAACATAACACAGAGCAGGGAAGTCACTCCTGTAACATAACAGAGAGCAGGGATGTCCCTCCTGTAACACATAACACAGAGCAGGGAGGTCACTCCTGTAACATATAACACAGAGTAGGGATGTCACTCCTGTAACATATACCACAGAGCAGGGAGGTCACTCCTGTAACATATAACACAGAGCAGGGATGTCCCTCCTGTAACACATAACACAGAGCAGGGAAGTCACTCCTGTAACATAACAGAGAGCAGGGAGGTCACTCCTGTAACATATAACACAGAGCAGGGAGGTCACTCCTGTAACATATAACACAGAGTAGGGATGTCACTCCTGTAACATATAACAGAGAGTAGGGATGTCACTCCTGTAACATATAACACAGAGTAGGGATGTCACTCCTGTAACATATAACACAGAGCAGGGAGGTCACTCCTGTAACATATAACACAGAGCAGGGAGGTCACTCCTGTAACATAACACAGAGCAGGGAAGTCACTCCTGTAACATAACAGAGAGCAGGGATGTCCCTCCTGTAACACATAACACAGAGCAGGGAGGTCACTCCTGTAACATATAACACAGAGTAGGGATGTCACTCCGGTAACATATACCACAGAGCAGGGAGGTCACTCCTGTAACATATAACACAGAGCAGGGATGTCCCTCCTGTAACACATAACACAGAGCAGGGAAGTCACTCCTGTAACATAACAGAGAGCAGGGAGGTCACTCCTGTAACATATAACACAGAGTAGGGATGTCACTCCTGTAACATATAACACAGAGTAGGGATGTCACTCCTGTAACATATAACAGAGAGTAGGGATGTCACTCCTGTAACATATAACACAGAGTAGGGATGTCACTCCTGTAACATATAACACAGAGCAGGGAGGTCACTCCTGTAACATATAACACAGAGCAGGGAGGTCACTCCTGTAACATATAACACTGAGCAGGGATGTCCCTCCTGTAACATATAACACAGAGCAGGGAGGTCACTCCTGTAACATAACACAGAGCAGGGAGGTCACTCCTGTAACATATAACATTTAGAGAAAATTCTAGCTATCCTGTAATGCAGGGGTCCCCATGCACCGATCCGCGGCCCACTGCTGGTCCGTGGGACGTTTGCAGTTGGGCCGCGAGACTTTCCTCTTACCAAGCGCCCCCCCCCCCCCCCCCCCCCCGTCCATCTGTTCCCGCGGCCGCTGCTGCTTTTACCTTAGCCGGCGGCCGCTTCCTTATATTCCCCTCTCCTGCGTGTGTAACTGATTCCCAGCAGCGTGTCTCCTGGCTGCTGTCTGTGAGGAGGCAGGAAGCAGGAGAGAGCGGCTCCCATAGTAACGGCAATACACATCGCGGATACAGGAAGCCGCTACCCTGCTTCCTGCCTCCTCACAGCCAGCCAGCCAGGAGACACGCTGCTGGGAATCAGTTACACACGCAGGAGAGGGAAATATAAGGAAGCGGCCACTGGCTAAGGTAAAAGCAGGGACGGGCGGGGACGGCTATACTGGGGCACTACCTACCCATACTGGGTCGCTATACAGGGCACTATACTAGCTATACTGGGGCACTATACTAGCTATACTGGGCACTATACTAGCTATACTGGGGCACTATACTAGCTATACTGGGGGCTGGGGCACTATACTAGCTATACTGGGCACTATACTAGCTATACTGGGGCACTATACTACCTATACTGGGCACTATACTAGCTATACTGGGGCACTATACTAGCTATACTGGGCCACTATACTAGCTATACTGGGCACTATACTAGCTATACCTGGGCACTATACTACCTATACTGGGGCACTATACTAGCTATACTGGGGCATATACTGGGGCACTATACTAGCTATACTGGGCACTATACTAGCTATACTGGGGCACTATACTAGCTATACTGGGCACTATACTAGCTATACTGGGGCACTATACTAGCTATACTGGGGGCTGGGGCACTATACTAGCTATACTGGGCACTATACTAGCTATACTGGGGCACTATACTACCTATACTGGGCACTATACTAGCTATACTGGGGCACTATACTAGCTATACTGGGCACTATACTAGCTATACCTGGGCACTATACTACCTATACTGGGCACTATACTAGCTATACTGGGCACTATACTAGCTATACCTGGGCACTATACTACCTATACTGGGCACTATACTAGCTATACTGGAGCACTATACTAGCTATACTGGGACACTATACTAGTTATACTGGACACTATACTAGCGATACTGGGCACTACCTAACTATACTGGCTACTATACTAGCTATACTGGGCACTACCTAGCTATACTGGGCACTATACTAGCTATACTGGGCACTATACCGGCTATACTGGGGCACTACCTACCCATGCCGGGCACTATACTAGCTATACTGGGCACTATACTCGCTATACTGGGGCACTCCCTACCCATACTGGGCACTATACTAGCTATACTGGGCACTATACTAGCTATACTGGGGCACTACCTACCCATACTGGGACTATACTAGCTATACTGGGACACTATACTAGCTATACAGGGGCACCATGCTAGCTATACTGGGGCACTATACTACCTATACCGGGGTAGCTATACTAGCCATACTGGGGCAACTAAACTCCCTATACTGGGCCAACTATGCTAGCTATGCCGCCGCACCCCAGACCCAAGCCCCCTCCCCCCCGTAACCCGCTGCGCACGACACTGTCCACTAGGACGTGCCTGAGGGGATAATAGGGGCAGTGCTTTGGGGCTCTCGGTGTGCCACATGACCTGACACAGGTCGATTGACTTGCCAGTAGCTGTACACGGAGGACATCTGGAAGCCGCTAGGAGCTACAAGATAGGAAGAAGGGGGGGGGGGGGGGGAGTTTGCTCTTTTTTGGCTGGTGCCGGATACCAGGAGTCTTGCTGTACCAGGGATTGTGCTTAGTTAGTTAAGTGTATAATGTTTGCTTGTTATTGTTCCACTTTTGTTTGCCCTATCTTCACCTGTTTATATAAAGCACTTCTCCTTAAAGGAGTTCTGTGTTAGTCAAAAAGTAAAACAAGCTGACACTTACCTGGGGCTTCTATTACCCCCTGCAGTGGTAATGTCCCACGCCGTCCTCTCCCGATGCACCGTTCCCCGCCGTCGTTCCCCACGTAATCATGCGAGTGATTACACTGCGGTTGCGCGGCCAAGCTCTCGCTCCCGCATGCGTCATCAGAGCTTACTGCAGTGCAAGAAAACTTCGTACTGCGTCTGTGCAGTAAGCTCCTGATGACGCGAACAGGATAGTGTTGTCCGGATCATGAACGATTCGGATCTTTGATCCGAATCTCTTTTGCGAGTCGAATCATCCGAAACATCAAAATGAGTGATTTGGATTGCAAAGGGGGCGGGGCCAGGAGCGGCACGCCCCCCTCTCAGCGGGCAGCGGGGTCCTGGAAGCAGAGCAGAGATGGATCGCTCTGTTGGAGGGGAGCCAGCCTTGCAGGGACAGGTAGATGAGAGAGAGGGGACATCGGTGCCACTGCCAGATACGTGTAGAGCACACATACTGGCTATAATGTGCTGCCCATTATAGGCTGTCTGTTCCGTAGTTGTGCAGTGAACAAATTGGAAACTTTTGGCACAGCTCAGTAATGTTACAGACAGCGTGCTGGGCTAGGGCAGGGCAGGCACTGTGATTTCTGTGCAATATGATCCTCCTGCACTGCTCTAAACAGCTGCACTTCACTTCTGGGAATGCTTTGGGGAATGCTTTCTTTCACTGTGCAACGTTTGCATGCAAAGTATACAGATGAGCATATAGGTGAAATATATGTAAAGCATATGATTGCAGCATGTGGGTATTGTGTGCAAACAAACATTTCTGCTCTCTGCTCGTCCCTCCTCCCTTCTCTGTCCATCTTCTCCCCTTCTCTGTGTGTCCACCTCCCTCCCCTTCTCTGTCCACCGCAGGGAAAGTCCAGCAAGCTCATGGTGACCCAGAACTCATTGGAGTGTGTAAGGGACTACAATGGTCCAAAAAGCCCCCTTACTAAGACTCCAACCTGAATTATCGCAAATTATTTCTGTTTTAGGAAAGCAAACTTTTGTTTTTCTTAACATCTTAGTAAGGGGGCTTTTAGGACCATTGTAGCCTCTCACACACTCCAATGAGTTCTGGGTCACCATGAGCTTGCTGGTTAGTCTGTACCTCTCGGTGTCACAAGCCCTACTCCATAGAGCCAAATTAATCCATGCCATGCACTGATGAGGATCAAACAATCTGAACCAGTCTGTATGCATGTTGGATTATTATGGCTCTGTACAAATTAACAAGCTGACACATCATTGCATTCCAGCGGTTCTGGAGGTGTGTTTAGCTTCTAAGGGTAGAATGGTTAATTTGCATATTTCAGCAGTGATGCTCTGGGAGACATCTCAAGCTCACTCCAACCTGAATTATCACAAATTCTTTCTGTTTTAGGAAAGCAAACTTTTGTTTTTCCCCTTATAACAGGCAGGCAGAGTCAGGCTTTTCACTCACTCGTGTGTCTGTAGTAATTAGTGAAGGGACAGGTGCTGCTGCTGCAGTCAGACTCTCATAGGGAAAGCTTAGTTAGGCTCTTGTAGGCTTCTTAGCTTGCTCATTGCTGATTCTTATTGCTACAAAAAGCACCCCTCAACAGCTCTTTTGAGAGCTAATCTTGTTCTTGTGATCTAATTTTTTTTTGTGGCCCACTTGCATATACAGCCCTGTCAGTCAGCCGCAGCTGGCCTTTGGCCCCTTGGTGGTAATTCCTACTGTGCCACTGCCAGGCCCAGCACATTCAGTGACTACCTGTGTGTGTGACAGGCAGCTGCACATTTGTAATCCCAATCACTGCACCTGTACACTGTTCAGCACACCTACCTACCTACGTGAGTGCACACATTTATTTTATTTATTTATTAAAGTATTTATATAGTATTTATATCACATTGTATTTATATAGTATTTATATCACATTGTTAATACCACCAGTCATTGCACCTGTTCACGGTACGTGTGTGTGTGTGTGAGACAGGTGCACATTTGTAATACCCAGCAGCACTGCATATACCTACCTGTTGTTCAGTGCACCCACCTACCTACGTGAGTGCACGCAGTGTGATATTTAATACCAACAGTCACTATACTTCACTGTACTGTTGTTCTGTCATTGAGCTACCTCAGCCTGGCGACCATATGGGCTTGAAAACCGCTATCGCCTGCACTCTCACCATGGTGCGCACCAGTCCAGCACGGCCGTCACTACACAAACAGCTGTTTGCGGTGCGTTACACAGTGAGTTTGGTGTGTCAGTGTGAAGTAGTAAACTAATTACACTACCTGATTGATGTATACACATGCAAGATGTTTTAAAGCACTTTAGGCCTGCAATTTAGCATTCAATGTGATTTCTGCCCTTAAAACGTAGCTTTGCGTCCAATCCTGATTTTTTCCGTGGACTTTTGGCATGTATCCCACTCCGCCATGTCCCCCTCCAGGTGTTAGGCCCCTTGAAACATCTTTTCCATCACTTTTCTGGCCATCATAAATGTTTCTAGTTTTCAAAGTTCACCTCCCCATTGAAGTCTATTGTGGTTCGCAAAAGTTTGTAAGTTTACGAACCTTTGCGGAAGTTCGCAAACCGGTTCGCAAACCTAAAATCAGAGGTTCGGGCCATCTCTAGTGACATGATGAGATAGACATGTGTATGTACAGTGCCTAGCACACAAATAACTAGGCTGTGTTCCTTTTTTTCTTTGTCCATCTGGAAAAGTTAAATATCAGGTATGTAAGTGGCTGACTCAGTACTGACTCAGACAGGAAGTGACTACAGTGTGACTCTCACTGATAAGAATTTCCCCTTTTTATCTCTTTCTTGCTCTCAGAAGGCATTTGCTGCAAGGAAAGTGTTTTATAGTTGGAATTTCTTATCAGTGAGAGTCACACTGTAGTCACTTCCTGTCTGAGGGTCACACTGTAGCCACTTACATACCTGATATTTAACTCTGTCAGGCAGAGAAAGGAAAATAAGGAACACAGCATAGTTATTTGTGTGCTAGGCACTGTACATACACGTCTATCTCATATCACGTCACTTCAGGTATCCTTTAAATATTACACAGCCACATCAACCACATGTAGACAGCCTGTTTCAGACTTTTGGTACTCATCAATACATGGCAGGGATTGATATGGCTGTATGGGATAGGGGCTTGGACCAGTACAACAGAGTAACCAAGCAGCTCGGGGTGACCCAAACCACTAGTAATGTATAGGGGGATAAAAGAGACTGAAAAGCCCTCCTACTAATAAGCAATGCTCGGTGAAATTTACCTTCTTAAAGCAGAAGGAAACTTGCAATAATTCAGCTATAAGTGAACATTTGTGGATACCCACAATGCACCACTACTGAATATGCAATTCCTAGTGGTGTATGCCAGGATCCATGGATGTGAGTTCTGTACTCACATCCACAGACTACATCTCCCAGCATGCATCGCTGCGTGCACGTGACCCTGCCGGGAATTACAAATTCCAGCAGAAGCTGACGTTCAGGTGAAAAAGATGACGCCATGTCCTACGGGGCGGGGCTAGAGGAGCAGCTCCCTCACAAATACCAGCAAAACATTCCCCTGATGCTGCTCCTGTAAGATATACAACATTTGGAGGATGGTGATGTCACTCCTGTAAAATGATCTTACATCTGGAGAGCGGTGATGTTACTCCTGTAAATAATCGTATATCTGGAGAGCGGTGATGTCACTCCTGTAAAATAATAATTTATAGCTCTGTTCACACTGATGACAATGAACAATTAGTGATTTGTCATGTCGGTCGTTCAAACCGCCGGGGCGCCATCGCAGACTGTTCGTTTATCTGTCGCTAGTGCTTTGGACTTTCAAACGGCATCTGAAAGATAAGTCGTTCAGTGTTCGTTTTAACAATTTCTTCTCCCTATGTGTATGAGGCTTCACTTGTATCTGCAGAACTGTGATGCCACTCATTTTAAATTAATATAATGCTAATCAATCATTCTAACAGCATTAATATAATATAATACTAATGATCATATGTGCAGAAATAATCAAAGTAATTTAATAACATAATGGTGCAGCATGGTGGCATAGTGATTAGTGATTCTGCCTTGCCGCGCTGCCTCCTGGTTTTGAATCCCATCCAGGTCAACATCTGCAAGACTGCAGATTTTGTATGTTCTTCTCGTGTCTGCGTGGGTTTCCCCGAGCACTCCGGTTTCCTCCCACAACCCAAAAACATACAGATAAGTTAATTGGCTTCCCCCTAAATTGGCCCTAGACTATGATACACACACTACACGATATAGACATATGACTATGGTAGGGACTAGATTATGACCCTTCTCTGAGGAACAGTTAGTGACAAGACATACTCTGTACAGCGCTGCGTAATATGTCTATAAATACTTAAAATAAATAATAGCAAAATATTATGGATAATAGGAATAATAACAGCACTATAGTAAAAGCAACAACAATTTATTATTAATGACAAGAGTAATACTGTAGCAATAAAATACAATTATATGAAATGGATAAAAAATATAATTCAGTATTGCTATTATTTTGAATATTAAAACTAAATCATTGTTTTTTGATCATTTTAATGATGACGATAATACTACTAATAATAATAATAATGAAATAACAGATAATAATAAGTAATAATTGAACTCAGTCATTTGCATTGTTTCCTCCAAGTTATTGAAGACTGATTGGTTGCTAAGGGGAGCCGTTGCCAGGTTTCCTCCAGACGCAGCGCTTTCCATGCATTATCTGTATGGCGATACTGACACCTGGCGGCTATCTGTGGTATTGCACTTTTCGGCATTTTTTGCCCCAGGAGATTGCTCCGTAAATGCGGGGTGAAATAAGGCCTCAATTTGGGCAGGGAGAGGTACGGATAAAGCCTGAGGGGGATTTCGACCAGAAATGACTGAAACTGATAAGAGGAAGGCTTTAGTTAGTGCGGTAATAATGACGTCATCAGCAGAATCGATGCTGTTTATAATAACATTTAGGGGTAATGAGTAACATCCCCCCCAAAAATGAGGGGACTTGACATCATCAGTTACATAAACATAATAATAATCATAGCTGGGTTTGCAGCAGCAGTGACGTCACAGCCCGCTGTACACGCCGCACACAGCATTACCGCAGCGCGAGGGGACACTCGGCCGCACATCGCGGTATTTCTCGCTCGGCAGGCGCCGCTCGTGTCTCCCTGCTAATTTACAAAACGGATCTCCGCGCGACCCAGATGGGACTCGAACCCACAATCCCCAGCTCCGGAGGCTGATGCCTTATCCATTAGGCCACTGGGTCACCGCATGTCTGCCAGCCCCAGCCACGTCTCTTACGTCTGACGCCTCAGAGCGCCCCCTCCTGGCCCCGCCCATTATACTCTGCTTGTATCAGTATCACAGCACTTGGTGGCCATCTTGTCCCATCAGTCTCTGAATATGGCTGAGTGCTGCTGTTTTATGTGATGTAGAGATGATGCCATTATTACCGTTTTGTATGACAAAGCCTTGATGGAACCTGCGACTATAATAAATACATGCCTTTAACAGATACATGCTTCTTGTGACGTTTCTTCTTAATGTGACAATAAGACTCAGCTGTCTCTGAGTGTGACTACAGGTTAACAGGAACTGTAGTGAAAATAACATAATGAACCATTTTATTTTAACAATATTTAATTTATAGATAATTTTGCCAGCGTTTGCCCATTGTAAAATCTTTCCTCTCCCTGATTTACATTCTGAAATGTGTCACTGGTGGTCACATCTTTAGTTCTGCCAGGTGATCTGTACAGAATGTTCGTTAGGCCCAGTGCACACCGAGCGGTTTTGGATGCAATCCGCTGGCCGCATCCGCCTGTCAAACCGCTCGGTTAATGTATCTCAATGGGATGGTGCACACCGGCGGTTTGAGGATTGTAGCAAACCGCAAACGTGCCTTCTGCTGCATGTTTGCGGTTTGCAGAAGCGTTTCTGCCTCAATGTAAAGGATAGGAAAGACGCAAACCGCTCTGAAAAACGCTACTTCAGAGCGGTTTGCCAGGCGTTTTTGTTACAGAAGCTGTTCAGTATAGCTTTTACTGTAACAATTTGTGTAATCTGCTACACAAATACACAGCCAAAACCGCTAGGTATGTTTAGAAATCCGCTCTAAACATGCCTAGAATCGCTCTGAAATCTGCTCCCAAAACCGCTAGCATTTTGCAGATCTGCTAGAGGTTTTGGTGTGCACTGGTCCTACTGAGAGTTATATGCACAGAGGGAGGCCCAGTGCACACCAAAAACCTTCAGCAGATCTGCAAAACGCTAGAGGTTTTTGGAGCAGATTTCAGAGCGATTCTAGGTATGTTTAGTATGTTTTCTAAACATGCCTAGCGTTTTTTGGAGTGTTTTTGTGAAGCAGATTCCAAAAATTGTTACAGTAAAAGCTGTAAGGCCCGGTTCACATTAGCGTTCCAGGTCCGGCTTCCTCGGACCTGAAACGCTCCGTACACAGCGGATGGTGAACGGATACATTGTTAATCAATGTATCCATTCACACTCGTGCGCCGTCCGGATCCGATCCGGGAATACAGCTCCGGGACGGTCCGGCTTTTTTTCCAACATGCGCTATTTTTCAGTCCATCCTGGTGCGGCTGCGGACCGGATCCTGACCCTTCGTATGCGGCCATGCTGTGCAATGGGAAACGGATGTTTCTCATCACACTGGCAATAGGACCGGATGCTTCCAGCACCGGTCCTATGCCACTTGGGGGGCCCGGACTACACGCCGGTATCCTCCATGCTTGCAGTGCCTTTCTGGCACTGCAATGTATCTAGTTCCGGCTACTTTATTGTAGCCGGAACTGAAACATTCCGGATCCTCAACTTGTGCCGCCTCGTGGCCACCGCAGAGACCCGTGCGGTCTCTTTGCGGCCACCGGACCCGGACCCCCGGACACTTGCGGACTCGAACCGCAAGTGTGAATAGGGCCTTACTGAACAGCTTCTGTAACAAAAACGCCTGAAAAACCGCTCTGATCTAGCGTTTTCCAGAGCGGTTTGAGCTTTTGCTATACTTTACATTGAGGCAGAAATGCTACCGCAAAAGTGCAGCAGGAGCCACATTTGCGGTTTGCTAAAAACCTCAAACCACTGGTGTGCACCATCCCATTGAAATACATTAGCCAAGCGTTTGCACAGGCGGAAGCGGTTTGGAAAACGCTCGGTGTGCACCAGGCCGTAAAGACTGCATGCTTGGCAGTTGGAAAAAGCCGTTCTTTCCTACGATGCAACAAGATTCACAGACAGCAAGCTGTCAGGACCATGGTCTTGACATCACACTGTGGGAGGGGTTTCACCACAATATCAGCCACACAGGCCCTCCTGATGATCTATTCAAAAAAAAGGTAAAGATTTCTGGTGGGAAAGGGGGTAATAAAGTGGACCCAAACTAAAAATACAAGATTTCAGAAATAAAATCTATTTTCTAAATTATAATTATAAATAGCTGCCTTTTTTCAGCTGCATCATGACAAATATAAAATATTTTACATTTAGGCCCGGTTCACATTAGCGGTGGCCGTCCGGAATCGCCGTGCCGGAGCCGGACCGCTTTCAGAACGGACGGAACGGACGCACGGCATGGCAATGAAAGCCTATGCGTCCGTTCACATGCGTCCGTTCTGCCGGACCGGAGCCGGACCGGATCCGGACTCCGGCGTCCGTTCCAACATGCGCTATTTTTTGGTCCGGCTCCTCCGGCAGCCGTATCCGGAGCGGAGCCGGACTGCACCATCCGGCCAATACAAAGCAATGAGAGCCGGAGAGCGCACAACACACTGGCTACAAAAACCGGACGTTCTACCCCACTTCCTATGCATTTTGGATGGGGACCACATGGGCCCAGCGAAGAGTGGGGCAGCAGCGATTTCATGCTGGAGCTCTTTTTGCCAGCAACATGTCTGATATGTCTGAAGGAGGCGAACAACAGAGAGAATTCCCAGGTTTACGAGTAAAAAATGCCTGGATCCATGGTCCCAACTGCAGTCTCTGTATCCACGGATGGTCTCCACACGTCCACCTGTCTCCAACAATGACCCCAGACCCTTCTGCTGACCTCCCAGACCCCAGGTAATTAAAAGGAAAACGAAAATAGAAATGAGAATTGGCTCTTGGGTGCATGAAAAGGACAGAAACTTTATTCATATATCAAACAATGTCAACCAGCATGAAAAATGTATATATACAATACAAATATCCCATAAAAATTCAAAACACCCCCATAAAAATTACTCCTCACAAACCCCGTAACATCTCAGGGGCTGCAGTCCCCCGTAAATGATATGTACATATTTTGTAATAACCTGCACCATGGAGATTTGGTAATAGTGCCACTCATATAAATGAAACGGCCAGAGATTCAGCCCCGGCCTGTAATGAGCAATTCATAGCCAGCATTTACAAGCACAGCTCATGGATGATATTCCTGAAGCATGTAAAGGACACAAGGGAGCAAGTTGAGCAGCAGCATCCAGAAAAGCACACGTAAGCACAAGACCACACACTGAAGCTTGAAGCAGATGAACAGCATCTAAGCAAAGAAATGGCAAACAGTAAACATAGCCAATGATGTAGCCTAGTGATAGGCAGTAATCCCTGTAGACAGACAGTCCTCCAGTTGCAACCTATACATAGGTGAAGCAAAGCTGAGAAATCTCACAGGTGAAAGCAAGGCATGTGTGGCAGATGCAGTTAACAGTCCCCCAATCGCAGGGCATGTGCAGCCAGGCAAGCGTGTGTGTGCTTAGAATGGTGTCCACCTCATAGTTACCATACTTCAGAAGCAAAGTTCATGTGGCAATCCAGGTACATGTTGAGCTTCCCTTGTGCTGACAATCGGCTGGCTTGAGTGGCCTGTATATGCAAAGTCCATGGGACCAAGGAGGTGCAGGCTGGAGGGGATGTGGGAGTAAAAAGAACGCTGTCAGGAGAAGCCTGACATGTTTCGCCGCATCTAGCGGCCTTTTCAAAGGCAGACAGCGTGGAATCTACATGGACGCCATAATGGCGTCCATAAATGCTGAATGCGGCTGCGCGGCCCGCCCCCCGACCCACCCCCAGTCACAGACATCATCCTCACACGCCCACCAAACTTGTGGGCGTGTATATGGCCAGCAGATGGAGCGCAGTGCGTTCCAACACATGCGTCTCACACAGCGGCGCCCGACGGCGCCGGGTGGATGACGTCACAAGAGGCCGCCAGATGGAAGGATGGAGGGACAGGACAGTGAGCCGAGGCGGACAGCGCAGCAGCACACAGAGCACCTTCTATATAAATAAACAGCAATGTGTGAATATTAAATTGAAACTAGTAGTGAGAAACAAAAAACAAAATTAATAATACTATCACAAAATTTCTGAAAAAATATTAATAACGTCATGGACCTGGACATATAGATGTACTTAAATGTACCATAGTCCATAACATATACGAGTATCAATTAATGAGAGGGAGATGGAGAGAGACCCATCCCCGCAACAGTAGTAAAGCGGTACTAACATGGGTGTATACATATCACTCATGTGTATATATAAATGGCCTCCTACAATAATTTGCTACATATAGGACGAGAGAAGCATTCAGCAGGGGGGGATAGGGGGCCTGAAAATGTATATATAGGACCTCCTAGGAGTTACTAAACATGCAACCAGAAAAGGGGGGCCAAGATAGAACCAAGGGGGGGAAAAAATTTTTTGCAGAGCAAAAGACCCAACAAAAAGCTCCAGGAACCCTGGCCAGAATTCCCCAGAAAAACTAATTGGGTAAAAAAACCCGATAGTTAATACTATCATTTAAACCCTTAGGTTCAGTTGCTTTAAGATCGAAAATCCAACGGGACTCAAGCTGTAAGAGGGCTTTGTCAATGTCGCCACCTCTAGGGTGAACATGGACCCTATCTAGGCCTATAAATCTAATAAAACTGGGATCCCCTCTATGTTCAAAATGGACGTGTCTAGAAATGGGGGATTTGAAGTTGCAATTTGCAACATCCCCCACATGATCTTTAATCCTTTCCTTAAAGGCCCTAGATGTTTTGCCGACGTAAAAACTTCCACATCTGCAATACATGAGGTAGATCACGCCCACAGTGTTACAGTTGACAAAATGTTTTAATTTCCACTGTCGCCCATTGGGCAATGTTATAATCTTCCCTATTTGTAGATAGCGACAATAGACGCACCCCCCACAGCTATAAGTACCCGTGACTGTACAGTGCTTCCGGGGGCCGCTTTTGCCCCAGAAGTGACTTGATGTAACATAATTTCGCAGGGTTTTGCTTCGTCTAAAGGTCACCTGTGGAGTAGGTGATACAAACTCCCTTACCACTCTGTCATTTGTTAGCACATGCCAGTGTCGGCGGAGTATCCCATCAATCTCTCTGTTTTGATCATTGTACCGAGTGATTAAGCGCGTATAACTACTAGAGATGTCCTTATTTTTCCCAATAGAACTGTGAGCGAACAGATTAACCAACAATTCAGGCCCAGGTCCGCCTCATTCCCTCCCTTCTCCCTATGCCCTAGCGTCCATACGTTTGTCTCACTTGTTGAAAGGGACATTCGAAATCTATGGATAGCAAAGAGTCAAACTCCTAATTTGTCTGATGAGGAAAATCACGCACTCTCTGAGTTGCGTGAAAATAAACAAATCATCATTAAACCCTCGGATAAGGGAGGGAATGTGGTTGTCATGAGGGTGGAGCAATACGTGTTCATGTGCCATAAGATCCTCAGTAACAGGGAGTGGTATCGGAGGGTCTCCGCGTCCAGGGTCATCACCAATCAGCGCATGCTGTTTGACCTCATTGACACCGCCATTGGTCGGGGAGTCATTACGGCAGAGGTCGGATCCACTCTTAAAGTGGAGAATCCAACCACGCCTACATTTTACGCCCTACCTAAGGTGCATAAGAATCTTAACAGACCACCTGGACGACCCATTGTCTCTGGCAATGGGTCACTAACTGAACGCATAAGTGTATATGTGGATAAGCACTTGCAACCACATGTCCATCGATTACCCTCATATGTCCGTGATACATTGCACCTTTTGGGCATTCTTGAGGGGCTGCAGTTACCCGTCGGTTCTTTGCTGGTGACCCTTGACGTGGAGGCCCTCTACTCCAGCATCCCACAGGAGAGGGGGGTCGAGGCTGTAGGCAAATTCCTTTCAGAGATGGAAATTGGGGAGATGCCCCACAACCACTTTATTCTTGATCTCTTGACATTCATTCTGCAGAACAATGTGTTTGTGTTTGATGGCGTTCACTACCTCCAGGTGCAGGGGGCCGCGATGGGGACCACTTGTGCCCCTTCGCTGGCAAACCTGTACCTGGGGGATTGGGAGCGCCACCTTTTTGGCAGTGATGCCCTCGTCATGTACCTGTGCCACATTGTGTCGTGGCACAGGTACATAGACGACGTGCTCCTGTTTTGGACAGGTGGCATTGACCTATTGAATGATTTTGTGGCTACACTGAATCACAATAGTTGGAACTTGAAATTTACAATGGATTATAATGCGCACTCTCTGTCTTTCTTGGATCTCATGATCAGTGTCGGGTCGGATGGCTCCCTATCAACCAATCTGTATCGCAAACCGACCGCTTCCAATGCGTACCTCCATGCTAGTAGTGCACATCCTATCCATACGATCCGTGGGATCCCTACGGGCCAATATTTGAGGGCACGCCGAAATTGCAGTGATGAAGCCACCTTTGAGAAGGAGGCAAAATCGCTGCGTTCTCGCTTTAAAGAAAGAGGCTATAAGGACCGTTGGTTGAAAAAGGCCTACAAACGAGCGAAGATGTCAGATCGCACCACTCTTTTGACTAAGAAAAATAAGGACATCTCTAGTAGTTATACGCGCTTAATCACTCGGTACAATGATCAAAACAGAGAGATTGATGGGATACTCCGCCGACACTGGCATGTGCTAACAAATGACAGAGTGGTAAGGGAGTTTGTATCACCTACTCCACAGGTGACCTTTAGACGAAGCAAAACCCTGCGAAATTATGTTACATCAAGTCACTTCTGGGGCAAAAGCGGCCCCCGGAAGCACTGTACAGTCACGGGTACTTATAGCTGTGGGGGGTGCGTCTATTGTCGCTATCTACAAATAGGGAAGATTATAACATTGCCCAATGGGCGACAGTGGAAATTAAAACATTTTGTCAACTGTAACACTGTGGGCGTGATCTACCTCATGTATTGCAGATGTGGAAGTTTTTACGTCGGCAAAACATCTAGGGCCTTTAAGGAAAGGATTAAAGATCATGTGGGGGATGTTGCAAATTGCAACTTCAAATCCCCCATTTCTAGACACGTCCATTTTGAACATAGAGGGGATCCCAGTTTTATTAGATTTATAGGCCTAGATAGGGTCCATGTTCACCCTAGAGGTGGCGACATTGACAAAGCCCTCTTACAGCTTGAGTCCCGTTGGATTTTCGATCTTAAAGCAACTGAACCTAAGGGTTTAAATGATAGTATTAACTATCGGGTTTTTTTACCCAATTAGTTTTTCTGGGGAATTCTGGCCAGGGTTCCTGGAGCTTTTTGTTGGGTCTTTTGCTCTGCAAAAAATTTTTTCCCCCCCTTGGTTCTATCTTGGCCCCCCTTTTCTGGTTGCATGTTTAGTAACTCCTAGGAGGTCCTATATATACATTTTCAGGCCCCCTATCCCCCCCTGCTGAATGCTTCTCTCGTCCTATATGTAGCAAATTATTGTAGGAGGCCATTTATATATACACATGAGTGATATGTATACACCCATGTTAGTACCGCTTTACTACTGTTGCGGGGATGGGTCTCTCTCCATCTCCCTCTCATTAATTGATACTCGTATATGTTATGGACTATGGTACATTTAAGTACATCTATATGTCCAGGTCCATGACGTTATTAATATTTTTTCAGAAATTTTGTGATAGTATTATTAATTTTGTTTTTTGTTTCTCACTACTAGTTTCAATTTAATATTCACACATTGCTGTTTATTTATATAGAAGGTGCTCTGTGTGCTGCTGCGCTGTCCGCCTCGGCTCACTGTCCTGTCCCTCCATCCTTCCATCTGGCGGCCTCTTGTGACGTCATCCACCCGGCGCCGTCGGGCGCCGCTGTGTGAGACGCATGTGTTGGAACGCACTGCGCTCCATCTGCTGGCCATATACACGCCCACAAGTTTGGTGGGCGTGTGAGGATGATGTCTGTGACTGGGGGTGGGTCGGGGGGCGGGCCGCGCAGCCGCATTCAGCATTTATGGACGCCATTATGGCGTCCATGTAGATTCCACGCTGTCTGCCTTTGAAAAGGCCGCTAGATGCGGCGAAACATGTCAGGCTTCTCCTGACAGCGTTCTTTTTACTCCCACATCCCCTCCAGCCTGCACCTCCTTGGTCCCATGGACTTTGCATATACAGGCCACTCAAGCCAGCCGATTGTCAGCACAAGGGAAGCTCAACATGTACCTGGATTGCCACATGAACTTTGCTTCTGAAGTATGGTAACTATGAGGTGGACACCATTCTAAGCACACACACGCTTGCCTGGCTGCACATGCCCTGCGATTGGGGGACTGTTAACTGCATCTGCCACACATGCCTTGCTTTCACCTGTGAGATTTCTCAGCTTTGCTTCACCTATGTATAGGTTGCAACTGGAGGACTGTCTGTCTACAGGGATTACTGCCTATCACTAGGCTACATCATTGGCTATGTTTACTGTTTGCCATTTCTTTGCTTAGATGCTGTTCATCTGCTTCAAGCTTCAGTGTGTGGTCTTGTGCTTACGTGTGCTTTTCTGGATGCTGCTGCTCAACTTGCTCCCTTGTGTCCTTTACATGCTTCAGGAATATCATCCATGAGCTGTGCTTGTAAATGCTGGCTATGAATTGCTCATTACAGGCCGGGGCTGAATCTCTGGCCGTTTCATTTATATGAGTGGCACTATTACCAAATCTCCATGGTGCAGGTTATTACAAAATATGTACATATCATTTACGGGGGACTGCAGCCCCTGAGATGTTACGGGGTTTGTGAGGAGTAATTTTTATGGGGGTGTTTTGAATTTTTATGGGATATTTGTATTGTATATATACATTTTTCATGCTGGTTGACATTGTTTGATATATGAATAAAGTTTCTGTCCTTTTCATGCACCCAAGAGCCAATTCTCATTTCTATTTTCGTTTACATGTATTTTGTTGGCATGTGCATGACGAGGACATTTATTATATCTTTTATGTCCATGGTATCACCATTTCATTTTTAGATCTATCATATCCCCATTTGACACTGCCCTACAATTGAGGCATTTGTAATTAAAAGGATGTTATCTCCTTAAGAAACCGGATCCGGACCGCAACCGTGTTCACACCGCACGGAAACCGGATGCAAACGGACCGGATCCGGACCGGATCCGGATAGGAACCGTACGGATCAGGTCCGGTCCGGATACGGTGCGGTCCGGACATCCGGTGCGGTTTTTACTAAACCGCAAGTGTGAACGGGGCCTTAGGCTGCTTACACACAGGCACGTTACAGGCGCACGTTAGTGCAGCCTGTAACGCTCCCCCAACGCACAGCAATGTAACACAAGTGGGCTGTTCACACTGCCCACGTTGCGTTACATGTAACGCTGCACGTTCTTCAGAAAGTGCAGCATGCTATGGCGTTACAGCGGCTTAAGCCGCGTTAGACTGTCTGCACATGCTCAGTCATGTTGGGGAGGAGCGGAGAGCGGCCAGGCACATGGCTAAATAATATTCACTGCACTCAGTGACGTACAGTGTTTACTTCCTGGTGCGGCCGCTCTGTGCGGCAATTGGCCGGCGGGACCACGTGATGCCGCATGCGTCCAAGAGTACGCATCACGGCATCACAGACGCCAGAGTGAGCTGCACAACGCGGCTCACTCTGACGTCCACTTCGAAGAGCACCAGGCGTTGCATTAGGGGCACGTTATGCGCCCTTAACGTAGCACCTAACGCAACGTCTTGGTGTGCAAGTAGCCTTAATGGCGGAACCGCTCCCTTCCTTTCATATTGCCGGGACAGAAACCGTCAAAATGGTGAAGTAGCAGGTGTCTGGTAAAGGAGGAATTGCTAATGGCTGCCCCCTGTATAACCCTAGTTATGCAAAGAGAAGGGTGAAAGCATGCACTGAAATGCTCATAGGCTTGAAGGAGTGTTTATTTATCTTTGTATGTGTCAGAGTGGTGCAACTAAAGATTTTGAATTAAAAAAAATGTTTGGTTTGGGTCCGCTTTAACTACTGATTAGGAGGAAGTTCAATCCTTGGTTAAAGTTCCTCTATATAAGGTGCCCATATATCAACCAAGAGACAGTGATTGATTCTGATCAGAGAGAGTTCTGTTGCCTGCCTATACACCGCAGGCTGATTATCGATTTTAGCATGAAATCTCTCGTGATTCGACCTTGTGATCCCGTCTCTTGCATCTAGGCTGGACACAGCCGCGGCGTGGTAACCGCATATGGCACATGGCGTGTGTGACATCACACACACTCGCCTGGCAGCACTCAGGAGAACCAGCGAACGAGACTGGGAAACGCTTCCCATCCCGCTTTGCTCGATCCCGCCTCGATCGATCTGCAAGGAAGTCCCACAAAATGTCTGATCAATTGGCCCAGAGAGTTGCACTACATCAAACAGCGCAATGCTGCAGGTTGATCAATTTTCAATAGATTCCCTGATGGAATGTATTGTACTCGATGTGCAGTGTGTTGGCAAGGTGGCCACACAATTATTAATTTCTCCCATTGGTTCCTGCCAGATTCAATCACTTTAATCACTTTTATTTCCACTAGCCTGCGTTTTGCTATCCAACTCCGATCGCTAACGGATCACACAACTCAGGGTGCAGTTTAAAGTAATGGAAATGTCCGCAACCGCTTCCATTAATGCAATCTAATTGCAGCGCGATTTTCCCCAAAAAGCAATCTTTGTCCTGCCACAGCTGATTGAAGTTTTTATACTTTGTTTAGAACCGCAATCGCAGTAGCAGAAATTAGGAAGAAACAATCCTATTGCGATTGCGTTTCCTAGAAGAAAGGAGGCCCTTAGGCTCTTTCTCCACTTGCAAGCGTTATTGCAAATGTCTTTGCGCTTGCAAAAGCTTTTTTTCCCCTTGACGCGATTGCAACATGATCCGTCATGAGCAAAACTCAATCGCAGCAATAATCGCACGCCACTACGATTGCGCTTGGGGAAAATCAAAACGCGCTTATGGAAAAAGTGCACCACAAATAACATGTAAATCACGGTGCACTAGCAATTGGCAAAGTGTATTGCAGCTACGGGAAAAGGGCCCTTATTTTGAAGCCAGCTACAGGGACACATTTGGTGTGTGTGACAGACAAAGGCCATCCCATGAAATATGGCACACCTATGCTGACCTGCGTGTCACAATATAACTTGTCCTTTGTGTGAGACAATATAACGTGTCCTCTGTGTATGACAACATGTTTGGTTTGGGTCCGCTTTAAATGCCCTGTTGAAATGCCCTGAACTATTTACACTGGCATTCCACAAAATAGTCAACGGCTCCTTACAAGAAGGGTGGTTTCCCTCTACTCTGAAAGAAGCAATCGCCAGGCCTCTACTCAAGAAACCATCCTAATGGCCCATACTCACGAGGGACTTTTGTCGCCTCAACACGCGGCGCGCGCGTGTTGCGGCGACAGGTCGCCCGTGAGTATGGGCCGTTGCACGCGCGCGCACCCCGAACTGTCGCCCGTCGCTCATGTCGCCATGCGATTGAAAGTTTCAATCGCATGGCGACAGTCGCCGCCGCACCTCCGCCGCAACTGTCGCTAGTCCGCGTGAGTACGCGGACTAGCGACAGCAACATGATAGTAAATAAACGGCGCTTCCGGCGGGGGGAGGGACAACGGCGACAGCTTCCGTCGCATCAGTTGCCAGGTCCCTCCGCCGTGCGTATGCGGAGGGACCTGGCTACTAGCTGTCGCCAGCATGTCGCAAGCACGCTCCCGTGTGCTTGCGACATGCAAAAAAGTTGCCCGTGAGTATGGGCCATTAGACTCAGATGCTCTAAACAGCTACAGACCTGTCTCAAACCTCCCCTTTCTGGGAAAAGTTATTGAAAAGGCTGTCTACCTCCAACTTGAAGCCAGGCTCTCCAGAAACAACATCCTTGACCCTCTTCAATCTGGCTTCAGGAAATATCACAGCTGTGAAACAGCCCTCACCCAGATTTGCAATGATCTGCTCATTGCAAGAGACAAGGGTCAATGTTCCATCCTGATTTTGCTCGACCTCTCAGCGGCTTTTGACACAGTCGATCATGAAATCTTGCTCAACAGGCTACAAGAGTACTGTGGCATAGATGGCATTGTTCTCCGGTGGTTCAACTCCTTCCTGGCTGGCAGAACACAAAGGGTAGCCTTAGGGCCCTTCCTCTCCAACCCTGTACCACTAAAATACGGTGTACCTCAGGGCGCAATATTATCCCCTTTACTTTTCACCATATACATGCTGCCACTTGGAGAAATCATACAAAAACATGGCCTGACATATCATTGCTATGCTGATGACACCCAGCTATATTTGTCATTCAAACCTGACGTCACAGACCCTACTCCACAAATAAACGCATGCTTAGCTGAGCTTCAGGAGTGGATGAATAATAATTGGCTAAAACTTAATGGTGACAAAACTGAGGTTCTTGTTATCGAGGGCCAGGGCTCAACAGCAAAGCAGCCACCGTCTCAACCAACACCGCTAAGGATAGGGAGCTCAGACCTGAACAACTCAGACTGTGTGCGCAGCCCTGGAGTACTGATTGATGGGAAACTAAGCTTCAGGAATCAAATCTCAGCTGTTGTGAAACATTCCTTCTTTCACCTAAGGATTAAACACCTAATTCCTTCAGAGGATCTTCCAACCCTAGTTCATGCCTTCGTCACATCAAGGTTAGACTACTGCAACGTCCTCTACACAGGCCTGCATAAGAAATACTTACGCCGCCTGCAATTAGCACAGAATGCCGCCGCAAGGCTGTTAACGAGCCAACCCCGCCATTGCCACATAACACCAACCCTGTGCTCACTCCACTGGCTACCGATAAAATGGAGAATTCTGTTTAAGATTGGCTTACTGACATTCAAATCCTTGCACAATCTGGGCCCTGGGAAGGACTTATTGCAACTGCATCACACCCCCCACAATCTTAGATCAAAAGGACGTAACACCTTGGTCACCCCCAGAGTCCACCTCAAAACCTTTGGAGACAGAGCCTTTTGTCATGCTGCCCCTACACTTTGGAACTCCCTGCCACACCCAATCAGGACATCTCCATCCCTGGAAGCATTTAAGTCTAAACTGAAAACCTACCTCTTCAGTCTGGCATTCATGAACATCTGACTATCTCCTCTGTAACACAACCCAGCCTGCAACCCTGTATTAATCTGAGACACAGCTATGCGCTTTGAGTCCTATGGGAGAAAAGCGCTTTACAAATGTTATTGTTAACATCCAGTGGCGTAGCTAAGTAGCTTTGCCCCCCCCCCCCCCCCCCCTCCAAGCATTGTATACATAATTCATATGGCACCGCAAAACCTGCCAAGGACATCTACAGTATGAGAGGTGTAAGCAGAGGAGGGAAAAAGTTAGTTAATGATAACCACTATCATAGCTCCCTTCTGTCCCTCTTTTGGAGGGACAGTCCCTCTTTGGGAGCCCTGTCCCTCTGTTCTTCTTTCACCCTCATTTGTCCCTCTTTCAGGACTTTGTCCGGTGAAACATGTCGTGGCTACATGTGGTATGATTGGCGAGTGGCTGGCTGCTACTCTGACGCTCCCGCCCGCTCTCTGCACCAGCGGACCTGCTCAGCTCCCCACAACTCCTGCAACAATCTGGGTGTCACTTGCATGGCACTCAGACTCCATTACTCTGCAACCGCATGGGATTTGCCTGGGACTATATATCTTGCACACATCCTGTGGATACAGTGACTCAAAACTTGGAGGCTGGACACCGAGGACTCGGTACTGTATAGCACAAACTGTTAGCTTGCATGAACTGCTTCTGCTTGGCTTTGCTTATCTGCATACAGCGTCGGCTTCCTGTCATTTATGCACTCTGTGCTTGCATCTATATCTTAAGTGCTTTACTTGCTATGTTGGCTCATGAACGCCTGGATTAATGACTGCATGCAGCTGCATCTAACAAGTTACCACTATCTGCTGGCTCTGTGTTAAACTGAGCCTTGGTGAAGAGGGCAGTCATCGGTTGCCCTATGGACATGCACAAATTCCTTTGCGGATTAGGAAGGTGTTTCTCTCCGTTGCTTGAGTGACATTCTCAGGGGAATTGCTATATAGCATTAAAACTCATTATGTTTGTTGGGGAGAGCTGTGGCTGGCTGGGTGATTGGAGTGCGTCGTGTGAGTGCGGGGTGGTCTGATCAACCACCGCCGGTGTTTTAGGAGAATAATCTTGTTTTATTCACTTTTTGATATTCTAATAAAAATTATGATATTTTATTGATTGAACCAGTCTGTGTTATATTCTCTGGGGTATACGTGCTCCGTATCTTTCCTCCAAGTTTTTTTTATGTATGTAAATATATATATTTCTCTACTAAAGAAAGGTATTTGATTGACTCTAAACGTTATTCCCATCCTTTAAATTGAGATATTACTCATTTTAAAATGTTAATATGAAGGAAAATTAACCAGGATATAAAGGACCAGTGTGGTTTGAATTCTAAAACAACATATTTTTCTTTTAAAAATGTTTATGGTATGCGTGACTAGGGGTGTGACGGGGGCGTGATCAGAAGGCAGGGGCGTGATCAAGGGTTTGGCAGGGGCGTGGCTTGAGTGTCCCTCTTTCTTCTCTCAAAAAGTTGGGAGGTATGCACTATTCAAAGTATATATAGAAGTGATCATTACCAGCATAGCACCATTGAACTGTGGTTGAGGGAGAGCCGCTAGTAATGAATGGGCTCACGAGTAGTTACGACTCGTAGAGATGTCGCGAACGGTTCGGGAACCGTTCGCCGGCGAACACCTCATCCTGTACTACTTCCGGGTCGCTATGACCCGGAGTAGTACGGCTGCGCTAGGCCGGCGGTGCGCATCTTTGATCGCGCGCCTGTTGCGGGCACTTTCTGTGCATGTGCGTGACGTCATGAGTGACGTCACGCTCATGCGAAGAGAGTAGCTGGCAACAGGCGCGCGATCAAAGATGCGCACCGCCTGCCCAGCGCAGCCATACTACTCCGGGTCATAGCGACCTGGAAGTAGAAGCGGCCCATAGGGGTTTGCCGGCGAATGGTTCGCCTACATCCCTAGTTACGAGTAGTTACTTACTCTAATTCGTGATTCAAACGAGGCTTAATTGCCTCAGCTGTGTGCATGGGAGACGGGGGTTAATTACCCAGAATTTGTTGTCTTCTATGCATCCCAAACGTGTTGCACATGGCCTATGGGGCGCGTTGCAAGTCTCAGTGCCGCGCACTTCCTCCTTCAAGCCGGAAGGAGGAAGTGCGGTAGTGAGTCTTGCAACGCGCCCCATAGGATGCGTGCAAGACGTTTAGGACGCATAGAGGACAACAGAATTCTGGGTAATTAACCACCCGTCTCCCATGCACACAGCTGAGGCACTTAAGCCTCATTTGAGTCACAAATTCAAGTAAATAACTACCGTGAGCTCATCACTATCCCCTAGTGGGTCCCTCTGGTCCAAGGGCCCTGGTGCTGTCACAACCTCTGCATCTCCTACACTGCTGGCCGTGTCCCTTAAGGGTGGCAACATGGATGTGCTGTACCCTGTATGTGTGATTATGGCAGGGCCTGGTGTTCTGATTGAGATTGCTATGTTCGGGGCACATATACACACATTCGATTGTTGCCTTTTTGGCCCTGAACCGTGAACAGCAGCCTTGGCCAACTTCAGTCTAGCATGGGTCCCAGGCTAGTGGCAGTGTAGTGCTATAGTTGCCCAGCTATAGAGCCAGGGGCCGCAGTGTACACTTCCCTCTCCCTTCCCCCAGCAGTATATGTGTAATAATCACATGATAGAGATGACCAAAACTGGCTTTCCAAGGACAGCTGCTGTGTAAGCTGATGGTTAATGATTATTACAAGTCACAGCATATACAGACCATTACTACAGCACCAATAAACAGCTAGTACAGTGATAGAGGAAGGCAGCATGTGGGCCCTTTATGTCTAGGGGTCCTGGTGCAATCACAACCTCTGCATCCCTTAAAGGATACCAGAGGTGACATGTGACAGGATGAGATAGACATGGGTATGTACAGTGCCTAGCACACAAATAACTATGCTGTGTTCCTTTTTTTCTTTCTCTGCCTGAAAGAGTTAAAGGGACCCGAGCTTAAAAAATAATCGAAATTGGTACTTACCTGGGGCTTTCTGCAGCCCACCGTAGGTCGGGAGGTCTCACGGCGGCGTCCTGGCTCCTCTCCCATCTCTCCGCACAAATGGCTCCTGGCGACACCGGGCCCGAGTGTCGGGCCCTCTCTTCCTGGAAGATGACGTTAGTCGTCATTACGCCGGCCGCCTCGGGTCATCACGGTGGCCTGCGTGACTCTACTGCGCATGCGATTATTTTCAGAGGTCAGGGTCCCTTTAAATATCAGGTATGTAAGTGGCTGACTCAGTCCTGACTCAGACAGGAAGTAACTACAGTGTGACCCGCACTGATAATAAATTCCAACGATAATACACTTTCCTAGTAGAAAATGGCTTCTGAGAGCAGGAAAGAGATAAAAAGGGTCAATATTTCATAAATTTTTGCTCTGGCATATTTTAATAAATGTGTCATTGAGCAAAAACAATAAAACTGTTAAAACTTAAAAAGTAGATTTAAACATAAAATAAAACTGTGGAATATCTTAAAAAGTCATTTTTAGGAAAAGGAAGATAGATATAATTGCTTATTTCATTTGTTTATTTTTCGCCTCGGGTGTCCTTTAAGGAGGCCATACACGCAAAGATTTTTACTGGCAGATTTGATTATCTGTGGTGCAATGAGCCGCGTCAATTGTAATTTTGATCTGTATACAGAGTATGGTTGAGATGGTATCAGTGCTGATGTATATAACATGCAGAGTGATGTGTGATATGACATCAGTGCTGGTATACAGAGGGGTGGTGATTGCGATATCAGTGCTGGTATACAGAGGGCTATGGTGGAGATGGTATCAGTGCTGATGTATATAACATGCAGAGAGATGTGTGATATGGCATCAGTGCTGGTATACAGAGGTGTGGTGGAGATGGTGTCAGTGCTGATGTATACAATATGCAGAGATATGTGATATGATATCAGTGTTGGTATACAGAGGTATGGTGGAGATGGTGTCAGTGCTGATGTATACAACATGCAGAGATGTGTGATATGATATCAGTGCTGGTATACAGAGGGCTATGGTGGAGATGGTGTCAGTGCTGATGTATATAACATGCAGAGATGTGTGATATGATATCAGTGCTGGTATACAGAGGTATGGTCGAGATGGTGTCAGTGCTGATGTATATAACATGCAGAGATGTGTGATATGATATCAGTGCTGGTATACAGAGGGCTATGGTGGAGATGGTGTCAGTGCTGATGTATACAATATGCAGAGATGTGTGATATGATATCAGTGCTGGTATACAGAGGTATGGTGGAGATGGTGTCAGTGCTGATGTATATAACATGCAGAGATGTGTGATATGATATCAGTGCTATTATACAGAGGTATGGTGGAGATAGTGTCAGTGCTGATGTATACAATATGCAGAGATGTGTGATATGATATCAGTGCTGGTATACAGAGGTATGGTGGAGATGGTGTCAGTGCTGATGTATATAACATGCAGAGATGTGTGATATGATATCAGTGCTGGTATACAGAGGGCTATGGTGAAGATGGTGTCAGTGCTGATTTATACAACATGCAGAGATGTGTGATATGATATCAGTGCTGGTATACAGAGGGCTATGGTGGAGAGGGTGTCAATGCTGATGTATATAACATGCAGAGATGTGTGATATGATATCAGTGCTGGTATACAGAGGGCTATGGGGGAGATGGTGTCAGTGCTGATGTATATAACATGCAGAGATGTGTGATATGATATCAGTGCTAGTATACAGAGGGCTATGGGGGAGATGGTGTCAGTGCTGATGTATACAACATGCAGAGATGTGTGATATGATATCAGTGCTGGTATACAGAGGTATGGTGGAGAGGGTGTCAGTGCTGATGTATATAACATGCAGAGATGTGTGATATGATATCAGTGCTGGTATACAGAGGTATGGTGGAGATGGTGTCAGTGCTGATGTATACAACATGCAGAGATGTGTGATATGATATCAGTGCTGGTATACAGAGGGATGGTGGAGAGGGTGTCAGTGCTTATGTATATAACATGCAGAGATGTGTGATATAATATCAGTGCTAGTATACAGAGGGCTATGGTGGAGATGGTGTCAGTGCTGATGTATATAACATGCAGAGATGTGTGATATGATATCAGTGCTGGTATACAGAGGGATGGTGGAGAGGGTGTCAGTGCTGATGTATATAACATGCAGAGATGTGTGATATGATATCAGTGCTGGTATACAGAGGTATGGTGGAGAGGGTGTCAGTGCTGATGTATATAACATGCAGAGATGTGTGATATGATATCAGTGCTGGTATACAGAGGGATGGTGGAGAGGGTGTCAGTGCTGATGTATATAACATGCAGAGATGTGTGATATGATATCAGTGCTGGTATACAGAGGTATGGTGGAGATGGTGTCAGTGCTGATGTATACAACATGCAGAGATGTGTGATATGATATCAGTGCTGGTATACAGAGGGATGGTGGAGAGGGTGTCAGTGCTGATGTATATAACATGCAGAGATGTGTGATATGATATCAGTGCTAGTATACAGAGGGCTATGGTTGAGATGGTGTCAGTGCTGATGTATATAACATGCAGAGATGTGTGATATGATATCAGTGCTGGTATACAGAGGGCTATGGGGGAGATGGTGTCAGTGCTGATGTATATAACATGCAGAGATGTGTGATATGATATCAGTGCTAGTATACAGAGGGCTATGGGGGAGATGGTGTCAGTGCTGATGTATACAACATGCAGAGATGTGTGATATGATATCAGTGCTGGTATACAGAGGTATGGTGGAGAGGGTGTCAGTGCTGATGTATATAACATGCAGAGATGTGTGATATGATATCAGTGCTGGTATACAGAGGACTATGGTGGAGATGGTGTCAGTGCTGATGTATATAACATGCAGAGATGTGTGATATGATATCAGTGCTGGTATACAGAGGGATGGTGGAAATGGTGTCAGTGCTGGTGTATACAACATGCAGAGATGTGTGATATGATATCAGTGCTGGTATACAGAGGTATGGTGGAGAGGGTGTCAGTGCTGATGTATACAACATGCAGAGATGTGTGATATGATATCAGTGCTGGTATACAGAGAGGTATGGTGGAGATGGTGTCAGTGCTGATGTATGTAACATGCAGAGATGTGTGATATGATATCAGTGCTGGTATACAGAGGTATGGTGGAGAGGGTGTCAGTGCTGATGTATATAACATGCAGAGATGTGTGATATGATATCAGTGCTGGTATACAGAGGTATGGTGGAGATGGTGTCAGTGCTGATGTATACAACATGCAGAGATGTGTGATATGATATCAGTGCTGGTATACAGAGGGCTATGGTGGAGATGGGTGTCAGTGCTGATGTATATAACATGCAGAGAGATGTGTGATATGAGATCAGTGCTGGTATACAGAGGTATGGTGGAGAGGGTGTCAGTGCTGATGTATATAACATGCAGAGATGTGTGACATGACATCAGTGCTATTATACAGAGGTATGGTGGAGATGGTGTCAGTGCTGATGTATACAATATGCAGAGATATGTGATATGATATCAGTGCTGGTATACAGAGGTATGGTGGAGATGGTGTCAGTGCTGATGTATATAACATGCAGAGATGTGTGATATGATATCAGTGCTGGTATACAGAGGTATGGTGGAGATGGTGTCAGTGCTGATGTATATAACATGCAGAGATGTGTGATATGATATCAGTGCTGGTATACAGAGGTATGGTGGAGATGGTGTCAGTGCTGATGTATATAACATGCAGAGATGTGTGACATGACATCAGTGCTATTATACAGAGGTATGGTGGAGATGGTGTCAGTGCTGATGTATACAATATGCAGAGATATGTGATATGATATCAGTGCTGGTATACAGAGGTATGGTGGAGATGGTGTCAGTGCTGATGTATATAACATGCAGAGATGTGTGATATGATATCAGTGCTGGCATACAGAGGTATGGTGGAGATGGTGTCAGTGCTGATGTATATAACATGCAGAGATGTGTGATATGATATCAGTGCTGGTATACAGAGGACTATGGTGGAGATGGTGTCAGTGCTGATGTATATAACATGCAGAGATGTGTGATATGATATCAGTGCTGGTATACAGAGGTATGGTGGAGATGGTGTCAGTGCTTATGTATACAACATGCAGAGATGTGTGATATGATATCAGTGCTGGTATACAGAGGGCTATGGTGGAGATGGGTGTCAGTGCTGATGTATATAACATGCAGAGAGATGTGTGATATGAGATCAGTGCTGGTATACAGAGGTATGGTGGAGAGGGTGTCAGTGCTGATGTATATAACATGCAGAGATGTGTGACATGACATCAGTGCTATTATACAGAGGTATGGTGGAGATGGTGTCAGTGCTGATGTATACAATATGCAGAGATATGTGATATGATATCAGTGCTGGTATACAGAGGTATGGTGGAGATGGTGTCAGTGCTGATGTATATAACATGCAGAGATGTGTGATATGATATCAGTGCTGGTATACAGAGGTATGGTGGAGATGGTGTCAGTGCTGATGTATATAACATGCACAGATGTGTGATATGATATCAGTGCTGGTATACAGAGGTATGGTGGAGATGGTGTCAGTGCTGATGTATATAACATGCAGAGATGTGTGACATGACATCAGTGCTATTATACAGAGGTATGGTGGAGATGGTGTCAGTGCTGATGTATACAATATGCAGAGATATGTGATATGATATCAGTGCTGGTATACAGAGGTATGGTGGAGATGGTGTCAGTGCTGATGTATATAACATGCAGAGATGTGTGATATGATATCAGTGCTGGCATACAGAGGTATGGTGGAGATGGTGTCAGTGCTGATGTATATAACATGCAGAGATGTGTGATATGATATCAGTGCTGGTATACAGAGGACTATGGTGGAGATGGTGTCAGTGCTGATGTATATAACATGCAGAGATGTGTGATAGGATATCAGTGCTGGTATACAGAGGTATGGTGGAGATGGTGTCAGTGCTGATGTATATAACATGCAGAGATGTGTGACATGATATCAGTGCTGGTATACAGAGGACTATGGTGGAGATGGTGTCAGTGCTGATTTATACAACATGCAGAGATGTGTGATATGATATCAGTGCTAGTATACAGAGGGCTATGGTGGAGATGGTGTCAGTGCTGATGTATATAACATGCAGAGATGTGTGATATGATATCAGTGCTAGTATACAGAGGGCTATGGTGGAGATGGTGTCAGTGCTGATGTATATAACATGCAGAGATGTGTGATATGATATCAGTGCTGGTATACAGAGGTATGGTGGAGAGGGTGTCAGTGCTGATGTATATAACATGCAGAGATGTGTGATATGATATCAGTGCTGGTATACAGAGGTATGGTGGAGATGGTGTCAGTGCTGATGTATATAACATGCAGAGATGTGTGATATGATATCAGTGCTGGTATACAGAGGTATGGTGGAGATGGTGTCAGTGCTGATTTATACAACATGCAGAGATGTGTGATATGATATCAGTGCTAGTATACAGAGGGCTATGGTGGAGATGGTGTCAGTGCTGATGTATATAACATGCAGAGATGTGTGATATGATATCAGTGCTAGTATACAGAGGGCTATGGTGGAGATGGTGTCAGTGCTGATGTATATAACATGCAGAGATGTGTGATATGATATCAGTGCTGGTATACAGAGGTATGGTGGAGAGGGTGTCAGTGCTGATGTATATAACATGCAGAGATGTGTGATATGATATCAGTGCTGGTATACAGAGGTATGGTGGAGATGGTGTCAGTGCTGGTGTATATAACATGCAGAGATGTGTCATATGATATCAGTGCTGGTATACAGAGGTATGGTGGAGATGGTGTCAGTGCTGATGTATATAACATGCAGAGATGTGTGATATGATATCAGTGCTGGTATACAGAGGTATGGTGGAGATGGTGTCAGTGCTAGTGTATATAACATGCAGAGAGATGTGTGATATGATATCAGTGCTGGTATAGAGGTATGGTGGAGATGGTGTCAGTGCTGGTGTATATAACATGCAGAGATGTGTGATATGATATCAGTGATGGTATACAGAGGGATGGTGGAAATGGTGTCAGTGCTGGTGTATACAACATGCAGAGATGTGTGATATGATATCAGTGCTGGTATACAGAGATATGGTGGAGATGGTGTCAGTGCTGATGTATACAACATGCAGAGATGTATGGTATGATATCAGTGATGGTATACAGAAGTGAGAAGATATCAGTTCTGGTGAATATACTACAGATGGCCGTATGATGTGACCAGTGACGGTATACAGAGTATGATGCGTTTCTATCACATTTGTCCCCCCGCCTTCTCCCTCCGGCGGGTACAGACGTGCGCTACTCTCGCGAGATCGCACCCGGCAGCTTTCAAACCGGCCAGTAAGCAGCTTGCTGTTGCTCGAATCGGCCAATGGGCGCGCAGCCGGGGAGGACATTTAAACGGCGGAGCCGGCAGCGTGCGCACAGTGTCTGGAGAGGTGAGCGGGGACCGCGCTGCTCGGGGACCGGGATGGATGGGGGTCGGATTGTTGTACATCGGGTGACCGGCTTCTGTGCAGCGATCAGGGTGCCTCGCTGGTGTTACGTTTATGCTGCTCGCACTTCCGGTTATGTGTCCTCTCTGTAGCCGTGTATGCGGGGCTGTGGGCTGGGATTGATGTCGGTTGTGGGTTGTTGCTGTCTGTGGGAGACTTTGGTGGTCGCTGCAGTTGTGCACATTGTAGAGGACAGTCTGGCAGATAGTGGTGGTCCTGCTATACTGTCCCCTACACACTTGTGGCATCAGCTGAGCTTGCTTGTAATATGCTGATAAATCCGAGGGTTTGAGGGTGTATTATGTGTGTCCTGCTAAATGTAAATGATCAGATTTACGTGAATAGTCTTGGTTTAGCTGTAATGGCTTCCTAAAGGTGGCCATACACTCGTTAGATTAGCAGCAGATAGATCATCAGACAGATTTCTGATCTATCTGATGTGTTTAGGAACAGATTTCCAATAGAATAGTTTGAAATCTATTGAAAATCTAATGGCATTTTTTTTGCCATCAGCTTTCCATTAGGGCCAATGCAAAATAAGCATTCTCAACAGATCGACCTAGATTTTCCAGCCTGCCAAATCGATTGAAATTGATAAAGATTGAAATTGGCTGCAAATTGGTCGGTTGGTTGACTGCTTTTGATTGATCGGCCAAAAATTGGCTGAGTGTATGGGTCCCTTAAGTCTTTATTCAGGGTTTATTCTTCAATGTGATGTGTGTTCCTGTCAGATTGATGGGTTGAATTATGGTGTCTGGCACCTTTGCTGGAGCTCTGACCTGGTCCCCGGCGGTGATGTCAGAGCGGCCTGGAGGTCGCTCTGTACTGTGCCTGTGCGATCGGCGTTGTCAATCACCGCCATGTGGCCCGGAGCTGACTGCGCAGGCGCAGTCTGCTCCGGCCCATGTGGCAATGATTGATAGCGCCGTTCGTGCAGATGTTGTCTACGGGGACCGGGTCGGAGCTCTGGCAAACGGCTGCGGGCAGAGCTGTGGCAAGGGAGGTCCTGGGAGCTTGTGGCTGGAGGAAGCCCCCGGTAAGTACCATTCATTTTACTTTATTCACCTGACAACTCCTTTAAGAGGCCCATACACTGGTTGATTTTAGTGAACAATTCATTCTCTCAATTGATCAATTTGTCGATTTTGATCTGACAGGATGGAAAATCTAGGCATTGAATATTTTGGTCCCATAATGCATTTAGATTGACTTCCAATAGATTTCTTTCTGAAATGTATTGGAAATCTGATCCTAGTGTGTGTGGCACACATCAGATTCCTGTCAGATTTGACTTGATGGGAATCTGACAGAAATCTAATGGTTGAATCTGCTGCATATCTAGAAGTGTATGGCCACCTTTATGCTCCTGGTTGAGAAAGGGATTGATTTTATTCAGTGCTGATCTGAAAATCAACCAATTTCTTTATTATAAGCAGATTGGATGTTCTAGGATTTTTTGAATAACATATCAATCTGATGGGAACTGCATCAGGTGCCTTGAGATTTCCTGGCAGGAGTCTTGCCAGATCAATTATTGCTAGAATGTCTGATCTTATTTGATTGGTTTTCTGGTAGTTTTCAGTGATCGGTTCTATAGAATTGATTAGAAGTTTATTCTTTTAAATTCCCAGTTTGATCTATGGCCGATTTTGATCTATCTGACAGGGTGGAAAATCTAGGTAGATCTGTGGCTGGCAGCAGATTGATGGCCCAGAGTTGCAATGCATCTAATGGTCCAATAACGCATTTAGATTGATTTCCAATAGATTTCATACTGAAATCTATTTGAAATCTGTTCATAGTGTGTGGCACACATCAGATTCCTGTCAGATTTGACTTCAGGCATCTGACAGAAATCTAAATGATCGAATCTGCTGCAAATCTATAAGTGTATAGCCACCTTTAGACATGCTGGAAATCTTCCAGAAATTGGTCATTAGCCAAGGTGTCTCTTGGATGTTAGATCAGAAATGATTGGTCGTGTTCACTAATGGAAGGATAACTATCATGTTTTCACATGAATGGGATCAATTACAAAAAAGTATTGCTTGATATTTTGATTGAATGGGAGGATTGTTTGTCTGAAGATTTGGATTGGTAAGGGCCTCAATATCATCAAATGCTAGGTACTCATTCAATTTCCTGTTGGATTGGTGTATTTCTGATTACTAATGTGTTCCTGATTGATGATGGGATTGGTTTTTAGATCAATAGTGCACAAAATTGATCCTGTTATCGGATTGGACATGTTGGCAATCGTGTCTGCCTGCCAATCTGATGGGACATTGGTGTTTACCTAGCATAACTCTTATCTGAGTAAATATATATATTGTCTGAAACCTGTCAGGAGGCATAACAATCTGGCAATTAAGAGATTGGTGTTACTGTTTAGTGAGGTGATTCTGTAAATTTTGAATTTGGATGAGATTTTGTTTGGTCTAGGGATGTCTGTATAGCAACTGCATGACTTGTTTAATTTTTGTTTCTGCTGTAATGAGGGCTTTAGAATTGTTAGCTGTAACTTTTTTTCAAGTATGTATTTTTCTTTGTTAGTAATTGTAGTCCTGGTTTTTAAATTCCCTTCTTGGGAGGGGTTGTTAGGGCTCCTGCCAGTAGTTAGCTGTGAGCTTCCTGTAAGCATGGTGCAGCTTCTAGGAAGTGCTGACTGGGCCCAGGCAGAGGGGTTGGCCTTGCTATAGTGTAAGACTCCCAGCCTTGTCATTCAGGGGACCACCTCTTATCCTTTGTCATAAAATGGGGGAAGGGGGAGGCATAGTTCCCACCCTAAGAACTGGGATGGGGGTTTTCTGCTGGCAGGGGGATCCTTTTTTGTATAGTTTTACTCATCTAAAAAAAAATTCTGTCGTTTGTTGTGAGAAAATCTAATCCACTTGTTGAAATCAGAACAGTTTAGATTGTTTTATAACAGTTGAGTGTCTGTCTCTTCTGTAGGACTGGTGGGGAGATGGCTAGTAGTGTAGCTGGTCACTAAGATGTTAAAAATACATCATGCTGCAGTGCAAATGCACTGTCCGTGCAAACGTGTGGGCATGTTCACAGCTCAGCATTGTAACAGACTGCATTATAGCTTTTTCATGGCTAATGTATGAATTGTTCACACTATAGAAAAATGCTACACACCATGTTAATGGATCAGCCTGGAAGTGATCAGAACTGATTCCGTGCTCACTTGGAGATGGAGTTTGCTAGCTGATAAATGCAATCTGATTTCTTTAAGGCTACCATAGTGCTTAAAATATATTAAAATATGCCTACTGTGTGTGTGGTTCTTTACAGGTGCATCCACACCTTCCGTGCCCCAGTGTCACCCTCCATTATCTGGTAATGGACCCCGTTCTTCCTGGTTGGTGCAGTATGTCCACTTCGGGTGGAGCGCACGAGCCGGGTACATAATGTGACAGGCGTACACGCGTACAAGACGTCAAAAGGCACCCCAAGCGGTCCTACTGTAGTTGCGTGACGTAGTATATTTCTGGTCACAGGGCACCAGCCAGGAAGTAAGGATCAGGGCCCGATTACTGGAGAATAGAGGGTGATGTGGGCACAGGAGGTGTGTAGGAAGCACCTGCACAACACCACACAGTAGGCATCCTTTTTAAAAAAATTAAATGCTAAGGTTTTTTTAACCACTTAATTCCACCATTGGTGGCATTAAGTGGCTGTGGCACCTGCGGGCGTATTCCAATCGCCTATTGTAATACAAATGTTTTAAAGGAGTCTTCAGGCAAAGTTATAGGAAATCAGCTTTTCTCAACTGGGTTTTCAGCCCCTTGCAGCAGACTGTCTCACGCTGACAGTTCTGCTGTCTGCGGTGGGCCTAGGGTCCCTGCATGGTCCCGAGGCCGACCTCGAGGTTGTCCTTGCTGTGCCTGCGTGAAACGGCACTGTCAATCAAGATCAAGTACGCGGCGTATTCACAGGTGCAATAGTTCTGTGCAGTAAGCCGCAGACAACATGGCCTTGATTGACAGTGGTGCAGTAGAGGAAGCCTGGTGAGATCCTGTGCGGGGACCCTGGGCTGGTGGCGGGAGAGCGGAGCTGCAGCATGGGACAGTCGGCTGCAAGGGCCTGGAGAAAGACCCAGGTAAGTAAATCCGCTTTGAAGTAATTTGCCTGAATCTTTTTAGGATGTATTTTGCACTGAAAAGTGCTAAAAACGGTTATTTTTATACTTCCATTTCGTATTAAATGGTTATAGGGCACTTAAGGTAAAATTAGTGGCTGTTATGATGGATGTGGTGAGATATTTGGTATTTATGTACTGCTGACATCTTCAGCACTGTAGAGAATATTGTCTTGTTAGTTCACTGTCCCTCAGAAGGGCTCACAATCTAATCCCTACCACATATATATGCATCACCCAGTGTAGCTATTGTAGTCTAGGGTCAATTAACTTATCTGTGTGGGAGGAAACCAGAGTGCCTGGAGGAAACCCATGCAGGCAGAGGGTATAAAACCTGTAGATGGTGCCCTGGCTGGGTTTTGAACTGGGGACCCAGCACTGCAAGGAGTGCTAGCCACTATGGCACCATTCTACCCGTTAAATACTTACCTGATCCGACATCTTCGGGTCATATGTGTTGCTCCACCCACTCCTCAGCAGTGTAATAGTGTCCATGTTTCTTATGACTGCATCAGCTCCTCGTAAACCTGCAGCCTGCCCCGTCTCAGTAGCCACCATTTAAACCTGGTGCCTGGGGGTGAGCTACAGCAATGCAGATAGGTGGTCAGTCTGGCATCAATTTTAGGAAGAAAATAAATCTCCAGGGCCCATTCTCTGAGATGGGCAGAGGGGTGATGCCAGATCAGGTAAGTATTTTAAAGGGATACTGTAGGGGGGTCGGGGGAAAATGAGCTGAACTTACCCGGGGCTTCTAATGGTCCCCCGCAGACATCCTGTGTTGGTGCAGCCACTCCCCAATGCTCCAGCGCCGCCTCCGGTTCACTTCTGGAATTTCTGACTTTAAAGCCAGAAAACCACTGCACCTGCGTTGCCGTGTCCTCGTTCCCGCTGATGTCACCAGGAGTGTATTGCGCAGACACAGACCATACTGGGCCTGCGCAGTACGCTCCTGGTGACATCAGCGGGATCGAGGACACTGCTACACAGGCACAGTGGTTTTCTGACTTTAAAGTCAGAAATTCCAGAAGTGAACCGGAGGCGGGGCCGGAGCATCGGTGAGTGGCTGCGCGGGCGCAGGATGTCTGTGGGGGACTATTAGAAGCCTCGGGTAAGTTCAGCTCATTTTCCCCCGACCCCCCCCCCCCTACAGTATCCATTTAACTTCAACCCTACCCCGCCATTAAGACAGAGCCTGTCATGGCAGGCTGTCATTTTACCTTAGGTACTCTAAGCAGCAGCTATTAATGTGCTGCTGTTGAATAGTGGCATTCATTCATTAACATTATGCCTGCTCTTCTGGCTCAGTAGTGATGTTTATAAGCTCTTGGGATGAGCAGAAAAATAAAGGAAGCTTGTTGCCCTTTGGCGGAAGGAAGGAGTCTCCAGGTTGTGTAACCTGTCTTTCTCCTCGCAGGTTCTGTCTTGTCTGCTTCTGACTTCACACCGTGAACATGTCTTCTAACAACGAGAATGCCACAGTCCGCCTCAACCTCTTCAAGAACAAGGGCAAGGATGCCTCTGTGAGTATCGTGGAAGATGGGATCTGTCTGGGAATGATGCATGTTACTTCAGCTTTGACTTATTCCCTTCTGTCTTCAGGAATTGAGGCGCAGGAGGGTGGAGGTGAATGTGGAATTGCGAAAAGCTAAGAAGGATGATCAGATGCTGAAGAGGAGAAATGTCAGTTCCTTCCCTGATGAGCCAACCTCACCCCTTCAGGAGAAGACTCAGAATGGGCAAGTGAGTATCCGATCAGTGAAGTAGGTTGAGTAACCGTGTATTGACCAATCAGATGGCCTTGGATTGCTGTGGTGCTGATAGAAAATGTTTTGGGTAGTCCATGTTATCCTTCCATTACCCAGTTCCTGGTCACAATGTCACCAAGTGGATAATTGTTAGAATGACTATCAGCTGACCTGCAGCACAGAGATCTTTTAGTTGATAGAACAGTGTATATAATCTCTTGATAGGGGATTGGGGGCATTAAGATTTGCGGTGTACTTGAGATTAAGTGTCTTCTTCCAGCCACTTGTAGTCTGTCAGCTCTTGGGGGCTTTCCAGTCTACTCCATTGTGCTGCTCTCAGCCCTGAAAAAGGTTAGGGCTCTCATTCATGAGCGGTTAGCTCTATCTGTCTGTTTGAAAATTCCTAGTGTTGTACAGGACACACATCCACTGCAATAGACATAAGGTGACTTGGGAGGATGGATTTGCAGGACTGTGGTTCACTTACAGTATTAACCTTTATGTCCTGCATAGCGGGACATCACAAATTTCCCAATACGCTCGTATGTCCCGCTATGCAGGACATTTCTGCAGCGGCGGTTTGTAGCGCACCTATCCCCCCCCCCCGCGCAAACCCCAAACTCTCTCTGCCTATTAATGGGCATGTAAAACTACATGCCCAGTCAGTACCACTCCTTCCGCAAACCGCAAGTGTGCAATCGGCGCACCAGGAAGTGATAGATGCAATGAAATTTCATTGCATTTGTCTTGTATAATTTTTTCAAATTTCTTGCTTTTTACATATTGATTCCTTGCTGATTCTATATTGCAGATGCCTTTCAGCAGATTACTTTGCAGATTGCTTGCAAAGTTGCATAGAGACTCAATGGCAGTCTATGTAATGGACATGGAAGAGTGTAAATAGTAGCCAGTATTTTATTGCTAATATGCTCGATCGAAATGCCAAGATAGCATTGTGTAGGCACAGTAAGACACCGGGTGGCAGGCATAAAACCACCTATTGTGACATTTGCTCATGCAGGCCAGGATTACACCCAGGAAATTGCTGTAAAATTTACCATACCTTGGCTTTCTCCTCTGCTACCAGCCAATAGAAGATGCCAAACTGTCCAAATAAGGTATCAAATTAAACTTAATGTGTTCTTTTAAATGAGATACCATGATACTATGTTATGTTCCATGTTAAAATGGGAGAGTAAGAGGGGGAGAATTTCTGTAAAAAAAAGAGCAGAAACGACTCCGTTTAGGAGAAAACTCTGAGTTGAAAGGGTTAAACAATTTCCACTTCTCTGTAGAGAAATAGATGAGCTGTTGTCTGGTCTTGTACACCTTGGGGAAAGTAACCTACACATTGAGTATAGAATAAGTACTTTAGCAGCTACCTACACCATATTTTGGCACTATGGATGGATCTTGTGAAAGTTCTCAATGTTTTGGCACAGTTATGGGGTCTACAGATTGTTATGACAGTGGCTCTGCTAAAATTCTTAACTTCTGTTTTCAGGCCTCTTCTCAATGGACTGTGGATGAGATTGTGCGAGCTATGAACAATCCCAGCCAAGACATACAGCTGCAAGCCACACAAGCTACAAGGTGAGATCTTCTTCTTGCTGGTGTCATTCCTCTAAATCGGGGATGCCAAACCAGTCCTTCAAGGGTTGAGGTCCTCACACATTTTTGGCAAAGATCAAATTGATGGATCTGAATCAGGAAAGGAGTGGTCAATCAGGTAGAACACATTCCTTTCTCAGTCCATCCTAAACACTGGCTTAGATTTGGCCCTCCAGGCCTGGAGTTCGACACCTGTGCCCTGTGCTCTAAACTATCTACATGGTTCCCACGTTTGGCTGCAAGTACCTGTGAGCTTGTCCTGCATGGCTATGTGCTGAAACTATGAAGGGATGGGCTACTAAAAGCTTTCCCACCAGGAGATCTGAGCATATTCATCAAATTGCTGTAAAATCAGATCATTGTATTGTATTGTGTGGCCACCTTAAAGTGAACCAGAGACTAAGCACCCTTATGTATTTTACCATATATATCAGAGGGAACATTAGAGAAAACGCCTACCCTGCTCTTTCATCCTCACTGCCAAGTGTCTATCAGCTGTGATAAGAATCCCAAACTATTCAGTCTGGCTTTGCTGGGAATGATTATAGCTGAGTCATTATAGCAGAGCAACAAGGGGGCAGGCTTGGGCTTGAAAAGACACCAGAGAACACTCAGCTATAATTCTGTAGCAAAGCCAGACTGGATGCTCAGTCGGGGATTCTTAGAGGTGATAACAGTCAGATTAAACAGAGTACAATGAAACAAAGATCAGATTAGGTGTTTACTGTCATGTTCCCACTGATTTATAAGGTAAAATACATGAGGGTGCTTCGTCTCTGGTTCTCTTTAAGGATGACCCACAACTTTGTCCCAGTTAACTTTTTGTTTGAGACCCCTGCACTAAACTGACCTATAGCTATTTCTTTGTCATGTATTAAAGAGAACCCGAGGTGTGTTTAAAGAATGTTATCTGCATACAGAGGCTGGATCTGCCTATACAGCCCAGCCTCTGTTGCTATTCCAAACCCCCCTAAGGTCCCCCTGCACTCTGCAATCCCTCATAAATCACAGCTGTGCTGTGAGGCTCTGTTTACATCTGTAGTGTCAGTCTCAGCTGCTCCCCCGCCTCCTGCACAGCTCCGGTCCCTGCCCCCGTCCCTTCCCTCCAATCAGCAGGGAGGGAAGGGATGCAGGCGGGGACTGGAGTTCTGCAGGAGGCGGGTAGAGCAGCAGACTGACACTATAGAGATAAACAAAGCCAGCTCTGAGAAGCTGTTTGTCAGCAGCGTGGCTGTGATTTATGAGGGATTGCAGAGTGCAGGGGGACCTTAGGGGGGTTTGGGATAGCAACAGAAGCTGGGCTGTATAGGCAGATCCAGCCTCTGTATGCAGATAATATTCTTCAAACCCACCTCGGGTTCTCTTTAACACTGAATTGTTGTACCCTGCCAGTCACCTCAGGCTGACGGGCAATGTGGTTGCCAGCTGATCAGTGGCTATCGGTAGAGGGTGACTTAAAAGTAGTTAGTTGGATGGCAGCAGAACCACACTAAACCAGCAGTAACTGGGGCATTAGTAATTTACTGTAATAGTATTAGGGAGCTAGTCTATCTTCTGACCCACAAAGGTGGAATGTAAATAGTAGGGCAGTACCAGTTTGGGGTTTCTAATCTCTTTTGAAAAATCTTTTGTGGGGTTTATCATGAGCTCTAAAAGATCAGAAACCTAATCATTTAACTGTTTATCTGTTCACAGAAAGCTTCTGTCCAGAGAACGGGAGCCACCCATAGACCGCATTATCCAAGCTGGTCTCATCCCGAAGCTGGTGTCCTTCCTGGGCCGAACTGACTGCAGTCCCATCCAGTTTGAGGCCTCATGGGCTCTAACCAACATTGCCTCTGGTACCTCGGATCAGACCTGCGCTGTGGTGGATGGAGGGGCTATTCCTGCCTTTATAGCTCTGATTGCTTCACCTCATCCTCATATCAGTGAACAGGCTGTTTGGGCATTGGGCAACATTGCAGGTAATAAAAGCTTTTTCCTCAATTTTTGTAGTGATTTAATGTACTGGTGTATATAGCATTTTGCAAGCAGGACTCTTCTCATTCACCCCTACAGACTCCATACGATGAGAGGGACTTGAGATACTTCCGTTGGTTTATGTGAACAGTAATCATGTAGACTTTTTTTTTTAGATGTTCTTCGTAATCTATTGGTTAACCACTTTAGCTCTCGGTCGTTTTCACTTTATGCATCCGAGCAATGTTCACCTCCCATTCATTAGCCTATAACTTTATCACTACTTATCACAATGAACTGATCTATATCTTGTTTTTTCCGCCACCAATTAGGCTTTCTTTGGGGGGTACATTTTGCTAAGAGCTGCCTTACTGTAAATGCATTTTAACAGTAAGAATAAAAAAAAATGAGAATTCATCAGTTGTCAGTTTTCGGCCATTCTAGTTTTAAAATACATGCCTCCATAATTAAAACCCACGTATTTGCCCATTTGTCCCCATTTGTCAGTTATTTCCCCGTTTAAATTATGTCCCTATCCCAATGTATGGCGACAATATTTTATTTGGAAATAAAAGAGCATTTTTTCCGTTTTGCATCTATCACTATTTACAAGCTTATAAAAAAATAGAGAAATATTTCATCTTTACATAGATATTTAAAAAGTTTAGACCCTTAGGTAAATATTTATGTGTTTGTTTTTTTTTTGTTTTGTTTCAATAATTTTTATTGGTTTTAACATAGTACCAGAGTGACATTACATTTACAGTAATGGACCATGAAATATATTGCTGTTTACAACATATGGTACTGTGAATACAGTGCAAATTAAAGTAATAACATGACAACATGAGTCTTGAAACTGTGGTAGCCTGGGAGGATTGTAAAACATTTTATGTGGGCATTTTTGGGAGGGTGGGAAATGGTGTTTTATTTGGGGAAATATTTGTGTATTCTTTTACTTGTAGTTTTACTTTTTGGCCACAAGATGGCAATCTCGATTTTGTTTACATGACGTCACTCTAAGCGTACAATGTACACTTAGAGGGACATAGCTTCAGAAAAAGCGAAGCTTCCGAGAGAAGCTGTCGCTTTTTCAGCGGGGGAGAGGAATCAGTGATCGGGCACCATAGCCCGATACATTGATTCCTGGGCTACTGAATCCGTGGCCGGGAGTGCGCGTGATCGGCCACGGGAGCGCGCCTGTCCTCCTCATTTTTATACGTCGAGGACAAAGTGGTTAAGCATCAATTGTCACTATTGAGTGGGTTTATGAGCCTTGGTTGATTCTTGACAAGTTGATCCCTGCAGATTTCACTCAGCATTTTCTCCTAAAATTAATGAGGAACGTGCACAAAGGGATATAGTACTAACATTTTATGAGCCTCATCCCCAGGTTTTGCTAGTATCAAAGGTTAGGAAGGCTATAAAGTGTACCTGTAGGAGGGGAAAAAGTTGCCCCTAGGGAGTCCTTGCTTCAGGAGGGGGAATCTCCTGGTCCAAGAGGCTTCCCGGTCAATCTGCCTGTTCCAGCATTGGGTCCTCCTAAAGACACTTAAGGTTGCACATGCATAGAAGCTTACTGGCTCCTGTGGGGAAAGCATGCTTTGGTCTGTGCTGCAGCACATGCATGAGCTGTCTGCACTGTAGTGTGGATCCAGTCATCCTTGGGTTTTTGTTTTTCTGCAAGAGCTCGTGCAGGTCCATGCAATTGGGAGTGCAGCAAGATTTAAATGACTAATTCTGAAATATCGAAGCTGATCTACATTCTGACGTATGTGCTTAATTACACAAGCAATTTATATAGGAAGCATTTGCATAATTGGCCTGCCTATAAAGGCCCATACACACGTCTGTTTTTTTTTTTTTTTTTGGAACGACGGGTCGTTTGAACGTCCCGTTGTGACGTCCACCCGCTAGATCGGGCGTGTACAGACTGTCGGTGTGATAAGACTGAGTTTGAGCGATCCGCCCAGCACATCGCTCAAACTCAGTCTTATCACGCGAACGACAGTCTACACATGCCCGATTTGGTGGGCGGACCTCTGAACGACAGGACGTTCAAATGACCCGTCCCAAAAAATCAGACGTGTGTGGGCCTTAACTGGCAGGACATATTACAAAACTGATTTGACAAGTCAGAATTTAAAAATGGAAAGTCCTGTGTTGTAATCCACTCAAAACTGGAACACTACTTGGAATGTAAGCAGGAAATGCAAACTGTTTAATACAGACAGCTATCCTTAAAGCAGCAGGGACAGCCATACTATCCCAGGAAACACAAGTAGATCAATACTTGCTCTATGTACAGAACTAATGTATTGAACTGTCCATTTATTTCAGTGCATTTTATATAGTAAAGAGAACTTTCAGGCATCTTCCATTTACTGCTTCTGACTGAAGCCAATCCGGAATACTTAAACTTTTTACCTAGAAACTGCAGTCATATATAGCATGCTTTGTAAACACATGGGAGCACAGCATAGATGTTTTCATCATCTTCACACTGAGCTTCCCTCAGCCAATCAGTGAGGAGCAGGTATGCGGGAGGAGAGTCGAGCTTTTTATTTTGTAGACCATGTACAAAATAGAGCCAGGCTGACTGAGAATTGATTACAGCAAAAACCTTTAAAGGGATACTGTAGGGGGTCGGGGGAAAATGAGCTGAACTTACCCGGGGCTTCTAATGGTCCCCCGCAGACATCCTGTGTTGGTGCAGCCACTCCCCAATGCTCCGGCCCCGCCTCCGGTTCACTTCTGGAATTTCTGACAAGTCAGAAAACCACTGCGCCTGCACACCCGTGTCCTCGCTCCCACTGATGTCACCAGGAGCGCACGGCGCAGACATAGACCATACTGGGCCTGCGCTGTGCGCTCTTGACATCAGCGGGATCGAGGACATGGCAACGCAGGCGCAGTGGTTTTCAGACTTTAAAGTCTGAAATTCCAGAAGTGAACCAGAGGCGGGGCCGGAGCATCGGGGAGTGGCTGCGCCAACACAGGATGTCTGCGGGGGACCATTAGAAGCCCCGGGTAAGTTCAACTCATTTCCCCCGACCCCCCCCCCTACAGTATCCCTTTAAGTTTGGAATGCTTGCAATACAGGGTCAGGTTACAGGCTGCATAATAGAGAAGTGGGTAAATGGAATTTAGTCTGTGGCTGACAAGCCCACTTTTAAATTGCCTCTTAAATGGAAGCCATATTTCTAATGTACATGGCTGTAATTGGCAGCTAGTGGCAGTTGCTCCATTTTTCACTGCAATGGTTTCTCCTTAGGTGACGGCTCTTCTTACCGAGATCTGGTTATCAAGCATGGAGCCATAGCACCCCTGTTGGCACTGCTGGCTGTTCCTGACATTTCTGTAATTCCTGTGAGTATACATTTCATCTACTACAAATTTAAAACCACCTGTCGTGGATTTAAAAGGTTCTGCAGTTAATGGGGGTCTGAAAAATTGTCCCTATCCTTAGAGCCCAAGGTGGGCTCAAAATATAAAAAAAGCTACCTGATCCGCAGGACTGAGTGGATCAGGTAGCCGGAAAAAAAGCCGTCCCTGTGTGCTGCTCTTGCCCATTTTCATGATCTATAGGTCATGCCGCAACAATGAGATTGTCTGTGCAGGGAGGTGGGTGTTTCCAGAGCTGCCATTGGAGAGCTCTCTCCCTAACCGTTCCTCCTGCCGCTCGTAGGAGGCACGGTTAGGGAGAGCTCTCCAATGGAAGCTCTGGAAACACTGTAGGAATGCCCCTGGCAGGCATTTTGAACAGGGAATTACACTCAATGTTTACTACTTGGCATCAAATATTTGCCGCTAATGTCATGGTGCTGTAATGATGTGGAGACAGAGGCATGTCAGGAGGAACGTGCCTCTGTGTCCCATTTGCCCACCTTGGGTTCTCTTTAAAATTGGCATACGGTGAAAGTACATTGGAAGGGGGGGGGGGCATGAAGTAAATTCTAGCTCCTCCTGAAGTAACTCTGGCTCAGCTTAAAGAGTCTGAAGCGAGAATAGATCTCGCTTCAGACCTCCTAAATAGCAGGGGCATTTGTGCCCCTGCTAAAACGCCGCTATCCCGCGGCTGCACGAGGGTCCCTGTCCCTCCAAATCCCCTCCGTAATGCGGGGGAGCGCTTCCGCATTGGGGCAGGGCTAACCGCCGCAGCCCTGCCCCACGCGCGTCTGTCAGTGCGTATCTCTGCCTCTCCCCGCACCTCTCAGTCTTCCTTCACTGAGAGGGGCAGGGGAGAGGCGGCGATGCGCCGCTGATAGACGTGACTGGAGGCAGGGCTGCAGCCGTTAGCCCTGCCTCCAGGAGTGACCAAATGCACGACCAAGTCGTGCTGGGGTGGGTTTAGAGGTGAAGGGACCCCCTTTGTGCAGCGCGATAGCGGCGGTTTAGCAGGGGCACACATGCCCCTGCTAACTTTGAAGCAAGATTTATTCTCGCTTCAGTCTCTTTAAATTTGCAGTGACACTTGTATCTCCTTGATCCGTCCCAAATTCAGCAGCTTACAAGTCTAGATCACTTTTTTTTTTTTTTTTTTACTATAGCCTTGTGGTAATTCATTTAGTTACAATTTGAATTCCTGGACTAAAACTGAGGGCTTGACATCACCCAGTGAGGTCAGAGTGACAGTCCTAGTCGTGCTGTCACAACAGCCTCTGTTATTAAACATTGTTTTTGTAATAGTATATTCCAGTTCCCCTGCTAGATTTAGCTAGTTAGATCATCCCAACTGTCACTCCCTGCTCAGCAGCAATTTCCAGATCATTCTGTAGTGGAGTCAGTTGATGAGGTAAACCTGCACGCACCTTGCAATCGCATCGGTTTTACCTATGAATATGCTCTAAAAACATCCCTGTGCTTTAAATGCAAGTAAAGATACTTCGGATTATACTTGAAGTTTTGTTCGAGTTAAACTGCATGTGGAGGTTTCTAAATCAGTGTGGAGTCCTATTCCTATAGGCTAGGTCTTCTGGAGTGTGCCTCACACATAGCGGGAATCAAAACTGAGCAGTCGTATATAGCTTCAAAGCTGAACTTGGTTTGCCGTCCACCAGAAAAATAAATTTAGGGTTTTAAAGGTACATAAAGCTTTACATTAAAGCTGAAGATTGCATTGTCCATATGAACAGCAGACCATGTTCCTAAGCCCCGCCAGATGCAGGGATAGAGCAACTTTACGTACAGCAGAGGAGACGAGCAGATGCCAGCTGGGTGCCTACTGAAATTAGCCAGGTGAAGCACCCAGCTAAAAGAGCCTGGGGAGAACACTGGGCACAGTGTATGTGTACCATACATAAGGTACCATCCTTTTCACATGACCTGAGCCTTAACCACTTAAGGACCAGGGTAGTTTCGATCTGTGCTGCGTGGACTCTCCAGCCCGCAGCACCGATCAGGAAATAGCCAGGGCGATCAGACTCCTGCCCCCCCCCTTTTTTTTTTCCCCACTAGGGGGATGTCCTGCTGGGGGGGTCTGATCGCCGCCGGCTACCCGCACTTTCCGGGGGGGGGGGCTCTTCAAAGCCCCCCTCCGGAGTGCTTTCCGCCCTCCCCGGCTTTCCCTCCCTCTCCCTTACCCTGTGAGTGGCGCAGGACGGAGTTCCGTCCTGCACCTGATAGGATAGGCTTCTGCCTATCAGATGCCGGCAATCCCTGGCCAATCAGAGGCCGGGGATCGCCGATCTACGTCACGGCGCTGCTGCGCAGCAGCGCCGTGTGATGTAAACAGCGGGGACTTCTTCCCCGGATGTTTACATTATGCGTGCGAGCCGTGATCGGCGGCTCGCACACTGTTCACGGAGACAGTCTCCGTGAACTGGCATGTGTTTCCATGCTATACCACTAACGACCCGCCGACGCCTATTGGCGTTAGGCGGTCGTTAAGTGCTTAATTGGCTTAAAGAGACTCTGAAGCGAGAATAAATCTCGCTTCAGAGCTCAGTTAGCAGGGGCATGTGTGCCCCTGCTAAACCGCCGCTATCGCGCGGCTAAACGGGGGTCCCTTAACCCCCAAACCCACCCCGCATACCTTGGTCGCAAACTTGGTCGTGATTTATTTCTTCCTGGAGGCAGGGCTAAAGGCTGCAGCCCTTCCTCGAGTCGCGTCTATCAGCGGCGCATCGCCGCCTCTCCCCGCCCCTCTCAGTAAAGGAAGACTGAGGGGCGGGGAGAGGCGGAGATGCACGCTGACAGGCGCGCGTGGGGTAGGGCTGCGGCGGTTAGCCCTGCCTCTATGCGGAAGAGGGGATGTGCTGCACGGAGAGGGATTTGGGGGTGAAGGGACCCCCGTTTAGCCGCGCGATAGCGGCGGTTTAGCAGGGGCATACGTGCCCCTGCTATCTGAGGTCTGAAGCGAGATTTATTCTCGCTTCACTCTTTCAATGTTATGCTGAAATTCCACAGCCCTAGACTTGTAAGTTGAAGGCTTGTTGTTACAGTTGGTATAGATCTAAGCAGAATGAGACTTACACATTTTATTCTGATTTGTTTAGACTGGCTATGTACGCAACATCACCTGGACTCTCTCCAACCTGTGTCGCAACAAGAACCCAGCTCCCCCCATGGATGCTGTGCAGCAGATCTTGCCCACTCTGGTCAGGCTGCTGCACCATGATGACCGGGAGGTATTGACAGACACCTGCTGGGCCATCTCCTACCTCACCGATGGCTCCAATGACCGCATTGATGTTGTCGTAGGCACAGGAGTGGTACCCAGGATTGTGCAGCTGTTGGGGTGTAAGGAGCTTAATATCATGGTGAGTGAAGATTGATGGGCCTCAAACATGTAAAGGATATGTCTCCGAATTTTTTTACCTTACCAGAAGTGTAAGGTCCCACGGTGCGGTTCCACTGTCAGTCCGGGCTCCTTATCTCCCCTCCGGTAGATCACAACCTGCAACCAGGTTGGGATCTTCTGCATGGCCACACAATGCATTTATATAGCCATAACTCTCCCAGTGACTGGAGTGCTCTGCACTTGTGCAGTTCAATTTGAATTGTGCAGAGCTCTCCCGGTGAGAGCATGAGATGCACAGCATGCTTGCTAAGTCTTGACATTAGCGGTGCATTGTAGTGTTACAGTAATGCACTGCTGCAGTGTTGCCTCTAAACCCACATGTTACCAGGTAAGTAAAGACATTGACTGTATGCTTTATGTACCTACATAATGCAACATTAATCTGCAATACAACTATTGCTGCATTGCAAATTTGCATTGGAACTTTGAAACGTGATACTGCTTGCTTTTTAGCCTAACCTGAGTAACTTTTATATAAAGTTAATTCAGGAGAATGCTTTATTTCACATACAAAAGTTTAGGGTTAAGATGTTTATGTAGCAGGTTTTGAGCTTGTGTAACAAGGTCTTCTCTCCTGGCAGACCCCATGTCTCAGAACTATAGGAAACATTGTGACTGGTACAGATGAGCAAACCCAGGCAGTCCTGGATTCTGGTGCCATGTCTGTATTCCCTGAGCTGCTCACACATCACAAGAACAACATTCAGAAGGAGGCTGCCTGGGCACTGTCCAACATCACTGCTGGTCGCCAGGAGCAGATCCAGGAGGTGGTGAACCAGGGCCTAGTGCCATACCTCATTGAAATCCTGAAGAAGGTAAGTGTGGCTATATGTGGTATTGGCATTGTTAGAATGGGACTGTAAAGGGCTACTGGAAAACTGTATTTTTTGTAGACTGTAAAACATGTAGCAGCAGATCAGATTAGTTCTGGACTTTTGGTACTTGCTGCTGAAGCTACACTGCTGTATTAAATCCCCACTTCAGTCTACTAAAGCTATGGCTGTGCCAGAATTATTACTGCCTTCATGGTATGAAAGGCCAAATGACTACTTGTACCTCCAGCCCTATTACTGTGTAAGAGGGGGAGCCTTATGGCCATTGCTAAGCATACTAGTGAAATCTCCTAAGTGCAAGCCTGGCATGCGATCTGCACATCACCGCTCTTCAGGCTGCCCACCGCTCTTCAGGCTGCCAGTCATCTTGGAACACCAGTCATAACTACAGAAATCCATCTGGATCCTGACGGATTGGGGCCAAATTGAGTGACATTCATGTAGGGGGGCATGGGAACAATGCTATTGGCTGTCACTTGGCCAACTAGATCTGCCAGGAAGGATTACTGGCTGGGTGGTTAGTGCGGGAGGGGGGGGGGGGTTTGGGGGAGAAGGGGGTGGAGGAATGTTGCAGCTGTGGTACACGTGCTGGATTCTTGGCAGAGGTCTTTATCGATCACCTCACCTGAGTTTCATGTGGCACATGTACAGGGCTTAAAGGGATACTGTAGGGGGGTCGGGGGAAAATGAGCTGAACTTACCTGGGGCTTCTAATGGTCCCCCGCAGACATCCTGTGTTGGCGCAGCCACTCACCGATGCTCCGGCCCCGCCTCCAGTTCACTTCTGGAATTTCAGACTTTAAAGTCTGAAAACCACTGCGCCTGCATTGCCGTGTCCTCGATCCTGCTGATGTCATCAAGAGCGCACAGCGCAGGCCCAGTATGGTCTGTGTCTGCGCAGTACACTCCTGGTGACATCAGCGGGAGCGAGGACACGGGCGTGCAGGTGCAGTGGTTTTCAGACTTTAATGTCAGAAATTCCAGAAGTGAACTGAAGGCGGGGCTGGAGCATCGGTGAGCGGCTGCGCGGGCACAGGATGCCTGCGGGGGACCATTAGAAGCCCCGGGTAAGTTCAACTCATAATCCCCTGACCCCCCTACAGTATCCCTTTAAAGTGGATCTGAGATATAAAAAAAACTATAACAAGTAACTGCTTTTCTAAAGTTTAGTTTACATAGCATATCTAGCTGCAAAAAGCTTCAACAGTTTATAATTATTCCAGTTATACGAGAGCGGCCATGTTCGTTTTGTCACATTGTCACAGGCTGAGGGCTGGAGATGCTATCCGCTTGCCTGTGTGTAAATTCAGTCCCCTCTCCTCCGCCTCTGAAATCTCTGGCTAGTAACCTCTTCCTCCTGCCCAGACTGAGCTTCCATAAGCCCTTGCTACGGTGCCAAGGCACTGTGAAAAAGCTGTGGGTGAGGCTTGTTTAGTTTATAGGGAATTGGGAGTATTAAAACAAAAGTATTTAGCGTGAGGAATGCCCTATAAACAATATGAAAGGAACATAATTATGCAGTGAGTAAAAGTTGTTTATCTTGGATCCACTTTAAACTCTTCAGGACCAGAGGATTATACCCCAAGTGACACTTCGCGCAATTAACAGTTAAAGCTGTGCAATGCTGGTCATACAACTTGGAACTCCAGTTAATTTTACCTCCTTTTCTCCCCCCCTCCCCAATAGAGCTGTGTTTTGGTTGTCTGACTGCTGCAATCTAGTTTTTGGTTTTTTAAAGATCCTTTTTGTTTAAATCTTTCTTCTATCCCCCTCCTGCTAAATTGTCAGACTGCAAAGCATAAATATTATACATGCATAGGCATCAGCCTATACATGTTAGGTGGCAGGAATGCCCTGTGTACAGCACGGCTCTAATCACAGCGCTGTGCACATTTGTGTTTTTTTTTTTTCAGCCTGCCAGCTCCGAACGCGGCTGGCAGGCTGATCTGTCCCCTGATTAAGAGCAGGGAATGCATCCAAGCCACCAAACTTTGATGCCAGTTTGCATTAAGCGGTCCCCCAGCAGCATCGCTCCTGCTGCCTATCAACGTTGGATGGTCAAGAGCTGGTAAGAGTTAGGAAGGGCTCACTCAAACCTTTGCATGTGAATTTGCACATTAAAGAATCGCACTTCTGCTGAAATTGCATTCATGTTTTTGAATGCGCAATTTTTTTGCAACAAAATATTTTAGTTTCTATTAACTTATCTCTAATAAAATGCTAATTTTAATGCAAAAAGCCCTGTTTTTCCTAATTGTGAACCCTGCCTAAGTGCAGCAGCTTGGAGGATGGGTGGGTTTTGTGGTCTTGTCCTGGAATATAGGGATGCCAAGATGAGCACAGAATTTGGTGCAACTTTATGCATCTCTACCTATTTGCTCAATGGTGATGGCTGTTACTGTTGGTCTAAGGTGTTTTTTTTTTTTTTTTAGAAGTTGTTGTTTGTTTATAATAGGACAGCAAATGGGAAAGTTGCAAGCTACCAGTCCATTTATAAAGCCCTAAGTAACTGACATTTCTTTTTTACAGGGTGACTACAAGACACAAAAGGAAGCAGTATGGGCCATCACAAACTACACCAGCGGTGGCACCATCAACCAGATCATCTACCTGGTACAAAGTGGTGTCATAGAGCCTCTGAGTAACCTGCTTTCAGCAAAGGACAGCAAGACTGTTCTGGTTATCCTGGATGCCTTTACAAATATCTTCACTGTAAGTCATGTATGCATGCAGTTCAGCTGTCACGCAGTTGTGGTCCTGAATGGTTTTAACCTGTGGCTGGTTTCCCTGACAGGCTGCAGAAAAACTTGGTGAGACAGAGAAGCTCTGCTTAATGGTGGAAGAGTGTGGAGGCCTGGATCGCATTGAGGCACTGCAGACACATGAGAATGAACAAGTGTACAAGGCAGCTGCTGCTATTATTGAGAAATACTTTGCTGCAGAGGTCAGTGATGGGTGTAAAAATCTGCTATTATCTGTTATTTATAAACCACTGTCCCATGGCTTCCTATAAGAACGGTGCATGCCTGTTAAATACATCAGCCACCACCAGGAGCCGCACTGGCACACAGCTGCCACTGGCTACATATAGTGCATATATGCACAGTGCACACATGCTTATTGTAGTAGCTGCTCATTTAATAGTGATAAGCTATGCAACTAAAATGCTTTGCCGTTTCACAGGGGTCAGAATCTAAGTAAACCAGAGCTTTGCAGCTGGCAAATCTTTCGGCAATGATAGGAGTAACCTTTTCCATGTCAGAGTAAAGACAAGTAGTTTCAGCTCTACACTGAGCTAATCATAGTGGATTGGTAGTAGTGCAAACGCCTTGTGGGATTTGGGCACGGTTGGGCTGCAGACTTAGTATGCAGAGCTAGATTGTCAATATAATGGAAGCAGTTGGTGGTGGTCAAAGCTATTTCCTACAAAATGTAGAACTCCCTAGATGGGGTAATGTCAGCTTAACCCTCCTGGCGGTCTATTAAAAACCGCCAGGGGGCAGTGCAGCAGTAACTTTAAATAGTTTTTTTTTTTTAATCAGCTCAGGGGTCACTACATGATTCCCCCCCCCCCCCCCCCCCGCTTCGATCGCCTCCAGCATCTTTGATCAGGAAATCCCGTTCAAAGAACGGGATTTCCTGGAGGGCTTCCCCGTCGGACGGGCGGGGTGACGTAATTGGGAGTCCCAATCCACCCCTCAGCACTGCCTGGCACTGATTGGCCAGGCAGCACAAGGGGGGAGGCGGCGATCGGAGTGCACACGCAGCTAGCAGTGCTAGCTGCGTGTTGCAGAAAAAATTATGCAAATTGGCCCAGCAGGGCCTTAGATCCTACTGCGCGGGGTTACCGCCAGGAAGGTTAAAGGAATACTTTCAAACTATGGCAATTTGTGGCAACAGTATAAATGATTGTATGAATAGGTGTAAAGATGAGCAGAGTAAATATTAGCATGGTAGTATTAGTGTGTCAATAGGACTGTAGGATTAATACAATCATTTATACTGTTGCCACAAAATGCCATAGAAGGATTTGGCATGAATTTCTTACATTCTTAAAGGAATACTATCTGTCGGGTCACAAATCTCTTCCTAAAAGGATTCATTGAGTTCTGGCTAAAATGTACATCTAATTCTATACCATGTTCACATGCGCTATGTATTGTCTGCTGTACTGACCTGTAGCTTTGCTTGTAGGAGGAAGATGAGGAAGGCCTGGCACCAGAAGCCACATCAGAGGGCTACAGCTTCCCAGTGGCCAGCGGCACTCACACCACCTTTGACTTTTAAGCACTTTGGGTTTTTCCTGTTGTCTGTCCTACACATTTCCATGTGACCTCTCCTGACATTTTCTATGTGGCACTTTCTGAACTCTGTACATACTGTGAATCTTGTCTTGTGTAAATAGTTTTACTTCATTCTAGGCTTCTGACTCTTTTACTTTCTCTTGCTCTTTTTACACTAATGACCACTGCTATGGCTGGAATGCCGCCCCCATTGTGTTGGTCTCAGGCTGGCTAAACAGCTTAAAAACTGCTGGTATAAACTTTGCCCTGTTGCTGCTTGCGGTTTCAGGGCAGGATTCTTTCTGTGATAAGACCTGTCTTGCCCTCCCGTCTCCTGGAAGCTGTGAATATGGTTTGGCCCCAGTGAGGGGGAAGGCACTAATTAAAGTTCAGCTTTCCCCTCTATGCAGGTGTGACAGGTCCCTGCTGTCTTTGAGGGAAGGTTTTCAATTTTGAAATGTGACTGTATAGTCTGGACAAATTTAATAAATTTTGTAATTAAAAGACCTTTTTGTCTTGTGGTCAATGAAGGTTTTAGATGGTTTTTAAAATATAAAAATTGTGCTTCAGCTTAAAACATCAAACGGGACTAGTAGGGATTGCCCTAATGCACAGGTGTTTAACTCCAGGCCTGGAGGGCCAGATCCATGCCAGTGTTTAGTATGGACAGACATGTTTTCTACCTGATGGACCACACCATTCCTGATTCAAACCATCAATTTGAGCTGTGTAAGAACCTTGGCCCTCAGGAGCGGCTTGACATCACTGCCCTAAATGGCAGATCCCCTTTTGCTTACTGGCAGAGGTAATTATGTATATCTCACGTGAAGCATCCAGTCTTGGCTTTTCTGGAGTAAAACTGGTAACTTAAAGTGAACCAGAGACTAAGCACCCTCATGTATTTTACCATATATATATCAGTGGGAACATTAGAGAAAATGCCTACCCTGCTCTTTCATTCTTTACTGCTCAGCCTGCTTCTAATCAGTCCTGATAAAATCCCTCAATGAGCATTGTCTGGCTTTGCTCAGAATCATTATAGCCGAGTCATAGCAGAGCCAGAAGGGGGCGAGCTTGAAAAGACATCTAAAGACACTCTGCTATGATTCCTGAGCAAAGGCAGACTGAATGCTCAGTCGGATTTTATCAGGGCTGATAACAAGCGGGCTGAGCAGTGAAGGATGAAACCGAGCAGGGTAGGGGTTTTCTCTGTTCCCACGGATATATGGTAAAATACATGAGGGTGGTTCATCTCTGGTTCACTTTGTTTAGCGCTTCTGTTGACAACTTGGATTGTACTCAACAAAAACCCGAAGTAAAAAATTCCTGGTGAGACCTATGTATAGAACTAGTCCTACTAACATCATTCTCATTGTCGAAGTGCTAAAATGCTTCTCAAGGCACATGAGCATGGTTTCCTGAAAAGTAGGAAGCTGCTTATCTCAAACTCAAACCCTACTGATGGGTTGTACTGTTATGCAGCTGAATGAAGCAGTTTTTACACCAGATGGTTATGGCTACTGCTTAGAATTGGTCCTAAGAGTGAATCCTTTAAAGTAACTAAAGTCAGATACTTGCCTATGGTTACAGAAGGCTCTGGATTCTATAGCCCGTTTCTGGCCTCTTGTTCCACTTAATCCAGTACGGTCACCCCAGTTAGCCAGCTCCCTAACACTGATCAGCAGTCGGAGTGCGGCACTCTGGGGACAGCCTAATACCTGGCTTTCTGCATTGGCCACATATGCCTGGCTAACCTATATTGGGGGCACCATGCCTGGCTAACCTATATGGGGGGGGTGGAGGAGGTAAGTCCACTTGACGTGTTAGTAGGGGGATGAAATCTTCATTTGCTCAGGGAACCTGAAAAGTGCATGGTGGTTTCCATAATTCCATTTAAATACTAGTTGTCTGGGTGTCCTGATCTATTTGGCTACAGTAGTATCTGAATCGCACCAGAAAAGCATGCAGCTAATCTTGACAGATTTGACATCACGCCTGCTGCATGCTTGTTCGGGGTCTATAGCTAAAAGTATTAGGCCCGGTACACATTAGTGTTTTTTCCAGTACATATACTGTACAAACGGAACGGATGTTTACCTATGGATCCATTCACATGCGTCTGTTGGTACGGATACGTTAAGGTCCAAAGATCTAAAAAATGCTGCAGGCCTCCTGCAGCCGTCCTGTGCCCGCCCAGCTCCTCCAGTGTCCTCCAGTCCCCCGCTGTGGCTTAGTTTAGTTTTCATCCGACTGCCAGTCGTCCTCCTGCAACGCATCCTATTCCGCATTCCCCGACATAGCGTGTCCCTGGAACGCATTCCCCGCCGTAAAGCGCGTCCAAATGACTTGCTTTACGCCACTTTACCTTGGAATGCGGAAGAATAGGACGCGTTGCAGGAGGATGACTAGCAGTCGGCCAGAACGAAACTAAGCCGCGGCGGGGGGACTGGAGGACACTGGAGGAGCTGTATGAGCAAAGGATGGCTGCAGGAGGCTTAGAGGAAGCCCCAGGTAAGTGAAACGTTTTTATTTTTTATCCACGGTTAAGGTTCCCTTTAAGGCCTTTCACGGTGAAACGTTAAACTCTTACATTAGAAAATGTGTTAATGCAGACTAACGCACAGCAATACTAAGTCTGTGTGACATTCACAGTGCACACGTTGAGTTTGTGTGTAGTGTTAGAAAGTGCTGCATGCTGTGCAATTGCAACATTAGCCGCGTTGGACTTTTTGCACAAGCTCCGTAATGACTTGGAAGCATACTTTTCATTGCCTGTATGTGATTTTTTTTTTTTGGGGGTGTTATTTGCTTTGTGACTTTAACATCGCATCAAAACGCAACATCCTACTGTGACAGGGCCTAAAGCAGAACTGAAGATTCAAGAGTTCCCCCTTACCTGGGGCCTCTCCCTTCCCCTGCAGCCATCCTGTCCCACACCAGTCCTCTTATCTTATTCTCCCACCATGGTGCAGTTGTTACTGCCGACTTAATGGCAACGGTGCCTGCGCAGCCCTGGCCACACGTATCCTTCGCATTTCCATCCACATTCCTGCAGGATGGGAAGGCAAATTAACGCAGTTGCTGTAGACTTGCAAGTTGGCTGTAATAAAGCTGCACCATGGCAGAACGGAGGATCGTTGAGGACAGACATGGGACAGGACAGCTGCAGGGGGCTGGGAGAAGCCCCAGGTAAGTGAAAAATTTTGTTTTAGTAAGACCCGGTTCACATTAGCGTTCCCTGTCCGGATTTTCCTGATCTGATCCGGACCGTATACTGTACAAACGGAATGTATGTTCCGCATAGCAATGTAAAGTCTATGCGGACGTTCACACGTCCATTCCGTATAGTACGGAGCCGGATCCAGACACTTTCCAACATGCGCTATTTTTTGGGTCTGGATCTCTGGCTCATGCACCCGGACCGGAGCCGGACTTGAGCCTGACAGCACCATCCGGAAATAGAAACCAATGGGGAACGGAAGGCACAGAACACACTGCCTACAAACACCTGACATTCTACCCCACTTCCTATGCATATCCAAGCGGCCATTTTGGATGGGGACACATGGGCCAAGCATTCCTGGAGTGGAGCAGCAGTGACAGACGTGCTGGAGCTGTTAGGCAGAATGTTGGAGGTGGAGGTGAGGCCTACAGCGGAGGAACCTGATTCTACAGGTGCACCTTCTGCTGACTCCAACATTTTTATTTAAATTTCACTATTTTTTTGCCCACGGTTCCGGATGGTAGCCTGATGCATGCCTGATACAAACGGACCGGGTCTGGATCGGAACCATACGGTTCTGATCAGGATTAGGTCCTGATACGATCAGGATCTGGTCCGTTTACTTGCCAAAACGCAAGTGTGAACAGGGCCTTAACCTTCAGTTCTGCAGTAAGGTTTTCTGCCTGGAATTTCATACGGTCATTAAAGGGAAGGTTCAGGGAAACGTTTAAAAAAAATAAAAATCCATATCCACTTACCTGGAGCTTCCTCCAGCCCGTGGCAGGCAGGAGGTGCCCTCGCTGCCGCTCCATTGGCTTCCGGTCGTCTTTGGTGGCCGACCCGACCTTGCCAGGTCGGGCTCTTCTGCGCTCCAAGGGCGGGATCTTCTGCGTCCCACGCGGGAGCGCTGACGCCATCGGACATCCTTTCGGGCTTTACTGCACAGGCGCAGAACTACTGCGCCTGCGCAGTACAGCCCGGAGGATGTCCGATGATGTCAGCGCGCCTGTGTGGGACGCAGAAGAGCCTGTCCTTGGAGCACAGAAGAGCCCGACCTGGCAGCCGGCCTGGTCGGGTCAGTCACCGAAGATAACCAGAAGCCTCTGGAGCGGCGGCGAGGGCACCTCCTGCCTGCCACGGGCTGGAGGAAGCCCCAGGTAAGTGGATATGGATTTTTATTTTTTTTAAACATTTCCCTGAACCTTCCCTTTAACTCTACTCTGTCATTTCAATGGTATAATTTGAGGTCACAAACAATTTATTTAAAAATTACACTATTTTGGATGCACAATTAATCTGCAAATATTAGTGATGCAATGTTACAGAAAAACAGCGATATAACTGAAAATAAAATTGAGGCGCTTTTCTTTGCTACTAATGGTCTATTTTTTGTGCTTCAGTGTCACTAACAGTTTGTGGTATTGAGTGGGGTAAAGTCTAACTAGCCATAGTTGGAGAACCTGAACTGAGAATAGTCAAAATAACCATACATGGGTCATACTTGCTTACTTTTTCTTAACATCTTAGTAAGGGGGCTTTTAGGACCATTGTAGTTCCTTACACACCCCAATGAGTTCTGGGTCACCATGAGCTTGCTGGTTAGTCTATACTTACTTCCCACATAGTCTATGGTTCAATTTCTTTCTCCTCTCCTGCATCCTATTTGTCCACTGATCAAGAATTCTTAATCCTCCATTTTGAAAATGGCCATTCCTGGTCAGCACACTGTTGCACTGTAATATCGCCTACCTGAGCCATAGGGAAAAGTGGACATTACCTTGCACATTCAATTGTAGCTGACAGCAGCTGATATATAACTGACGGCAACTGGTGAATTTCAATTCTGACAAAATGTTGTCAGAACTGGAAGGGATCACTAAGAACAAAATTGTGAGCTTCCGAGAAGAACTAATAGTGAGGTTAGTATGTAATATTCATCTGCAGCTACATTGCATGTTTTAAATTTACTCTAAGTTCCCTTTAATTACTTTACCCCACTCAATACCATAAACTGTTAGTGGCACTGAAGCACAAAAAATAGACCATTGGCCATAAAATCATTAGATTAGCAGCAGATAAGTAGATTTTCTTTTCTGATGTGTTTAGGAACAGATTTTCAATAGATTTCAGTATGAAAGTTATTGAAAATCGATCTGATGGCATTTTGTTGCCATCAGATTTCCATTAGATCTAATGCAAAAATAAGCCATCTCAAGAGAAGCCTAACTTTTCCAACATGTCAGATCAATTGAAATCTATCAATTGGCTGCAAATCGATTTTTTTCTATCGATTTTGATCGGCTGAGTGTATGGGCCCTTTTAAGCTCAAGCATCCCAAAAGCACACTTGTGCTGGTGAACAGACTACTGTACTTGCCTCAATCTTCAAATCCTTCCTATCTAAATCATCCAGCCTCTGCTTAGTATTCATGTTACACACCCTGTTCTAGTTGTGACTAAGGCCTGTCACATGCACAGTATCTTCCCCATGCTGGTGCACAACAGCTGTGAGCATCTTGGCCATGCAAACTGCAAATCAGTTCAGGTGCCAAATGCAAATGTAATAGCAATATTTTCCACATGAGGCTTTTTGCTCCCCTGCAGATGTGTCTAGGTCCTGCTTCTTGCATATCACAGTACACCTCCACCCACAATCTGCAGCCACTCACCAGGTGTGGTGACCACCAGGCATGTTGGGATATTCTCAGGTCTCCCTGACCTCTGATTTGATACAATCCACTTCCTATTCTAACATCCATAACACATTCATTGCCAATGTGTTAACTTCAAATAAAATCAGTGTGAGATTGTAATACTTACGAAAAGGTATTGAGCGCACATAAAATGACTTGTAAAACTATGTAGTTTTATGCATGGCTGTGGAGTCAGCAAATTTTGGGTACCTGGAGTTGGGAAAAAACTCTACAACTCATCATTTAAACCAATTAAAAAGAGAAAATGTTACTCAGAATTTAACGATGAAGAGGATTTTATAACAAAAATGGGTAAAACTTAAAAGTGGAATGGTCACATCCCTGCATCAGATGAGTGATTTATTACTGAGAAATAGAAGTGCAAAGTTCTAAGACTTTGCAGGTCACAAATTATGCTGTCTTGGGGAGGCAGAGCTTTGTGATGTGGCTCTGCCTCTCTGCAATCAATCTCAGCCTCCTCCTCACCCCTCTAAGTGAAAGAATACTAGGAGAGGTGGTAATTGACTGCAGAGGAGGCAGAGCTACAGAGCAAAGCTCTGCCTCTTCCAGGAAGAAAAGCCCTGCAAGTCCTGGAATTTTGCCAGGCTATTTCTCACTAATCGCTTATCTGCTGTAGGGATGTGGCGATTCCACTAAGAAGTTAATGTTGAGTATTTTGTAACAAAGGAAAGGACTTTAAAGTCTCTTTAAACGGTCATAAATATCAGTGCTTACTCCACAAAAATGAAAAACCAATAAAGCAATAGTGCTATTGTAGTAAAGCAGTCACTATTTTTACCCTCTTGAAGACTGTGATCTTAAAGGGACACTTAAGCCAGAAAATTTTTACTCAACTGGGGCTTCTACCAGCAGCAGTCCTGTGCCCTTGCAGCCACTTGCTAATCCTCTGGTCCCCCGCTGCCAGCTAGTTTCGTTTTTGCCATCAGGACTGGCCACGTGTAGCTTTCTCAGCATTCCCGACTGCAATCGGCACTATTGTGGGCCACAACACGTACAAAAATACGCACTGCCACATTACCAACTCATAGATATGTGGCAACGCTTATTTTTGTACGCTGTGGCCCGCAATATTGCTAATTGCATTCGGGAATGCGGAGAAAGCTATGCGTGGCCAGTCCTGTCTGCAAAAACGAAACTAGCTGGCAGCGAGGGACTAGAGGATTAGCGAGTGGCTGCGAGGGCACAGGACTGCTGCAGGGGGCTGGTAGAAGCCCCAGGTGAGTAAAACTTTTTTTTGTTCAGGCTTAAAAAGACTCTGAAGCGAGAATAAATCTCGCTTCAGAGCTCATAGTTAGCAGAGGCATGTGTGCCCCTGCTAAAACGCCGCTATCCCACGGCTAAACGGGGTCCCTTCACCCCCAAACCCCCCTGAAAAATCAACGACCAACTTGGTCGTAGATTTTGCTCTTCCTGGAGGCAGGGCTAACGGCTGCAGCCCTACCTCACAGCGCGTCTATCAGACGCGCATCGCCGCCTCTACTCTGCCCCTCTCGGTGAAGGAATTCTGACGGGCGGGGGAGAGGCGGAGATGTGCGCTGACAGACGCACATGAGGCAGGGCAGCGGTGGTTAGCCATGCCCCAATGCGGAAGCACTCCCCCGCTGCACGGAGGGGATTTGGGGGATCAGGGACCCCCGTTAAGCCGCGGGATGGCGGGCGTTTGGTCTGAAGCGAGATTTATTCTCGCTTCAGACTCTAAGTGTCCTTTTTTTTTTTTTTTTTTTAAAGGAGTTTTTATCCAAAAACAGAATTGTTACTTACCTATTGGTAATTTTCTTTTCCTGATGCTTAAATGTCAACATGTACATGCCCTCCCACTTTACCCCAGTTACCGCCCCCTCCAGTCTATGTAAGCCTCAAGCTCACTGAAGCCCTCAAGAAGGGAGGGATCGTGTGATGACATGTAAGCAATCGGGAAAAGAAAATTACTGATAGGTAAGTAACAATTTTTCTGGTTTCCCAATGCTTCCATGTCGTCAACATGTGGGACTTAACTAGGAAAAAATGAAGGGAGGGAAAATGTCACTGAAAACAATCAAATTTTATTTACATTATTAGTTTCCAGTCAATACTGGTTTTCCACACACAAGGGAGCTTTGGGTTGACAAATCAACTCTATAGTGGCGCATAAAAGTATGTATATTGGACCAGTTTGCAGCCTGGCAAATTTTATCTGCAGGGACCTTGTTATAAGCGGCCCAAGAAGTAGCCATGTTACGAGTAGAGTGCGCCACAATCTGCTGTGGAGGATTCTGGTTCAGAGTCCTATATGCTGCCTTTATGGCTTTCACTAACCAGGACGGAGTAGTGCTTTTCAGCACTGCTAGATTTAGGCGCAGCTGGCGCCTCCGACTACAATAGGAATCACTCCTATTGCAGTGCTCAGTGAGTAATGTCTGGTCCGTCAGAAGATGGAGCTGAGGTTGCTTAAACACAATAATTCGGCCTCCAGCAATCGCTGGAAGCCGAATTATTTCATTCCCCCACTATCCATGGCGGCCTGGAGGGGGAATAGTAATTAATACGGCCCGGACTTGTGCAGAAGCAGGATCGGCCATATACCGCTGAATCCTGCGCCGATTTCAAATGTACTCAACCAGGAAGCTATTGTTCTCGCAGAGGCAGCTCGTCCCCTCCTGTATCCTGAAGGGACTACCCATAGTCTGTCTGAAGTAATCTCCAGATAAGTCCTTAAAGCCTGTACTACATCTAAAGGATGAGATTCATTATAGTCTTCCATTTGGAAAAGAAGGCAAAGTCTAGTCCTGATTAAGGTGAAAGGTGGATGCCACCTTCGGTATGAATTCCTGGATCGGTTTCAATATTACTTTATCTGGGTATAGGCATAAGTAAAGCTCTTTAGCTCCTAAAGCCTGTAGTTCTTCTGAGACCCACCTATCTGAAGAAACTGCCACTAAAACACTTTTCAGGGTAGTGTGCCAAATTGTGCTGTTTTGGGAAGGATGGAATGGTTCCTTAGAACCTCTAATACAAGAGGAAGGTTTCATTTTGGAAATGAGTTTTTTGGGTGGCCTAATCCATAGAACGCCCTTAGTAAATTGCCTCATTAGTGGATGTGACGCCCATGAGGTTCCCATAATGGCCGACAGAGCTGATCTATGACCTTTGATTGTATGGTATCCTAGACCATTTGAGAGGTCTCTTTGAAGGAAATCTAACACTGTTTGAGGCTCAGGACTTAGGCGATTGAATTTTTTCTCCTTAGCAAACTGAAGAAATCTATTCCATACTCTTTGATATGTCGCATTCGTAGTAGGTTTCCTTGCACTAAGGAATGTCCTATTTACTTCATTAGAACATCCTGCAAGACTCAACCTTTCCCCCTCAATGTCCATGCCATAAGTCTCAACTTCTGGGGTAGTACCGTTCCCTGGGATAGGAGATCCCTCCTGTATGGCATAGGAATTGGAAATCATAACCTCATTTCCCACAATAGGGGAACCATGGACGCCTCAACCAATATGGTATGATAGCTGTGTTACTCTACCTGAATAGTCTCTGGAGTAAAGGCCGGATCATCGGGACTGGTGGAAATCTATAAGCCAGTGTAAAGTTCCATTGGATTGACGGCATCCACTACCGCTGTTTGCATGGGTATCTGGAAAAAATACTTTGCACATCAGATCTATTTCCAGGACTCCTAGTTGACTGCAAATCCACTCGTATGTCTCCTGCGAAAGACTCCACTCGTTAAGTGTATACCTGCTGAGATAGTCCGCAGTCTGATTATGCTTGCCCGGAATATAGATCGCCTTGATGTCCCATATGTTGTGCTCTGCAAAGTGGAGGATAGGTGCTTTTTTTCTTGTAATAGGGTCATACTCTTCGTACCCCCCTGCTTTCTCACATAAGCCACTGCGGTTTTGTTGTCCATTTTCATTAGAACAGCCTTCCCCTAAATTAAGTGTTGGAACCTGAGAAAGACCCTTGTAAGCTGCTCTTAATTCTAGGACATTTGCCGGTAACCTGTAGACTAAGTCGTTTCACCTACCCTGGGCTACTTGATCCATGCAGTGTGCTCCCCAGCCTCTGTGACTGGCATCTGTAGTAATGGTGGTTATGGAGTTGGTTTGTATCTGATGATGTTTCCTCAGATTGTCCCGTGATGTCCACCATAACGAACTTTTTCTTACTAGCGGTGTTATCTAAATCCTTTGGTTGTAGGACTTCTTGTTCCACTGTTTGAGGAACTTCCACTGAAATGGTCTTAAGTGCCAGCGTGCCCAGCATACCATGGGAATTGTCGCTGTCCTCAGTCCTATCAGACTCATGTACTGTCTCGCTCGCATCGTTGATGAAGATAATGCTAGCTGTACCCTCTGTATCAGATTGTCCATCTTGTCTGCTGGTAGGCTTATAGAATTTTCCACTGTCTGAAACAGCGCTCCCAAGAATATCATAGTCTGAGTGGGTTCCTGCTGACACTTGGCATAATTGATCTTCCAGCCGAAGAATAGAAGTGCCTGAATTAACAAATCTCTGTGCTGTAGCAAAGTCTCCCTGCTTGAAGCTAGTAATAATAGATCGTCCAGATAGTGGAATATTCGTAGGTCTTTCTCTCGGAGAAGAGCAACCATTGCTAGAAGAGTCTTGGCGAAGTTCTTGGGGCCGTAGAGATTCCAAATGGGAGACAAGTGAACTGGTAATGGTCTCCCGCAATGGCGAACCTCATACTTTTGGAACCTCGAGTGTAAGCGTCCTCGAGATCCAAGGAAAGCATCCAGTCTGACGATCTTATGGCCTGCCATATCGACTCCATCTTGAACCTTTTTAGCTTGATTGTCTTGTTAAATCTTCTTGGATCCAGGACAGAGTGCCAATCCCCAGTCTTCTTTAAAGAGAACCCGAGGTGTGTTTAAAGAATGTTATCTGCATACAGAGGCTGGATCTGCCTATACAGCCCAGCCTCTGTTGCTATCCCAAACCCCACTAAGGTCCCCCTGCACTCTGCAATCCCTCATAAATCACAGCCGTGCTCTGAGGCTGTGTTTACATCTGTAGTGTCAGTCTCAGCTGCTCCCCCGCCTCCTGCATAGCTCCGGTCCCTGCCTCGTCCCTTCCCTCCAATCAGCAGGGAGGGAAGGGATGCAGGCGGGGACTGGAGTTCTGCAGGAGGCGGGGAGAGCAGCAGACTGACACTATAGAGATAAACACAGCCAGCTCTGACAAGCTGTTTGTCAGCAGCGTGGCTGTGATTTATGAGGGATTGCAGAGTGCAGGGGGGGCTTAGGGGGGATTGGGATAGCAACAGAGGCTGGGCTGTATAGGCAGATCCAGCCTCTGTATGCAGATAATATTCTTCAAACCCACCTCGGGTTCTCTTTAATACGAAGAATAATGGGGAATATACACCCCCTTCCTCGTTCTATAGTGGGGACTGTAACGACTGCTTTCTTCTGTATGAGTGTATAAACGTACTGGCTTAGTATCTGTCTCTTCTCTTCCTGAACTGGAAGCCTTGTCATCGCGAAGTGGTTTTTTGGAGTTCTGGAACAACTCCAGCGATGACCCAGTGACACTGTCCGATTCACCCATGGATTGTCAATATTCTCTGCCCAAACCTGCCTGAAGTGGGTTAGTCTTCCACCTACTGGGCAAGCTTGAGCGGGCATCCCGTCAAAAGGGCTTTTGCTGTGCCGATGTTGCTGGAGCAGTCTTCTGCCTGGTCATACACTGAAGATTAGTTTGCGAGCTTTGCCAGGTTCTCTTAAACTACTTCCCTGGTCTATAACTTCTTGTACTCCTATATCTTGATTGCTAAAAATGATTGGTCTGCTGTGGATTGGATCTTCTACCTCTTCTATCCTGAGGAATAAGACCCGATCTTCCTCCGGTTACTCTCTTTATTGCATCGTCCATCTCTTTCCAAAAAAGGTTAGTAACATCATATGGTATCTTGCACCAGACTTGTTTAGAGGACGAATCGGCTGTCCATGCTTTCAGCCATAAGGATTGCTTTGTGACCACCGAGGAGGCCATTACTCTCGATGAACACCTTACTATGTCCACCGCAGCCTCTCTAATGAAGTCTGCCTTGAGGTTAAAGTCATCTAGTGCAGATATGATAGCTTCTACATTTGTACCAGTTCTAATGGATTCTTCAATATTCGTTGTCCATGCTCTTAAGGCTCTTGACACTGAAGTGAGTGCAATGGCTGGTTTTAACGTATTCCCCGTATTGATATAGATCTTGTTCAATTCCGAATCCATCTTCTTCTCCAAGACATCACTAAATGAGGTGGCATTTTCTCTGGGTAATGTCATTGGTTTTGCTAGTCGTACTACCAAGGCGTCCACAGTTGGTGGATTGTCCAAACACTGCTTTTTCCAGCTTTAGAGGATATAGCTTTGAAATTCTATTATTTAGTGGCATCCTCTTCTCTATCAGGAAATGTGTGTGTTCTCTTCTTCAGATGGGTGTGTCCCACTCAATGGCCTCTCTTACTGCCTGTATATAGGGTTGGACTAAAGCGAAGTCGAAGCCCCCCGTTATATCAGATGCTGACGAAAGAAAAAATAGATTCTAAAAAACCAAGTACTATATGCTGACGCACGCTGAGGAAAGAAGCAAAAAGACCCACCTGTCTGAAGTAGAAGGAGCTTCTCCTAGAGTCGCCTCCCCAGAGGCTTGATCCATGTTTACAGCTTAGTAATATAGTGTAACGCAGCCAGAGTAACAAACTACTCCTATGGCCGCAGGACGTCCTCTCCATGCGTCCTTTAAACTAAGCGCTTCCGCCCAGCGTGAGTCAGAGCTGTCCTCCCTACCCGCCCACCAATCGGGAGCGAGCGGTAGCCGTTTCCATGGAGCCGCTCCGCCCGTCCCCCACCTAATGCTATTCCATAGCGGCAAACTGAGGTGGCGGAAGTACGTCACCGGAAGTGACGTGTGCGCTCCACATCCTCCCAAACCTGGAAGGGAGCGCAACAGCGTTGAGAGCGGCCAACTAAGGAAAAAAGGTAGGAAACTCCCGCTGCACCGAAAATTAGTATATTTAATACTAAAAGCGCCATATGACTCCTCCAACCAGCCCAATTTATAGGCTACGGCAGATAGGAAAAGAGTCATCCTTCCAAGACCAGCAGATGCGTGGGGCCCATTACCAATTTATAGCATATAGGGCAAGAATTAAAACCTATAACGGCCACTATTTAAAGAGAGTCTGAAGCGAGAATAAATCTCGCTTCAGACCTCATAAATAGCAGGGGCACGTGTGCCCCTGCTAAAACGCCGCTATAGCGCGGCTTAACGGGGGTCCCTTCACCCCCAAATCCCCCTCGATACACCCGGGGAGCGCTTCCTGGTTGGGGCAGGGCTAGCCGCCGCAGCCCTGCCCCACGCGCGTCTGTCAGCGCGTATCTCCGCCTCTCCCCCGCCCCTCTCAGTCTTCCTTCACTGAGAGGGGCGGGGGAGAGGCGGCGATGCGCCGCTGACAGACGCGACTGGAGGCAGGGCTGCAGCCGTTAGCCCTGCCTCCAGGAAGCAATAAATCACGACCAAATCTGCGACCAAGTGTCGCAGTGGTCATTTTGGGGTGAAGGGACCCCCGTTAAGCCGCGCTATAGCGGCGGTTTAGCAGGGGCACATGTGCCCCTGCTATTTATGAGCTCTGAAGCGAGATTTATTGTCGCTTCAGAGTCTCTTCAAGCAGCCAGGTAGGGCAAAATATTGAAAATAAAAATGTTAGGCAAATCTTGCCCCAACTTCTGAGGACCCTTGAGGTGAGCTGAGGACTAAAAGACTGGAGGGGGCGCGGTAACTGCTGAAATGTATAATTATGAGGTCCTATGGGGTAGAGTGGGCGGGGCATCTACCCACGAGTTGATGACATGGAAGCATTGGGAAAGGACATAATGAGCTTTACTCACCTGGGGCTTTCTCCAGCCCTTTGCAGCAGACTGTCCCACGCCGTCCCGGTCTCCGAGCGCGGTGCAGAGGCCAACCCAGAGGTCGTCCTCACTGCGTCTGCACTAACCGCCGCTGTCAATCAAGCCCACGTTGTACATGTCTTACTGCACAGGTGCATAGCTACTGCCCACCAACAGAGCTTTCTGTTGGTGGGCTATGATTGCTCCCAGAATGTTTGCTTTTTTTTTTTTAGAAATTTTATTTTAAAATAAATTTGGTCTTTATTTTTAACGCCTTGCTTCCCTCTGCCAGCCAATTACCGTGATCAGCTGTCATAGCTTCAGCCTATGACAGCGGAACACTTTTTCTGCCGCCCAGGGGGACAGCAGTCACACGGCTGTCCCCAGTACAGTGCTGCCTTAGACGGCGAAACCTGTACAGCGCTGCTATCTAACAGTCCCTAGTGGCGATCACCGCTGGGAGGCTGATGATGAGGCAGAGCTCTGTCATTCAAACGGGGATGCGCGTTCGATCCCCTGCAATCTCTGCCCCTAGCACCTATGCCAATTGGCGTAGAGTGGTCCTGGGCCTGCCGCGCCGATTGGCGTTGTTTTTGCAGATTCCTTTGTGTAGATTCCATTGCACATTCCACATTACTTCTCTGAATGTTGAAGTGGCTATCAATCACTGTATGGGAAACGGATGAATGCAGCAGAAATCTACAGCATTCAAACCATATTTTTCTGCATCGCACCTCAATGGCAAATTGATTCAATTGAAATGACTCCACTGATATGCATTGGTTAGTTTCAATGCAAATATGTGCATTGCGAATTCACGTAGTGGAAATGGGTAAACTTTTTTTTTTGTATATAGAAATGCTGCGAGTATAAATCCGGATGAATTTGTATCACTAGTAGGTATGGTCAATGAGATGCAAATCTGTTTATGCAAATATTGTATGCAAGGTTATGCCCTCCCCTTTTAGAAAATCAATGTTAAATTTGGGGTTGGTGACTACAAACTTACATAGAGTAGAATTTCTTAGGCCTCTTTCTCAGTGCAACGTTAAAGTCGCACGTTAGAAAATGTTTTAACGTGGACTAACGCGCAGCAATATTAAGTCTGTGCAACATTCACAGTGCACACGTTGCGTTGTGTGTAACGTATAGCAATATTTAGAAAGTGCTGCATGCTGTGCGTTTAGCAATAAATCTGCTACGTTGTGTGTGTTGCACATGCTCAGTAATGTTTAATGTAGCGCATGCACCGTTTTCGTTCCATCACTGTGCGACAAACGTCGCACCAAACTCAGGGCTAAAGAATGTACTATAATGTCCAAGTTGTAGTCTTTCAATGCGTTGCATTAGGGGCACGTTATGCGACCTTAACGTCGCATCAAATGCAACATCCCACTGTGAAAGAGGGCTTATAGTAAACTCCAAGGGACCAGGAAACCGTTTACTAGATCTGAAATTGTCTTACATAGTATATTTATACAGGAGCATTTTGCTGGGACCTGAGGACTGAGTTTACTATATCCATTCACTATAGTGAGATTCTACTGTAGTGCTATACGTTATGAACTTCCCACAGAGCTATAGTGAATCCACTGAGAATGTTGTGCACATTGAATGCAGAGGTGTTGTCTGTCACCCATAAACCTAGGTCAGATTGTGCATGAAGAATGTGTAATAGAGGAACCCCCTCATTCTCCTGTAGAGTACTTGCACATCACTCAGACGTACCCACAGTTTGCCTAGGACCCAATTGATGTTCTGTTCCTGTCGGCACCCTCTAAGTACTTTTACCAAGTACTAGGTTTGATTATCTACGCTTCTCTACAGTTATATCCTAAGTTTAGTAAAAATGCTTCTCTGGTGTACATAAAGAGGTATGCTAAAGCTTAAAGAGACTTTTTTTCTGCAAGGGAGAAGATCTGTGCACCAGAAAATGAATGCCCTAGCATAAAGACATGCTGGGCCATTCATGTTGGCAATGAAAGGCTGGGATGGCCATTAGGGTAGAGTGTCTGCTTCTTGGCCAGGAGCTTTTTGTTCCTTAACCACTTTCCCTCCCCTAGAACTAGTACCGTATCTACAGTCCCTGCAAAATACCTCTACAGCTCTCGGGGACGTAGATACTAGTCCCTTGCCACCATGTGCTCCCGTGCTCGTTCATGCCGCTGATCGTAAGATCAATGAATGGGAACTATGGGTATTTGCATTCATCTCCCCTCTAAGGCCACATGTCAATGAGATGCCGCGGTCATTGACCAAAACCGAAAACATGTTCATGCATTATTTCCTGTTAACGTACTATTAGTACGTGTAGGAAAATTATGCGCGAGGACATCTTGTGGCCAAATAGTAAAATTACACCTACATTTTGTAAAATAAAAAAATACACACATTTAAAATTAACCCCATACCTCCCACACTCCCATAGTTACCCAAATAAAACTTGTATAAAACATATTTAAAATAAAAGTGCATTTTTTTCAGTTTTGTGTCCTTCACTAAATGCAAGCACATAAATGTGTGGGTTTTATCCACAGTAGAACATTTCATTTTAAAACTGAGAATTGTTTTTCTTGTTCCCATTAAAATGCAGTTAATATAATTATTAGCAAAAAGTATCCCCCAAAGAAAGCAGTTTCAAACTGATAAACCATTCTTTCAAGTGATAACATGTTATCACTTGACAAAGAACGGTTTATCCTTTCAGAACGGCGGCAGTCTGTTGTGTGTCTAGACCAGGCTGCAATGCAGGCATCGCCCAATCCTGAATGGTGTCCTCAGTCTACTGCATACATCAAGAGCTATCTATACGAGTTATAGTTACACCATGATTGCTGTCGGATGCACAGGCTACCATTGTTCACTTTTTACAAGTGAATAAAACTACTTATTGAATTGGCTGGTGCTGGTCATCTCTATTTGATGCATTTTTTTTTAGAAGTTTTGACACAGAAAATGAAAGCTGTGTCATGGGAAACTGGGTCACACTACCTTGCTCTGGATATTAAACTCCCTGGCGTTCTGGACAAGCTAGGCTCGTCCAGAGACGCCGGAGCTCACCCCTCAGGCCCCGCTGGGCCGATTTGAACAAATTGTTTTTTAAACATGCAGCAAGCACTTTGCTTGCTGCGTGCCTTACCCGATCGACGCCGATCCGACGCTGAGACCCCGTGCGCTGCCTGGCCAATCAGTGCCAGGCAGCGCTGAGGGGTGGATCGGGTCTCCCTGTGACGTCACGACGTTCATTGCCATGGCGACGGGGGAAGCCCTCAAGGAAATCCCGTTCAGAACGGGATCTCCGGACGGGCCATTGCGCCGGCGGCGATCGGAGGGTAGGGAGGGACGCCGCAGAGAGGGGGGAATCATGTAGCTAGCGCTAGGCTAGCTACATGAAAAAAAAAATTGTGCAAAAAACGTTCCCGCGGCCGCAGGAATCAGAACGCCAGGCAGGTTAAAGTGGTATTTCGCCTGTAATTAAAACTTCAGTAACTACATAGTTACATAAAAACATTTGAAAGCATTCCCTGTGTGTAAAAAATGTGTATTTTCACTGCAGAGAGCAGGATAAGTTTGCTTTTTTTCTCTTGTCACTGGCAAAAGCAAATGTATTAGTTGGTGGTTGAAGCGCTCTGAGGAGTGTCTTCATTCTGCCCCTCCTCCCCCTGCTGAACAGAAATACCCCTGGCATTAGCTGTGTCACTTCAGCAGAAGAGGGGGGGCAGAGTGAAGACGCATGCCTCGGAGCTTCAGCCAGCAATGATTACATGTGCTGGTGACCACATATAAACAAGCTGCTTCTGCAGTGAAAATACATTTTTACACACAGTTTTCAAATGTTCTATGTGACTAAGGGTTAGAACACACTAGGCAGAATCGCATAGGCGGTTTCCACTATGTGCTATTCTGCCTAGTGTGTTCCTACCCTAAAAGTAGTTACTAAGATTATAGTTTTGGGAGTATAATCCCACTTTGAATGGTGGGTAGTAGCTCCATCAAAGACTCTGAAGGGCAATGAAGGATTATTATACTATGATCAGATTTCTATAGCATAAGGTATATGAATGTCCATTTCCCAGTGAATAGGAGAGTTAATTAGCCATTCAATAATTGATCCTGTGTTGGGGTACAGTGATTACATTTGTGTATACTTCACTTTAGGCACTCTTTTTGTACGCGAGACAAGTAGGGGGTTTTAACTTACCTGGGACTTCTTCCTGCCCCATGTAGTCGGTCAGCTCCTCAGTGTCTGTCTGGTTCCCTCCATTTTAATAAAGTGCCTGACTGAGCCATTTGGGGGGACTGCGCATACATGGCCCTGGTCACATACCTGCACAGTTACAATCTGCTTCAATCGCAGAGGCTGCGCATGGACAGCAGCCAGCAACAATCGGGGCTGACAGCAGGAGAATGGAGGCAGCTGCTTCACTACAGGAGTTAGGGGTCTGGGAGAAGCCCCAGGTAAGTATAAAGCCTCTTACTTCCCTCATGACAGGTTTACTTTAACAATGGATAGTTTTCTATCAATGATACAGAGCCAAACAGGCTACTAATACAGAAACCTGTGGACTGGTTTTAGAACAGGAAGTGCTAAGTATCAGTCTCTTAAAAGTCTAAAATGAGTCAAAGCTGAGTACTTGCCACTAGGGGGAGAGAGTACACTAAAATTCATGTACCGTTATACAATATGTTTATAATTTCCACTTGTAAGGCCTCCTTTCCACGGACTGTTGAGCTGTGTGCTCAGCAAGCAGTTACCAGGCAGAAGTAAGCAGTTACCAGGCAGAAGTAAGCAGTTACCAGGCAGCAGTGAGCAGTTGAGAGAGTTTGAGTGGCATTTCACTGCCTATCAACAGTTCGTGGAAAGGAGGCCTAAGTGCGGTCAATGCAAATTCGCTGTTGGTTAAGTTTACAGTTTTGTTTACAAAAGCTAAGACAAAAAAAAGTTTAAAGTTTTAAAGGCCAAATGCATTTTGTCACATGCAGGAGGATTTAAAAATGTTATTTATCATGGTTTTAAATGTCTCTACCATGTAACCACAACAGCATACTGGTTATAATGTGAGAGGCATTTCCTTTAGAGAACATAAACCCTGCAGTCTATATTTGGGGGGGTTATACACCAGCGGTGTTCCTGTCACCCTAACCTGTGATGACACCCCCTTCCAGAGAGGAGGCAAGCCTGGCTCTAAATGGAATCCCCTGCAGCAGTTACAGCAAAGTGAGCAGGCAGGCTGTGATTACACCACCATCCTATTACCTGGTGTCACTGTGTCCTCAACTCTGCTTGGAAGGAGAGGCCCCATACTTTATCTGGAAACATATGGGACACCTTGGGAATATAACACAACACCATACTCAGTGTTCTCCCCAGGCTCTTTTACCCAGGTGCTCCACCCGGCTAGTTTTGATGAGCACCCGGCTGTCATCCGCTCACCTCCTCCTATATTATAAGGAGAGTTGCACACAGAAGTACCAGCCCAGCATTTTCTCATATTGCCCCACCCGGCTACTTTTTTATGCCACCCGGCTGGAAAATTTTTTGGGGGAGAACACAGCGTACTGATGTCATATGTGGATCTAAAGTAAGTACAATCCTCTCCAGACTCTGCACACTCCACTAAACAGAGGCTCTCCTCAATGAGCCCATTTACTACACTATAACCCTTCACTATCTATTGTTCTTACCTCCATTCCCCCCCCCCCCCCCCCCCCCCCCCGGGATAGACTTAATCCCTATCGGCCCCTTTCTGACATCAGTAATATAATACCTAAAATATAACTTTTATTACATATTCAACTAGTAAAAATTAGGGCTATAACACCATCACCATAACATACATCAAAGGAGGGGATAGAACACTGATGAGAGTGTATAGAATATATAAAACATAGGTTGCCCAGTGTATAAGGCTCAACCGAGGGAATACAGATATTGTGTAATTCCGTATTCCACTCTCCACTCACTCGTAACAAACTAGGCCCACAATATAGCAGTCACTCTAGATCTGGGCTGCAGTACATACACAGTGGGTCAAATAAGAGCTCCACCAAAATATGCCGCCCAACCATCTAGTCAATGGTGGACATAGAATCCCCCCTCACTAGCAAAAAAAAATCACCCGAAAATCAACATGTTTCGCTTAATATTACATTTAGCCTCCTCTCAGTGACCCACACTACTCTCCTCAGTGTCTTCCTAATGTCTCCTCGCTCAGCCTCCTCTCAGTGACCCCCTACACTACTCACCTCAGTGTCTCTCCCCCCTTCCCCTAGGTTCTCCTTCATGCCCCCTCGCCCAGCCTCCTCTCGGACCCGCACTACTCTCCTCAGTGTCTCTCTCCCCTTCATGTCCCCTCGTCCATCCTCCTCTCAGGGACCCGCACTACTCTCCTCAGTGTCTCTCTCCCCTTCATGTCCCCTCGTCCATCCTCCTCTCAGGGACCCGCACTACTCTCCTCAGTGTCTCTCTCCCCTTCATGTCCCCTCGCCCATCCTTCTCAGTGACCCGCACTACTCTCCTCAGTGTCTCTCTCCCCTTCATGTCCCCTCGCCCATCCTTCTCAGTGACCCGCACTACTCTCCTCAGTGTCTCTCTCCCCTTCATGTGCCCTCGCCCAGCCTCCTCTGAGTGACCCGCACTACTCTCCTCAGTGTCTCTCTCCCCTTCATGTCCCCTCGCCCATCCTCCTCTCAGGGACCCGCACTACTCTCCTCAGTGTCTCTCTCCCCTTCATGTCCCCTCGTCCATCCTCCTCTCAGGGACCCGCACTACTCTCCTCAGTGTCTCTCTCCCCTTCATGTCCCCTCGCCCATCCTTCTCAGTGACCCGCACTACTCTCCTCAGTGTCTCTCTCCCCTTCATGTCCCCTCGCCCATCCTTCTCAGTGACCCGCACTACTCTCCTCAGTGTCTCTCTCCCCTTCATGTGCCCTCGCCCAGCCTCCTCTGAGTGACCCGCACTACTCTCCTCAGTGTCTCTCTCCCCTTCATGTCCCCTCGCCCATCCTCCTCTCAGGGACCCGCACTACTCTCCTCAGTGTCTCTCTCCCCTTCATGTCCCCTCGTCCATCCTCCTCTCGGACCCGCACTACTCTCCTCAGTGTCTCTCTCCCCTTCATGTCCCCTCGTCCATCCTCCTCTCAGGGACCCGCACTACTCTCCTCAGTGTCTCTCTCCCCTTCATGTCCCCTCGTCCATCCTCCTCTCAGGGACCCGCACTACTCTCCTCAGTGTCTCTCTCCCCTTCATGTCCCCTCGCCCATCCTTCTCAGTGACCCGCACTACTCTCCTCAGTGTCTCTCTCCCCTTCATGTCCCCTCGCCCATCCTTCTCAGTGACCCGCACTACTCTCCTCAGTGTCTCTCTCCCCTTCATGTGCCCTCGCCCAGCCTCCTCTGAGTGACCCGCACTACTCTCCTCAGTGTCTCTCTCCCCTTCATGTCCCCTCGCCCATCCTCCTCTCAGGGACCCGCACTACTCTCCTCAGTGTCTCTCTCCCCTTCATGTCCCCTCGCCCATCCTCCTCTCAGTGACCCGCACTACTCTCCTCAGTGTCTCTCTCCCCTTCATGTCCCCTCGCCCATGCTCCTCTCAGTGACCCGCACTACTCTCCTCAGTGTCTCTCTCCTCTTCATGTCCCCTCGCCCAGCCTCCTCTCAGGGACCCGCACTACTCTCCTCAGTGTCTCTCTCCCCTTCATGTGCCCTCGCCCAGCCTCCTCTCAGGGACCAGCACTACTCTCCTCAGTGTCTCTCTCCCCTTCATGTCCCCTCGTCCATCGTCCTCTCAGTGACCCGCACTGCTCTCCTCAGTGTCTCTCTCCCCTTCATGTCCCCTCGTCCATCCTCCTCTCAGTGACCCGCACTACTCTCCTCAGTGTCTCTCTCCCCTTCATGTCCCCTCGCCCATCCTTCTCAGTGACCCGCACTACTCTCCTCAGTGTCTCTCTCCCCTTCATGTCCCCTCGTCCAGCCTCCTCTCAGTGACCCGCACTACTCTCCTCAGTGTCTCTCTCCCCTTCATGTGCCCTCGTCCATCCTCCTCTCAGTGACCCGCACTACTCTCCTCAGTGTCTCTCTCCCCTTCATGTGCCCTCTGCCCATCCTTCTCAGTGACCCACACTACTCTCCTCAGTGTCTCTCTCCCCTTCATGTCCCCTCGTCCATCCTCCTCTCAGTGACCCGCACTACTCTCCTCAGTGTCTCTCTCCCCTTCATGTGCCCTCTGCCCATCCTTCTCAGTGACCCGCACTACTCTCCTCAGTGTCTCTCTCCCCTTCATGTCCCCTCGCCCAGCCTCCTCTCAGTGACCCGCACTACTCTCCTCAGTGTCTCTCTCCCCTTCATGTCCCCTCGCCCAGCCTCCTCTCAGTGACCCGCACTACTCTCCTCAGTGTCTCTCTCCCCTTCATGTCCCCTCGCCCAGCCTCCTCTCAGTGACCCACACTACTCTCCTCAGTGTCTCTCTCCCCTTCATGTCCCCTCGTCCATCCTCCTCTCAGTGACCCACACTACTCTCCTCAGTGTCTCTCTCCCCTTCATGTCCCCTCGCCCAGCCTCCTCTCAGACCCGCACTACTCTCCTCAGTGTCTCTCTCCCCTTCATGTCCCCTCGCCCAGCCTCCTCTCAGTGACCCGCACTACTCTCCTCAGTGTCTCTCTCCCCTTCTCCTAGGTTCCCCCTCGCCCAGCCTCCTCTCAGTGACCCGCACTACTCTCCTCAGTGTCTCTCTCCCCTTCATGTGCCCTCGTCCAGCCTCCTCTCAGTGACCCGCACTACTCTCCTCAGTGTCTCTCTCCCCTTCATGTCCCCTCGTCCATCCTCCTCTCAGTGACCCGCACTACTCTCCTCAGTGTCTCTCTCCCCTTCATGTGCCCTCGTCCAGCCTCCTCTCAGTGACCCGCACTACTCTCCTCAGTGTCTCTCTCCCCTTCATGTCCCCTCGTCCATCCTCCTCTCAGTGACCCGCACTACTCTCCTCAGTGTCTCTCTCCCCTTCATGTGCCCTCTGCCCATCCTTCTCAGTGACCCGCACTACTCTCCTCAGTGTCTCTCTCCCCTTCATGTCCCCTCGCCCAGCCTCCTCTCAGTGACCCACACTACTCTCCTCAGTGTCTCTCTCCCCTTCATGTGCCCTCGCCCAGCCTCCTCTCAGGGACCCGCACTACTCTCTTCAGTGTCTCTCTCCCCGTCATGTCCCCTCGTCCATCCTCCTCTCAGTGACCCACACTACTCTCCTCAAGTGTCTCTCTCCCCTTCATGTCCCCTCGCCCAGCCTCCTCTCAGTGACCCGCACTACTCTCCTCAGTGTCTCTCTCCCCTTCATGTCCCCTCGCCCAGCCTCCTCTCAGTGACCCGCACTACTCTCCTCAGTGTCTCTCTCCCCTTCATGTGCCCTCGCCCAGCCTCCTCTCAGGGACCAGCACTACTCTCCTCAGTGTCTCTCTCCCCTTCATGTCCCCTCGTCCATCCTCCTCTCAGTGACCCGCACTACTCTCCTCAGTGTCTCTCTCCCCTTCATGTGCCCTCTGCCTATCCTTCTCAGTGACCCGCACTACACTCCTCAGTGTCTCTCTCCCCTTCATGTCCCCTCGTCCAGCCTTCTCTCAGTGACCCGCACTACTCTCCTCAGTGTCTCTCTCCCCTTCATGTCCCCTCGTCCAGCCTTCTCTCAGTGACCCGCACTACTCTCCTCAGTGTCTCTCTCCCCTTCATGTCCCCTCGTCCAGCCTTCTCTCAGTGACCCGCACTACTCTCCTCAGTGTCTCTCTCCCCTTCATGTCCCCTCGCCCAGCCTCCTCTCAGTGACCCGCACTACTCTCCTCAGTGTCTCTCTCCCCTTCATGTCCCCTCGCCCAGCCTCCTCTCAGGGACCCGCACTACTCTCCTCAGTGTCTCTCTCCCCTTCATGTGCCCTCTGCCTATCCTTCTCAGTGACCCGCACTACTCTCCTCAGTGTCTCTCTCCCCTTCATGTCCCCTCGCCCAGCCTCCTCTCAGTGACCCGCACTACTCTCCTCAGTGTCTCTCTCCCCTTCATGTCCCCTCGCCCAGCCTCCTCTCAGGGACCCGCACTACTCTCCTCAGTGTCTCTCTCCCCTTCATGTGCCCTCTGCCTATCCTTCTCAGTGACCCGCACTACTCTCCTCAGTGTCTCTCTCCCCTTCATGTCCCCTCGCCCAGCCTCCTCTCAGGGACCCGCACTACTCTCCTCAGTGTCTCTCTCCCCTTCATGTGCCCTCTGCCTATCCTTCTCAGTGACCCGCACTACTCTCCTCAGTGTCTCTCTCCCCTTCATGTCCCCTCGCCCAGCCTCCTCTCAGTGACCCGCACTACTCTCCTCAGTGTCTCTCTCCCCTTCATGTCCCCTCTGCCTATCCTTCTCAGTGACCCGCACTACTCTCCTCAGTGTCTCTCTCCCCTTCATGTCCCCCTCGCCCATCCTTCTCAGTGACCCGCACTACTCTCCTCAGTGTCTCTCTCCCCTTCATGTCCCCTCGTCCAGCCTTCTCTCAGTGACCCGCACTACTCTCCTCAGTGTCTCTCTCCCCTTCATGTCCCCTCGCCCAGACTCCTCTCAGGGACCCGCACTACTCTCCTCAGTGTCTCTCTCCCCTTCATGTCCCCTCGCCCATCCTCCTCTCAGTGACCCGCACTACTCTCCTCAGTGTCTCTCTCCCCTTCATGTGCCCTCGCCCAGCCTCCTCTGAGTGACCCGCACTACTCTCCTCAGTGTCTCTCTCCCCTTCATGTCCCCTCGCCCAGCCTCCTCTCAGTGACCCGCACTACTCTCTTCAGTGTCTCTCTCCCCTTCATGTCCCCTCGCCCAGCCTCCTCTCAGTGACCCGCACTACTCTCCTCAGTGTCTCTCTCCCCTTCATGTGCCCTCTGCCCATCCTTCTCAGTGACCCGCACTACTCTCCTCAGTGTCTCTCTCCCCTTCATGTCCCCTCGTCCATCCTCCTCTCAGTGACCCGCACTACTCTCCTCAGTGTCTCTCTCCCCTTCATGTGCCCTCGCCCAGCCTCCTCTCAGGGACCCGCACTACTCTCCTCAGTGTCTCTCTCCCCTTCATGTCCCCTCGCCCAGCCTCCTCTCAGTGACCCGCACTACTCTCCTCAGTGTCTCTCTCCCCTTCTCCTAGGTTCCCCCTCGCCCAGCCTCCTCTCAGTGACCCACACTACTCTCCTCAGTGTCTCTCTCCCCTTCATGTCCCCTCGCCCAGCCTCCTCTCAGTGACCCGCACTACTCTCCTCTGTGTCTCTCTCCCCAGTATGCCCCCTCGCCCATCCTCCTCTCAGGGACCCGCACTACTCTCCTCAGTGTCTCTCTCCCCTTCATGTCCCCTCGCCCATCCTCCTCTCAGTGACCCGCACTACTCTCCTCAGTGTCTCTCTCCCCTTCATGTCCCCTCGTCCATCCTCCTCTCAGGGACCCGCACTGCTCTCCTCAGTGTCTCTCTCCCCTTCATGTCCCCTCGCCCAGCCTCCTCTCAGTGACCCGCACTACTCTCCTCAGTGTCTCTCTCCCCTTCATGTCCCCTCGCCCAGCCTCCTCTCAGTGACCCGCACTACTCTCCTCAGTGTCTCTCTCCCCTTCATGTCCCCTCGCCCAGCCTCCTCTCAGTGACCCACACTACTCTCCTCAGTGTCTCTCTCCCCTTCATGTCCCCTCGCCCATCCTTCTCAGTGACCCGCACTACTCTCCTCAGTGTCTCTCTCCCCTTCATGTCCCCTCGTCCATCCTCCTCTCAGTGTCTCTCTCCCATTCATGTCCCCTCGCCCATCCTTCTCAGTGACCCGCACTACTCTCCTCAGTGTCTCTCTCCCCTTCATGTCCCCTCGTCCAGCCTCCTCTCAGTGACCCGCACTACTCTCCTCAGTGTCTCTCTCTCCTTCATGTCCCCTCGTCCATCCTCCTCTCAGTGACCCGCACTACTCTCCTCAGTGTCTCTCTCCCCTTCATGTCCCCTCGTCCATCCTCCTCTCAGGGACCAGCACTACTCTCCTAAATGTCTCTCTCCCCTTCATGTCCCCTCGCCCATCCTTCTCAGTGACCCGCACTACTCTCCTCAGTGTCTCTCTCCCCTTCATGTCCCCTCGTCCAGCCTCCTCTCAGTGACCCGCACTACTCTCCTCAGTGTCTCTCTCCCCTTCATGTCCCCTCGTCCAGCCTCCTCTCAGTGACCCGCACTACTCTCCTCAGTGTCTCTCTCCCCTTCATGTCCCCTCGTCCATCCTCCTCTCAGTGACCCGCACTACTCTCCTCAGTGTCTCTCTCCCCTTCATGTGCCCTCGTCCAGCCTCCTCTCAGTGACCCGCACTACTCTCCTCAGTGTCTCTCTCCCCTTCATGTCCCCTCGCCCAGCCTCCTCTCAGTGACCCGCACTACTCTCCTCAGTGTCTCTCTCTCCTTCATGTCCCCTCGTCCATCCTCCTCTCAGTGACCCGCACTACTCTCCTCAGTGTCTCTCTCCCCTTCATGTCCCCTCGTCCATCCTCCTCTCAGGGACCAGCACTACTCTCCTCAGTGTCTCTCTCCCCTTCATGTGCCCTCTGCCCATCCTTCTCAGTGACCCACACTACTCTCCTCAGTGTCTCTCTCCCCTTCATGTCCCCTCGTCCAGCCTCCTCTCAGTGACCCGCACTACTCTCCTCAGTGTCTCTCTCCCCTTCATGTCCCCTCGCCCATCCTTCTCAGTGACCCGCACTACTCTCCTCAGTGTCTCTCTCCCCTTCATGTCCCCTCGTCCAGCCTCCTCTCAGTGACCCGCACTACTCTCCTCAGTGTCTCTCTCCCCTTCATGTCCCCTCGTCCAGCCTCCTCTCAGTGACCCGCACTACTCTCCTCAGTGTCTCTCTCCCCTTCATGTCCCCTCGTCCAGCCTCCTCTCAGTGACCCACACTACTCTCCTCAGTGTCTCTCTCCCCTTCATGTCCCCTCGCCCATCCTTCTCAGTGACCCGCACTACTCTCCTCAGTGTCTCTCTCCCCTTCATGTCCCCTCGTCCAGCCTCCTCTCAGTGACCCGCACTACTCTCCTCAGTGTCTCTCTCCCCTTCATGTCCCCTCGTCCAGCCTCCTCTCAGTGACCCGCACTACTCTCCTCAGTGTCTCTCTCCCCTTCATGTCCCCTCGTCCATCCTCCTCTCAGTGACCCGCACTACACTCCTCAGTGTCTCTCTCCCCTTCATGTCCCCTCGCCCAGACTCCTCTCAGGGACCCGCACTACTCTCCTCAGTGTCTCTCTCCCCTTCATGTCCCCTCGCCCATCCTCCTCTCAGTGACCCGCACTACTCTCCTCAGTGTCTCTCTCCCCTTCATGTGCCCTCGCCCAGCCTCCTCTGAGTGACCCGCACTACTCTCCTCAGTGTCTCTCTCCCCTTCATGTCCCCTCGCCCAGCCTCCTCTCAGTGACCCGCACTACTCTCCTCAGTGTCTCTCTCCCCTTCATGTCCCCTCGTCCATCCTCCTCTCAGTGACCCGCACTACTCTCCTCAGTGTCTCTCTCCCCTTCATGTCCCCTCGCCCAGCCTCCTCTCAGGGACCCGCACTACTCTCCTCAGTGTCTCTCTCCCCTTCATGTCCCCTCGTCCATCCTCCTCTCAGTGACCCGCACTACTCTCCTCAGTGTCTCTCTCCCCTTCATGTCCCCTCGCCCAGCCTCCTCTCAGGGACCAGCACTACTCTCCTCAGTGTCTCTCTCCCCTTCATGTGCCCTCGCCCAGCCTCCTCTCAGTGACCCGCACTATTCTCCTCAGTGTCTCTCTCCCCTTCATGTCCCCTCGCCCATCCTTCTCAGTGACCCGCACTACTCTCCTCAGTGTCTCTCTCCCCTTCATGTCCCCTCGTCCAGCCTCCTCTCAGTGACCCGCACTACTCTCCTCAGTGTCTCTCTCTCCTTCATGTCCCCTCGTCCATCCTCCTCTCAGTGACCCGCACTACTCTCCTCAGTGTCTCTCTCCCCTTCATGTCCCCTCGTCCATCCTCCTCTCAGGGACCAGCACTACTCTCCTAAATGTCTCTCTCCCCTTCATGTCCCCTCGCCCATCCTTCTCAGTGACCCGCACTACTCTCCTCAGTGTCTCTCTCCCCTTCATGTCCCCTCGTCCAGCCTCCTCTCAGTGACCCGCACTACTCTCCTCAGTGTCTCTCTCCCCTTCATGTCCCCTCGTCCAGCCTCCTCTCAGTGACCCGCACTACTCTCCTCAGTGTCTCTCTCCCCTTCATGTCCCCTCGTCCATCCTCCTCTCAGTGACCCGCACTACTCTCCTCAGTGTCTCTCTCCCCTTCATGTCCCCTCGTCCAGCCTCCTCTCAGTGACCCGCACTACTCTCCTCAGTGTCTCTCTCCCCTTCATGTCCCCTCGCCCAGCCTCCTCTCAGTGACCCGCACTACTCTCCTCAGTGTCTCTCTCTCCTTCATGTCCCCTCGTCCATCCTCCTCTCAGTGACCCGCACTACTCTCCTCAGTGTCTCTCTCCCCTTCATGTCCCCTCGTCCATCCTCCTCTCAGGGACCAGCACTACTCTCCTCAGTGTCTCTCTCCCCTTCATGTGCCCTCTGCCCATCCTTCTCAGTGACCCACACTACTCTCCTCAGTGTCTCTCTCCCCTTCATGTCCCCTCGTCCAGCCTCCTCTCAGTGACCCGCACTACTCTCCTCAGTGTCTCTCTCCCCTTCATGTCCCCTCGCCCATCCTTCTCAGTGACCCGCACTACTCTCCTCAGTGTCTCTCTCCCCTTCATGTCCCCTCGTCCAGCCTCCTCTCAGTGACCCGCACTACTCTCCTCAGTGTCTCTCTCCCCTTCATGTCCCCTCGTCCAGCCTCCTCTCAGTGACCCGCACTACTCTCCTCAGTGTCTCTCTCCCCTTCATGTCCCCTCGTCCAGCCTCCTCTCAGTGACCCACACTACTCTCCTCAGTGTCTCTCTCCCCTTCATGTCCCCTCGCCCATCCTTCTCAGTGACCCGCACTACTCTCCTCAGTGTCTCTCTCCCCTTCATGTCCCCTCGTCCAGCCTCCTCTCAGTGACCCGCACTACTCTCCTCAGTGTCTCTCTCCCCTTCATGTCCCCTCGTCCAGCCTCCTCTCAGTGACCCGCACTACTCTCCTCAGTGTCTCTCTCCCCTTCATGTCCCCTCGTCCATCCTCCTCTCAGTGACCCGCACTACACTCCTCAGTGTCTCTCTCCCCTTCATGTCCCCTCGCCCAGCCTCCTCTCAGTGACCCGCACTACTCTCCTCAGTGTCTCTCTCCCCTTCATGTGCCCTCTGCCCATCCTTCTCAGTGACCCGCACTACTCTCCTCAGTGTCTCTCTCCCCTTCATGTCCCCTCGCCCAGCCTCCTCTCAGGGACCCGCACTACTCTCCTCAGTGTCTCTCTCCCCTTCATGTCCCCTCACCCATCTTTCTCAGGGACCAGCACTACTCTCCTCAGTGTCTCTCTCCCCATCATGCCCCCTCGTCCATCCTCCTCTCAGTGACCCGCACTACTCTCCTCAGTGTCTCTCTCCCCATCATGCCCCCTCACCCAGCCTCATCTCAGGGACCCCTCCACTACTCTCCTCAGTGTCTCTCTCCTTCCCCTAGGTTCTTCCTCACGCCCCCTCGCCCAGCGTCCTCTCAGTGTCTCCCCTTCCCCTAGGTTCCCCCTCGCCCAGTCTCCTCTCAGTGACCCGCACTACTCTCCTCAGTGTCTCTCCCCCCTTCCCCTAGGTTCCCCCTCATGTCCTCTTGCCCGTCCTCCTCTCAGTGACCCCTCCACTCAGTGGCGTAGCTAAGAAGCTGTGGGCCCCGATGCAAGTTTTACATTGGGGCCCCCAAACACTCTACACATAACAATTGATACAGTGCACCAAAACCTGCCAACGGCAACTACAGGTGCAAGAAGGGGATGGAGAGCAGCTTGTTAATGATCACTGCTATTCAAAGTATCTATAGAAGTCATTATTATGAGCACAGGACCAATAGAGAGCTAATAAGGCAGTTGAGGGAGGGCCCTTCGGGGCCCCCCAGGCCCCGATGCGGTCGCAACCTCTGCAACCCCTATTGCTACGCCTCTGCCTCCACTATTCTCAGTGTCTCCCTGCCCAGCCTCCTGTGTGTCTCTCTCTCCTTCTCCTAGGTTCCCCCTGGCCCAGCCTCCTCTCAGTGACCCGCACTACTCTCCTCAGTGTCTCTCCCCCCTTCTCCTAGGTTCCCCCTGGCCCAGCCTCCTCTCAGTGACCCGCACTACTCTCCTCTGTGTCTCTCTCCCCTTCTCCTAGGTTCCCCCTCGCCCAGCCTCCTCTCAGTGACCCGCACTACTCTCCTCAGTGTCTCTCTCCCCTTCTCCTAGGTTCCCCCTGGCCCAGCCTCCTGTGTGTCTCTCTCTCCTTCTCCTAGGTTCCCCCTCGCCCAGCCTCCTCTCAGTGACCCGCACTACTCTCCTCAGTGTCTCTCTCCCCTTCTCCTAGGTTCCCCCTCGCCCAGCCTCCTCTCAGTGACCCGCACTACTCTCCTCTGTGTCTCTCTCCCCTTCTAGGTTCCCCCTCGCCCAGCCTCCTCTCAGTGACCCGCACTACTCTCCTCAGTGTCTCTCTCCCCTTCTCCTAGGTTCCCCCTCGCCCAGCCTCCTCTCAGTGACCCGCACTACTCTCCTCAGTGTCTCTCTCCCCTTCTCCTAGGTTCCCCCTCGCCCAGCCTCCTCTCAGTGACCCGCACTACTCTCCTCAGTGTCTCTCTCCCCTTCTCCTAGGTTCCCCCTCGCCCAGCCTCCTCTCAGTGACCTGCACTACTCTCCTCTGTGTCTCTCTCCCCTTCTCCTAGGTTCCCCCTGGCCCAGCCTCCTCTCAGTGACCCGCACTACTCTCCTCTGTGTCTCTCTCCCCTTCTCCTAGGTTCCCCCTCGCCCAGCCTCCTCTCAGTGACCTGCACTACTCTCCTCTGTGTCTCTCTCCCCTTCTCCTAGGTTCCCCCTCGCCCAGCCTCCTCTCAGTGACCCGCACTACTCTCCTCAGTGTCTCTCCCCCCTTCCCCTAGGTTCCCCCTCGCCCAGCCTCCTCTCAGTGACCCGCACTACTCTCCTCTGTGTCTCTCTCCCCTTCTCCTAGGTTCCCCCTCGCCCAGCCTCCTCTCAGTGACCTGCACTACTCTCCTCTGTGTCTCTCTCCCCTTCTCCTAGGTTCCCCCTCGCCCAGCCTCCTCTCAGTGACCCGCACTACTCTCCTCAGTGTCTCTCTCCCCTTCTCCTAGGTTCCCCCTCGCCCAGCCTCCTCTCAGTGACCCGCACTACTCTCCTCAGTGTCTCTCTCCCCTTCTCCTAGGTTCCCCCTCGCCCAGCCTCCTCTCAGTGACCCGCACTACTCTCCTCAGTGTCTCTCTCCCCTTCTCCTAGGTTCCCCCTGGCCCAGCCTCCTGTGTGTCTCTCTCTCCTTCTCCTAGGTTCCCCCTCGCCCAGCCTCCTCTCAGTGACCCGCACTACTCTCCTCAGTGTCTCTCTCCCCTTCTCCTAGGTTCCCCCTCGCCCAGCCTCCTCTCAGTGACCCGCACTACTCTCCTCTGTGTCTCTCTCCCCTTCTCCTAGGTTCCCCCTCGCCCAGCCTCCTCTCAGTGACCCGCACTACTCTCCTCTGTGTCTCTCTCCCCTTCTCCTAGGTTCCCCCTCGCCCAGCCTCCTCTCAGTGACCCGCACTACTCTCCTCAGTGTCTCTCTCCCCTTCTCCTAGGTTCCCCCTCGCCCAGCCTCCTCTCAGTGACCCGCACTACTCTCCTCTGTGTCTCTCTCCCCTTCTCCTAGGTTCCCCCTCGCCCAGCCTCCTCTCAGTGACCCGCACTACTCTCCTCAGTGTCTCTCTCCCCTTCTCCTAGGTTCCCCCTCGCCCAGCCTCCTCTCAGTGACCCGCACTACTCTCCTCAGTGTCTCTCTCCCCTTCTCCTAGGTTCCCCCTCGCCCAGCCTCCTCTCAGTGACCCGCACTACTCTCCTCTGTGTCTCTCTCCCCTTCTCCTAGGTTCCCCCTCGCCCAGCCTCCTCTCAGTGACCCGCACTACTCTCCTCTGTGTCTCTCTCCCCTTCTCCTAGGTTCCCCCTCGCCCAGCCTCCTCTCAGTGACCCGCACTACTCTCCTCTGTGTCTCTCTCCCCTTCTCCTAGGTTCCCCCTCGCCCAGCCTCCTCTCAGTGACCCGCACTACTCTCCTCAGTGTCTCTCTCCCCTTCTCCTAGGTTCCCCCTCGCCCAGCCTCCTCTCAGTGACCTGCACTACTCTCCTCTGTGTCTCTCTCCCCTTCTCCTAGGTTCCCCCTCGCCCAGCCTCCTCTCAGTGACCTGCACTACTCTCCTCAGTGTCTCTCCCCCCTTCTCCTAGGTTCCCCCTCGCCCAGCCTCCTCTCAGTGACCCGCACTACTCTCCTCTGTGTCTTTCTCCCCTTCTCCTAGGTTCCCCCTCGCCCAGCCTCCTCTCAGTGACCTGCACTGCTCTCCTCTGTGTCTTTCTCCCCTTCTCCTAGGTTCCCCCTCGCCCAGCCTCCTCTCAGTGACCTGCACTACTCTCCTCAGTGTCTCTCTCCCCTTCTCCTAGGTTCCCCCTCGCCCAGCCTCCTCTCAGTGACCTGCACTACTCTCCTCAGTGTCTCTCCCCCCTTCTCCTAGGTTCCCCCTCGCCCAGCCTCCTCTCAGTGACCCGCACTACTCTCCTCAGTGTCTCTCTCCCCTTCTCCTAGGTTCCCCCTCGCCCAGCCTCCTCTCAGTGACCCGCACTACTCTCCTCAGTGTCTCTCCCCCCTTCTCCTAGGTTCCCCCTCGCCCAGCCTCCTCTCAGTGACCCGCACTACTCTCCTCAGTGTCTCTCTCCCCTTCTCCTAGGTTCCCCCTGGCCCAGCCTCCTCTCAGTGACCCGCACTACTCTCCTCTGTGTCTCTCTCCCCTTCTCCTAGGTTCCCCCTCGCCCAGCCTCCTCTCAGTGACCCGCACTACTCTCCTCAGTGTCTCTCTCCCCTTCTCCTAGGTTCCCCCTCGCCCAGCCTCCTCTCAGTGACCCGCACTACTCTCCTCTGTGTCTCTCTCCCCTTCTCCTAGGTTCCCCCTGGCCCAGCCTCCTCTCAGTGACCCGCACTACTCTCCTCTGTGTCTCTCTCCCCTTCTCCTAGGTTCCCCCTCGCCCAGCCTCCTCTCAGTGACCCGCACTACTCTCCTCAGTGTCTCTCTCCCCTTCTCCTAGGTTCCCCCTCGCCCAGCCTCCTCTCAGTGACCCGCACTACTCTCCTCTGTGTCTCTCTCCCCTTCTCCTAGGTTCCCCCTCGCCCAGCCTCCTCTCAGTGACCTGCACTACTCTCCTCTGTGTCTCTCTCCCCTTCTCCTAGGTTCCCCCTCGCCCAGCCTCCTCTCAGTGACCCGCACTACTCTCCTCAGTGTCTCTCCCCCCTTCCCCTAGGTTCCCCCTCGCCCAGCCTCCTCTCAGTGACCTGCACTACTCTCCTCAGTGTCTCTCTCCCCTTCTAGGTTCCCCCTCGCCCAGCCTCCTCTCAGTGACCCGCACTACTCTCCTCAGTGTCTCTCTCCCCTTCTAGGTTCCCCCTCGCCCAGCCTCCTCTCAGTGACCCGCACTACTCTCCTCAGTGTCTCTCTCCCCTTCTCCTAGGTTCCCCCTCGCCCAGCCTCCTCTCAGTGACCTGCACTACTCTCCTCTGTGTCTCTCTCCCCTTCTCCTAGGTTCCCCCTCGCCCAGCCTCCTCTCAGTGACCTGCACTACTCTCCTCAGTGTCTCTCCCCCCTTCTCCTAGGTTCCCCCTCGCCCAGCCTCCTCTCAGTGACCTGCACTACTCTCCTCAGTGTCTCTCTCCCCTTCTCCTAGGTTCCCCCTCGCCCAGCCTCCTCTCAGTGACCTGCACTGCTCTCCTCTGTGTCTTTCTCCCCTTCTCCTAGGTTCCCCCTCGCCCAGCCTCCTCTCAGTGACCCGCACTGCTCTCCTCTGTGTCTCTCTCCCCTTCTCCTAGGTTCCCCCTCATGCCCCCTCGCCCAGCCTCCTCTCAGTGACCTGCACTACTCTCCTCTGTGTCTCTCTCCCCTTCTCCTAGGTTCCCCCTCATGCCCCCTCGCCCAGCCTCCTCTCAGTGTCTCTCTCCCCTTCTCCTAGGTTCCCCCTCATGCCCCCTCGCCCAGCCTCCTCTCAGTGTCTCTCTCCCCTTCTCCTAGGTTCCCCCTCGCCCAGCCTCCTCTCAGTGACCTGCACTACTCTCCTCTGTGTCTCTCTCCCCTTCTCCTAGGTTCCCCCTCATGCCCCCTCGCCCAGCCTCCTCTCAGTGTCTCTCTCCCCTTCTCCTAGGTTCCCCCTCGCCCAGCCTCCTCTCAGTGACCTGCACTACTCTCCTCTGTGTCTCTCTCCCCTTCTCCTAGGTTCCCCCTCGCCCAGCCTCCTCTCAGTGACCTGCACTACTCTCCTCTGTGTCTCTCTCCCCTTCTCCTAGGTTCCCCCTCGCCCAGCCTCCTCTCAGTGACCCGCACTACTCTCCTCAGTGTCTCTCTCCCCTTCTCCTAGGTTCCCCCTCGCCCAGCCTCCTCTCAGTGACCTGCACTACTCTCCTCTGTGTCTCTCTCCCCTTCTCCTAGGTTCCCCCTCGCCCAGCCTCCTCTCAGTGACCTGCACTACTCTCCTCAGTGTCTCTCCCCCCTTCTCCTAGGTTCCCCCTCGCCCAGCCTCCTCTCAGTGACCTGCACTACTCTCCTCAGTGTCTCTCCCCTCTTCTCCTAGGTTCCCCCTCGCCCATCCTCCTCTCAGTGACCTGCACTGCTCTCCTCTGTGTCTTTCTCCCCTTCTCCTAGGTTCCCCCTCGCCCAGCCTCCTCTCAGTGACCCGCACTACTCTCCTCAGTGTCTCTCTCCCCTTCTCCTAGGTTCCCCCTCGCCCAGCCTCCTCTCAGTGACCCGCACTACTCTCCTCAGTGTCTCTCTCCCCTTCTCCTAGGTTCCCCCTGGCCCAGCCTCCTCTCAGTGACCTGCACTGCTCTCCTCTGTGTCTTTCTCCCCTTCTCCTAGGTTCCCCCTCGCCCAGCCTCCTCTCAGTGACCCGCACTACTCTCCTCAGTGTCTCTCTCCCCTTCTCCTAGGTTCCCCCTCGCCCAGCCTCCTCTCAGTGACCTGCACTACTCTCCTCTGTGTCTCTCTCCCCTTCTCCTAGGTTCCCCCTGGCCCAGCCTCCTCTCAGTGACCCGCACTACTCTCCTCTGTGTCTCTCTCCCCTTCTCCTAGGTTCCCCCTCGCCCAGCCTCCTCTCAGTGACCCGCACTACTCTCCTCTGTGTCTCTCTCCCCTTCTCCTAGGTTCCCCCTCGCCCAGCCTCCTCTCAGTGACCCGCACTACTCTCCTCAGTGTCTCTCTCCCCTTCTCCTAGGTTCCCCCTCGCCCAGCCTCCTCTCAGTGACCTGCACTACTCTCCTCTGTGTCTCTCTCCCCTTCTCCTAGGTTCCCCCTCGCCCAGCCTCCTCTCAGTGACCTGCACTACTCTCCTCAGTGTCTCTCCCCCCTTCTCCTAGGTTCCCCCTCGCCCAGCCTCCTCTCAGTGACCTGCACTACTCTCCTCAGTGTCTCTCTCCCCTTCTCCTAGGTTCCCCCTCGCCCAGCCTCCTCTCAGTGACCTGCACTGCTCTCCTCTGTGTCTTTCTCCCCTTCTCCTAGGTTCCCCCTCGCCCAGCCTCCTCTCAGTGACCCGCACTGCTCTCCTCTGTGTCTCTCTCCCCTTCTCCTAGGTTCCCCCTCATGCCCCCTCGCCCAGCCTCCTCTCAGTGACCTGCACTACTCTCCTCTGTGTCTCTCTCCCCTTCTCCTAGGTTCCCCCTCATGCCCCCTCGCCCAGCCTCCTCTCAGTGTCTCTCTCCCCTTCTCCTAGGTTCCCCCTCATGCCCCCTCGCCCAGCCTCCTCTCAGTGTCTCTCTCCCCTTCTCCTAGGTTCCCCCTCGCCCAGCCTCCTCTCAGTGACCTGCACTACTCTCCTCTGTGTCTCTCTCCCCTTCTCCTAGGTTCCCCCTCATGCCCCCTCGCCCAGCCTCCTCTCAGTGTCTCTCTCCCCTTCTCCTAGGTTCCCCCTCGCCCAGCCTCCTCTCAGTGACCTGCACTACTCTCCTCTGTGTCTCTCTCCCCTTCTCCTAGGTTCCCCCTCGCCCAGCCTCCTCTCAGTGACCTGCACTACTCTCCTCTGTGTCTCTCTCCCCTTCTCCTAGGTTCCCCCTTGCCCAGCCTCCTCTCAGTGACTCGCACTACTCTCCTCAGTGTCTCTCCCCCTTTCCCTAGGTTCTTCCTCACGTCCTCTCGCCCAGCCTCCTCTCAGGGACCCGCACTACTCTCCTCAGTGTCTCTTTCCCCTTCTCCTAGGTTCCCCCTCGCCCAGCCTCCTCTCAGTGTCTCTCTCCCCTTCTCCTAGGTTCCCCCTCGCCCAGCCTCCTCTCAGTGACCTGCACTGCTCTCCTCTGTGTCTTTCTCCCCTTCTCCTAGGTTCCCCCTCGCCCAGCCTCCTCTCAGTGACCCGCACTACTCTCCTCAGTGTCTCTCTCCCCTTCTCCTAGGTTCCCCCTCATGCCCCCTCGCCCAGCCTCCTCTCAGTGTCTCTCTCCCCTTCTCCTAGGTTCCCCCTCGCCCAGCCTCCTCTCAGTGACCTGCACTGCTCTCCTCTGTGTCTCTCTCCCCTTCTCCTAGGTTCCCCCTTGCCCAGCCTCCTCTCAGTGACTCGCACTACTCTCCTCAGTGTCTCTCCCCCTTTCCCTAGGTTCTTCCTCACGTCCTCTCGCCCAGCCTCCTCTCAGGGACCCGCACTATTCTCCTCTGAGCCTTCGTTCTACCTATTGGGAATTGGGATGAGATTATACGCCTGTTTCCTTCCTCTCCATGGTGTCAGCACCTCCCCCTTACATACTATTATACCCGGAGGCCCCACCCCACATTCTCCTCTCAGTGCCTCCGTGTCACCCCGGGCTCCCCTCAGCAATTCGGATATCAGCCAGTCAGACGGGGCGGGCCTTCTTCCCCACCCGCTGTCTAGCAGTGAGGGGCGGTGCCTCGCCGTACGTCTCCTTCCTCGGAGGGCGGAGCTACGCAGTCTGTCTGCTCCCCCTTAGTGGGCGGAGTCTGTCGCTGTGTGTCTCCTCCCCCTCCTGGCTCGGCCAGTCCCCTCCTCCTCCTCCCTGTGATGGCGGCGCTGCTGTGTGAGAGATCCGGGCCTCCTCCGCTCTCAGCCTGACTCTCCCCTTCCCGGCCATGTCTAACCCGGGATCCCGGAGGAACGGGCCCGTCAAGCTACGACTCACCGGTAAGAGGCGTCCCCGGGGCCGCTCGGCTTCCCCTCCCCAATCTATAGCTCACCCGGGCCTGCCCGGTCTTCCCCTCCATTACTGTGTATCTTCCCTGTACTGTGCGGCCGCAGCCAGACCAGAGTCCCCACACTGAGCTGTGCCCCCCAACTGCAGCCAGAGAGACTATCTGCTGAGGGAGGAAGGGAGCATCCAGCTGTGTGCCTGAAATACAGTGTAATATAAGCCCTCCCCCATGGTTAGTGTCTACTACCCCCAACACACGTACCCCAGTATTTATGTGATCCCCTATATTTAGCCAGGGGTCCCCAGTACCTGCTGGGGGAGGAGGGGGGCATCCAGCTGTGTGCCTGAAATTCAGTGTAATATAAGCCCTCCCCCCATGGTTAGTGTCTACTACCCCCAACACACGTACCCCAGTATTTATATGTGAACCCCTATATTTAGCCAGGGGTCCCCAGTACCTGTTGGGGGAGGAAGGGGGATTCCAGCTGTGTGCCTGAAATACAGTGTAATATAAGCCCTCCCCCCATGGTTAGTGTCTACTACCCCCAACACACGTACCCCAGTATTTATATGTGAACCCCTATATTTAGCCAGGGGTCCCCAGTACCTGTTGGGGGAGGAAGGGGGATTCCAGCTGTGTGCCTGAAATACAGTGTAATATAAGCCCTCCCCCATGGTTAGTGTCTACTACCCCCAACACACGTACCCCAGTATTTATATGTGAACCCCTATATTTAGCCAGGGGTCCCCAGTACCTGTTGGGGGAGGAAGGGGGATTCCAGCTGTGTGCCTGAAATACAGTGTAATATAAGCCCTCCCCCATGGTTAGTGTCTACTACCCCCAACACACGTACCCCAGTATTTATATGTGAACCCCTATATTTAGCCAGGGGTCCCTAGTATCTCCTGGTAGGGAAGGAGCATCCAGCTGTGTGCCTGAAATACAGTGTAATATAAGCCCTCCCCCCATGGTTAGTGTCTACTACCCCCAACACACGTACCCCAGTATTTATATGTGAACCCCTATATTTAGCTAGTGGTCCAAAGTCTATTCTGGGTAAGGATGGGGGATCCAGCTGTGCCCATGGAAATAGTCATGGAAGACCTCCCCATGGTTGGTGTCTACTACTTCCCCAACATACATACACAGGGACCCCAGAATTAATGTGAACCCCCTATATTGAGCCAAGGGCCCCCAATATCTTCTGAACAGGCATCCAGCAGTACTCATGGAAATTCAGTGTAATATAAGCCCTCCCCATGGTTAGTGTCTACTACCCCCCAAAAAAAGTATGCAGGGCCTCCAGTAACGATGTGTGAACCCCCATATTTTGCCAGTGGGCCCAGGGTCTTTTAGGTATGGATGGGGCATCCAGCTGTGCCCATGGAAATACAGTGTAATATAAGCCCCCCTTGTTTGGGTCTACTACTGCTCCTCCAACCCCCCACACGCACACACACAACATTCCCACAGGGACATGAATATTGATATGTGATCACCTATGTTTAGCCAGGGGCCCCAGGTGTAAGGATTGGGGTATCCAGCTGTGCCTCTGGAAATACAGGATTATGGAATCTCTTGCCTCTAGTTACAGTCTGAATCCTCTCTAGGCAGAGACCCTGATGTAGATATTGGGGTCCCTGATGGTAGAGATTGTTGGGGGTCCAGCTTTTTCCTTGGATGTAGGTGGTCAGTGTCTTGACAACCCCCTCCCCACACACAGACCACCCTCAGGTCGGAGCAGTGCTTTTCAGCGCTGCTAGATATGGGCGCAGCCAGCGCGGCCATAGTCTATAATGGGAATCATTCTATAGTGGCGCTCACTGAGTAACGTCGGCTCCGTCAAAAGACGGAGCCGAAGTTGCTTAAAAAACGCAATAATTCGGCCTCCAGCAATCGCTATAATCGCATATAATGGCTGTATCCTGCACCCAAGTCTACCGGCGCCGATTTTATATGTATGCCCCTCAGGTATATGAACCTCTTTCTCAAGCTTTCAGTCCCCACTTTATATAGTACTAGCTCTGGATAAAAGGATCCTGTTGTGTTTCTGGCAATAATGTTCCCTTACACCCACAGATTATGGTATAGCTATATTAATTCACATGTTCCCACATCTTCTAGATGAGGAAGGAGGAATCTGTCTTTATGTGTTACAATATCGCAAGTGCTCCTTGGAGCGCCTCTTCAGGAGGCTTTCAGAATTTGCAGACGCAGAGAAATCACGCGCATTTTTAAGATGGATTTTAACATTTTGAACAGTGGGCAAGGTTTAGCTAAGTATTGTTGTGGTTTCTATTTATAATGCTGTGGATGCAAATTGGAGCCCTTTTTCACTGAGCCGGCATACGTCTTGTGAGGGTGGGACACATGCCGACACTTGCAGACATGCGGGTACTCACCAGAATCCCTGTAGCTGTGCCATACACAGCTCATCAGTATGCGATTAAGATGGCATGATGTTGCTGGAATAAACAGCGTTTCCCCTTGCGATTCGGGGGTGAGGAAACGCTGTGTATTCTGCTTAAGTGGAAATGTGGCCAATAGTCAAGTGTTCTTTACTTCTGTTGCTCTTTAATCACTTTTTCTGAATTGTATTAGCCCCATGCAAAGTTTGGTTTCAGCCCCTGGTAATTCCAGTGGTTCCAGTTGTAATTTTGGAAGTACTGGATAATGGTGTACATTGGAGGCACAGTGTTCTGACTTGCATACAAATTTCACTTAAAAATAACCTGAGGTTGATTAACATAGAAAAAAAAGATACCTCCCTTAATGAAAGGGGCTCCCCTGCACCCTCCACAGGCTTTACCTTTCCACGTTGCCCTGGAGACCACCAGCGGCTGGCTTTAAGATTGCGACCGTGCTCCTGTTCGCGCGTGGCCGTACTGTGCTTGCCCATTAGCTTGGAGCCCCTCGTCTATGAGCTGCTTCTGCTTACTGCGCATGCACGGTTGTACTCGCACAGTACAGCTGCACTTGTACGCAGTGGGATATGTGGCCGGAGGAACATATCCAACACGCTTTTGTAGGCTATGCTCTGTGCGCAGCAGTGGTGGTTTTCAAGAAGACTTGAGAAGCCTCCCTAGAGGATCTAACGGCTTCCCTCTTATTTGGTTAATTTTTTTTCTTCTTTGAATTGCAGTTCACCACAGGTACTCTTCAGGAACAAACCTACAATCCCTACCTCATTTGTGAACCAATAGGGAGGAACTTCTAAGTGTTCGATCATAGTTTCCTATGATATGGATGTTTTAGCTGTAGGCCAGGGGAGATTACCTCACCCTTGTTGCCTCCCCTGGCTGGTGCATTCCATCACTCAGATACTTACTCCTTCAAAGCCGGATGGAGGAAGCATCCGAATGATGTGGAACACAGCGGCCAGAGGCGGAGAAAAGGGTGAATCAATGCCGCAGCAAGCAAAGCCAGATCAACTACTTGACTGATATTAAATTGAGATTGGTCTAATCGATCCAATGTTGTTGATCAGGTGCGTGGTGGTAACAGTGTGCAATATCACGAAAAAAGGCGGCAGGCCCGTCACACCAAATGTAAATGTGCATTGGAAATCTCACCTGCTCCAGCTGCAGTGACTCTCGGTCTCGTCCGCTGCTTCTCCGAGCATCGGCAATGCATGTGTGTGACACTACACACTGCGCCACCACGTAGTGGCTGTGCATGATGGCAGTGCTCAGGGGAGATAGCTGAGGAGACTGGGAGAAGCTGGCCAGTTGCAGCAGGTGCGGGTGAGATTACAATGCACGGATCTAGGGGCACTAACAGTTGGGGGGGAAGCAATGTCGCAAGCTCGATTCTGGAAAGATTTCATGCAGAAATCGGCCTGCAGTATATGGGCAGCCAACAGATATTTATCTGTTAAATCTCATACACATGCTCAACAAAAGTCTTTTAAGTGCACTATTGAAGAAGTTGGACAACTTTTGTCAAGTAAAATATTACTGATAAGAGGCAGCTCAAGTCAATCCAACAGTTGCGTCTTATCAGTCGTTGGTTGCCTCTTATCCGTGATGTTTTGCTTGACAAAAGTTGTCCAACATCTTCAAGTTGTTTAATAATCCTGCATTTAAAAGACTTCTGTTGAGCGTGTGTATGAGCCTTTAGTCGATCTGCCCTTTAATCTTAGTGTCTAGACACTTCTCGCCTGCACTAATGGACTTATTAAGCATTGTCACGTGTTTGAATGACCTGACCAGTTAACCCTTCCCGAAGTCGCTCTACGTGGCAGTAGTACATGGATGTGCATGTTCCGTGCTTTTCCTGTGGCTATTATTTATCCTTATGTAAAGCATTCGATTCTTGGTTATCTGGTAACAGGGATCAGCTAATGCCAGATAAGTGTGCTTTCTGGTTGCTTGAGATGTTAAAAATTGGCCTGGCTAATACATCTCTCTCTCTCTCTCTCTCTATGTATATATCATAAGCTCTGTATTAAGGTGAATTCGAGATAAACTTTTACTCATTGCATAATTGTGTTCCTTTCATATAGTTTATAGGGCATTCCTCAAGCCAAATACTTTTTTTATTTTGTTTTAATACTCCAATTCCCTATAAACTAAACAAGCCTCGCCCACAGCTCCTTTTGTGCCTTGGCACTGTAGCAAGGGCTTATGGGAGCTCAGTCTGGGCAGGAGGAGGAGGTTACTAGCTACTGATTTCAGAGGCAGAGGGGAAGAGGGAGTAGGAGAGGGGACTGAACTTAGACACAGGCAAGCTGATAGCATCTCCAGCCCTCAGCCTGTGACAGACAGAACATGGCTGCCCTCATTGTATCACAGGAATAAATAATCATAAACTGTGGAAGCTGTTTACAGCTAGATTTGCTGTGTAAACCATCTAAACTTTAGATAAGATGATTCTCCCCAGGCTCTTTTAGCCGGGTGCTCCACCCGGCTAGATTTGGTGACCACCCGGCTGGCATTGGCTCACCTCCTCACCACCTCCTATGCTGTAAGCAGAGTTGCCCTGCATTTTCATCTCTCCCCACCCGGCTGCTTTTTCATGCCACCCGGCTACTATTTCATGCCACCCGGCTGGAAAATAATTCTGGGGAGAACACTGAGATCTATAGACAAGTTACTTGCTATAGTTAGTTTTTCATCTCTGATCCGCTTTAAATGTTAAACTACAGAAATTGAAAGTATATTGACCTTCCTGCTTTCATGGAAGCAGACATAGGGTTAACATTCGGTATTTACAAATGAGCTGCTCTGCCGAGATTCCTGTGCTGACACCGCTGAAAGATCAAATTACACATGTGATTAGTCACAGATGAGGGGTAATTACGCAGGCTAAACTCTCTAAATACATACAGGGAGGATTCATCTGTGTTTTCCTTGAGTCCTGTGTATGTTCAGGTCCACTTTAAGCACAGCAGAGCCCACAAACAGCCTAAGAATTTGCCTTCACCGCTTTGAGTGCTGCTGTGGATTTGTGCTGGTTGGTTGAGACTGCTGGTTAGTTAGTCCATATAACCGGCATCCTACTGTAATTGCTTGTATTTGAGCTGCTGTATTCATTTAATGTTTAGATTTGTTCACGCGAGACCAGTGTTGGTATAACGCTTTGGATTGGTCAGCTGTGCAGAAATGTCTTCGGTGGAAATATTTAGCTAATCCCAAACCCTTCTCAGGCTTGCTGTTATGGCTCCTGTCTGCCCTTCGTGTACAGATTTCCATGCTGTATCTGGATCCATGAATGGTCCTTATGATGTAACACACGGAGCTGCTGAAATCGTAAATATATTTCAGCAAACAGATGGCAGCTATGATGGAGAGTGACTATTGTACATAAATCAACTTGACTGGCTTCCAGTTGGCGCTTGGCTCAAGTTGTCATTTTTTTCTTCCATGCAAACCAGCTACAGTAGCATGATTCTCTTCACAGGTCTTCAGCAGCAGCTGGTGGTCTGCAGAGACTTTACCTGCTATAACTATGTTCAGCACTTCCTTTATAATGATGAGCTAGGTGAAGCGTCTAGGTCAATGTCTAAATTCACCTTATTTCATCTTAGCAAGACCCACCTGCTGGACAATGTTGTAGTAATGTTGTCTGGTGATCAGACGCTAACGGTATAATTGTGTGGTGTAGAGGCGCCCTTACGCACATCGATTTTTGCCTAGTGCAGCAAACAGATCAGTCGCTCTCTGGTCTGAATCTAATCAGCGTGGTTGATCAGGTGCATGGGTAACCTTGTGCAATATCACAACGCGTCACACCAAATGTAAATGTGCATTGGAAATCTCACCTGCTCCAGCTGCAGTAATTCTCAGTCTCGTCCGCTGCTTCTCCGAGCACCGGAACACACTAGGAACAGATAGTCAATAGATTTCAGAATTAAATCTATTGGAAATCTATGGGAAATCGATGTAAATGCATTGCTAGACAATTAGATCCAATGCAACTCTATAGGTGGCCATACACTTATAGATTTGCAGCAGGTTTCGACCATCAGATATATTTGTCAGATACAAGCAAAGTACACAACTCCACTGCGCTCAATCAGTCATGATATCTACACGTTAAATCACCATTGAGTGCTGCTCCAATATTACTCAGGGATCAGAGTAAAAAGGACTGGTAAACAGAAAAAAGAAGAGGAGCGCTCTCTGGTGTATTAACCTTTTTAATTGTGCTTCTTAGCGCAAGGCAATAAAATAACACTTACAATGCGTATATAAAAATTAAAGCGATTAGAGAACCCGAAGAGAATAGATGCAGGTTATGGAGTTTTCTGCAAACCCGTATACATGTCATTTATCTAGTTGTGTTGCATATATATTGCTGGATCTGATTTGTAGCTAATGGCTTGTAGTAATGATATGGGGAATTCAGGGATTTTACCTAATCCATCTGATGTATTTTATTTTTATTTTGAATCGGTGCGACCGTTTCCCCGCTGTCCCAATTGATATTGTATCCACTAATAATTGTTTCCGACTGCCTAGAAACGGGATACACTTTCCGTTGCAGGCAGCGCTGAATACTGTTTGCCTCCTGGCGGCCACCGTAGCCGCCAGGGCACCATGGCAACCAGCCATCTATTTTACTATGCCCCATGCGTCATTGCGTCATCTGACGAAGGCGTCGAATGCCGAAACGCGTCATGACGCCATAGACGCAGGGCAGCTGCCGAGTTTCCGTGTCCCAGATCCTGCCGGCGCTTTCAATCCTAGGATTCCCCGCATTACTGGCCATAGTGCGGAGGCGAACCAGGCGGTTGAGTTTACATCAGGACGTGGCGACGTACTTCATTTATGTGATGAGCTTTGATTTTATATACACATTGTAAGTGTTATTTTATTGCCTTGCGCTAAGAAGCACAATTAAAAAGGTTAATATACCAGAGAGCGCTCCTCTCTTTTCTTTTTTCTAGATTTGTCAGATGCTTGTCAAGTTGAATCTGAAAGGAATCTATCCAATGTGTGCCACACACTAGGAGCAGATTTCCAATAGATTTCAGAATTTAAATCTATTGGAAATCTATTTAAATGCATTATTGGACCATTAGATCCAATAAGCAGCAGATTGATCTAGATCTTCCATCCTGTCAGATCATATCCATCAAAATAGATTGAAATCGGCCACAAATCGATAGATTGATAGATGTAAAAGAATCCATTTCTGATCGGTCGTTCTATAGAATCGATAAATGGCTGAAATTGACCAGTGTATAGGCCCCTTATGGACCATCGATCTGCTGCCGGCAGCAGATCGACTTGAATTTTCCATCCTGTCAGATCAAATCGATCAGCAATTGGTTTCTGATCCATCGGAGGCTGCATTCGACCAGTGTATGGCCCTTTATGCCTATAGAGATTGGGACAATCCCTAGAGCTATAGTTCTGGCCATGAGTGCATGCGGATAAGTCTCTCTGCTACTGCTGAGTAATGTGTGCTGTTGCCATGGGCTGGGGAAGAGGGATGACTGCACCGCATGGAGGGTGTGGTAAGGAGAGGAACCATGTGCTTTGTTGTTGCTGATGCTCAGTGATCCTGGGAGACACCTGTACATATGTCAGATGAGCAGCTATGGAGGACATTTGGGACCTAGTTCAGTCCAGCATGTGTATACGACTTTACAGTTCAGGTGGTGGTTGTATGTAAAAGGCTAATATGAACTGTATGTACAGACATCAGATTATCACCTCCAGACTGTGGTTAGGTTGGCAGTATCTATTTTCCTTAAATGCATCCCCAGATCTTCTGGTCTGACTCTGCTGATGGAAAAGAAGCAGATCCCAGTTTTCTTAGTCAGGGTTTTTCCCTTGAAAGCTTGGCTCTAGGGGAAGAGGAGCAGTGTGCCCTTTACAGTGGGGCGCAAAGGGGAAGAGGAGCAGTGTGCTGAACAGTAGAGTGGAGGGGAAGAGGAGCAGCGTGCGCTGTACAGTAGATCGCAGATGGGAAGAGGAGCAGCGTGCGCTGTACAGTAGATCGCAGAGGGGAAGAGGAGCAGCGTGTGCTGTACAGTAGATCGCAGAGGGGAAGAGGAGCAGCGTGTGCTGTACAGTAGAGCGCAGAGGGGAAGAGGAGCAGCGTGTGCTGTACAGTAGAGCGCAGAGGGGAGGAGGAGCAGCGTGTGCTGTACAGTAGAGCGCAGAGGGGAGGAGGAGCAGCGTGCGCCGTACAGTAGAGCGTGGAGGGGAGAAGCGTATGCTGTACAGTGCAGAGGGGAGGAGCAGCGTGCCCTGTACAGTAGAGTGCAGAGGGGAAGAGCAGCAGCCGCATGCCTGCTGTACAGTAGAATGCAGAGGGGAAGAGGAGGAGGAGCAGCAACATGCCTGCTGTACAGTAGAATGCAGAGGGGAAGAGGAGGAGGAGGAGGAGCAGCAGCATGCCTGCTGTACAGTAGAATGCAGAGGGGAAGAGGAGCAGCATGCCTGCTGTACAGTAGAGCGTAAAGAGGAGGTTGAGCAGCATGCCTGCTGTACAGTAGAGTGCAGAGGGGAAGAGGAGGAGGAGGAGCATGCCTGCTGTACAGTAGAATGCAGAGGGGAGGAGGAGGAAGAGGAGGAGGAGCAGCATGCCTGCTGTACAGTAGAGCGCAGAGGGGAAGAGGAGGAGCAGCGTGCCCTGTACAGTAGAGTGCAGAGGGGAAGAGGAGCAGCGTGCCCTGTACAGTAGAGTGCAGAGGGAGTAGAGTGCAGAGGGGAAGAGGAGCAGCAGCATGCCTGCTGTACAGTAGAATGCAGAGGGGAAGAGGAGCAGCAGCAGCATGCCTGCTGTACAGTAGAATGCAGAGGGGAAGAGGAGCAGCAGCATGCCTGCTGTACAGTAGAACGTAGAGGGGAAGAGGAGGAGGAGGAGGAGGAGGAGGAGGAGCAGCAGCAGCATGCCTGCTGTACAGTAGAGCGCAGAGGGGAAGAGGAGGAGCAGCATGACTGCTGTACAGTAGATCGCAGAGGGGAAGAGGAGGAGGAGCAGCAGCATGCCTGCTGTACAGTAGAGCGCAGAGGGGAAGAGGAGCAGCAGCGTGCCCTGTACAGTAGAGCGCAGAGGGGAAGAGGAGCAGCAGCGTGCCCTGTACAGTAGAGTGTGGAAGGGAAGAGCAGCAGCATGTCTGCGGTACAGTAGAGCATGCAGGGTGGTCTAAATGCACCAGAGTACCTGTACTATAGAGAAGAGGTGGTGCTTTCTTTGTCACTGTTTGAAATATATACCGTAAGTTTATTTCAGGATAATTGTGACATTCCAAACAGAAATTAAGAAAGCACTAAAAGCACAATTCAGTTCCAAACCTCTTCCTCACTGTAGAACAAAAATAAGATTCTCGTCTGTGCTTTTTCATTTGAAGTATAAATGATTTGTCCTGGTGTAGAACGAGGCATTCCAGTTTGTAACGAAATCATGAATATTACAAGACTATGAATATCACACAGGTAGTTGCTGTCAGATCTGCTGTGCACAGTTGTGGCACAGGGAAGAGCAGCTGTGACTACTGTACCGTGCAGAAAACTAACCACTAACATATATGTGGCCTAATTGCTATGTTATGTGGTGTGTATTACCAGATCCTGATGGCTTTGCTCAGGCACTCCATGTTGAGTTACTGGCACAATATTCATGCAGGGTTTGAGTGCAGAAACTAGCTAGTGGAGGAGTAACCTACAGGCATAGATCGGAAAAGCTGTCCACAAAGCGTTTTACAGCATGCTGAAAAGTATCTGCCAGGCTGGAAGCAGAGAATTGGGTTCAACACTGTTAACAGACTTAACTATGGCCCCAGTGCCCAAGTCCTGGCAGAGTTTTCTATATGCGTTGACCAGCTCACTATTTCAAATTGTGTATAAATGTTAGTGGGCCCTAGATAAACTTTTACTCATTGCATAATTGTGTTCCTTTCATATTGTTAATAGGGCATTCCTCAAGCCAAATATTTTTTTGTTTTTGTTTTAATACTCTAATTCCCTATAAACTAAACAAGCCTCGCCCACAGCTTTTCAGAGTGCCTTGACATTTTCATACAGTAGCAAAGGTTTACAGAAGCTCAGTCTGGGCAGGAGGAGGCGGAGGTGTTACTAGCCAGAGATTTCAGAGGCAGAGGAGGAGAGGGGACTGAATTTACACACAGGCAAGCTGATAGCATCTCCAGCCCTCAGCCTGTGACAATGTGACAAACAGAACATGGCTGCCCTCATTGTATCACATGAATAAATAATCATAAACTTTTGCAGCTAGATATGCTGTGTAAACTATCTAAACTTGATAAGATATATAGACCAGTTACTTGTTATAGTTTTTCATCTCGTATCCGCTTTAATGTATTTTAGTAAAATGTAAGAGGAAGATACCTACTTTATCAGTGTGTAGAGGCACATCTCTTCCTCAGGATTCTCTAGCTGCTTGCTCAGGCCACTTAAGTGCCATACTCACGCTAGATTAAAATTAGCTGAGTCGCCTAATAATGACCGCCTCAACTGATAATTGTAACGTGTGTACAGCAGCTGCAGACTGCCACCTGGCCAGCGATCGGCCAGGTGGATCAACTTAGCCGAGATGACTAAAAGCTTCAGTCTCGTTTCTCGCTATGCCCGCCTCACTCACCTCAGCTCACCACCTTCCCGCATAGCATCAGAACATGTCAGCCTGCTAACTACGGTCTGTACAGCCTCGGCCTAGAGATGTTCCTGAGGGATTGGGTCACGATAGCATTGCACTGAGGGATTGAACTTATGGCTACATCTGGTTCCCATCTGTCGGAGTATGGTCACCTTTAGGCACTTGATTTCTTTCTGGCAGGCTTTGCTGGATGGACTGCCTTGAAGAGCATCCTCACCATTACATTGGTATACACCGCGCTTCTGGATTGCCGCTTCCACCCAGTCAGTTTGTCATCTGCTATGACAGAGTAACCAAGCAGCTCGGGGTGACCCAAACCACTAGGACTGTATAGGGGGATAAGAGACCGAAAAGGCCTCCTACTAATAAGCAATGCTTGAGTACCTCAGCCCACTGTGTAAGTGGAGTCACATGCTGCATACAATGCGTTGCTGGCTGATGGCAGCCACTGGACAAGTATGTGTCTTTTACAGGCATACTTGCTCTCAACTCCGCCCACTCTACTAAATTGCAGTGGGAGGAATTATCCTGTTTAAAGCGGATCCTAGATGAAAAACTAACACGAGTAACTTGTCTATATATCTTATCTAAAGTTTAGATAGTTTACACAGCATAGCTAGCTGCGAACAGCTTCAAAAGTGTATGATTATTTATTCCTGTGATACGAGGGCAGCCATGTTCTGTTTGTCACATAGCATCTCCAGCTCTCAGCCTGTGATTATCAGCTTGCCTGTGTGTAAATTAAGTCCCCTCTCCTCCTCTCTCCTCCCCCCTGCCTCTGAAATCAATGGCTAGTAACTTCCTCCTCCTCCTGACCAGGCTGAGCTCCCATAAGCCCATGCTACAGTACCAAGGCACAAAAGGAGCTGTGGGAGAGGCTTGTTTAATTTATAGGGAATTAGAGTACAGGTAATCCCGGACTTACGAACGCCCCGCCGATACGAACGGCATGGATTCTCTGTTTCAATGGGAACAAGTGAAAAAAATTTCATATTGGACTTGTAGTTTTTGAGAAAATTGATTTGTAAAAGAATCAAAGAAAAAATGGCTTTTAAACTTGTATAAACAGGTACAAAGGGCAGAGGTGACACAGAGGGGAGCACTGGAGGTACAGGGGACAGAGATGAGTGTTTCGACTTAAGAACGAAGCTACAATGAGTAAAAGTTTAGCTCGGATCCCCTTTAAGCGATACGTTTTCCGAGCAAGTGTGCCTTGGCCTTTTCTGAGTAGGTTGTATTTGTGGTGATAGTGCTGTCCTTGTCCTGTCCATAGAGCTTGTAGATCAGGTGTGTGTTCCTTGTGGTTGAGAAGATAATAGGAAGTAACTGGGTAGGAATGCTGAGAAGGAAGGCTGGGATTAGGATGTGGCCATAGTAATGACCTCTGCCTTTTGTCTGGCCCTTTCTGACCTCTCATCTTTAGCATTGTGCTGTCCGCCTACTCATTTCCTAAATGACACTGAGAATTCCCTGGAGCCGCTGTGGTTTCATGTTGGGTAGATGGAAGAATGTCGTCTTGGCGGCACTTATGATAGGTCCAATTCTGTGAGTTTCACATTTCAGAGTTATTTTGCCTGATGCCTGGTTAACCAATTGAGTTAAATATTTCCAGTTCTTTAAATGACAACTGAAGCGAGAGGGATATGGAGTTGTTTCCTTTTAAACTATCCCAGTTGCCTGGCTGTCCTGCTGATACTCTGCTTTTAATGCTTAGCCATAGACCCCGAACAAGCATGCAGCAGATCAGGTTTTTCTGACCTTGTCAGATCTGACAGGATTAGTTGCATGCTTGTTTCTGGTGTTTTTCTGACATTACTGCAGATAAATAGATCAGCAGAGCTGCCAGGCAACTGGTATTGTTTAATATCCCTCTCAGTTCAGTTGTCCTTGAAGACTGTACATGTCTGAGTTAAAATAGGTCTATAATACAAGATAGGAGTCCAACTCCAAGAAGAGAAACTCACTTTCATTTAGAACAGTGTGGAAGCTTTTATTTTATTTTTTTTTATTATAGGTTTTCCAATCTAGAAGGTGGGGGGAGTGGGGGTTAGACCACAGTAAAAACACAAGCATTTCTAACTTTATTTTCACGTTGTCAAAACTATTCGAGCTGGCGGGCTTCTGCGGGGCGGATGGTGGCGACTCGTTTGGCTAATGCTAAACACTTTTCTGCTACCGAGCAGGAAAGCATTCGGGATTGGTTCCCGTGCTGTAGTCAGGTCGCGTTTTGAGCCCTATAAGAGAACGCCAACAACGCTGGACACTTCATATAACGTCCAAGACGAGACAATGTGATCTTCTGAGCGTTTATGCCAATGACTCCAAAGGCTTTCACCGTTGTTTAAAAATAGTTTCCATTCATTTGAATGGAACAGCGGTAGATCCCTTTCAAATGACTTTCACCGGCCGCCAAAAATGCCACGTCTTCTGCGGGTGCCAACCAGCTCAATAAAAGCGGCTAAAGCCTTGATAGGAAAGTTTGGAAATATTATTTGATGATATGTATGTTGTACATGCCTAATGTTTCCTCTGTATACTGCACTGAGTTAGATTGCATTTATGGGGTGTGAGCTCCCATTTGAATAGTATTCTATATGTACTACAAGAAAATGAGCAAGCAGAACGTTGTAGGGTGGGTAAGTGCAAGCACAATGGGCACGATCGTCACTTGTCGTTTAGCGATTTACCATGGCGCAACAATCACCGTTCTTTACAGATTGGCTAAATCCAATAACTGTCCATGAAGCGGCAGTAGGCATGCAATCTTAAACTATATAGAGGGTTTTTGAGCATCAGCTCCCCCATCAACTCTCATTAGTAGAAACCAAGCTCAAGCATGTTTCTGTAGGACCTAGAATGCTGGTCACATGACCAATGTGGTGTTTCCAAAACTGCTGTTGATCGGCTCACTAGCTGTGTCCTTTGTTGACCTTCCTCTGTCTTGTGGGCAGCTGTCTGAGGATTGTGGGCAAGGTGAAAGGAGGCTCCTCCCTTAGCGCAAGGGTCGTATGTGAGCATGAACACATTGAGTGGGAATGGACTTTTCTGACCTGCTCTTTCAGCAGCTGTGCAGGCTATAGTTAGGTGTCAGTGTTCTATAGGCAACGTCTACAGTACATTTCAGAAACGAATTGCAACAGCCATGCTCCCGAGAAAGTTACAGATCCTGGGCTTGCAGAGAAGTGTCCTATGAGTTTGCAGTTTTCGGAAATTTACTGCTGGCTCTGAACTAAGGTGAAGGGGAAAAAAAATCATTTTTAACATTCCATCGCAGAGCGAATTGTGAAACACCCCTATGGGTTTTGAGCTACTTTTTAACCAAAGCTGATCTTTCTTGTAAAGCTGAGCCCAGGCCAGCGGGAATGTGAGCTCCCAGAATCCTAGAGGGCTGCCAGAACATGAGACACTCGTAGATGCGTTTGTCTTGGAGTGGAAATGAGGAGGATTTGAAGCGTTCCTGCGTCCTGGCAGGGAGCGGGTATAGTTCAGTGTCTGTAGCGGTTGTATTGCTTTCTCTACATTGTTCTCAGCTTATAAAACACAATAAGCGGTGCATGTCTGGTGTCTTTAGCATGTTGCTGCAAGCCTTTCATTGTGGATTTTGCTGTATGTTTATGTGCATGGCTGGGAGAGCACATATTTCTGTGTTCTTCTTCATCTTTTATTTTTTCTTCTCCTTTTGCACAGTTGAAGGATAACTTAGAGGAATGTTAAAGTGAACCTCCAGACTAAAAATCTACTCAGCAGCACTGAAAAGGCTTGGTGTTTCTTTCACAGTTTCACAGCATCAGAACTTTGTTTTTCTTACCCAAGCCTCATTTTTAGCTGCTCAGAAGCTAAGCTCCGCCCCATCAAAGAAAACTGCCCGGGCATTTTCCCCCTGATGCTGTGCAAAGCATGATGGGATTTCTGATGTTGTTCTCATTGCTTAGCAACTGGGAGGGGTGATCAGGACAATCTCATGCTCCCTGTCACCTTCTTTCAACCAAAAAGATGGCTGCCCTCATGAAATCACAAAAATGTGCCTGTTCTTTTAAAACAGGGTGGGTAAGAGATTATATTACCTATCTTAATTAACATAACTAATTTAACTTAATGACATTATATACATGGGCAGCACGGTGGCGTAGTGGATAGCGCTCTTGCCTTGCAACGCTGGGTCCCCGGTTCGAATCCCAGCTAGGTCAACATCTACAAGAAGTTTGTATGTTCTCCCCGTGTCTGCGTGGGTTTCCTCCGGGTACTCAGTTTTCCTCCCACATTCCAAAAACCTACAGAAAAGTTAATTGGCTTCCCCTAAAATTGGCCCCAGACTACAATACATACACTACACAATACATACATACATACATAGACATAGGACTATGGTAGGGATGAGATTGTGAGCCCCTCAGAGGGACAGTTAAGTGACAAGACAATATACGTTGTACAGCGCTGCAGGAGGTGTCGGCGCTATATAAATACTAAATAATAATTGTTTAGGCTGAATTTCCTCTTTAACCAAGAATTTAACTTCAGTCCAATCAGCAGCTGATACCCTCTTTCATATAAAAAAAAATCTTTTTCTCAAATAGATCTGTGTGGCTGATATTGTGATGAAACCCCTCCCACAATGTGATGTCATGATGGTTTGCTGCCCGTGAATCTTATTGAATTGTGGGAAATAACGGCTGTTTTTCAACTGCCAAGGAAGTAACTTCGCCACCTGTGCACAGAACTCTCAGTAACGACCATTCCGTACAGATCACCTGGCAGAACTAAAGATGTCACCACCCAGTGATACATTTCAGAAAGTAAAATGGGGAGAGGGAAGATTTTAGGCAAACACTGACTAAATCTATAAATAATAATTTGTAAAAAAAATAAGCTTATTTTATTCATTGTTTTCACTTTTAAAAAAAATCCCCCCCCCCCTTTTTTTTATTCTATTTTTTTTTTTAAAGCGGGTCTGAACTTAGAACTTTCTTTCTGCTCTAAAAGATCAGCAACAGCATAATAACCTTTACAGAAAAACTTATCTTTGTTACAGCTGATACAAATCCTGCAATTTATCTGCAGTGTCTCCACATCCTGCTTTCATGGAAGCAGACAAAGGGTTAACATCCTATGTTTACAATTTTTTTGAGGAAACAAACACAGGGACACTGAGTTATGCTCACAAACCAGGGTTACCACATAAGCAACCACTGTAGATGCAGGTGGGAAGAATAAACCTGTCCCCACTCGGATTAAGAAGTCGCTCTCTGTAGATAGGAAGAAATATGAGGATTTCCCAGGGCTGTGGAGTCGGTACAAAAATCTTCCGACTCCGGGTACCCAAAATGTCTCCGACTCCTTAGTCTTATACTTACCGGAGCTGTGGATGTTGTACAAAAATCATCCGACTCCCGATTCCTCAGTTTATGAAATCACTGACTCCGACTCCAGGTACCCCAAATTCTCGGACTCCACAGCTCCTGGGATTTCTGCCCTTCCACCAGGGTGCAATAGTACAATGTAAGAGTAAACAGAGGCGCCAAAAGTATAAAAGGAACTAACATTTTTAAAACGTGGAGGTGGACTCATACCCACTCCAAAGGACTCGACAGAACAAGCGTGTTATAGTATAACCCAAGGTTTATTAATGCACTCCACAATTTTTGCTACGCGTTTCATGGGCGTGACCCCGCTTCATCAGGCAGTAAGACAGGAGTATAAAGCAATAATCGGCCAGGTCTATGCCCAGCTCCTCTGTTTAAACTTGGTCGAGGCATTTTTGTAGGAGCCCTCTGTCTCCTAAAGACCTGGTATACCGGGTGAGTTAAGTAATCTGCCTGCCCAAAGTAGTTGATGGGTGGACATAAGGTGAGGTTTGTGCTAATGAGTTGGAGGCCCTATGGCAAAATTACTTGGCAGCAATTGGTCCCTTGGATCTTTGTCACAACTGTGCACTAATGGTGTGGCAGTGTTCTCCCCAGGCTCTTTTAGCCGGGCGCTCCACCCGGCTAGTTTTGATGAGCACCCGGCTGTCATCAGCACGCCTCCTCCTATGTTGTAAGCAGAGTTGCGCTCAGAAGCACCTGCCTTTCATTCTCTCATATTACCCCACCCAGCTACTTTTTCATGCCACCCGGCTACTATTTCATGGCACCCGGCTGGAAAAAAATTCTGGGGAGAACACTGGGTGTGGGATGGCTTCTGCACATGGTGCGCTTGCTGACCTACTGGCTGCAGATAAAAGTATTTTTATTTAGTATTTATATAGCACCAACATCTTCCGCAGCACTGTACAGAGTGTATACTTGTCAGTAACTGTCCCTCAGAGGGGCTCACAATCTAATCCTTAACCTTAATCATATGGTCATCATAGTCTAGGGCTAATTTAGGAGGAAGCCAGTTAACGTCTCTAGATGTTTGGAGGGAGGAAACAGGAGTACCCAGAGATAACCCACGCAGATATGGGGAGAACATACAAACTCCGTGCAGGTAGTGCCCAGGCTGATATTCAAACTGGGGACCTAGCGCTGCCAGGCGAGAGTGCTCTTCTCTATGCCACTGTACTCTGTGGGTTCCTCAGCAGTACCTACTAGATAGTGAATTTTACGTTTTGGTTGGAGTGCTTCTTAAAGAGAATCTGTACTCTCAAATTCTTACAATAAAAAGCATACCGTTCTATTCATTATGTTCTCCTGGGTCCCTCTTTGTCATTTCCGCCACTCCCTGCTGCAATCCTGGCTTGTAATTTCCAGTTTTAGGCAGTGTTTACAAACAAAAAACATGGCCGCTAAGCAGGAAGTGATTGTATATATCTCATGTTACAGTATACTACAAGTTTTTATTACATAGAGAATTATCTGCACTCCAGTCTGGAATTCTCACAGTTCTCAGCATAAAACTTGCAGCTCCCTTCCCCCTCAGAGAGCTCTGTCTGTGAGTAGTAAATAAAGCACACAGAGCCTGCAGGGGGAGAGCAGGGGCATGCATAACTGCTCCCTATCACAGCAGAGGCAGTGCATTCCTCTCTGGCTCGACAAAGCTTGACAAAGAAAAGATGATTAGATATATTACAGACACAGTGCAACTAGATAATGCTGCAGTAATCCAGACCACATTAGAAAAGGTATAGGAACTTATAGGATACAAGAAATAAGGCTGAAAATTTTGTTAGTCTCTTTAAATTGGACCTGAAGTTCAGCTGGCAATCAAGTTAGGCATAGACTGGTCAGTACCAGGCCAGCCCAACAAACAATCGATTATTCTAATTTATGTTTGAGCTGGGAGTACCAATTTATAACTGTGCACTATTAATAGATTAGAACGCTCATCACTGCAGTGTCACTGAGGCACAGACCTCTCACCATGAAGGCTGCAGCTATGATCTCACAATCCTTCTCACGCCTCTCAGGATGCCTTACTATGATCTTATGCAACCAAGGTGATGGAGGCAAAACTTAATCAGCCTAACCACATAAGCCAAACCTAGGTCAGAAATGAGCTTAGAATGCTAAATGCCTGAACAGATAGAATAGGTGATAAGAATTTGCTTGCCATCTGTTTAGTTAAGTGACTTTTCGTTTTTCTCAGGTCCCTGTCACACTGGGGTGTGTTCATTGCATTGCTTTACTGCACGGTAATGCTTGGCAATGAAAGTCTATGGGGCCTTTCATACGATGCACCAGAAGTGACGTTTACATTGCACGGCCGACGCTAGGGCATCCGCTCATTGGCGGGCGGCTTGCGCAGCGACATGCGGCGGACAGGAAATCATTTAAGTCTTTGGCAAAACAGATTTTATTTTTAAATCGTTTTTGTTGCATATATACTACATGCGATTGTTTTTTTTTTTTTTTTTTTTTTTTTTTAAATACGATCCGATTTTTCATTCCTATTGAAAAAAACAAAACAAAAAACTGCTTGCTGCTGTTTTTTTTTTAAATCGGAATCAGAAATCTGATTGTATAAAAAAAAAATCTGAATCACATGTAGTGTGCAAGAGGCTTAAAGAGACTCCGTAACAAAAATTGCATCCTGTTTTTTATCATCCTACAAGTTCAAAAAGCTATTCTAATGTGTTCTGGCTTACTGCAGCACTTTCTGCTATCACAGTCTCTGTAATAAATCAACTTATCTCTCTCTTGTCAGACTTGTCAGCCTGTGTCTGGAAGGCTGCCAAGTTCATCTGTGTTGGGGTTCTGCTATGAACTCCCCCTTCCAGGCCCCTCTATGCACACTGCCTGTGTGTTATTTAGATAAGGGCAGATTCTCTCTTATCTTTTACAAGCTGGATAAATCGTCCTCTGAGCTGGCTGGGCTTTCACATACTGAAGAATTACAGACAAGGGCAAAGCTGTTTGCAGGAAGAAAAGAGCAGCCTGAAACCTCAGTGCATGAGAGATGCAGGGGGAAAGAAACACACAAATGATCTCTTGAGATTCAAAAGGAAGGCTGTATACAGCCTGCTTGTGTATGGATGTATTTTCTATGTGTGGACATACTGTACATCAACCTACTTCCTGTTTTGGTGGCCATTTTGTTTGTTTATAAACAAACTTTTAAAAACGGTTTTTAACCACGTTTAATGCGGCGAGGAGCGGCGAAATTGTGTCAAAGGGTAATAGGAGATGTCCCCTAATGCACTGGTATGTTTACTTTTGTGCGATTTTAACAATACAGATTCTCTTTAAAGGGATACTGTAGGGGGTCGGGGGAAAATGAGTTGAACTTACCCGGGGCTTCTAATGGTCCCCCGCAGACATCCTGTGCCCACGCAGCCACTCACTAATGCTCCGGCCCCGCCTCCGGTTCACTTCTGGAATTTCAGACTTTAAAGTCTGAAAACCACTGCGCCTGCGTTGCTGTGTCCTCGATCCCGCTGATGTCACCAGGAGCGTACTGTGCAGGCCCAGTATGGTCTGTGTCTGCGCAGTACACTCCTGGTGACATCAGCGGGAGTGAGGACACGGGCGTGCAGGCGCAGTGGTTTTCTGACTTTAAAGTCAGAAATTCCAGAAGTGAACCGGAGGCGGGGCCGGAGCATCGGTGAGTGGCTGCGCCAACACAGGATGTCTGCAGGGGACCATTAGAAGCCCCAGGTAAGTTCAACTCATTTTCCCGGCCCCCCCCCCCCCTACAGTATTCCTTTAAATATGTTTCCAGTCTTTCATGAGGGTCCAGAAATTATTTGGTGGGCTAGAGGAGCAGATGGCGCTTCCCCCAATGGCACACTGCATTATCAACCTCCCTTATGGGGGAAGAAATTGTTAAATAAAAAAATAAAAAATAAATAAATAAAAAAAGTATCCTAGGTGCTCAGTGCACTTTAAAGAGGAAACTTTTACATTATTACTCAGTGAAACTAATGTAATGAACGAAAGTGCTTAATTTTTACATTAATTACGGTATGTATGAACTGGCAACCTAAGCCTGTTTAAAAACGGGGTCTAGATCTGGCCCGCCGCGGCGCATGTCCTCCGCCCGCTCATCTGCCGCACACCCAGCCGCCCGCTCGGCTCCCTGGCCTTGTCCCCGTCCTCCTGTGTCTTTGAGGCTGGGTCCGTGCTGCGCAGTAGCAAAAAGCACGGACCCAGCCACACAGGGACAGCGCGATGCAGGGACACTGGTTTATTATAGAGGATGATTTAGTCAAGGTTTGCCCAATGTAAAATCTTTCCTCTCCCTGATTTACATTCTGACATTTATCCAGGGCTGTGGAGTCGGTACAAAAATCTTCGGACTCCAACTCTGACTCCTCAGTTTATGAAACCACGACTCCTGTTTCCAAAATGGCTCTGACTCCTTAGTCTAATACTTACCAGGGCTGTGGATTTTGTACAAAATAATCCGACTTAGACTCTTCAGTTTATGAAATCTCCGACTCCGGGTACCCAAAATTGCTCCGACTCCACAGCCCTGCAATTATCACATGGCGACATTTTTACTGCTGGCAGGTGTCAGTGGAAGGAGATGCTGCTTGCTTTTTTGGCAGTTGGAAACAGCTGTTATTTCCCACAATGCAACAAGGCTCTCAAAGTGTGATATCAGAACCATGGTCCTGACATCACACTGTGGGAGGAGTTTCACCACAATATCAGCCATACAGCGCCCCCTGATGATCCTTTAGAGAAAAGGAAAAGATTTTGCATGGGAAAGGCGTATCAACTACTAATTGGGATGAAGTTCAATCCTTGGTTATGGATCAAAAAAAAAAAAAAAAAAATCTGCTGAAGCCAGAAAAGGGCCAGTCATAGGATGGCAACATGTGTAATGTTTTCTGTACTGTACAGGACTTGGACACTGATTCACGGTTTGGATAGGAGACAAATTCAGTGAATGCAGTCTGGGTGTGGCGGATCCCTTACAGTATCCTTACAGTACTGGGCATCCTCGGTGGTTTCTGGTATTGCTGTATAGGTTGGGCCCAGAGCTGGCACCGGGTGCTGTTGCTGGGATTGTGCGGTAGGAGGCTGGCAGAGCTTTCCTGCTGTGCCGGCTTTGCTGGAGTCGGTTGGAGAATCCCATTTGCTAGGCCGGTGTAAATAGAAACCAGGCCAGTGTGACCAGGGCCGGGCCGAGGCATAGGCTGGAGAGGCTCCAGCCTCAGGGCGCAGTGTAGGAGGGGGCGCACAATTCATTCAGCGGTCATTCCTATTTGTGTTTGAAGCAGAAAGAAGTGAGAAAAGGGGATACATAGCAGTGACTGCAAGCCAGATAACTAGATATTAAGGTGTTGGGGAGGTTGTGAGCCCTGTGGCACCTCTTAGTCTAATAGCAATCAGTGTGTGATGGCTGGGGTGGCAGGGATGGGGGGCGCACTTTGGTGTCTCAGCCTTTGGTGCTGGAGGACCTTGTCCCGCCTCTGAGTGTGACCGCTGCTGTATGTGCTGCATAGTTTCCCTGTTAAGCTGCAGCTGATTAATGGCACAAGGAGTCGGCTTGTATCACAGCAGCGGATGGCTCGTGCTGGAATGTGGCCGTTTCTGCGGCTAAAGTACCTGCGCTGTGTGCAGTGTGAGATCTCAGGCCTGGAATGCAGCCGCTCGAGGTATGCAGACACAACTAGTCAGCTGTGAAAACATGGCTTTGTTGTGGCCTGGTGTGTCATGCCGCTGTTGCTGGCTCTGTGGCTAGGATGCCAGTTTCTTGCAGCTCTGGCCTCAGGTTGGGTGTGGGTCCGACAGGAAGCAGGTTAGCGGGAACTAAGAACAAGGGGCCCGACATTCCTCCTGAAGTGGATGTGGGGTGACAGCTGGGCGTCATCGGGGTAATACCTAGCCTGAGCACAGACACACTTCCTCTGCACCACGTCTGACCTTTCTTTACACAAGCTGCTATAATAACAGAAAGCTGCAGCAGAGTTTCTGGTAAAGTCATCTGCACACTCTTATTCATCACAAAATGAGAAGTAGCCATGGCAAACAGTTGAGAATTAATCTGGTTTTGGCCTTGATTATGTTCAGAAACTCAGGGCTGCGGAGGTGTAGTCAGAGAGATTTTTGGGTACCTGGAGTCGGAGTCATAAAAAATGTACTGACGCCTGATAAATTTAAACTGTAATTTAAAAAATGGTCTTTGTCAGATAAGGTATTACAAATAACTTGTATTTACAGCTGTGTTCCCCCCAGAAATTATTTCCAGCCGGGTGGCAACTCTGCTCACAGCATAGGAGGTGGTGAGCCGCTGACAGCTGGGTGCTCACCAAAACTAGCTGGGTGGAGCACCCGGCTAAAAGAGCCTGGGGAGAACACTGTACAGTAAAGGCACTGCTTAAGGGGAAGGTCCGAGGTGATTAAAAAACAAAAATCTACTTACCTGGAGCTTTCTCCAGCCCCTGGCAGTCATCCTTTGCCCTAGCCGCAGCTCCGGTGGCTCCTGATCCCCTCGGGTGCAGATTCGGACCTCACCAGGTCAGCATGAGGCTTACAGAGTCGCACTGACGTCATCCGGACTGTGCCTGCACAGCACAGTACAGTCCAGATGACGTCTACGTGACTCTGAGAGCCGATTGCGCAGGCACAGTTAGGCATCTTGCATCGGAGGGGACCGGGGCCACCGGTGGGGAGTGGAGCTTCGGCGAGGGCACAGGATGGCGCCAGGGGCTGGAGGAAGCCCCAGGTAAGTAGATTTTTGTTTTTAATCACCTCGGACCTTTCCTTTAATCCACAAAAAACAGTTGTGCTACTGCAATAAATTGGTCACTGTGCTTTTTAAAAAACAAACATACATACCTGATTGATTGTGATCTTTTATATATAACATCATCTCAGGTACAAAAACAAAGCCTGAAGAGTAGTCACTAGAAGGGAAGTTCAATGATACGCACATAATTCTGTTGGTGCTGGTTTTTGCAAATGAAAGAGGAACTTTTGCCAAGGATTAAATTTCATCCCAATCAGTAGCTGAAACGCCCTTTCCCACGAAAGATCTTACCTTTTCTCGAATAGATCATCAGGGTGGTCTGTATGGCTGATATTGTGCTGAAATCCCTCCCACAGTGTGATGTCAGCACCTAGGGCCTGACAGTTTTCTATCTGTGAACCTTTTTGGATTGTGGGAAATGATGGTTGCAAAGCAAGCAATATCTGCATAGAACTCTCAGTAATTAACATTCTGTACAGATCACCTGGCATAACTAAAGATGTCACCACCAGTGATACATTTTAGAATGAAAATGGGGGAAAAGGAATGATGTAACAATAGGCAAACTCTGACACTCTTCCCCCAGAGGGAGAGGGAGAGGGGGAAGAGACGAGCCCCCAGAGGGAGAGGGGGAAGAGACGAGCCCCCAGCGGGAGAGGAGGAAGAGACAGGCCCCCAGAGGGAGAGGGGGGGAGAAGAGACAGGCCCCCAGATGGAGAGGGGTGCAGTTAGAGGGCATAGCAAGTCACACAGTGAGGGAGAGGGACAGGCATACGCAGTTGTAGCCTGTTGCAGCTGCCTGGTAATATACTGCCCAAATTGTGACAAGGCTTATTTGGGTTGTTGCAACACCAGTAAACCTGAAATATGCTCTGACTCATGAATGGTTTGGCCTGATTCATTTTTTGATGCTGACCACTTAGGGGGATGGTTTGTGAGCAGGAGGAACACTCACTGGGCACTCCTGGAAATGAACCCTAAGGGAATGAACCCTAAGGGAATGAACCCTAAGGGAATGAACCCTAAGGGAATGAACCCTAAGGGAATGAACCCTAAGGGAGTGAACCCTTAGGGAATGAACCCTTAGGGAGATACAGGTAGTCCAAGGTTAACAAACAAGATAGGGACTGAAGGTTCGTTCTTTAACCTGAATCTGTTTTTAATCCATAACATGGTTCCATCTCTGTCCTCTGTACCCCCTTGTGCCTCCAGTGTCCCCCTCTGTCACCTCTGCCCTCTGTGCCTCCTCTGTACCCCCTTGTGCCTCCAGTGTCCCCCTCTGTGTCACCTCTGCCCTCTGTACCTCCTCTGTACCCCCTTGTGCCTCCAGTGTCCCCCTTTGTGTCACCTCTGACCCCTGTACCTGCTTACACACATTTAAAAGCTATAATTTTTAAATTTTTGAATATCGATTTTCTCAAAAACTAAAGTCTATTTTGATCTGTTTGGTTTCAGCCACCTGCTGAATTCAGTTGTAAAAAAAAAAAACTTTAAATGCAGCGTAAAAGCCCAGGCTGTGTTTGGAAAAACAAAACGGAAATCTGATATATTTCAGACATTACTTAAGGTCCATATCTATTACTTGATATTCCAAGCCGATCGACTTCAGTGCTGCAACATGGCTGCACAACCGATCCTCCAATTGATTTCCAGCTTACCGTATATACTCGGATACAAGTCGACCTCATGTATAAGTCGACCCCAATATTTGACCCTCTTAAACAGGAATTTATTAATTACTCAAATATAAGTCGGTGCAGCAAAGTTAAGGGCTGTGTGGCCCTTCTAGCAGTGTGGCCCCTTTGTCCCCCTGGCTGTGTGGCCCCTCTAGTTGTGTGTCATCTGTGTCCCACTGGCTGTGTGGCCCGTTTCCCCTGGCTGTGTGGCCCCTGTTTCCCCTGGCTGTGTGGCTTCTGCTGTGTGGCCCCTGTTTCCCCTGGCTGTGTGGCTTCTGCTGTGTGGCCCCTGTTTCCCCTGGCTGTGTGGCTTCTGCTGTGTGGCCCCTGTTTCCCCTGGCTGTGTGGCCCCTGTTTCCCCTGGCTGTGTGGCCCCTGTTTCCCCTGGCTGTGTGGCTTCTGTGTCCCCCAGGCTGTGTGGCCTCTGTGTCCGCCTGGCTGTGTGGCTCCTGCTGTGAGGCCCCTGTGTCCCCCTGCCTGTGCAGTCACTGGTGGGCAATAGCTATTCCCCTGTGTCCCCTTCCCAGCAGTGTTAGCAGACAGCTTGCTAAAAAGCCCCCCCTCCCTCCCACCACCATGCAAAGAGGCCTCTTCTCTCTACCTCTCCCCCCTCTGTGTGATCACTGAAGCCAGCAATCACTCACTGAGCTATCCCGCGCTGCAAAGCAGACAGTTTACTGAAAATCCCTCTCCCTCCCACCAGCCACAACCACGCAAAGGAGCCTCTTATCTCTATCTCTCCCCCGTGTAATTGCTAAAGTGGAAGCTTCAAACTCACACTAATTCATCCGAGCACAGCTCTCTTCTGCCTGTAGTCACGCTGACTGGGCTGTATGCATAAGCTACAGCTCCCGATGTAATGTGATACATGAAGTCACATGACATCGGGGCTCGTAGCTGTGAGCTGATGCACACACAGCCCAGCCAGCGTGACTACAGGGAGAAGAGCGCTGTGCTCCGATGGATTAGTGAGTGAGAAGCTTCCACTTTAGCGATTACACAGGGGGGAGAAATAGTGACAAGAGGCTCCTTTGCATGGTGGTGGGAGGGAGGGGGATTTTCAATAAACTGTCTGCTTAACATTACAGGAAGGGGGAGAGAAAGAGGTGCCTCCCCATTCCTGGCTATAAGTGGGGAAATTTTGGACTATCTCGAGTATAAGGCGACCCCCCCACTTTTATACTTTGAGTCAGTCCAAAATTTCTCGACTTATAGCCGAGTATATACGGTAGATCGGTAGAACAGATTGATCAGGAATGGTGAAAAAAAAAAAAACAAGCAAGGTTTTGATTGGTTGCACTGGAGTAACAGCGTTCGATAGACGGACTCCTGGACAGTGCCGCACCCCCCCCCCATGTTTGGGTACCTTCCCGTGCCTGCTGTCAATTGAATCAGACAGTTAAAGGAATTGATTCTATCAGAGTGATCAGATCTTCAGGGAATCAAATGGGGGGAAATTGATGTGTATGGGCGCTTTTTAGACTCCATGATTGTGGATGGTCAAGCAGCAGTCTCTTGCTAGTAGGAGCCACCCAGTTGCCGTCTACATTCTATGCTCCTGATTTGGAAAATGTAAAGGTGAAATTCAGCTGCTGGTCATATTGGTGACCGTATTATAATTTACGATAATTGGGAATAAGTCCTGTGTCTAGTCAGTGATGGAGTCCTGTGGTTCAATAATAACACAGTAGTGCCAGGGGGTGATAGACTGGCTCATCTGGTTGCAGCCTTCTCACACAGTATTGCTGCCTCTGTCACTTCCTCATCCTTTCTGTCTCTGTGGATAAGATGCAAGCTATGCCCTGTGGGCCTTTATCTGTGACATGGGCTGTCATGATTGTGTATGATGTAACTCCAAGCCTGTACCAGCTACTGCAGAGTTCTGCACCACTCTGTGACTGCTGGACTGCAATACACAACAGCCATTCATGGGAGAAACCAGTTATTCTGTACCTTATGTGAATGATGGTGCAGGGATCTCACCAACAGTCAGTGATGTCACCTGTCTCTAGTGTATGGAGAGGCAGTGAGGTCACCTGTCTCTAGTGTATGGAGAGGCAGTGATGTCACCTGTCTGCAGTGTATGGAGAGGCAGTGATGTCGCATGTCTCTAGTGTATGGCGAGGCTGTGATGTCACCTGTCTCTAGTGTATGGCGAGGCAGGGATGTCACCTGTCTCTAGTGTGTGGCGAGGCAGGGATGTCACCTGTCTCTAGTGTGTGGCGAGGCAGGGATGTCACCTGTCTCTAGTGTGTGGCGAGGCAGGGATGTCACCTGTCTCTAGTGTGTGGCGAGGCAGGGATGTCACCTGTCTCTAGTGTGTGGCGAGGCAGGGATGTCACCTGTCTGCAGTGTATGGAGAGGCAGGGATGTCACCTGTCTGTAGTGTATGGAGAGGCAGTGATGTCACCTGTCTGTAGTGTATGGAGAGGCAGTGATGTCACCTGTCTGTAGTGTATGGAGAGGCAGTGATGTCACCTGTCTGTAGTGTATGGAGAGGCAGTGATGTCACCTGTTTATAGTGTATAGACTGTAGAGGCAGTGATGTCACATGTCTGTAGTGTATGGATAGGCAGTGATGTCACCTGTCTGTAGTGTATGGAGAGGCAGTGATGTCACCTGTCTGTAGTGTATGGAGAGGCAGTGATGTCACCTGTCTCTAGTGTATGGAGATGCAGTGATGTCACCTGTCTAGTGTATGGATAGGCAGTGATGTCACCTGTTTATAGTGTATAGACTGTAGAGGCAGTGATGTCACATGTCTGTAGTGTACGGAGAGGCAGTGATGTCACCTGTCTGTAGTGTATGGAGAGGCAGTGATGTCACCTGTTTATAGTGTATAGACTGTAGAGGCAGTGATGTCACATGTCTGTAGTGTACGGAGAGGCAGTGATGTCACCTGTCTGTAGTGTATGGAGAGGCAGTGATGTCACCTGTCTCTAGTGTATGGAGATGCAGTGATGTCACCTGTCTAGTGTATGGATAGGCAGTGATGTCACCTGTTTATAGTGTATAGACTGTACAGGCAGTGATGTCACATGTCTAGTGTATGGAGAGGCTGTGATGTCACCTGTCTGTAGTGTATGGAGAGGCAGTGATGTCACCTGTCTGTAGTGTATGGAGAGGCAGTGATGTCACCTGTCTGTAGTGTATGGAGAGGCAGTGATGTCACCTGTCTGTAGTGTATGGAGACGCAGTGATGTCACCTGTCGGTAGTGTATGGAGAGGCAGTGATGTCACCTGTCGGTAGTGTACGGAGAGGCAGTGATGTCACCTGTCGGTAGTGTACGGAGAGGCAGTGATGTCACCTGTCGGTAGTGTATGGCGAGGCTGTGATGTCACCTGTCTCTAGTGTATGGAGAGGCTGTGATGTCACCTGTCTCTAGTGTATGGAGAGGCTGTGATGTCACCTGTCTCTAGTGTATGGAGAGGCTGTGATGTCACCTGTCTCTAGTGTATGATAATGTATCTCCAGTAATATCTCAGTTGGACAAGGCTGAATTGTTAGAATTCCTGATTGACTGTTGTCTGGGTTTCTGCCTGCGATGTGGCAGTTAGACATCTGGGCTGTCTGTCACCTCTCTCCCTCTCTCTTGGCTTGCAGACAAGGAAGCACAGCAGTTATGGGAAGTCTTTTGTGTAAGTGCACCTGTCTCCTGTAACTCAGCAGCCGGTCTGTGGTTGGGAAAATCTTCAGGGAACCCAGCCAGTGTGTGTTGTAGTGACATGTCTGTGACAGGGGCTTCCAAGTATCTAGTTCTGCTGTATAGCCTAAATAATCCTCACCGCCGCTATGTGTTTAGTGGAGCTGTGCAGTGATGGTATAATTTCTGAGCTTACTACTAGACCTCCTATTCCTCACATAGGCCAGCTTTTTGGCTGAACTGTGACTCTCCTTCCTTGCCATAGGAAAGTTTAGTAGTTGTCATATTGTTGGTGGGCAGTCAGTACACAGCAGGCACATAGCAGAAGTTAAAATCGCTCAGTTATGTGTGGGAAGCCCCCTCCCCCTTCCATCCAGAAGTGATATTTGGCTGGTCATTGAGTCATTATAAAGGACTCTTGCCACAAGCTGCCTATATTCGCCCCTCTGGAGTTTAGAGCAGGGCTGTGGAGTTGGAGTGATTTTGTGTACCTGGAGACGGCAGTTTCATAAACGGAGAAGTTGGATGATTTTCGTACCGACTGCACAGCCCTGTAGTGTCCACATCCAACCTTTGGATTGCAGATGAATGCAAAACGGAACAGGTGGAGAGGGATCCCCTATTAATGGGGGTGGAAAGTGTATAGAGATCTCACTACCATAAATCCTAGGAGAATCGAGCAGGGATAGGGTAGCCTCTGGTAATGTGTGCAGAGCTGGAAAACTTGCCACTGTAAAGCCTTGTTAGATGGTTGGGTAGCCTGCCTCTGCTGATTATCTACTATATAGACGGTGGCCTACAATAACCTCCCGATGTACCGGTGAGAGATCTGTGTATCGGTTTTTCTTAGCTGAACCTATTCACCTATTCACCCAGCATGCCCCATCGTGCATCACACCATTGGCACTCCTACCCTCACCATAGCAACTGAGCAAGTTGCTAGTGACACATCTGTACAGAGGGATACGGCAGGGACACACCTGTTGTCTGAGGGATCAAGTCCTGATTCCCGTGGGCAAGTGTGTGTCTGTGTGTGTGTCTGTGTGTGTGTGTGTGTCTGTGTGTGGGTGTGTGTGTATGTATGGTGTGTATGTATGGTGTGTATGTATGGTGTGTATGTATGGTGTGTATGTATGGTGTGTATGTATGGTGTGTATGTATGGTGTGTATGTATGGTGTGTATGTATGGTGTGTATGTATGGTGTGTATGTATGGTGTGTATGTATGGTGTGTATGTATGGTGTGTATGTATGGTGTGTGTGTGTGTCTGTGTGTGTGTGTGTCTGTGTGTGGGTGTGTCTGTGTGTGTGTGTGTGTCTGTGTGTGCGTGCGTGTGTGTTCGTGTCCCTGAGACATACGAATTCAGCTGGTGGAGGGGAGTCCTTGGTATGAAGGGCAGCAGTTTTGGGGTGTTATGATTTTGTGATTGCAGAAATGAATCTCGCCACTGAAATTCCCAGTCATCTAGCAGGAGGATCGGGGTGCTCTTGGCTTTTAGTTGCTGTCCTTTGGCAGAGCTGGGAACTCAGAAATGAACATCGTACACCTAATAATAATAATTGCAATATTTGTACAGTGCTTTTCTCCTGTGGGACTCAAAGCACTTGTGAGGCAGCCACTAGGATGTGCTCAATAGGCAGTAGCAGTGTTAGGGAATATTGCCCAAGAACTCCTCACTGAGTAGGTACTGTCTTACTGAACAGGAAGAGGCAAGATGTGAACTCGGGTCTCCTGTGTCAGAGGCAGAGCCCGTAACCGTTACAGTACGCACCCAGAAAGACAAAAGTATACAGCAGTAACAGGGAGCTGTTGGTAATGGGTACAGTAAGTACACAGAAATCTTACTGCCAGAGGCCCCAAAAGACAGAATAGTAGGGGGAAGCCTCTGGTATTGGGTATAGAAAAAGTAGAACTGGATTTTTGGGGAACCTCAGTCTTATCAAGGAGGGTTTGCTAGTATGGATCTGCAGATGATAGCGGACAAGACTGGTCTGGCTAATGTAAGCTCAGGGTGATGGGACTACATGCGGCTTGTAGTCCATGTGGGTAGTGTGACAGCTAGGGCTGGCTGCAGAGAGCTGCTGGAAGCAGGATTAGATTCTGCAGAGATCGTAAATTGTAAACAATGTCTGACAATAGTGAAGTCACTCTGGTCACTAAATGATGGCCAGGTGTGCCAGGCTCGCTTGCTTGAGGCTAGTGTCATCATCAAACCCCAAACTACTGAGGGATCTATGCCGATCTCTGCCAGATAACAGGGCAAAACCGATAAGTGACACTCATGCTAACCTAGAAATAAAAAACACATAAGTAGATAAATACTACTTCTACTTCACAGATGTATTACTGTCCATGTTATGATTCCTGTGAATTTTATAAAGGAAAAGCAGAGAATCCTATTCTAGATAGTTTTGATCTTGGTTACCTTTGAATGAAGCTAATCCGGACATCATTTCCTCCCTCCCTCCCGCTTTCTTCTCCTCTTGCTAATTGTGTATACGTTGCCCGCCCTCCTCCCAGACAGAGTCTTCAGACACTCCCACTGAGGTCTATACTAGGAAGTGCACTGTCTTAGGTCATTAGAAGGAGGGGGAAATAAAGGGAAGAGGAGGATTATATTGTAGATAAAAAGACCCCCAGCATGCAACTGTTTTGCCAGCCGATGGCAATTAGAGGGACAGTGCTCCTAAGATAGGTGATAACTCCAAACCATATCAGCAGAAAACGTTTTTTAAATGCAGGATTAGCATCTTTATCACTTAAAGGAGAACTGTAGTGAGAGGTATATGGAGGCTGCCATATTGATTTCCTTTTAAACAATACCAGTTACTTGGCAACCCTGCTGAGCTTGACCGTCTGCAGAATCACACCAGAAACAAGCATGCAGCTAATCTTGCCAGGTCGGACATTATTGTCAGAAACACCTGATCTGCTGCATGCTTGTTCTGGGGCTATGGCTAAAAGTATTAGAGGCAGAGGATCAGCAGGACAGCCAGGCAACTGGTATTGCTTAAAAGGAAATCAATATGGCAGCCTCTATATACCTCTCACTATAGTTCTCCTTTAATACACTCAGACCAGTTGAAATTAGATTTTTATGGTGACAGTCCCGCTTTAAAGTGGATCCGAAATGAAAAACGAACTATAACAAGTAACTTGTTTGTATATCTTATTTAAAATTTAGATAGTTTGCACAGCAAATCTAGCTGCAAACAGCTTCAACAGTTTATAATTATTTTTTCCTGTGATAAGATGCGGGCAGCCATGTTTTGCTTGTCACATTACACAGGCAAACTGATCTGTATCTTCAGCCTGTGACAAATTCAGTCCCCTCTCCTCCTCCCTCCCTCCCCTCTGCCTCTGAAATCTCTGGCTAGTAACCTCCTCCTCCTCCTGCCCAGACAGAGCTCCCATAAGCCCTTGCTACAAGGCTCTAAGAGTGCCAAGGCAAAAAAGCAGCTGTGGGCGAGGCTTGTTTAGTTTATAGGGAATTAGAGTATTAAAACTAAAAAAAAGTATTTTGGTTGCCCTATAAACTATATGAAAAGAACCCAACTATGCAATGAGTAAAAGTTTTTATCGTATCGGAAAAGTTTATCTCGGAGCTTTGGAGGCAATTCCAGTGCCAATCCATAGTAGATGCTCAGAGACACTCACACTTGCTAGTCTTGCAGTGAGGAGGAAGTGCAGCAGGATCTGTGCTGGATCTAAGGGATGCAGTAGAAAACAGACACGAGCTTTGCAAGAGACCAGATCTGAAATTTATGTTTGAAAGAATCACGTTATCTTCACAAGTGTCTTATGATCAGAAGTGCTCTGTAATGTGTATATCACAAGGATTTTAGCAGAGGTATTGCAGAATCTTACCCCTGGTCAGTGGCGCAATGAGGGCCCGAGTATGTTCACACAACAAATACCATGGTCTTTCCACCAGCATAGCCATCCCTCCATTAGTGGCATGACCCTGTAGCATTTCTACTGCACAGTGTCAGTCCCCCCTCCGTCTTCCCCAGTGATGGCATTTCCACTCAGTATGGCCATAAACCCCCCCCCCCCCCCCTGCTTGACATATCCTACCCCGGTAACGTTTTTCTCCTCCATGATTGCCATGTCCCTGCTCCCCACAATTTAGCATCCTTCAATAGTGTTCACCTCTTGCAGAGTATTATCTCAGCGAAGCAGGAGACACTGTCATAGATTTGCCTTTCTCGGCGCACTACAAACCTCTTCCCCTGTCTGCCTCGCAGTCTGGCTGTCTGTCCTCGCCGTTAATCTACACATATATCTCCTGCTGGCACCGATGCCGGTGTGGGGGGGGGGGGGGGACAGGACAGGACAGGACAGGACAGAAAAAAATGTAATGCCCCTGCACCAATACTTTGCATGATCCAAAAGTATGAAGAAAGCAATGGTGGCTACCAGGTAAGTGGTGTAGGAGGAGCTCGAGTGTGAAGGCGTGGCCCACGTGTACATGTCCTGTTCCCTGCTAGTTACACAACTGCCCTTGTCTGTTCTAGAGACTGTGTGATGGAAGGGGATTAGGGGGGCTTTCTCAATTTTCTCTTTGCACTATCATGATATCCCCCTTGTTAGTTGTCCTTTAAGAATTGCATTTGTAATTTAAAATTACATCCCCCCCCCCCCCCCCCCCCACAATTTTGGAAGGTTTATTTATTAGAGGTGTGGGTCTGACTAGGATCATGTTTAAGTGCTTGAGTAACCGATCTGAATGCTGTCGCTCTGCGGAATTCTTCTTTAATGAAAGCCAAGTTACACTTCAGCTCTTTAGTAGTTTCTGTTTGGTAGATTAACCCTTTAAACTGCTAGATGATGATGCTGCGCTTTCGTTTCTCCATTTCTCTCTCACAACCTGTTGGAACATGCACAGTGGTGACAGCACTGCACACTCGGACCCAGTCGTCCCCCTCCCCTGCCCTCTGTCTGCCTGCCTGTTTTTCTGCAGATGGATTTTGCAGACTGTCTGTCTCCCAGATGTTTTGCTGTAGAAAAATCTTTTTATAATCGCTTCATTTTTTTTTCTCCTTTTTTTAGTTGAAAAGTCAGCAGCCAACCATTTTGGTGCCAGAGGACAGGATAATATTGTTGTGGGGATAGTCTGCAGGGAAGGGTTAATGTGACGCCACGCTCCCACAGGAAAAATTGCTCAGCAGAAAAGGTTTCCTCTCCAGCCCAGAGGAGGCACGAGGCCCTCTGCTGCAAAAGCTTTCTCCCCAGCCTAGATGAGGCACGAGGCCCTCTGCAGCAACAGCCTCCTCTCCATTCCAGAGAAGGCACCAGGCTCTCTGCAGCAAAGGCTTCATCTCCAGCCTAGATGAGGCACGAGGCCCTCTGCTGCAAAAGCTTTCTCCCCAGCCTAGAGGAGGCACCAGGCTCTCTGCAGCAACGGCCTCCTCTCCAGCCTAGATGAGGCACGAGGCCCTCTGCAGCAACGGCCTCCTCTCCATCCCAGAGGAGGCACCAGGCTCTCTGCAGCAACGGCTTCCTCTCCAGCCCAGAGGAGGCACGAGGCCCTCTGCAGCAATGGCCTCCTCTCCATCCCAGAGGAGGTACCAGGCCCTCTGCAGCAAAAGCCTCCTCTCCAGCCCAGAGGAGGTACCAGGCCCTCTGCAGCAACGGCCTCCTCTCCAGCCCAGAGGCGGCACCAGGCCCTCTGCAGCAAAAGCCTCCTCTCCAGCCCAGAGGAGGTACCAGGCCCTCTGCAGCAACGGCCTCCTCTCCAGCCCAGAGGAGGCACCAGGCCCTCTGCAGCAACGGCCTCCTCTCCAGCCCAGAGGAGGCACCAGGCCCTCTGCAGCAACGGCTTCCTCTCCATCCCAGAGGAGGCACCAGGCCCTCTGCAGCAACGGCCTCCTCTCCAGCCCAGAGGAGGCACCAGGCCCTCTGCAGCAACGGCCTCCTCTCCAGCCCAGAGGAGGTACCAGGCTCTCTGCAGCAACGGCTTCCTCTCCAGCCCAGAGGAGGCACCAGGCTCTCTGCAGCAACGGCCTCCTCTCCATGCCAGAGGAGGTACCAGGCTCTCTGCAGCAACGGCCTCCTCTCCAGCCCAGAGGAGGCACCAGGCTCTCTGCAGCAACGGCTTCCTCTCCAGCCCAGAGGAGGTACCAGGCCCTCTGCAGCAACGGCCTCCTCTCCAGCCCAGAGGCGGCACCAGGCTCTCTGCAGCAACGGCTTCCTCTCCATCCCAGAGGAGGTACCAGGCCCTCTGCAGCAACGGCTTCCTCTCCAGCCCAGAGGAGGCACGAGGCCCTCTGCAGCAATGGCCTCCTCTCCATCCCAGAGGAGGTACCAGGCTCTCTGCAGCAACGGCCTCCTCTCCAGGCCAGAGGAGGCACCAGGCCCTCTGCAGCAACGGCCTCCTCTCCAGCCCAGAGGAGGTACCAGGCCCTCTGCAGCAACGGCCTCCTCTCCAGCCCAGAGGAGGCACCAGGCCCTCTGCAGCAACGGCCTCCTCTCCAGCCCAGAGGAGGTACCAGGCCCTCTGCAGCAACGGCCTCCTCTCCATGCCAGAGGAGGTACCAGGCCCTCTGCAGCACCAGCCTCCTCTCCATGCCAGAGGAGACACCAGGCTCTCTGCAGCAACGGCTTCCTCTCCATCCCAGAGGAGGTACCAGGCTCTCTGCAGCAACGGCCTCCTCTCCATCCCAGAGGAGGCACCAGGCTCTCTGCAGCAACGGCCTCCTCTCCATCCCAGAGGAGGCACCAGGCCCTCTGCAGCACCAGCCTCCTCTCCATGCCAGAGGAGACACCAGGCCCTCTGCTGCAAAAGCTTTCTCTCCAGCCCAGAGCAGGCACCAGGCTCTCTGCAGCAACAGCCTCCTCTCCATGCCAGAGGAGGTACCAGGCCCTCTGCAGCACCAGCTTCCTCTCCATGCCAGAGGAGACACCAGGCTCTCTGCAGCAACGGCTTCCTCTCCAGCCCAGAGGAGGCACGAGGCTCTCTGCAGCAACGGCTTCCTCTCCATCCCAGAGGAGGTACCAGGCTCTCTGCAGCAACGGCCTCCTCTCCAGCCCAGAGGAGGTACCAGGCCCTCTGCAGCAACGGCTTCCTCTCCATCCCAGAGGAGGTACCAGGCTCTCTGCAGCAACGGCTTCCTCTCCAGCCCAGAGGAGGCACCAGGCTCTCTGCAGCAACGGCCTCCTCTCCATCCCAGAGGAGGCACGAGGCTCTCTGCAGCAACGGCCTCCTCTCCATCCCAGAGGAGACACCAGGCCCTCTGCAGCAACAGCCTCCTCTCCATGCCAGAGGAGGTACCAGGCTCTCTGCAGCAACGGCTTCCTCTCCAGCCCAGAGGAGGCACCAGGCTCTCTGCAGCAACAGCCTCCTCTCCAGCCCAGAGGAGGCACGAGGCTCTCTGCAGCAACGGCCTCCTCTCCATCCCAGAGGAGACACCAGGCCCTCTGCAGCAACAGCCTCCTCTCCATCCCAGAGGAGGTACCAGGCTCTCTGCAGCAACGGCTTCCTCTCCAGCCCAGAGGAGGCACCAGGCTCTCTGCAGCAACAGCCTCCTCTCCAGCCCAGAGGAGGCACGAGGCTCTCTGCAGCAACGGCCTCCTCTCCATCCCAGAGGAGACACCAGGCCCTCTGCAGCAACAGCCTCCTCTCCATGCCAGAGGAGGTACCAGGCCCTCTGCAGCACCAGCTTCCTCTCCATCCCAGAGGAGGCACCAGGCTCTCTGCAGCAACGGCTTCCTCTCCATCCCAGAGGAGGTACCAGGCCCTCTGCAGCAATGGCCTCCTCTCCATCCCAGAGGAGGTACCAGGCCCTCTGCAGCAACGGCCTCCTCTCCAGCCCAGAGGAGGCACCAGGCCCTCTGCAGCAACGGCCTCCTCTCCATGCCAGAGGAGGCACCAGGCTCTCTGCAGCAACGGCTTCCTCTCCAGCCCAGAGGAGGTACCAGGCTCTCTGCAGCAACGGCTTCCTCTCCAGCCCAGAGGAGACACCAGGCTCTCTGCAGCAACAGCCTCCTCTCCATCCCAGAGGAGACACCAGGCTCTCTGCAGCAACGGCTTCCTCTCCATCCCAGAGGAGGTACCAGGCCCTCTGCAGCAATGGCCTCCTCTCCATCCCAGAGGAGGTACCAGGCCCTCTGCAGCAACGGCCTCCTCTCCATCCCAGAGGAGGCACCAGGCCCTCTGCAGCAACGGCCTCCTCTCCAGCCCAGAGGAGGTACCAGGCCCTCTGCAGCAACGGCCTCCTCTCCAGCCTAGATGAGGCACGAGGCCCTCTGCAGCAACGGCCTCCTCTCCAGCCCAGAGGAGGCACCAGGCCCTCTGCAGCAACGGCCTCCTCTCCAGCCCAGAGGAGGCACCAGGCTCTCTGCAGCAACGGCCTCCTCTCCAGCCCAGAGGAGGCACCAGGCCCTCTGCAGCAACGGCCTCCTCTCCAGCCCAGAGGAGGCACCAGGCCCTCTGCAGCAACGGCCTCCTCTCCAGCCCAGAGGAGGCACCAGGCCCTCTGCAGCAACGGCCTCCTCTCCAGCCCAGAGGAGGCACCAGGCTCTCTGCAGCAACGGCCTCCTCTCCATCCCAGAGGAGGCACCAGGCTCTCTGCAAAGGCTTCCTCTACAGCCCAGAGGAGGCACCATGCCCTCTGCAGCAACGGCCTCCTCTCCATCCCAGAGGAGGCACCAGGCTCTCTGCAACGGCCTCCTCTCCAGCCCAGAGGAGGCACCAGGCCCTCTGCAGCAACAGCCTCCTCTCCAGGCCAGAGGAGGCACCAGGCTCTCTGCAACGGCTTCCTCTCCAGCCCAGAGGAGGCACCAGGCCCTCTGCAGCAACAGCCTCCTCTCCAGGCCAGAGGAGGCACCAGGCTCTCTGCAACGGCTTCCTCTCCAGCCCAGAGGAGACACCAGGCTCTCTGCAGCAACGGCTTCCTCTCCAGCCCAGAGGAGGCACCAGGCTCTCTGCAGCAACAGCCTCCTCTCCAGCCCAGAGGAGGCACCAGGCTCTCTGCAACGGCTTCCTCTCCAGCCCAGAGGAGGCACCAGGCTCTCTGCAGCAACGGCCTCCTCTCCATCCCAGAGGAGGTACCAGGCTCTCTGCAGCAAAAGCCTCCTCTCCAGCCCAGAGGAGGCACGAGGCCCTCTGCAGCAACGGCTTCCTCTCCATCCCAGAGGAGGTACCAGGCCCTCTGCAGCAATGGCCTCCTCTCCAGCCCAGAGGAGGTACCAGGCTCTCTGCAGCAACAGCCTCCTCTCCAGGCCAGAGGAGGTACCAGGCTCTCTGCAGCAACGGCCTCCTCTCCATCCCAGAGGAGGTACCAGGCTCTCTGCAGCAACGGCTTCCTCTCCAGCCCAGAGGAGGTACCAGGCCCTCTGCAGCAACGGCCTCCTCTCCAGGCCAGAGGAGGCACCAGGCCCTCTGCAGCAACGGCTTCCTCTCCAGCCCAGAGGAGGCACCAGGCTCTCTGCAGCAACGGCTTCCTCTCCAGCCCAGAGGAGGTACCAGGCTCTCTGCAGCAACGGCCTCCTCTCCATCCCAGAGGAGGTACCAGGCTCTCTGCAGCAAAAGCCTCCTCTCCAGCCCAGAGGAGGCACGAGGCCCTCTGCAGCAACGGCTTCCTCTCCAGCCCAGAGGAGGCACCAGGCTCTCTGCAGCAACGGCTTCCTCTCCAGCCCAGAGGAGGCACCAGGCTCTCTGCAGCAACGGCTTCCTCTCCATCCCAGAGGAGGTACCAGGCTCTCTGCAGCAACGGCTTCCTCTCCAGCCCAGAGGAGGCACCAGGCTCTCTGCAGCAACGGCCTCCTCTCCATCCCAGAGGAGGTACCAGGCTCTCTGCAGCAACGGCCTCCTCTCCATCCCAGAGGAGGTACCAGGCTCTCTGCAGCAACGGCTTCCTCTCCAGCCCAGAGGAGGCACCAGGCTCTCTGCAGCAACGGCCTCCTCTCCATCCCAGAGGAGGTACCAGGCTCTCTGCAGCAACGGCCTCCTCTCCATCCCAGAGGAGGTACCAGGCTCTCTGCAGCAACGGCTTCCTCTCCATCCCAGAGGAGGTACCAGGCTCTCTGCAGCAACGGCCTCCTCTCCAGCCCAGAGGAGGTACCAGGCTCTCTGCAGCAACAGCCTCCTCTCCATCCCAGAGGAGGCACCAGGCTCTCTGCAGCAATGGCCTCCTCTCCATCCCAGAGGAGGTACCAGGCCCTCTGCAGCAAAAGCCTCCTCTCCAGCCCAGAGGAGGCACCAGGCCCTCTGCAGCAACGGCCTCCTCTCCAGCCCAGAGGAGGCACCAGGCCCTCTGCAGCAACGGCCTCCTCTCCAGGCCAGAGGAGGCACCAGGCCCTCTGCAGCAACGGCTTCCTCTCCAGCCCAGAGGAGGCACCAGGCCCTCTGCAGCAACGGCCTCCTCTCCATCCCAGAGGAGACACCAGGCCCTCTGCTGCAAAAGCTTTCTCTCCAGCCCAGAGCAGGCACCAGGCTCTCTGCAGCAAAGGCTTCCTCTCCAGCCCAGAGGAGGCACCAGGCTCTCTGCAGCAACAGCCTCCTCTCCATGCCAGAGGAGGCACGAGGCCCTCTGCAGCACCAGCTTCCTCTCCATGCCAGAGGAGACACCAGGCTCTCTGCAGCAACGGCTTTCTCTCCATCCCAGAGGAGGTACCAGGCCCTCTGCAGCAATGGCCTCCTCTCCATCCCAGAGGAGGTACCAGGCTCTCTGCAGCAACGGCCTCCTCTCCATCCCAGAGGAGGTACCAGGCTCTCTGCAGCAACAGCCTCCTCTCCATGCCAGAGGAGGCACCAGGCCCTCTGCAGCAACGGCTTCCTCTCCAGCCCAGAGGAGGCACCAGGCCCTCTGCAGCAACGGCCTCCTCTCCAGCCCAGAGCAGGTACCAGGCTCTCTGCAGCAACGGCTTCCTCTCCAGCCCAGAGGAGGCACCAGGCTCTCTGCAGCAACGGCTTCCTCTCCAGCCCAGAGGAGGCACCAGGCTCTCTGCAGCAACGGCCTCCTCTCCATCCCAGAGGAGGCACCAGGCTCTCTGCAGCAACGGCCTCCTCTCCAGCCCAGAGCAGGCACCAGGCTCTCTGCAGCAACGGCTTCCTCTCCAGCCCAGAGGAGGCACCAGGCTCTCTGCAGCAACGGCTTCCTCTCCAGCCCAGAGGAGGCACCAGGCTCTCTGCAGCAACGGCCTCCTCTCCATCCCAGAGGAGGCACCAGGCTCTCTGCAGCAACGGCCTCCTCTCCAGCCCAGAGCAGGCACCAGGCTCTCTGCAGCAACGGCTTCCTCTCCAGCCCAGAGGAGGCACCAGGCCCTCTGCAGCAACGGCTTCCTCTCCAGCCCAGAGGAGGTACCAGGCCCTCTGCAGCAACGGCTTCCTCTCCATCCCAGAGGAGGCACCAGGCCCTCTGCAGCAACGGCTTCCTCTCCAGCCCAGAGGAGGTACCAGGCTCTCTGCAGCAACGGCCTCCTCTCCAGCCCAGAGGAGGTACCAGGCCCTCTGCAGCAACGGCCTCCTCTCCATCCCAGAGGAGGCACCAGGCCCTCTGCAGCAACGGCTTCCTCTCCAGCCCAGAGGAGGTACCAGGCCCTCTGCAGCAACGGCCTCCTCTCCAGCCCAGAGGAGGTACCAGGCTCTCTGCAGCAACGGCCTCCTCTCCAGCCCAGAGGAGGTACCAGGCTCTCTGCAGCAACAGCCTCCTCTCCATCCCAGAGGAGGCACCAGGCTCTCTGCAACGGCTTCCTCTCCAGCCCAGAGGAGGCACCAGGCCCTCTGCAGCAACAGCCTCCTCTCCATCCCAGAGGAGGTACCAGGCTCTCTGCAGCAAAAGCCTCCTCTCCAGCCCAGAGGAGGTACCAGGCTCTCTGCAGCAACGGCCTCCTCTCCATCCCAGAGGAGGTACCAGGCTCTCTGCAGCAAAAGCCTCCTCTCCATCCCAGAGGAGGTACCAGGCTCTCTGCAGCAAAAGCCTTCTCTCCAGCCCAGAGCAGGCACCAGGCCCTCTGCAGCAAAAGCCTCCTCTCCAGCCCAGAGGAGGTACCAGGCTCTCTGCAGCAACAGCCTCCTCTCCATCCCAGAGGAGGCACCAGGCTCTCTGCAGCAACAGCCTCCTCTCCATCCCAGAGGAGGTACCAGGCTCTCTGCAGCAACAGCCTCCTCTCCATCCCAGAGGAGGCACCAGGCTCTCTGCAGCAACGGCCTCCTCTCCATCCCAGAGGAGGTACCAGGCTCTCTGCAGCAAAAGCCTCCTCTCCAGCCCAGAGGAGGTACCAGGCTCTCTGCAGCAACGGCCTCCTCTCCATCCCAGAGGAGGTACCAGGCTCTCTGCAGCAAAAGCCTCCTCTCCATCCCAGAGGAGGTACCAGGCTCTCTGCAGCAAAAGCCTCCTCTCCAGCCCAGAGCAGGCACCAGGCCCTCTGCAGCAAAAGCCTCCTCTCCAGCCCAGAGGAGGTACCAGGCTCTCTGCAGCAACAGCCTCCTCTCCATCCCAGAGGAGGCACCAGGCTCTCTGCAGCAACAGCCTCCTCTCCATCCCAGAGGAGGTACCAGGCTCTCTGCAGCAAAAGCCTCCTCTCCAGCCCAGAGCAGGCACCAGGCCCTCTGCAGCAAAAGCCTCCTCTCCAGCCCAGAGGAGGCACCAGGCCCTCTGCAGCAACGGCCTCCTCTCCAGCCCAGAGGAGGCACCAGGCCCTCTGCAGCAACGGCCTCCTCTCCAGGCCAGAGGAGGCACCAGGCCCTCTGCAGCAATGGCTTCCTCTCCAGCCCAGAGGAGGCACCAGGCCCTCTGCAGCAACGGCCTCCTCTCCATCCCAGAGGAGGCACCAGGCCCTCTGCAGCAACGGCTTCCTCTCCATGCCAGAGGAGGCACCAGGCCCTCTGCAGCACCAGCCTCCTCTCCATGCCAGAGGAGACACCAGGCCCTCTGCAGCAACGGCCTCCTCTCCAGGCCAGAGGAGGCACCAGGCCCTCTGCAGCAACGGCCTCCTCTCCAGGCCAGAGGAGGCACCAGGCTCTCTGCAGCAACAGCCTCCTCTCCAGGCCAGAGGAGGCACCAGGCCCTCTGCAGCAACGGCCTCCTCTCCAGGCCAGAGGAGGCACCAGGCTCTCTGCAGCAACAGCCTCCTCTCCATGCCAGAGGAGGTACCAGGCCCTCTGCAGCACCAGCTTCCTCTCCATGCCAGAGGAGACACCAGGCTCTCTGCAGCAACGGCTTCCTCTCCATCCCAGAGGAGGTACCAGGCCCTCTGCAGCAATGGCCTCCTCTCCATCCCAGAGGAGGTACCAGGCCCTCTGCAGCAACGGCTTCCTCTCCAGCCCAGAGGAGGCACCAGGCTCTCTGCAACGGCTTCCTCTCCAGGCCAGAGGAGGTACCAGGCCCTCTGCAGCAACGGCTTCCTCTCCAGCCCAGAGGAGGTACCAGGCCCTCTGCAGCAATGGCCTCCTCTCCATCCCAGAGGAGGTACCAGGCCCTCTGCAGCAACGGCCTCCTCTCCATCCCAGAGGAGGTACCAGGCCCTCTGCAGCAAAAGCCTCCTCTCCAGCCCAGAGGAGGCACCAGGCCCTCTGCAGCAACGGCCTCCTCTCCAGCCCAGAGGAGGCACCAGGCCCTCTGCAGCAACGGCCTCCTCTCCAGCCCAGAGGAGGCACCAGGCTCTCTGCAAAGGCTTCCTCTACAGCCCAGAGGAGGCACCATGCCCTCTGCAGCAACGGCCTCCTCTCCATCCCAGAGGAGGCACCAGGCTCTCTGCAACGGCCTCCTCTCCAGCCCAGAGGAGGCACCAGGCCCTCTGCAGCAACAGCCTCCTCTCCAGGCCAGAGGAGGCACCAGGCTCTCTGCAACGGCTTCCTCTCCAGCCCAGAGGAGGCACCAGGCCCTCTGCAGCAACAGCCTCCTCTCCAGGCCAGAGGAGGCACCAGGCTCTCTGCAACGGCTTCCTCTCCAGCCCAGAGGAGACACCAGGCTCTCTGCAGCAACTGCTTCCTCTCCAGCCCAGAGGAGGCACCAGGCTCTCTGCAGCAACAGCCTCCTCTCCAGGCCAGAGCAGGCACCAGGCTCTCTGCAGCAACGGCTTCCTCTCCAGCCCAGAGGAGGCACCAGGCTCTCTGCAGCAACAGCCTCCTCTCCAGGCCAGAGCAGGCACCAGGCTCTCTGCAACGGCTTCCTCTCCAGCCCAGAGGAGGCACCAGGCTCTCTGCAGCAACGGCTTCCTCTCCAGCCCAGAGGAGGCACCAGGCCCTCTGCAGCAACAGCCTCCTCTCCAGGCCAGAGCAGGCACCAGGCTCTCTGCAACGGCTTCCTCTCCAGCCCAGAGGAGGTACCAGGCCCTCTGCAGCAACAGCCTCCTCTCCAGGCCAGAGCAGGCACCAGGCTCTCTGCAACGGCTTCCTCTCCAGCCCAGAGGAGGTACCAGGCCCTCTGCAGCAACAGCCTCCTCTCCAGGCCAGAGCAGGCACCAGGCTCTCTGCAACGGCTTCCTCTCCAGCCCAGAGGAGGCACCAGGCCCTCTGCAGCAACAGCCTCCTCTCCAGGCCAGAGCAGGCACCAGGCTCTCTGCAACGGCTTCCTCTCCAGCCCAGAGGAGGTACCAGGCCCTCTGCAGCAACAGCCTCCTCTCCAGGCCAGAGCAGGCACCAGGCTCTCTGCAACGGCTTCCTCTCCAGCCCAGAGGCGGCACCAGGCCCTCTGCAGCAACAGCCTCCTCTCCAGGCCAGAGCAGGCACCAGGCTCTCTGCAGCAACGGCTTCCTCTCCAGCCCAGAGGAGGTACCAGGCCCTCTGCAGCAACAGCCTCCTCTCCAGGCCAGAGGAGGCACCAGGCTCTCTGCAACGGCTTCCTCTCCAGCCCAGAGGAGGTACCAGGCCCTCTGCAGCAACAGCCTCCTCTCCAGGCCAGAGGAGGCACCAGGCTCTCTGCAACGGCTTCCTCTCCAGCCCAGAGGAGGCACCAGGCCCTCTGCAGCAACAGCCTCCTCTCCAGGCCAGAGCAGGCACCAGGCTCTCTGCAACGGCTTCCTCTCCAGCCCAGAGGCGGCACCAGGCCCTCTGCAGCAACAGCCTCCTCTCCAGGCCAGAGCAGGCACCAGGCCCTCTGCAGCAACAGCCTCCTCTCCAGGCCAGAGCAGGCACCAGGCTCTCTGCAGCAACGGCCTCCTCTCCAGCCCAGAGGAGACACGAGGCCCTCTGCAGCAAAGCATTTCTTAGCTGCTTTATCATAGCGCTATAAGTGCAACAATAAGGTGATCAGGAAAGAAATAAACAAGGGATTTTTCTTTTTTTTTGATTACTAAATGTTGGCTGTTTTTTATGTATTTTCATAACCTAGACATCCTTTTATACTTGCGTTACATTGGTACAGACAGTACTTATGACATGACCTACTTTATCTCACAGGAAGTGTCTTAGGACAGAACAATGTTTATGCTTTCAGGACCTTCCTGCAAGTGAGAATTGCTGTCTACTTTGATGTCCAGGAAATAGTGTTCTGCATCATTATAGAGCTTCAACACCCTTCACCGTGCTGCTTTCTATGACAAGTGGCACATGCTTTCATTTACTCCCCCTTCTACTGTTCTGATTAGCGAGAGGGCCTGGCATAGGTTGCTACTCACCCTCCAGATGTGGAATTGAAGAGGACATGGTGGGACTGTTAGCCAACCTGCCCCCAGTAACACCTATGGAAAGGAGGATGCCAGGGAGAGGGGTGCTGTCCAGGGAACCAGGCCATTGGAGTCTGATAACATATTGGAGCTGTGGTCACGACTGCAGAATAATACCTGTAAGAGAAAATGGTTTTCATCATAGACCTGTGCTACGAATGGGTTGGTGGGGCGGGATTCAAACCAATTTTTTTTTGTTGTTGTTAGTTTATTTTTCAAGTTTTGGAAAGCAAATTCACTGTGCTTGCAAATGGATCAGCAGGAAATGGATGGAATGGTCACAGGAGACAGAGCAGTATACACACTAAATTTGAATGGAATGATTTAGACCAATCGATAGGTGTTTTTTTTTTTTTTTTTTTAACCAGTTTTTGTGTCACTGTTGTAATGGCATCGCATCACTTCCTGGCCATGTGATGTTTTCTCAGCAGAGAAGTATGAGAAATATTTCATTTGGAGACAGAAGAAACTTCAAAGAACTTAACTTTTTTGGGGAGATAGGGAAAGTCCATGTTACATTTAGTGCAGTCATCTCACAGAGTCAATTTTAAAAAGGGCTGTAGAAAAATGCAGGATTGTGGAGTCTGAGTTGGAGTCGAGGAGTCAGGGCAATTTTGGGCACTCTGAGTCGTTGGTTTCATAAACTGAGGAGTCTGAGTCTGATGATGTTTGTACAAAATCCACAGCCCTGTTAAGTATTAGACTAAGCAGTCGAGGAGTCAAAGCCATTTTGGGTACCCGGAGTTGGGGTCGTGCTTTCATAAACTGAGGAGCCGGAAGATTTTTGTACCGACTCCACAGCCCTGGAAAAATGTAAAGCAAACATCTGTTTGCTTTGAAAATGTATCCACTTTATCCACTGTATCCATTCTTTTGGATCAAGATTTTACTTTTTCTTATGCTATTAAAGGGTCACAACGGTTTGGACGTAATTGTAGCTAATTGTTTAGAAGTTTACAGATTTGATTGTTACATTTAATCAGTGGTTTCATCGTAGAATGTACTACTTGAGCAGCGTTTGGGTCGTCGGACAGTAGAGACTCCCCCCGCTATGCTGTGTTGTGCGCAGTCCTGAGCGGCGTCCAAGCTGTGACACGCCAGGCCTGCCATACGCATCCAGGACATCTCAGCTGCATCCAATTAGTCCTTTCTCAGGATGTAACTAGGGAGCGTGTCAATGGAAAACATTGTTTTGACGAAGTGGAAAGATGACAGGTCCCGGTCTGAAGAGAGGCCAGGCTGAGATGGCTTTGCTAGTGCCCGGCTCAGACTGCACAATCCTCCAGGCCAAGAATAATATGTAGCCGGGCCTTGTGTATTCGCTCCAGCACGCAGTGTTGATTCCCACTCTTGCAGCGGAGTGTTTATCGTGGCCGCCTCCAAAGGACATCTACATGTAAATCATTTTTTTTTTCTTTCCTCACAGCATGAGCAGACCTCTTGTAACAGTCACAAAAAGGCAGGTGACAGAGGCAGAAGTAGACCAATAACAGGGGCGCCTGACTTGGACCTCTTTCAGACGGACAGCTGAATTGCGCACAGATGCAGTTAAAGTGGATCCGAGATAAACTTTTACTCATTGCATAATTGTGTTCCTTACAATATAGTTTATAGGGCATTCCTCAAGCCAAATCCTTTTTTTGTTTTTGTTTTAATACTTTAATTCCCTAGAAACGAAACAAGCCTCACCCACAGCTTTTCGCAGTGCCTTGGCACTGTAGCAAGGGCTTATGGGAGCTCAGTCTGGGCAGGGGGAGGAGGAGATTACTAGCCATTGAATTCAGAGGCAGAGGGGAGGAGAAAGGGACTGAATTTACAGGGCTGTGGAGTCGGTACAAAAATCCTCAGACTCCTCAGTTTAGGATTCCGACTCTCCGACTCCTCTAATTTGCATATTACAATCTTGTTGAATGAAAGTATGTAACATGAAATTCGTCTCTTAACTGCCAACGCTTAGGAATTTTACAAGACAACTGAAGTGAGAAGGATATGGAGACTGACATATTTATTCCCTTTAGTCATGGACTATAACGAGTCCTTGGTAAGAGTACTTGTAAAAGTTACAGGCCGAAACAAAGAACATCTATCAGGCCCTAGGCAAACTGTGGGTACATGTAAGAGTAATGTGCAGGTACTCTGCAGGGGAATAAGGAGATACTTCCTCTATTACACATTCTTCATGCACAATCTGAACCAGGTTTATGGGTGATAGACAACTCCTCTGTTCAGTGTGCACAACATTCTCAGTGGATTCCCTGCAGCTCTGTGGGGAGTGCATATGTAGAGTATAGTACTACTGTGTAACAAAGTAAACCTGAGACAGATGAAATTAAAGTTTTATACAGACCTGGGGCTTCCTCCAGCCGCCTTCAGGATAATCAGTCCCTCGCTGTCCTCCTCCGCCACCTGGATTGCATAAATCAGAATCAACGCAGAATTATTTCCATCTCATTGACCATCTCTATTCGTGACACAGCTACACATCAGGCTTTATTCTTACAGCATAGATGTTATTTAGTATATATAAGAGATTCCTGTGTACAAATCATATATACAGTCACAATCAGATATGTATATCTGACTTTAAAAATACGGGGACTGCTTTATTGAAGCAGCACAAGTAACTAATTTTGATTGGTTTATTTCATTTTTGTGGACTAAGCACAGCTATTACTGTATGTATAAATTATTTATGATGACTATTATCTGAGAAATAGAACATTTTATCATATTTTCTATTTTAGTTAGTTTAAATTCATTAGGAGTCGGAGTCGGTGCATTTTTTTCCGACACCAGGCACCCAAAATTGCCTCGACTCCGACTCCACAGCTCTGTGAAGTTACACACACAGGCAAGCTAATAGCATCTCCAGCCCTCAGCCTGTGACAATGTGACAAACAGAACATGTCTGCTCTCATTGTATCACAGGAATAAATAATCATATCCTGTTGAAGCTGTTTGCAGCTAGATATGCTGTGTAAACTATCTAAACTTTAGATAAGATATATAGACAAGTTACTTGTTGAAGTTAATCATCTCAGAACCACTTTAAAATCCTGCCAAGTGTCAGTGTTTGTATCAGCACGTGTTTGGCACGCGGCTGTGTTACCTGGCAGGCAAAATACAGCGACGTTCTGCATATGAGCACACTCAGACGTGACTCAATGGTGGCCCTTCACCACCCACATTGAGCGCTAAGTACCCAACCTGTGCATTCAGCATATCGGGCTGAATTCAACACCCCCCTCCCTTCCCATTGCGGCAAACCGATCTATCAGTCTCTGATCAGGATCTAATGATACTGTGATTGATTCCTGCCACACACATCTCAATCATTTCAGCTATAATTCAGTTGAAGTGCAGTGTTCAATACAGTGCATGGCTATGGCGCATTGACTGGCCACCGCACCTGCCCGGCCTAGGCAGGCTCTCAGCAGAGGCTGTTGTCATCGGCCACCTTGGCAGAGTTTCATCTGGTGTGTATACAAGGCTTTACTTTCAGATATCCGTAGAAGATCTGATCAGTATTCAGGTTCATCATAAGGATGATGCTTGTTGTAGCCATAAAGGTGCCCATACATCTGGACAGATCTCTCTCTGCTCGTAGAGAGATCCATTGGCTGCTCTTACACCGCTGACCATTCCCAAATGATGACTTTAGGTGCCATGCATTATAATCTCACCCGCTCCAGCTGCTGCAACTATCCAGCTGCTCTCAGTCTCCCCGAGTGCTGCCGTCACACAGAGGCACGTGGTGGTGTGTATAGCACGTGGTGGCTCTCGGGGGAGATGGTGAATGAGGCCGCAGGCACTACAGCTGGAGCAGGTGAGATTTACAATGTACAGGCACTGGGAGGCACACTTATATGGTGAGTCAGCGGCTGGGGGACCATCGCAGCCATCGGTCGTCGTGATATCTAACGCCGTTACTGCCACACCCAATCGACCAGCTCTGACCAAGATTTTCTAGAATTGGCAATCAATTAATTCAACCAAATCGGTCTAATCTGTGATTGGGCATGCTTGTTGCAGCACAGATTTTCATCCAATTTGATAAAATGATTGAATTGGCTGGTTTATTCAATATATCTCTAGATGTATGGCCATCATTGGATGACTGATCTCAGCACTTTATTTGCAGTAATTCTAGCGTCTGAGGTATCCTTTGCACCGACATATTTCCCCGACATCTTTTCAATTCAGCTTCCTTTTGTGAGCCCTGAATTTTCCTTGCCGCCGTAGTTATGTTGTCAGGGCGATCTGCGCCAGAATTGCGTCCGTTCCCCCAGCGCTTCTTGGAGACCGCAGCCAGAAAACTCAGCAGTCGGATACCAGAAAAATGACTTGAGTGCTTGTCGGCAATTGTTCTCAGTTTCCAGCATTTGTCTGTCTGGGTTTTAATAAAAGCAATAAAATGTTAATTAGATGGAAGATTCTTCTCATTTCAGCATCAGATGTATAAAAAACACATTTTTTACTGCAGACAGTAATTGATTGTAAGCAAGTTAATGTCTGCCAGAATGGGTTAAGTTCCATCAACTCTGGGGAGGGGGGGACATGGGGGGGTTGTGAAGTGTATAAATGACTGAGCAAGATGTCTCTGCTACAGTTTGCCCCCAGACTCTTGTTTTCAGTGAATGTAAAACTTAGTTTTAGAAGCTTGTGTGTTATATTGCTGAACAGCTGTACATTAGATGTACAACAAAACATTTGTAAAGCGTTTTTCTTCATGAGCACTCAAAGCGTACATGCTTGTTTCAGATCAGTACATAGTGATGTGTACAGAGAAAAATGTTATGTGATCGTAAATGCCTAACTAAACAGGTGGCTTTCTAGGGTTGGAGCTGTGTCTAGGTATTCCTAAGGATAGGGGCAGCATGGCAGAAAGCTCTGACTCCACAAAGGTTTTTGATTGCACTCCGGGGGTGTGACGCAGTTGGAACAAATCCTTCAGGTATCGGGGTGGGGGGCATGGTTGTGTATGTATTAAAATGTTAGCATGCCAATTTTGAAAAACAATTCACCATTTTATGGGTGTAAGCATATTCTATTACTTACATCAGTCTGGACAGTTCTGAGCTAGTCAGTGTTGCTTTAATATCTCAGCTCGTGCCTAACGTTTGAGTTATCTTATGTTTGTTGTCAGAAGAACTGGCTCAGAAGAAATTCCTTTTGGCAGACTGGCTGCTTGATTCCATATTAATTTGTCTGCCCCTGGGCATTCATATGTATTTGGCGTAGGTTCATACGCTCATTTTTCCCGAGGGTTGCTACAGCGAGAAAGCACTGCGTCGTATTGGGAAATTTCTATGTGCAGGAAAGCCGCTGTCATTTGTTTGGTTTTATGAGTTTGTGCACTGATGACACGAAATTATTGTACTTGCGGTGGTTTGCCGACCACCCATCTTGCACCCAGCATAATACTTAGCTGGTGTGCCAACTCTGCTAAAAAAAATAAATAAAAAAAAAAATACAAACTCCGTGGCGGTGGAGCGAAGAAGTGGTGCAGATATGACATCATGCATCGGGCAGGGGGAACAAAGCTAATGGCCCTTGCTCGGGTGCTGCCCCAGTTTAAGGGCAAACGGGACAAATGAAGGTAACACCCGTACGATCCCCCCCTCGACTTCTGGTTTCCTCCACCTTTTCTTCTGCCTGGCTCCTTTCTTCCTGGTGGTGAGACAGATAGCGGCAACAGCAGAGCGCCTCTTCCTTCCTCAGTCATGGACGTACTAATGTGAGGTCACATGCCTACTACTACGGGGAGAGTGCTGCTGCGGCTGTCTGCAGTGCATGCGTTTCAGCACCATTAAAAAGGGGCAATGCGGAAGGTGAAGGGGAGGAAACCATGGCTACGTCGACCTGCGTGGAATCATGTAAAGTATGCCTTGTGCCACAAGTCGCACAGTGGCCTGTGAAACCACAAATTTAATTTTTAAGGGGGGCAGATGCTTAGGGGGCCCTTATGGACTGGCAATGGCACCTTTTTGCTTTAAAGGGGACCCAAATTTAAAAATACAAGATTTCAGAAACAAAATATATTTTCTATCTTGTAATTAATAGCAGCCTTTTTTTCAGCTGCATGATGACAAATATAAAATATTTTACATTTATTGGAGGAACCCCTCCCTTCCTTTCATATTGCTGGGACAGAATACGGCAGACTGGTGGAGGAGATAAAAAGCAAAAACAAAACACAGGCTGCTACTAATGATGTCACAGTGGAGGTGATCTCAGCTTGTGTGAGATTTCACAAAGATGACGCCCCTGGGAGGGAGGGTAGCTGATGACACACACCCATGATCTAAAACCTCCTACTTAGCTCAGAAGTAATGGCTGCCCCCTGTATGACCCTAGTTATGAAAAGAGGAGGGTGAAAAGCATGCACTGAAATGCTCATAGACTTGGAGTGTTTATCCTTGTATGTGTCAGAGTGGAGCAACTAAATATTTTGAATTAAAAAAATGTTTGGTTTGGGTCCGCTTTAATGGAACCGCTGGCCCTGCTCGGGTGAGTTTATCCTCCTGGCTGATTGCTGGCCAGGTGGTGGTTTGGGGGCTGCTGTACATCCGCTGGATTATGGGTAGAGCTGGTCAATCTCGATTGTCTCAGTGGACTTAAATCTAGTGTGTGTATGTTCCTTATGTTAGTCGTGCAGCGGAACCGTCATATGAATTATAAAATGTCTGCCCTGCCCTCTGTAAATGGCTGTAGGTTATACATAGATGAAAGTCTTATTACAGATTTTCACGCGTTGCTGAGATTTCCCAGATTTCTGTGTAATAGTAGAATGTAGGCTGGAAGCCCCCCCCACACACACACACACACACAGTGCTGACTCTCTGCTTGTCTGATACGGGAACACCTGCAAGATGTCAGACAGGACAATGTCTAGTCTGCAGCCCAGGAATATATGTGAGGCATCCCGTCCCGCCGGTCAGGTGGAGAGTGTTGCATTACAAGAACCTGGATGCAGCCCCCATAGGCAGGAACTGGGCCAAATGGGAAATGATTCACTGTCTCTGCATGAAGAAGAGTGGAGGGAAGACTTCCTGCTCGCTGCAGACTATGATTCCTCACACCGCCTGACTCTCTTCTGCTACACTTAAAGGCACCCTCCACCCTCATCTGATATTTCAGTGTTTGGGGGAAGCTGTAGGGTTACACCTCTGTGCAGTTTATTTTGTGTCTCAGAGACTCTGGTGATGAGAATGGAGAAAAGCCAAAACAAGGAAGCTGTCATTCTTGTTTAATACAATGTGTAGGTAAGCCAGCAGTTGTTATCTCCCCCCCCTCCACCAGACTCCACCATTAACTGGAATTGTATAACTTCTTTGTATCTCTTTGACCAAGTGTGCCATTCTGGATCAATTATATTGGATTTATGTTTAGTGCAGAAATGAATTCTTACTGAAAGACTCTCCATTTCAAAGTAATTGTAACACTGACACGCTATTAATCTGGCTGGAAAATGTGCTGGTTAAGGGCTCTGCCTCTGACATCGAAGACCAGGGTTCAAATATCAGCTCTTCCTGTTCAGAAATCAAGCACCTATTCAGTAAGGAGTCCTGGGGCTAGACTTCCTAACACTGCTACTGCCTATAGAGGGTGCCTTTGTGGCTGCAGCTCAAGCGCTTTGAGTCCGACAGAAGAGAAGTGTTATTTGTCTTGTCTTGTCTTGTTATTGCCTGCTGTTTGAATAGAAATATTGGACAGGTCAGGTGAGGCAGTATGAGGCAGGCTCCGTATCTCAGTAGTGGGGCTGGTCATATGTACGTGCTGATTTTTCTGTTCAGTACAGATCAAATCTGCCAGTCATCTGTTACTCCAACATATCTGATTCCCTTTCAATCAGTTCTATACAATTTATCAACCGTAGTATGAACATGTGGGGAAATATCTGTGCTGGTAGGAAAGGGTCAGGGGAGGACTGATGGAGGACTGATTGTATATTGTGTTATACTGCATTGAGCAGTATGATGCTTGCAGTTCAGCCAATGCTCAACAAATTGCTGCTGAGAAGAATTGTTAGTTATTGCTGGATAGACTGATGAAGGGTTAGAATCCATATGCAAGTCCCCCACCCCCCTGTCTGGAACCCTTTTGAAGTTATTTCCTTTTTAGTAACCTTTGCCCTCAAGAACTAGAAGTGAAGACAATATTTTCATTGGCAACAGACTTCTAGTAAAGTGAAGACGTTACTCCTATCAAGGTTTTTTTTTTTTCCCCTATATGGATACCAGTTTAGTGCAGTCTCCTTTCTGTGCTATTGACCATTGTCACCAAATACAGGAAGTGCAAAGCAGACAGCAATAATAGTGTGACAATCCACTTATAGGTCCTAGACAACAACAAAAAAGGTGTGGTCTTGAGTTCTACTTTAAGCTGCATACACACGCCAATACAGACTGCTTTGAGCGAGAATCTAGAAAGTTTGCAGAAGCCCACTAAAGATCTGGCATGCTGCATTTGTAGTGAAGCACAAGAAAATACCCCCCCCCCCCCCAAGCATGTTCTCCCAATTCCCTTGCCAACTTGAAGCTGCTCTATCATGTGCCGTGTGTCATTCTTTCTCCCCTTTTTATAGTGACAATGACATTGCTAGCATCTAGGCTAGTGATGCGTCTTTACAGAAGTTGTCCCTGAACTGTAGCCCAAGTGATAGAGTCCCACAGTTTGTTTTCTGGTTCTGGGTCAACACTCAGTGGCATAGCTTCTTTCTGTTTGTCTACAGGCTCCCTGATTGGTTGAGATTTCTTAAGAGGGTTGGGCAACTTAGTACAGTTTGAAAAATCATCTGTCCAATGCAGGAGCCTTTATAGTTGAGACACAAGAGAGGAAAGAAGTTTTACTTACCTGGGGCTTTCTGCAGACATGTGAACTAATGGACATGTGGGAGCATTATGCGTAAAACCCGATCAGGTGGTGCATGCAGCCGTAACCGTGCATGTGCAGTAATTTTGCCAAGTCGTGGGCTTAATGGGATGTCAGCGGCACAATGGAGGGGACTGGGAGGACGGTGAGGGAGCAGGCCTCACTACGGGTCATTTTAAAGCTGGTCGAGAGGGAGGTGTGAGAACACGGTGTATGCTAGCTAGGACTGTATGAGAACTACATAGCTGAAGACCAGTCAGTGCCTATGCTGACCTCCCTCCTCCTTTGAAAGTGCCTTCAGTAAGGACAAGTCAGAACTGGAGCAATGAAAGAAGTGGGTTGGTTCTGATCTGTGTGTTCTGCAGCTTCAACATCAAAGTTCTTCACACCATCTGCGGGATATTGGAAAAATAAGTCCAATCTATAGGGGCTCCATTCTTAAACAAATGGTACACACACGCGCTTTACTAAACTCGGGTCAGGTTGTACGTGTGTACGCAGCTTTATAGATCTGCTGACACTGTCTTTTAGAGAGGTGGTATTCATTTTACTGGCTGATCAGTGAAAAATATGGGACATCCTGGGATGTGTTGTGGCATTGGGGTGGAAGCTGGGGAATGGCAGTGGCGTTGGGGTGGAAGCTGGTTGGAAAATGGCAGTGGCGTTGGGGTGGAAGTTAGTTAGGAAATGGCAGTGGCGTTGGGGTGGAAGTTAGTTAGGAAATGGCAGTGGCGTTGGGGTAGAAGCTGGTTGGGGAATGTCAGTAGCGTTGGGGTGGAACCTGGTTTGGGAATGTCAGTGGCGTTGGGGTGGAAGCTGGTTGGGGAATGTCAGTGGCGTTGGGGTAGAAGCTGGTTGGGAAATGTCAGTGGCGTTGGGCTGGAAGCTGGTTGGGAAATGTCAGTGGCGGTGGGGTGGAAGCTGGTTGGGAAATGTCAGTGGCGTTTGGGTAGAAGCTGGTTGGGAAATGTCAGTGCCGTTGGGGTGGAAGCTGGTTGGGAAATGTCTGTGGCGTTGGGCTGGAAGCTGGTTGGGAAATGTCAGTGGCGTTTGGGTAGAAGCTGGTTGGGAAATGTCAGTGGCGTTGGGCTGGAAGCTGGTTGGGAAATGTCAGTGGCGTTTGGGTAGAAGCTGGTTGGGAAATGTCAGTGGCGTTGGGCTGGAAGCTGGTTGGGAAATGTCAGTGCCGTTGGGGTGGAAGCTGGTTGGGAAATGTCTGTGGCGTTGGGCTGGAAGCTGGTTGGGAAATGTCAGTGGCGTTTGGGTAGAAGCTGGTTGGGAAATGTCAGTGGCGTTGGGCTGGAAGCTGGTTGGGAAATGTCAGTGCCGTTGGGGTGGAAGCTGGTTGGGAAATGTCTGTGGCGTTGGGGTGGAAGCTGGTTGGGAAATGTCAGTGGCGTTTGGGTAGAAGCTGGTTGGGGAATGTCAGTGGTGTCGGAGTGGAAGCTGGTTGGGATATGGCAGTGGCATTGGGGTAGAAGCTAGTTGGAATATGGCAGTGGTGTTGGGGTGGAAGCTGGTTGGGAAATGTCGGTGGCGGTGGGGTGGAAGCTGGTTGGGAAATGTCGGTGGCGGTGGGGTGGAAGCTGGTTGGGGAATGTCTGTGGCGTTGGGCTGGAAGCTGGTTGGGCAATGTCAGTGGTGTCGGAGTGGAAGCTGGTTGGGATATGGCAGTGGCATTGGGGTAGAAGCTAGTTGGAATATGGCAGTGGTGTTGGGGTGGAAGCTGGTTGGGAAATGTCGGTGGCGGTGGGGTGGAAGCTGGTTGGGAAATGTCGGTGGCGGTGGGGTGGAAGCTGGTTGGGAAATGTCTGTGGCGGTGGGGTGGAAGCTGGTTGGGAAATGTCGGTGGCGGTGGGGTGGAAGCTGGTTGGGGAATGCCTGTGGCGTTGGGCTGGAAGCTGGTTGGGGAATGTCAGTGGCGTTGGGCTGGAAGCTGGTTGGGAAATGTCAGTGGTGTTGGGCTGGAAGCTGGTTGGGAAATGGCAGTGGCGTTGGGGAGGAAGCTGGTTTGGAAATGTCAGTGGCGTTTGGATAGAAGCTGGTTGGGAAATGTCAGTGCCGTTGGGGTGGAAGCTCGTTGGGAAATATCAGTGGCGTTGGGCTGGAAGCTGGTTGGGAAATGTCAGTGGCGTTGGGCTGGAAGCTGGTTGGGAAATGTCAGTGGCGTTGGGCTGGAAGCTGGTTGGGAAATGTCAGTGGCGTTGGGCTGGAAGCTGGTTGGGAAATGTCAGTGGCGTTGGGCTGGAAGCTGGTTGGGAAATGTCAGTGGCGTTGGGCTGGAAGCTGGTTGGGGAATGTCAGTGGCGTTGGGCTGGAAGCTGGTTGGGGAATGTCTGTGCCGTTGGGGTGGAAGCTGGTTGGGAAATGTCAGTGCCATTGGGGTGGAAGCTGGTTGGGAAATGTCAGTGGCGTTGGGCTGGGAGCTGGTTGGGAAGTGCTGTTTCCTGCGTGCCCTGGCTCTCCAGTAGGAGCCTCACGGAAAGGCTTTGTCTCTGCCATAACATAACAATGCTGTGAAGCAGACAGCTCAGTGCTGAGGACGGAGTCTAAACAAAGGCAACGTCTGCTGTCTGCAGGTCCACACGGCCTCTCCCGGAGCCCTCTGCAGCCAGACAAGTGTGCCACCCCGCCTAGCACAGCAGCACAGAGGGGTACATGTCTGACACATCAGGGAATGGTGTCCTTTCTGTTCCTATCTAATGCTGGACACATTTTAATAGCATCAATGTATAAAACTTAAATAAAAAACAAAACTTCATCCACTCATTGAAACCTGCAAACTTATCATTAGATTTTCTATATAACTGTGTTAATCCTTTTAATTTCTCCATGATTTATGAAGAAATTGTAGTACATTGGTTTTAATTTTGGGGTTCGACTTGAATATGTACTTCAAGTCTCAAATATAACACAGTATTGCCCTATATGTGGTCATGACAGTCTATTAGCCTTTATTTGCTCTTAAGTTGTGTTGCACAAATTTCTGTATGCGTTTCTATTCTCTACCTGCTTGGCCTCCATTCCTGCCTTTAGAGGAACTGTAAAGGCTCAAACCCACTAGCAGCCTTTTCTAAGCACTGGTGATGTAATGCTATGGGGGATTCTTATAAAATCACATTGTTTAAAGGAGTCATCAGGCAATCTCTGCTACCCCCTGATCTACTTCCCTGGGGCTTCCTCCAGACCCATGCAGCTGACATGTCCCACATCGCAGCTCCGGTCTTAGCCGCCGGCCTGGCGGAAATGCTTAAAGGGGAAATAAGTCCCTTTAACCAATTAGCGGCCCCCACACACGATGAACGATCAACACTGTAGCAAACAGCGGTGATCCTTCATCTCATCCCCTCCTGGCAGAGATCTGTAAAAAAAAAAAAAGCATGTCCAGCAAGCCTGGCTCACCTCTCCTTTATCCAGCGATGATCCTGCAGGATTCAGGAAAAGGCACAGCACTGAAACGGCATTAGTCTGAGTAATGAATGATCTACTTACTGCAAGGGCTGCATGGTTACTCTGTTGTACTCGTCCAAGCCCTATTTCATACAGCCTTATCAATCCCTGCCATGTACTGATGAGGACCAAAAGTCCGAAACAGGCTGTCTACATGTGGGTTTGATATGGCTGTATAAAACTTAAAGCTATAGGCTTGCTATATACCAGCGGTTCTGGATGCTTGCTTGGCTTAACAAGGGCGAAAAGGGATAATTTGCATATTCAGTAGGGCATTGTGGGTAACCACAAATGTTCACTTATAACTGAATTATTGCAAATTTCCTTCTGTTTTAAGAAGGCAATTACACCAAGCTTTGCTTTTTTAGTAGGAGGGCTTTTTGGTTCCTTTTATCCCCCTATACATTCCTAGTAGTTTGGGTCACCCTGAGCTGCTTGGTTACTCTACTGCAAGGGGCAAGGGTGATTGCTCAATTCTGATTCTTCTTGACTTGTTTGCAGCATTTGATACTGTGGATCATCAAATGCTAATCCAGCGACTGAAGAATTACTGTGGCCTAAGGGGTACTGTTCTTAGCTGGTTTTAGACCTTCCTATCTGGCAGGACACAGCAAGTATGTCTGGGCACACACTACTCTAATCCAGTGCCACTTCCCTATGGAGTTCCACAGGGTTCTGTACTATCACCATTACTCTTTGCAGTCTACATGCTCCCACCGGGCAAAATAATCCAGAACTATGGCCTAGGATACCATTGTTATGCAGATGACACACAACTGTATCTGTCCTTCAAGCCTGACACCCAAGACCCATCAGCATCCATAAATGCGTGTCTAGTGTATTTACTAAAATTGGATGAACACCAGCTGGCTGAGGCTGAACTCTGACAAAGCAGAGGTGTTGGTGGTAGGTGGTCCACACATGATGGATAAAGTTCAAACCGCTCACCACCTCAAACAAGCAATTGGGGGAGATACTGTACAGTATAAAGACCCTGTGCGAAACCGTGGGGTGATCCTGGATGGAAATCTAAAACTCAGCCAGCAGGTATCAGCTGTCGTCAAGTCTTCCTTCTTCCATCTAAGAAATATAGTGAGAATCAAACACCTTATCCCAGCTGAAGACCTACCTGCCCTGGTTCATGCATTTGTATCCTCCCGCCTAGACTACTGCAACACCCTGTTCATCGGATCTACAGATAAGGTTCTGCGCCCCTTACAGCTAGTACAGAATGCTGCAGCTAGACTCCTAGCCAATGCCCCCCGCAGCTCCCACATCACCCCAGTACTGCAATTCCCCCCACAGCTCACACATCAGCCCAATGCTGCAAAGCAGCTCACACATCTCCCCAGTACTGCAATGCCCCCCGCAGCTCACACATCACCCCAGTACTGCAATTCCCCCCACAGCTCACACATCACCCCAGTACTGCAAACTTTTCACTGGTTGCCAATACAGAATCAATTTTAAGATCTGCCTGCTGACATTCAAGGCTCTACACCACATGGAACTCAAATACATAGCGGATCTATTGGAACTTTATGCCCCTCCACGCACCCGCCGCTCTGCCAACAAGATGAAGCTGGTTATTCCCAGGATACACTTAACATTTGGTGCTTGTTCCTTTTCCTATGCAGCCCCTACTCTATAGAACTCACTTCCACAATCAGTACGAGAGGCTCCTTCTCTGGACAGCTTTAAAAAAAAAAGGCTAAAAACTCACCTCGTTTCCCGAGCCTTTGAGGCTGCATAATGCAGCACTTTGAGTCCCCAGGGAGAAAAGCGCTATAAAAATGTTATTGGTAAAAGCTGGTAGATACGAGTGAGTGTATAGGCTGAGGCAGCTGGTCTGGGTGTTATCTGGAAGCTGCCCTGTTGTACAATGGTTGTTCCTCCACCCTTGATGGCAACAGAATGCATTGGAGGCTGTGAGCTAGTGTTGCGTCTTTATGGCACTTGGCCTAGAGCTGCCAATTGTGCGTGTCAAGTGTGAAGACCAACATTAACCACTTAAGGACCAGGGCGATCAGCCTTCCCCCCCCCTTTTTTCCCCACTAGGGGGATGTCCTGCTGGGGGGGGGGGGGGGTCTGATTGCCGCCGTCTATTAGTGAGTAGCGGGGGGGGGGGGGGGGGGGGAGTCCTCAAAGCCCCCCTCCGCAGCGTTTTCCACCCTCTCTCCATTTACCTCCCTCCTCTCCTTTCCCTAGGTGTCGCAGGACGGATATCCGTCCTGCGCATTGTAGGATAGGCTTCAGCCTATCATATGCCGGCGATCCCCGGCCAATCAGAGGCCGGGGATTGCCGATCTGCCTTAGGCGCTGCGTAGCAACGCCGTATGATGTAAACAGCGGGGATTTCTTCCCCGCAGGTTTAATTACGTGTGCGAGCCGCGATCGGCGGCTCGCACACTGTTCACGGAGGCACCCTCCGTGAACTGGCATGGAAAGGTTTCCATGCTATACCACTAATGACCAGGCGCCGCTTATCGGCGTTAGCTGGCCGTTAAGTGGTTAAAGTGGATCCGAGGTGAACTTTTACTCCTTGCATAATTGTTCCATTCTTATTGTTTATAGGGCATTCCTCAAGCCAAATACTTTTTTGTTTTTGTTTTAATACTCAATTCCCACGCCCACAGGTTTTCAGAGAGCCTTGGCAGTAGCAAGGGCTCATGGGAGCTCAGTCTGGGCAGGAGGAGGGGTTACTAGCCATTGATTTCAGAGGCAGAGGGGAGAAGGGGGGATTAGGTTTTTTTCACAGGCTGAGTGCTCAAGATACAGATAAGCTTGCCTCTGTGTAATGTTTACAAACAACATGGCTGCTGTCATTGTATCACAGGAAGAAATAATCATTTTCTATTAAAGCTGTTTGCAGCTAGATTTGCTGTGTAAACTATCTAAACTTTAGATAAGATATATAGACAAGTTACTTTTTATAGTTAGTTTTTCATCTCGGATCTGCTTTAACTACTTTGATAGATCCCTAGTCAATTGCAACACATTTTAATAAAGCAGCTGCATGCTCATCAAAACTTCTTGCTTTTGCTGTACAATACTCTACTACTCACTGATCAACGATTGATTCGGACACATGATCAGTCTTTACCCACCCAGTGCTATCCAGAGATGCAGCTCCCATCATGCTTTGCAGCAAATCACAGCTATAAATTCAGCAGCCATTAATTATCATAAAACAGACATTGGGGACGTTATTGATGAAAACATTATTCAGAGCTTTATAAATGGACACTTAACCTCCCTAGTGTTCTGGACGAGCTGAACTCGTCCAGTAACACCGCAGGGCACCACTCAGGCCCTGGTGGGTCGATTTGAAACACACAGCTAGCACTTTGCTAGCTGCGTGTTTCTCTGATCGCCGCCGATCCGCCGCTACTCGATGCGTAACAGAATTCCTCCACCCCCCCCCCCCCCCCCCCGAGACCCCTGCGCTGCCTGGCCAATCAGTGCCAGGCAACGCTGAGGGGTGGATAGGGACTCCCTGTGATATCACGACGTCGATTACGTCATTCCGTTTGTCGCTATGGCGACGGGGGAAGCCCTGAAGGAAATCCTGTTCAGAACGGAATTACCTGATGGGCATGATCGCCGGCACTGATCGGAAGGGTGGGCGGGATTCAGCAAGGAGGTGAGTATCATGTAGCTAGTGCTAGGCTAGCTACATGATTAAAAAAAAAAAAAATAGGTTAGAAAAAAAAACCACCTGTGGCCACGGGAAATGAGAACGCCACGGAGGTTAATCATGTTCTAGAACAGATGTACATTTCATATTGGGAATTGTTTCTCCCTGGCCTCGGACATTAAGTAACATTTGCGTTATAAAGACCTGTATTGCCAGGGCAGCGCTTACCATTCACGCTGTACCGTATGCTCCCCGCCCTGTCTCTCCCATCTGTTATCACGTTACCTGGCGTCCCGTGGCTCTCTGTAAGCTGATCGCCTGTATTATCACACAATTCTTCCCTGTCACTCGCCACAGCGAAACGTGACTGGACCCTCCTGAATTATAAATGCCACACGTGAAATGTATCCTCCCGCCGCTGAAGGGCGGAAAACACGGCCATGCTGATTGGATTTCAAGAAAGACATTTTCTTACGTAAAGTGGGGTGAAACGCTATATTAAATGAAAGCACAAAATCATCCAATACAAAATTACTTATTTAGCTTCCCTACCCTGTTTTTAGTGTTGTCAGATTTAGGAAAAAAAGGAAATGTTTCTGCTGGTTTCCATCTTTGTTTCTCTGTGATGCCAAAAGGGACATCACTTCTGTCTTTTTTCCCAAGCAGCTCATAGTTAAAGAGGAACTCCAGCCTAAACAAACATACTGTCATTGAGTTACATTAGTTATGTTTATTAAAATAGGTAATATCATCTCTTACCCACACTGTTTTAAAAGAACAGGCAAATGTTTGATTTCATGATGGCAGCCATCTTTCTGGTTGAAAGGAGGTGACAGGGAGCATGAGACAGTTCCAACTGTCCTGTGTCCTGAGCACCTCTCCCAGTTGCTAGGCAACAAGAACAACATAGGGAACCCCATCATGCTCTGCACAGCATCAGGGAAAAAAGTTTGGGCTTTTTTCCTTAATGGGTGGAGCTTAGCTAAAAATGCAGCTAAAAATGATGCTTTGTTAAGAAAAACAAAGTTCTGATGCTGTGAAACTGTTAAACACCAAGCCTTTTCAGTTCTGCTGAGTAGATTTTTAGTCCGGAGGTTCACTTTAATTTCCCCTTCCTACTGCCACAGCTTACTGTCCCTCCCACAATAAGCATCATCTAGAATACAGGCTTATATCACTGTATAAGCTCTTCAAAGGGAGGAGTTCATTCCATTACCTACTGGTCAATGTCCATATCTTATCTGAAATACGAAGCCTTCTGTTATTTGCATGCTGAGATAAGCTTGTTACTGTAGATTAAAAAGAAAATCCCACTGGTACTGCACAGTCCCTGCAGTTAAAGTGGACCTGAACTCAGAACTTCCTCTCCGATCTAAAAGATAAACAGCATAATAACCTTAAAAGCAAAACATTTCTTTGTTACAGCTGATACAAATCCTGTAATAAATCTGTAGGGTTTCTACTTCCTGCGTTCATGGAAGCAGACCTATTAACATCCAATGTGTTTAAATGAGTTTATGTGCTGTGACAGTCAGCTGACTCAGGGGAGAGATCAAATTACAACTTGTGGTTAGACATAGATGAGGGGGAATTAGACAGGCTAAACTCTCTAAATACATACAGGGAGCATTATTCTATGTTTTCCTTCTGTCCTGTGCAAGAGTTCAGGTCCACTTTAAAGCCCCATCTACACCATGCAATATTGCAGCAATCCGGCGGCTCGATTAGCCGCCGGATCGCCTCTTCCGCGTGCCCGCCACGTCCCCGCTCGCCGCTGCATTCGATTCCCTGCTTGTGCCCGCTCGTCCCCGCCGGTGCCGCTTATCTCCCGCACGATTCCCTGCCATTGTCCCCTCGCGGGGAGCGAGCAGGGAATCGGCGGTGCGGAGATCCGTCCTGTCGGATCTTATCAATCAAGCCGCATCAGCGGCTCGATTGATAAGGAGCATCGCGGCCGCATCTACTCGTGTAGATGCGGCTTAAAGGATACCCGAAGTGATATGATGAGATAGACGTGTATGTACAGTGGCCAAGCACACAAATAACTATGCTGTGTTCATTTTTTTTTTCTTTCTCTGCCTGAAAGAGTTAAATATCCGGTATGTAAGTGGCTGACTCAGTCCCGACAGGAAGTGACTACAGTGTGACCCTCACTGATAAGAAATTCCCCTTTTTATCTTTCTTGCTCTCAGGAGCCATTTTCTGCTAGGAAAGTGTTTTATAGTTGGAATTTCTTATCAGTGAGGGTTACACTGTAGTGACTTCCTGTCTGAGTCAGGACTGAGTCGGCCACTTACATACCTGATATTTACCTCTTTCAGACAGAGAAAGAAAAAAAGGAACGCAGCATAGTTATTTGTGTGCTTGGCCACTGTACATACCCATGTTTATCTCATCATATCACGTCACCTTGGGTAACCTTTAAGCAAAAGCACGCTGACCAGGTGCGTTAAAAAAAAAAAAAAAAAATTGTCAGAGCGACTTGTTTTTTTTGTTATTGTTTTAGAATTTTTTTTTTTTTTTTAAGATTCAGCATTCTGAATCTTAAAAAGATAGTGATGCTCCTCAACCTCCTCCATTGTGCACTGTGTTGTCACCCCTCCTCTATAGAAACAGAACACGACTCTTGACTGTAGCGAAGCTGCATGTCTGTATACACTCATGTCCTCAACTGTCACCGGAGGGATCTGAACCCAGTTCCCACAGGTGACCTTTATTGTGCACGACATATATGCACCTTTTTAGGGCTGGAACCTACTACAAAACGCTATCACTAATCGCAATCGCTAGCGTTTTGTATGAGGGCTAGTTCACAATGGGCGCTTTTCTAGATGGCGATCAGGCAAATCGCTGGAAAATCGCTACAGCAATGTATTTCAATGGAGCTGTTCTCATTGAAGCGATTTGCGATTTTAGGAATCGCAAATGCAGTGCATGCAGCGTTTTTGAAGCGCTAGCGCTTCCATTATAAGTATAGAATCGCTTCAAAATCGCTTTTTGTTTTTTAAGTGCAGCAATTTTTGAGTGCTATTCCCATCAAAATCTACTACTCGCCAATCTCTGGCTAATCGCTACACTCTGAAGTTGCTCAAAAATCACTTTTGTACTGGACACAAAATCACCCCCGAAAGCACTAGAAAATCACTAGAAGAAAAGTCACAAAATTGCTAGGCGAAGACAAGAAGGTAGTGTTTTGTTTGTTTGGCAAAGAGCCAAAAATATATCTAGGCTTAAAGAGAACCTGAACTGAAAATAAAGTCCAAATAACCATATACATGTCCTACATTCCTCCCACAGTCTACTCTGTAATCTTTCTCCTCTCCTGCGTCCCATTTGACCACTGTGATCAATGGAATTCTCCATCCTCCATTTTAGAAATGGCCATTACCCCATAACGGCTTCCTGGTCAGCACACTGTTAAACTGTAATATATAACCCACTTGAGCCATAGGGAAACATGGACATTACCTTGCACATTCAGTTGTAACTGACAGCTGCTGATATAGAACTGACGGCAACTGGTATATTTCAGTTCTAACAAAATATTGTCAGAACTGGAAGCAGTGATGCCAACTTATCCCTTTAATTACTGACACATATGAATTATACAGGTTTCATGGCTAGGTAGATGCAGTTAAGGCACTCATTATGTGTAAGTAGCCCCAGTACCTGTATAACATAGATGTGTCAGTAATTAAAGGGATGAGTTGGCAACACTGACTGGAAGGAATCACTGTAAGAAGAAAATGGTGAGCCTCTGAGAGGGACTGACGGTGAGGTTAGTATGTAATATTCATCTGCAGGTACATCATGTGTTTATTTTAAATAATTTTACTCGCTTCAGGTTCCCTTTAAAGACATTTTCTTATTGAAAAAACATTTTTATTGATTTTTTTTTAACACGTTATACAAAAACCAGTAATACAATCCGATGTTAAGGTGCACATAAACTGTACAATGTTTATCATCGGGTGCAATTGTTTTAATATTTTATGATTGAATTGTACTCAAAACTGCAGTGTAGCTAAAATCGAGATACAACTATTCTAGGGTCGATTGGAACAGACCATCTCATCAGAATGTTAGATTTTACGATTGAATCGGAAGAGAGGAAATGCCGTAATCGACCTGTTTATGGGAGCAATCGATAATTTTCATTTGTATCAGATTGCATGTGATGAAAAAAAATTGTACAGTTAATTGGGCACCTTGAGATTGGTAAACTGACCACTTCTGTTTCTTATTGGGGGTAGAAAATGAGAAGCCAATAATGCAAAGTGTATGCAGATTTTATGTACATTTAAATTCGGATTGGTACCAGTCAAGTGCAACAGCTGCATTTAGTGGCTGTTTCCACTACACACAGATTGGATGCAGAAGAACTGACTCAGTGAATGCCTATGGGCCCGTTTTCACTACACGCAGATTGGATGCAGAAGAACTGACTCAGTGAATGCCTATGGGCCCGTTTTCACTACACACAGATTGGATGCAGAAGAACTGACTCAGTGAATGCCTATAGGCCCGTTTCCACTAAACGCTATTTTTCTGATGCAGATTTTCCCATAGGCATTCATTGGAGTCAGTTTTTCTGCATCCATTCTGCATCCAATCTGCGTGTAGTGGAAATAGTCCGTAAGTCTGCATCAATTAGGAATTATATTCGTCTTGTTGACCATCCCTGTTTCCAATCAGGCTGTGATTAGTCAGTCGCCGGATCGCTGTCCACTTGGCGTCACAGGATTGTTTAGTAATGCAGTAAAGCGTCACTCTCTCCTGCGATTGGTCAGACTTCGGATTGCCGTCGGCACGTCTATGCTTGGCGTCACAGGATTGATTAGTAATGCAGTAAAGCGTCATTCTCTCCTGCGATTGGTCAGACTTCGGCTTGCCATCGGCACGTCTATGCCTGGCGTCACAGGATTGCTTAGTAATGCAGTAAAGCGTCACTCTCTCCTGCGATTGGTCAGACTTCGGATTGCCGTCGGCACGTCTATGCCTGGCGTCACAGGATTGTTTAGTAATGCAGTAAAGCGTCACTCTCTCCTGCGATTGGTCAGACTTCGGATTGCCATCGACACGTCTATGCCTGGCGTCACAGGATTGATTAGTAATGCAGTAAAGCGTCACTCTCTCCTGCGATTGGTCAGACTTCGGATTGCCATCGACACGTCTATGCTTGGCGTCACAGGATTGATTAGTAATGCAGTAAAGCGTCACTCTCTCCTGCGATTGGTCAGACTTCGGATTGCCGTCGACACGTCTATGCTTGGCGTCACAGGATTGATTAGTAATGCAGTAAAGCGTCACTCTCTCCTGCGATTGGTCAGACTTCGGATTGCCATCGGCACGTCTATGCCTGGCGTCACAGGATTGATTAGTAATGCAGTAAAGCGTCACTCTCTCCTGCGATTGGTCAGACTTCGGCTTGCCATCGGCACGTCTATGCCTGGCGTCACAGGATTGTTTAGTAATGCAGTAAAGCGTCACTCTCTCCTGCGATTGGTCAGACTTCGGCTTGCCATCGGCACGTCTATGCCTGGCGTCACAGGATTGATTAGTAATGCAGTAATGCGTCACTCTCTCCTGCGATTGGTCAGACTTCGGCTTGCCATCGGCACGTCTATGCCTGGCGTCACAGGATTGTTTAGTAATGCAGTAAAGCGTCACTATCTCCTGCGATTGGTCAGACTTCGGCTTGCCATCGGCACGTCTATGCTTGGCGTCACAGGATTGATTAGTAATGCAGTAAAGCGTCACTCTCTCCTGCGATTGGTCAGACTTCGGCTTGCCATCGGCACGTCTATGCCTGGCGTCACAGGATTGTTTAGTAATGCAGTAAAGCGTCACTCTCTCCTGCGATTGGTCAGACTTCGGCTTGCCATCGGCACGTCTATGCCTGGCGTCACAGGATTGTTTAGTAATGCAGTAAAGCGTCACTCTCTCCTGCGATTGGTCAGACTTCGGCTTGCCATCGGCACGTCTATGCCTGGCGTCACAGGATATATTAGTAATGCACTAAAGCGACACTCTAGCTCACAAATTGTTACCAGCCGCACCAGCATTCCGAATTTTCCGGGGAAAATGTGTTTTGCAGCTTTCATATATTTCGAATAAAAAATAGTTTTAATTCAAATAATGAAAGCAGCATGCTCCAGAAATCCCACACAGTTCCTATTAGTTATTTCCCTCTGATGGCCTTTGTGGGAACAGTAGGGAATCATCTGCTTCCACAGACGCTTGGGTCTGCCTGCTGTGGTGCAGAGCGTCAGGCGGGGTGGGGGGTCACCCTTATGGCTTCTACACTCCCAGCTGACTCTGTAGTTGCTCTTCCCATGAGAGCTGATCCATAATGGCTGGTTTGTCCTGCTGGGGTATCCCCTGGTTCAGTAACAGCTTGTGTGCTGTATCTGGCAGGGGCGCCAGTCCACCCCCCCCCCCCCCCTCCTGTCCTGGAGAATTCTAGGAATAGCAGCACAGAGCCCCCTGTCTCTCCATTCCTCTCTCCCAGAAATCTCACAGCCGTCTCTTACTTTTCCTTTTGGTTTTTTAGCCTGTAATCAGCAGTCTGGTATGGCAAAAATGTCCATCCTGAGCAGCAGGCCGGAGCCTCTCCCCTCCCTTCTCTCAGCAGCGGCTCCCTGACTCTCTGTGGAGGGAAGACTGGCTGGCTGTTCTCTGCTGCCTCTGCCCATGTTTATAAAGGAACCCGACTGTATCTCGCCCCAGACTCTGTTCCTCCTCATCTGTCACCGGCTGCTGTCTGTCCACTGAGCATGCCTTGTGCAGCGCCGCCAAGCACGGCACAGCTATATACATATGTAATGATAGTGTGCGACTATGAGGAGGACATTTAATGCGTAAGCTGCTGTGGCTGTACAGACTGATGTGACTGGATCATTAATCTCTGTACAGCTCTGTGGAATAGGTCAGAATAGTTTCACTGTGGTGCCAGTTATAAAGCCTCACACACTTGCATATGAGGACTGTCGCCTGCAGCTATAGAGGCTCGATCACTCGGTAACCTAGAGGTTAGCAACGTATCTGTTGCTATGCAGGGGTAGGAGGAGTGACATGCAGCATATGATGGAGAGGCTATCCTCAAGCAGAAAAAGTAGGAGAACAAAGTCCTTGGGGTTGGGTCAGTGTTGGACTGGGAGGTGGAAAAACTGAGGAAATCCACCTGCTGGCCAAGCAGCAGTAACCCTGTGTTATCACTCCCAATAGAAGCCTGTAGCAAGTATTCACTGTGAGCAGCAACACCTGATTACTTTTGCTTGGCCAGCAAGTGGATTTCCTCAGCTCTCCCATCTCGCAGTCCGACGCTGGGTTGGGTTGAGTGTCAGATGCCCCTAAAGATCGAGCATGCCAGACCTTTAGGCTCAGTGCTCACTTGCGTAGAAAACATACAAAAAGGAACGTAAAGTCACCACCTTTTCCAGATGAGCAGATGTGTTTCCCATAGCCACCTATGTTGCAAATGCATCCAGCCTAAACGTGAACGCGGCAAGAAAAAGGTGAGTATTGGACTCTGAACTAGTACACTCGACGCCAGACTGTCAGAACGGATCGTCGAGTGGGAACCAAACCTTAGGCTCTTGGCCGAGGCATACAGCAAATTTTTGTACTTTGCTTAAGCGTGTAGGCTCCTCTGCTACAGAGACTGATGGGAATGGAAAATTCTGTATAGTACTGCAGAACTTCTGTCTATAAGAAGTGTGGTGGGAATATTGGAGTGTAGGTTCCTCTGGTACAGAGGCTGGCTACTGTGAATGCATCAGTGATCTCTGTACAGCGCTGTGGAACATGTCAGAGCTATATAAATAAACAATAGCAGTTCCCCTGCACCGTTTATGTGAGGACTTCTCTGAAGGGTATTTGAGGAAAGTTCCATGGTCTGTGCTCCCCCTCCAGCAGACGGCTCAGAGGAGACTCTGCATATTGTGGAGAGACGGTGGAGTGGAAACAGCTTGGTAGCAGAAAATAACAGGGGGTCACGAGACACTTCCCTATGTCTGCTGTGGTTTGCTGCAGAAGCTGCTCTGAAAACCACACAAAGAGCCGACCTTAGACAGCGTCTTCCGGGCCTGCAGCTGCCTGATATGTCACAGGCTGCAGAGACTGAGGCACCTCTGGCAGTGTCTGTCTCAGCTCTGTCTGCAGTCATTATGGGAGCTATCTGCTGACATACTGGGGAGTAATATGCTGCTGCTTCTCCACAGTTATACAGTGATCACATCTCTGCAGATAGTATTCATTCTGCATGAAAGGACACCTAAAGCAGGACGGATATGGAGGCTGCCATCTTTATTTCCTTTTAAGCAATACTATTTACCTGGCTATCATTCTGATCCTCTGCCTCTAATACGTTTAGCCATAGACCCAGAACAAGCATGCAGCAGATCAGGTGTTTCTGACATTGTCGGGTCTGACGAGATTAGCTGCATGCTTGTTTCTGGTTTTATTCAGACACTACTGCAGCCAAATAAACCAGCAGGACTGCCAGGTAACTGGTATTGTTTAAAAGAAAATAAACATGTCAGCCTTTATATACATCTCACCTCGGGTTCACTTTAAAGCGGACCTGAACTCAGATCTTCTCATCTGCTCTAAAAGATTTGCAACAGCATAACCTTTAACTACTTGCCAACCGCTCCATATCTATTGGCGTGAACGCGGTGGCAGCCCCAGGACCGCTCCACAATTGGCGTGAACAACTGTCAATGGGGCTAGCAGGAGATCGCATCCGCCGATGCGCGCGCATCTCCGCTTCAGTCGGCCAGCAGCGAAACCGCTGCCTAATATACCTGTACAGCGCTGCGATCTAAGGAAGCGATGTACTGAGGACAGCCGTGTGACATGGCTGTTTCCTCTGTGGTGCAGGAAGTGATTGGCTGTCATAGGCTGAAGCCTATGACATCTAATCATGGGGAATGGCTGGCGGGAGGGGAGGAGTTATAAAAAACTTTATTAATAAAATATTTACACACAAAAAATAAACATCGGGGGAGCGAACAGACCCCACCAACAGAAAAAAAAAGGGGGGGGGGGGGGGGTCACTTGTGTGCTGAGTTGTGTGGCCCTGCAGCGAGGCCTTAAAGCTACAGTGGCCTATTTACAGAAAAATGGCCTGGTCTTTAGGGGGGTTTAATACGGCGGACCTCAAGTGGTTAAAGAAAAACATTTCTTTGTTACAGCTGATAAATCCTGCAATAAATCTGCAGCGTTTCCATTCCTTTTTTTCATGGAAGCAAACCTATTGTTAACATCCTGTGCTTTCAAATTAGCTTATCTGTCATGGCAGTCAGCTGACACCAGAGAGAGATCAAATTACAACTTGTGATTAGACACAGATGAATGAGAATAGGACAGGCTATACATACAGGGTGCATTTCTCTGTTTTTCCATTCTGTCCTGTTTAAGAGTTCAGGTCCACTTAAAGAGAATCTGTATTGTTAAAATCGCACAAAAGTAAACATACCAGTGCGTTAGGGGACATCTCCTATTACCCTCTGTCACAATTTCGCCGCTCCTCGCCGCATTAAAAGTGGTTAAAAACAGTTTTAAAAAGTTTGTTTGTAAACAAACAAAATGGCCCCCAAAACAGGAAGTAGGTTGATGTACAGTATGTCCACACATAGAAAATACATCCATACACAAGCAGGCTGTATACACCCTTCCTTTTGAATCTCAAGAGATCATTTGTGTGTTTCTTTCCCCCATGCACTGAAGTTTCAGGCTGCTCTTTTCTTCCTGCAAACAGCTTTGCCCTTGTTTGTAATTCCTCAGTATGTGAAAGCCCAGCCAGCTCAGAGGACGATTTATCCAGCTTGTAAAAGAGAAGAGAGAAGCTGCCCTAATCTAAATAATACACAGGCAGTGTGCATAGAGGGGCCTGGAAGGGGGAGTTCATAGCAGAACCACAACACTGAAGAACTTGGCAGCCTTCCAGACACAGGCCGACAAGTCTGACAGGGGAAAGATACATTGATTTATTACAGAGACTGTCATAGTAGAAAGTGCTGCAGTTAGCCAGAACACATTAGAATAGCTTTTGGAACATGTAGGATGATAAAAAAACAGGATGCAATTTTTGTTACGGAGTCTCTTTAAGGTAGCTTGAAGCAAGAACTATGTGGAGGCTGCTATATTTCCTTTTAACCTTTTCACCTCCCCCAGCAGTATCTACCTCCCTGTATGTACACAAATACAAACAAATATAAACAGATGGTTCGGTTTCTATTTTTAGAACACACTGACTCTATATCTCCATCTTGTGGCCAAAAAGTAAAACCACATCCAAATACCTTATTATACACCTTCCCATAGAAATATGAAATACATGTTAATTTATTTTTAAAAACCCTTGGAGGTGAAAGGGTTAAACAATACTAGTTGCCTGGCAGCCCTACTAATCCATTTGGATATCTTGTAGTGATGGTCATGTCTAGGCTAACTTGCAAAGAAGCATGTGATTTGTTTAATCACCTGATAGATTTGCAAAGATTAGAGAAACTGGTCGGGGAGAACAGTGGTACTGCTGCCGCCCACTAGCTTAGCACTGCTCAGTGTTGTACATTGCTATTCAGAGTCTGACCCCTGCTCCTGCCTTGCTTAAAGTGGATCCGAGATAAACTTTTACTCATTGCATAATTGTGTTCCTTTTATATAGTTTATAGGGCATTCCTCAAGCCAAATACTTTTTTTATTTAGTTTTAATACTCTGATTCTCTATAAACTAAACAAGCCCACGGTTTCTCCAGAGAGCCTTGGCACTGTAGCAAGGGCTTATGGGAGCTCAGTCTGGGCAGGAGGAGGAGGAGGTTACTAGCCAGAGATTTCAGAGGCAGAGGGGAGGAGGGAGGAGGAGAGGGGACTGAATTTACACACAGGCAAGCTGATAGCATCTCCAGCGCTCAGCCTGTGACAATGTGACAAACAGAACATGGCTGCCCTCGTATCACAGGAATAAATAATCATCAACTATTGAAGCTTTTTGTACCTAGATTTGCTGTGTAAACTATCCAAACTTTAGATAATATCTATAAACAATTTACTTGTTAGTTAAGGTGGCCATACACTGGTCGATTTGCCATCAGATTCGACCAACAGATAGATCCCTCTCTGATCGAATCTGATCAGAGATGGATCGTATGGCCACCTTTACTGCAAACAGATTGTGAACCGATTTCAGCCTGAAACCGATCACAATCTGTTGTGGTGGTGCTGCTGACGCCGCACCCCCCCCCCCCCCCCGCCGCCGCATACATTACCTGCTCCGCCGGCGCGACTCCCGGGTCTCTCTCCGCTCTTCTTCTCCATCTCCGCTCTGGTCTCCGGCTCCAGCATGCTTCACTTCTTCCTGCCCGGCAGGAAGTTTAAACAGTAGAGCGCCCTCTACTGTTTAAACTTCCTGCCGGGCAGGAATAAGTGAAGGCATGCCGGAGACCAGAACGGAGACGAGCGGGGGCAGTCGCGCCGGCGGAGCAGGTAATGTATTGCAGCTCTATTGCGTCGGTCGTCGGGCACTCGAACGCCGCTAGCGATGCGCTCTTTACCCGCGGGCGATCGACGGTAATTTTCCGCACGGCGCGATCGACGGGATCGGACGAAATGAATCGAAATTCGGCGTGTAGCGCGAACGATTGGCAGCAGATTCGATCCCAGTGATCGAATCTGCTGTCGAAACGGCGGTAAATCGGGCCAGTGTATGGCCAGCTTTAGTTTTTCATCTCGGATCCGCTTTAATTAAAATTGTTGAAAACCTTCGCCTTAATAGACTGACATTGATAGGAATGTTATTGACCAGCTTGTGGGTAACACTAGGTCACTGGGATCAGGATGATAAAATCTGTCAGATGTTGATGACCTACTGATCTATACAAACCTATGTTGTCCTACAACTGCAGAGATTTACATTTCAGTTTGGTATCTTACTGATCGCTGTATTCCGTTTTAGCGGCATAATGAATCCATAGACCAGGCTGCTGCTCTGCCATTTGTAGCCTTCCTCCTCCTCCTGCCCCCACCCCCTCACAGAAAGCCCCCACTCCTCTCTGCATATAAAGCCATCTTTCACTTACACTCTTATCTGATCATCATCTCTGCACTGTAATGGTCTGAGAATGAAATCACATTGCTGCCTCACACATTTATCCCTCAGTGATCTGAATTCCTGATGACTGCATAGAAAAGAGCTTTTATGTATCTGGGAATTCCTTCACGTTGACTCCTCGGGGTGTTTTTCTGAATCATTGCAGTCAAGCATGGCGCTCTTGCAGGGACAGCTGTGGTGGAATGTGATCTCTATCTGAGGTGCAGGAATGAGATCTCATAGTAGTAGTGTGACAGGTTCCAGCACAGTGGTACCATGACAACGAGGGATGGCAGAACAGACCTGAACTCAGAACTTCCTCTCATCTAAAACAAACACAACCCAGTGTTCTCCCCAGGCTCTTTTAGCCGGGTGCTCCACCCAGCTAGATTTGGTCACCACCCGGCTGTCAGCGGCTCACCTCCTCCTATGCTGTAAGCAGAGTTTCCCTGCATTTTCATCTCATCCCACCCGGCTGCTTTTTCATGCCACCCGGCTGGAAAAAAAATTCTGGGGAGAACACTGCAACCGCATACTAACTAAACTAAAAACATTTCTTTGTTACAGCGGATACCAATCCTGCAATAATTCTGGAGTGTCTACTTCCTGCTTTCATGGGTGCAGACAATTTTTAATATCCATGCCATTTGGCTCTGCCCTGGCAGAGGATATTCCTGATCTGACACCTCTGAGGGATCTAATTGCAACTTGTGATTAGTCACAGATGAGGGGGATTTAGAGAGGCGAAACTCTATAAATGAATGCAGGGTGCATTTCTCTCTGTTTTCCTTGTGTCCTGTTCAAGAGTTCAGGTCCACTTTAAGCTATGTATGTAGGCTAGAGATGTCTGTCTGTGCAAAAGTTAAGCGTGTGTACAGCTGCCCCATGAGGTTGTTTATTCATTTGTCATGACAGATCACTAAATGAACTAGTGCTATTGTGTCATATTCCTCTTCCCTCTGTGGGATGCCACTCACTTGTCCCCAGCTTGCTGTCCCTCTACTCTCCATAGATCAGCTCTCTGTCCCTCTACTCTCCATAGATCAGCTTGCTGTCCCTCTACTCTCCATAGATCAGCTCGCTGTCCCTCTACTCTCCATAGATCAGCTCGCTGTCCCTCTACTCTCCATAGATCAGCTCGCTGTCCCTCTACTCTCCATAGATCAGCTCGCTGTCCCTCTACTCTCCATAGATCAGCTCGCTATCCCTCTACTCCCCATAGATCAGCTCGCTGTCCCTCTACTCTCCATAGATCGGCTCTCTGTCCCTCTACTCTCCATAGATCGGCTCGCTGTCCCTCTACTTTCCATAGATCAGCTCGCTGTCCCTCTACTCTCCATAGATCAGCTCGCTGTCCCTCTACTCTCCATAGATCAGCTCGCTTTCCCTCTACTCTCCATAGATCAGCTCGCTGTCCCTCTACTCTCCATAGATCAGCTCGCTGTCCCTCTACTCTCCATAGATCAGCTCGCTGTACCCCTACTCTCCATAGATCAGCTCTCTGTCCCTCTACTCTCCATAGATCAGCCTGCTGTCCCTCTACTCTCCATAGATCAGCTCTCTGTCCCTCTACTCTCCATAGATCAGCCTGCTGTCCCTCTACTCTCCATAGATCAGCTCGCTATCCCTCTACTCTCCATAGATCAGCTCGCTGTCCCTCTACTCTCCATAGATCGGCTCTCTGTCCCTCTACTCTCCATAGATCGGCTCGCTGTCCCTCTACTTTCCATAGATCAGCTCGCTGTCCCTCTACTCTCCATAGATCAGCTCGCTGTCCCTCTACTCTCCATAGATCAGCTCGCTGTCCCTCTACTCTCCATAGATCAGCCCGCTTTCCCTCTACTCTCCATAGATCAGCTCGCTGTCCCTCTACTCTCCATAGATCAGCTTGCTGTCCCTCTACTCTCCATAGATCAGCTCTCTGTCCCTCTACTCTCCATAGATCAGCCTGCTGTCCCTCTACTCTCCATAGATCAGCCTGCTGTCTCTCTACTCTCCATAGATCAGCCTGCTGTCCCTCTACTCTCCATAGATCAGCCTGCTGTCCCTCTACTCTCCATAGATCAGCCTGCTGTCCCTCTACTCTCCATAGATCAGCCTGCTGTCCCTCTACTCTCCATAGATCAGCCTGCTGTCCCTCTACTCTCCATAGATCAGCCTGCTGTCCCTCTACTCTCCATAGATCAGCCTGCTGTCCCTCTACTCTCCATAGATCAGCCTGCTGTCCCTCTACTCTCCATAGATCAGCTCGCTGTCCCCCTACTCTCCATAGATCAGCTCGCTGTCCCTCTACTCTCCATAGATCAGCTCGCTGTCCCTCTACTCTCCATAGATCAGCTTGCTGTCCCTCTACTCTCCATAGATCAGCTTGCTGTCCCTCTACTCTCCATAGATCAGCTCGCTGTCCCTCTACTCTCCATAGATCAGCTCGCTGTCCCTCTACTCTCCATAGATCAGCTCGCTGTCCCTCTACTCTCCATAGATCAGCTCGCTGTCCCTCTACTCTCCATAGATCAGCTCGCTGTCCCTCTACTCTCCATAGATGAGCTCGCTGTCCCTCTACTCTCCATAGATGAGCTCGCTGTCCCTCTACTCTCCATAGATGAGCTCGCTGTCCCTCTACTCTCCATAGATTAGCTAGCTGTCCCTCTACTCTCCATAGATCAGCTTGCTGTCCCTCTACTCTCCATAGATCAGCTTGCTGTCCCTCTACTCTCCATAGATCAGCTCTCTGTCCCTCTACTCTCCATAGATCAGCTCTCTGTCCCTCTACTCTCCATAGATCAGCTCTCTGTCCCTCTACTCTCCATAGATCAGCTCGCTGTCCCTCTACTCTCCGTAGTTCAGCTCGCTGTCCCTCTACTCTCCATAGATCAGCTCGCTGTCTCTCTGCTCTCCATAGATCAGCTCTCTGTCCCTCTACTCTCCATAGATCAGCTTGCTGTCCCTCTACTCTCCGTAGTTCAGCTCGCTGTCCCTCTACTCTCCATAGGTCAGCTCGCTGTCCCTCTACTCTCCATAGATCAGCTCGCTGTCCCTCTACTCTCCATAGATCAGCTCGCTGTCTCTCTGCTCTCCATAGATCAGCTCTCTGTCCCTCTACTCTCCATAGATCAGCCTGCTGTCCCTCTACTCTCCATAGATCAGCCTGCTGTCCCTCTACTCTCCATAGATCAGCCTGCTGTCCCTCTACTCTCCATAGATCAGCCTGCTGTCCCTCTACTCTCCATAGATCAGCTCGCTGTCCCTCTACTCTCCATAGATCAGCTCGCTGTCCCTCTACTCTCCATAGATCAGCCTGCTGTCCCTCTACTCTCCATAGATCAGCCTGCTGTCCCTCTACTCTCCATAGATCAGCTCGCTGTCCCTCTACTCTCCATAGATCAGCTCTCTGTCCCTCTACTCTCCATAGATCAGCCTGCTGTCCCTCTACTCTCCATAGATCAGCTCGCTGTCCCTCTACTCTCCATAGATCAGCTCGCTGTCCCTCTACTCTCCATAGATCAGCTCGCTGTCCCTCTACTCTCCATAGATCAGCTCGCTGTCCCTCTACTCTCCATAGATCAGCTCGCTGTCCCTCTACTCTCCATAGATCAGCTCGCTGTCTCTCTGCTCTCCATAGATCAGCTCTCTGTCCCTCTACTCTCCATAGATCAGCCTGCTGTCCCTCTACTCTCCATAGATCAGCCTGCTGTCCCTCTACTCTCCATAGATCAGCCTGCTGTCCCTCTACTCTCCATAGATCAGCCTGCTGTCCCTCTACTCTCCATAGATCAGCCTGCTGTCCCTCTACTCTCCATAGATCAGCCTGCTGTCCCTCTACTCTCCATAGATCAGCTCGCTGTCTCTCTGCTCTCCATAGATCAGCTCTCTGTCCCTCTACTCTCCATAGATCAGCCTGCTGTCCCTCTACTCTCCATAGATCAGCCTGCTGTCCCTCTACTCTCCATAGATCAGCCTGCTGTCCCTCTACTCTCCATAGATCAGCCTGCTGTCCCTCTACTCTCCATAGATCAGCCTGCTGTCCCTCTACTCTCCATAGATCAGCTCGCTGTCCCTCTACTCTCCATAGATCAGCTCGCTGTCCCTCTACTCTCCATAGATCAGCTCGCTGTCCCTCTACTCTCCATAGATCAGCCTGCTGTCCCTCTACTCTCCATAGATCAGCCTGCTGTCCCTCTACTCTCCATAGATCAGCTCGCTGTCCCTCTACTCTTCATAGATCAGCTCTCTGTCCCTCTACTCTCCATAGATCAGCCTGCTGTCCCTCTACTCTCCATAGATCAGCTCGCTGTCCCTCTACTCTCCATAGATCAGCTCGCTGTCCCTCTACTCTCCATAGATCAGCCTGCTGTCCCTCTACTCTCCATAGATCAGCTCGCTGTCCCTCTACTCTCCATAGATCAGCTCGCTGTCCCTCTACTCTCCATAGATCAGCTCGCTGTCCCTCTACTCTCCATAGATCAGCTCGCTGTCCCTCTACTCTCCATAGATCAGCTCGCTGTCCCTCTACTCTCCATAGATCAGCTCGCTGTCCCTCTACTCTACATAGATCTGCTCGCTGTCCCTCTACTCTCCATAGATCGGCTCGCTGTCCCTCTACTCTCCATAGATCAGCTCGCTGTCTCTCTGCTCTCCATAGATCAGCTCGCTGTCTCTCTGCTCTCCATAGATCAGCTCTCTGTCCCTCTACTCTCCATAGATCAGCTTGCTGTCCCTCTACTCTCCATAGATCAGCTTGCTGTCCCTCTACTCTCCATAGATCAGCCTGCTGTCCCTCTACTCTCCATAGATCAGCCTGCTGTCCCTCTACTTTCCATAGATCAGCCTGCTGTCCCTCTACTCTCCATAGATCAGCCTGCTGTCCCTCTACTCTCCATAGATCAGCTCGCTGTCCCTCTACTCTCCATAGATCAGCTCGCTGTCCCTCTACTCTCCATAGATCAGCTCGCTGTCCCTCTACTCTCCATAGATCAGCTCGCTGTCCCTCTACTCTCCATAGATCAGCTCGCTGTCCCTCTACTCTCCATAGATCAGCTCGCTGTCCCTCTACTCTCCATAGATCAGCTCGCTGTCCCTCTACTCTCCATAGATCAGCTCTGTCCCTCTACTCTCCATAGATCAGCTCGCTGTCCCTCTACTCTCCATAGATCAGCTCGCTGTCCCTCTACTCTCCATAGATCAGCTCGCTGTCCCTCTACTCTCCATAGGTCAGCTCGCTGTCCCTCTACTCTCCATAGGTCAGCTCGCTGTCCCTCTACTCTCCATAGATCAGCTCGCTGTCCCTCTACTCTCCATAGGTCGGCTTGCTGTCCCTCTACTCTCCATAGGTCGGCTCGCTGTCCCTCTACTCTCCATAGATCAGCTCGCTGTCCCTCTACTCTCCATAGATCAGCTCGCTGTCCCTCTACTCTCCATAGGTCAGCTTGTGCTTCTAGGCTTTTGGAGCAGTTGCCGCATTCACTTGTTGCATGTGGCTGTGTTGCTCCATTCTCCACTGGTGGCAGCAGTAATGCCTTGTTCTGTGTGCTGCTTGGCACTTCTGCCTGTGTGAATGGGTCCTGGGTGTAACAGAAATGGTGCTCCTGTAAGTGGCGTTACACCCGGGTATCGCAGAACAGTGGCAAACTGACACTATGAGCCTCCACAACAATGACACACACGAAATAGCAGCACAATGACACACTGACACTTGTAAGTCAGTGAACATTGACAGTTGAAAGTCTCAGAAAAATGTCACACTGACATATATGAAATATCAGAGTAATGACACATTGACATTTGTAGCTTTAGCGCAATGACACACTCACTGAGACCTCTGCACAATGGCACACTAATACCTGCAAGTCACAGAACAATGACACACTGACACTTGGGTGCCACAGAACAATGACACACTGACACCTGGGTGCCACAGAACAATGACACACTGACACTTGGGTGCCACAGAACAGTGACACACTGACACTTGGGTGCCACAGAACAGTGACACACTGACACTTGGGTGCCACAGAACAGTGACACACTGACACCTGGGTGCCACAGAACAGTGACACACTGACACTTGGGTGCCACAGAACAGTGACACGCTGACACTTGGGTGCCACAGAACAGTGACACGCTGACACTTGGGTGCCACAGAACAGTGACACGCTGACACTTGGGTGCCACAGAACAGTGACACGCTGACACTTGGGTGCCACAGAACAGTGACACGCTGACACTTGGGTGCCACAGAACAGTGACACGCTGACACTTGGGTGCCACAGAACAGTGACACGCTGACACTTGGGTGCCACAGAACAGTGACACGCTGACACTTGGGTGCCACAGAACAGTGACACGCTGACACTTGGGTGCCACAGAACAGTGACACGCTGACACTTGGGTGCCACAGAACAGTGACACGCTGACACTTGGGTGCCACAGAACAGTGACACGCTGACACTTGGGTGCCACAGAACAGTGACACGCTGACACTTGGGTGCCACAGAACAGTGACACGCTGACACTTGGGTGCCACAGAACAGTGACACGCTGACACTTGGGTGCCACAGAACAGTGACACGCTGACACTTGGGTGCCACAGAACAGTGACACGCTGACACTTGGGTGCCACAGAACAGTGACACGCTGACACTTGGGTGCCACAGAACAGTGACACGCTGACACTTGGGTGCCACAGAACAGTGACACGCTGACACTTGGGTGCCACAGAACAGTGACACGCTGACACTTGGGTGCCACAGAACAGTGACACGCTGACACTTGGGTGCCACAGAACAGTGACACGCTGACACTTGGGTGCCACAGAACAGTGACACGCTGACACTTGGGTGCCACAGAACAGTGACACGCTGACACTTGGGTGCCACAGAACAGTGACACGCTGACACTTGGGTGCCACAGAACAGTGACACGCTGACACTTGGGTGCCACAGAACAGTGACACGCTGACACTTGGGTGCCACAGAACAGTGACACGCTGACACTTGGGTGCCACAGAACAGTGACACGCTGACACTTGGGTGCCACAGAACAGTGACACGCTGACACTTGGGTGCCACAGAACAGTGACACGCTGACACTTGGGTGCCACAGAACAGTGACACGCTGACACTTGGGTGCCACAGAACAGTGACACGCTGACACTTGGGTGCCACAGAACAGTGACACGCTGACACTTGGGTGCCACAGAACAGTGACACGCTGACACTTGGGTGCCACAGAACAGTGACACGCTGACACTTGGGTGCCACAGAACAGTGACACGCTGACACTTGGGTGCCACAGAACAGTGACACGCTGACACTTGGGTGCCACAGAACAGTGACACGCTGACACTTGGGTGCCACAGAACAGTGACACGCTGACACTTGGGTGCCACAGAACAGTGACACGCTGACACTTGGGTGCCACAGAACAGTGACACGCTGACACTTGGGTGCCACAGAACAGTGACACGCTGACACTTGGGTGCCACAGAACAGTGACACGCTGACACTTGGGTGCCACAGAACAGTGACACGCTGACACTTGGGTGCCACAGAACAGTGACACGCTGACACTTGGGTGCCACAGAACAGTGACACGCTGACACTTGGGTGCCACAGAACAGTGACACGCTGACACTTGGGTGCCACAGAACAGTGACACGCTGACACTTGGGTGCCACAGAACAGTGACACGCTGACACTTGGGTGCCACAGAACAGTGACACGCTGACACTTGGGTGCCACAGAACAGTGACACGCTGACACTTGGGTGCCACAGAACAGTGACACGCTGACACTTGGGTGCCACAGAACAGTGACACGCTGACACTTGGGTGCCACAGAACAGTGACACGCTGACACTTGGGTGCCACAGAACAGTGACACGCTGACACTTGGGTGCCACAGAACAGTGACACGCTGACACTTGGGTGCCACAGAACAGTGACACGCTGACACTTGGGTGCCACAGAACAGTGACACGCTGACACTTGGGTGCCACAGAACAGTGACACGCTGACACTTGGGTGCCACAGAACAGTGACACGCTGACACTTGGGTGCCACAGAACAGTGACACGCTGACACTTGGGTGCCACAGAACAGTGACACGCTGACACTTGGGTGCCACAGAACAGTGACACGCTGACACTTGGGTGCCACAGAACAGTGACACGCTGACACTTGGGTGCCACAGAACAGTGACACGCTGACACTTGGGTGCCACAGAACAGTGACACGCTGACACTTGGGTGCCACAGAACAGTGACACGCTGACACTTGGGTGCCACAGAACAGTGACACGCTGACACTTGGGTGCCACAGAACAGTGACACGCTGACACTTGGGTGCCACAGAACAGTGACACGCTGACACTTGGGTGCCACAGAACAGTGACACGCTGACACTTGGGTGCCACAGAACAGTGACACGCTGACACTTGGGTGCCACAGAACAGTGACACGCTGACACTTGGGTGCCACAGAACAGTGACACGCTGACACTTGGGTGCCACAGAACAGTGACACGCTGACACTTGGGTGCCACAGAACAGTGACACGCTGACACTTGGGTGCCACAGAACAGTGACACGCTGACACTTGGGTGCCACAGAACAGTGACACGCTGACACTTGGGTGCCACAGAACAGTGACACGCTGACACTTGGGTGCCACAGAACAGTGACACGCTGACACTTGGGTGCCACAGAACAGTGACACGCTGACACTTGGGTGCCACAGAACAGTGACACGCTGACACTTGGGTGCCACAGAACAGTGACACGCTGACACTTGGGTGCCACAGAACAGTGACACGCTGACACTTGGGTGCCACAGAACAGTGACACACTGACACTTGGGTGCCACAGAACAGTGACACACTGACACTTGGGTGCCACAGAACAGTGACACACTGACACTTGGGTGCCACAGAACAGTGACACACTGACACTTGGGTGCCACAGAACAGTGACACACTGACACTTGGGTGCCACAGAACAGTGACACACTGACACTTGGGTGCCACAGAACAGTGACACACTGACACTTGGGTGCCACAGAACAGTGACACACTGACACTTGGGTGCCACAGAACAGTGACACACTGACACTTGGGTGCCACAGAACAGTGACACACTGACACTTGGGTGCCACAGAACAGTGACACACTGACACTTGGGTGCCACAGAACAGTGACACACTGACACTTGGGTGCCACAGAACAGTGACACACTGACACTTGGGTGCCACAGAACAGTGACACACTGACACTTGGGTGCCACAGAACAGTGACACACTGACACTTGGGTGCCACAGAACAGTGACACACTGACACTTGGGTGCCACAGAACAGTGACACACTGACACTTGGGTGCCACAGAACAGTGACACACTGACACTTGGGTGCCACAGAACAGTGACACACTGACACTTGGGTGCCACAGAACAGTGACACACTGACACTTGGGTGCCACAGAACAGTGACACACTGACACTTGGGTGCCACAGAACAGTGACACACTGACACTTGGGTGCCACAGAACAGTGACACACTGACACTTGGGTGCCACAGAACAGTGACACACTGACACTTGGGTGCCACAGAACAGTGACACACTGACACTTGGGTGCCACAGAACAGTGACACACTGACACTTGGGTGCCACAGAACAGTGACACACTGACACTTGGGTGCCACAGAACAGTGACACACTGACACTTGGGTGCCACAGAACAGTGACACACTGACACTTGGGTGCCACAGAACAGTGACACACTGACACTTGGGTGCCACAGAACAGTGACACACTGACACTTGGGTGCCACAGAACAGTGACACACTGACACTTGGGTGCCACAGAACAGTGACACACTGACACTTGGGTGCCACAGAACAGTGACACACTGACACTTGGGTGCCACAGAACAGTGACACACTGACACTTGGGTGCCACAGAACAGTGACACACTGACACTTGGGTGCCACAGAACAGTGACACACTGACACTTGGGTGCCACAGAACAGTGACACACTGACACTTGGGTGCCACAGAACAGTGACACACTGACACTTGGGTGCCACAGAACAGTGACACACTGACACTTGGGTGCCACAGAACAGTGACACACTGACACTTGGGTGCCACAGAACAGTGACACACTGACACTTGGGTGCCACAGAACAGTGACACACTGACACTTGGGTGCCACAGAACAGTGACACACTGACACTTGGGTGCCACAGAACAGTGACACACTGACACTTGGGTGCCACAGAACAGTGACACACTGACACTTGGGTGCCACAGAACAGTGACACACTGACACTTGGGTGCCACAGAACAGTGACACACTGACACTTGGGTGCCACAGAACAGTGACACACTGACACTTGGGTGCCACAGAACAGTGACACACTGACACTTGGGTGCCACAGAACAGTGACACACTGACACTTGGGTGCCACAGAACAGTGACACACTGACACTTGGGTGCCACAGAACAGTGACACACTGACACTTGGGTGCCACAGAACAGTGACACACTGACACTTGGGTGCCACAGAACAGTGACACACTGACACTTGGGTGCCACAGAACAGTGACACACTGACACTTGGGTGCCACAGAACAGTGACACACTGACACTTGGGTGCCACAGAACAGTGACACACTGACACTTGGGTGCCACAGAACAGTGACACACTGACACTTGGGTGCCACAGAACAGTGACACACTGACACTTGGGTGCCACAGAACAGTGACACACTGACACTTGGGTGCCACAGAACAGTGACACACTGACACTTGGGTGCCACAGAACAGTGACACACTGACACTTGGGTGCCACAGAACAGTGACACACTGACACTTGGGTGCCACAGAACAGTGACACACTGACACTTGGGTGCCACAGAACAGTGACACACTGACACTTGGGGAGGGGGGGCACAGAATATTATACACAGGATCTTTGGCCTTTCCATTTGATATGCAGAATACACTGTGGTGTTGTACAGTAATGTCATTGCTGCATGAAGCTTTACTTCCCTCCCTCCTTTGCCTGTTCAGTGTATCCCTTTATAACCTCTGTTACAGACAGCTCTATCTGGGCGCTCCTTCTCAGAATGGGTCAGTCCGTCCTGCTCTGGTGACCTTGTACATAGTCGCCACAAGCGTCCAACATTCCTGGAAAACTGGGACAGAGAATCCTCTCAGAACAGCTAGATGCTAGGAGTTTGGTTGCTTATTAGGGGTGAATGTCCGATTCCAAAAGCATTTTCCATTAAAATCCACTGGAGATCACTTTAGTTTACCTCCAAGCTCTTAAGGAAGAACCCTGGTGTGCCATTGTATTTGATTGGATAGCTGCACAGACCATGTGACACTTCAGCTTCCTGACAATAGACGCACCTTAGTGGGACGCTGTGTCTAAATGACCAACCTGCTCAGTCTGGAAATATCCTGGCTGTAGTACAGAAAGCACACCTGTTATTTGCAAGGTTTTACCGATTTCCCACTCTGTAACAAGAGAGCAGAGCTCTCACTATCAGTCTCCAATACAAAGATTAATCCAGCTTATTGACATTGGTACCTTGGTCATAGGTGGGGCAAGTGAACAGAACTGGGAACTATGAAGTCCAGAGGTCTCACCATTGACATCACCCCAAGAGTGAAGGCACAGTTTGGTTGTTTAACACTTTGAAACGTTTCCCTCGGCAGACATATTGCTGTGGTGGTTGGAATTTACCCTGTTTTGCTTGGCATGGTCTTGTGGTGTTTGCTTGCGAGCTGTGTATGGAAATATTAATGCAATCTAGTCAGAACAGGCAGTAGTCAAACAACCTTGGAGATGAATCATTGGTATACTGTATTCTGAACATTACCACATGACTGCAGTATGAAGATGTGTTGGACAGGAACACATGTAGGCCACCCTCCATTGGGTATTGTTAGTTGTTGTGTGAAGGGACTTATTTATCTACTGGGAATAATGTGAAAAATAGTTTGAACCTTCTTTCTTATTGCTGTCTGTGACCATCACCAACAGGAACAAAGACTGCGATAAATGAGTCGTTTTTTGGACAGTGGTGGCAAGGTTAGAACATGTGCCATGTTTTTTGGATTGCCCATTACCTACATTCAGTACTACTCTCCTATGCAGAGCTGGATCATCATCAAGGCAACTTAGGAGGGAACCCAGGTCCTTGAGAGAAACGAAGGCCCTAGTTGAGGCTAGCCCCCACCAAATCTCAAAAAGTGGCCATCAAGGGTGGAATCAAAGTTTGTCCTTGCCTAGGGCCCAATTTCACCATAATCTGTTTCTGCTTCTATAAGCCATGAAAGCACTAAGGATATGAAGTTAGGCAGCATTATCCGTAAACATTTTACTCTTTACACACCTGAGAATCTTGTTTGATACAAGAAGGGAAAGCTTAGAACCTGTGCATGGTTACCGTTGTCACAGGGTATGATGGGAAATCTGCCTAGTGGGATACACAGTAGTGACAACCTGTTAAGGCTAGTACACGCAATCCGTACTCATGGTAGATTATGCTCTCAGTGGAGAAATCTGAATGGTATACTGATGTCATATAACGCACACACGTATGTGATTTAGTTACCAGTTTGATCTCAATCGAAAATTAAATGACTCCTCCCACAATGTAATTTTTTTATTATTTAAATATTTTATGTCTTCACGCCTTTTGGATATAAATTAATTGGCTTGTTCCTCTTTTTCAGTGCTGTGTGCGAAGAATCTGGTGAAGAAGGATTTTTTCAGTGAGTACCACCATCGTTCTGTTTCTTCCTGGTTTACGGTGATGACATCCTCAGACTGTATGCAAAAAGAAAATCACGAACACTTTCATGTTCTACAGCTTTCAGTCATGTGACCAGAGGCTTCTCCATAACCCCTTCAACACTGGAAGAAATGAACCTACCCACCCACCTCTAATGCTTCAAGGGATGCCAATGGCAGGCAATACGCCTTCCTTCTAGGGTATTATGGGAAGGGCCTGACACAAGCTTTGGGAGGGGGTGTGGTGTATACGACTTCTCACCATTCTTCTGAAGACCCTGTGGGAAGGGGCCTCACCTTGGCTGCTTATAGGAAGGGCTTTGGCACAGTTAGTCCTAATTCTTCTGCAAGACTCTGTGTGCCAAGGGATCTGACTTAAACTGCCTGTGGAAGGGTGTGTGGTAGAACAGCTACTCGCCATTCTTTTGCAACACCCTGTGTGCCTGGGCTGCTTGTGGGATGGGGTGTGGCTTGGGGAGCTTCTAATACACCCACTCCAAAGGAGGGGATGTCTCCCTGTCTACCAGTAACTGTCCCTCTGCAAAAGGCCTTAGCACATGTAATATATCTGAACAGGCACTGACCCGCCCTATTCAAGGCCTTATGAGCGAGGGAGTGGCCAAGACAGCCAGGCTGCCAAGCAGTACAAATGGAACCTGGCTTGTCTGCTGTCACATGACCATGACAAAAATGGGGGTCGAACCACACATATGTAGGATTTAAATGCAGTGCGCAAGGATCTATCCCTGTGTACTTTCAGGGTCACTGTAGTGGCAACAAATTCTTCGATCCACAACAACTTTACAGTTGGCGCGGATGGAAGAATTCTTTGCAGTCACGTGACCATGGATATTTTATATTGGGATATATGACTTTATTATTTATGTGAAGTTCACATAAGGTTTAGTGTCAGTAACTTTAAAGAGGAGCTGTTAGGTATAAGGTCTCAGAGAAAATAAACACATATATCAGTAGCTAAAGATTGGCTGTACTTACATTACATATGCATTTCACTGTCCACGTTTGTACTTCACAGAATTTTTATATAGTATATGCAGAGAATGATGCTCCTGACAGCTCATGGCAGGTTCCATGTTTTTCTGTCTTCTATGAAGCCAATTGTGTCGTCATGTCCTGCCTGCTTCCTGATCACAGAAAAGCTCGTACTGAATAACACAGTGTGCAGTGAATATTAATTAGCCATGTGGCTAGGAACAATAGCTGACTCCTGCAGTGTACTCTGCCCGGAGATTTATCAGTGCTACGGGCTGGACTGATTACAAGCTGCTGTAACGTCTCATTAGCAGCCGAGGGGAGGGCCCCAGAATGCTTTGCAGTATAGTATGCGGCTTGCGTCCTCTTGGGTCTAACAGCTTTGCTGATAAGCACACATCAAAAGTAAGAGAGATTTTTATCTTCACTAATACCTTTTTGGCTTCCTTCTAAACTGTTTAACACAGGAGAATAGAGGTTTAAATTAGCTTCTGCAGCCTGACAGTTACTCTTTAAGGGCCCTTTTCCACTAGCGGCGTTTACAATGCTGAATCGCAAAATCACAAACAGCTAGTGATTTTTTTTAAAATCGCTACGGTTTGCTAAATAACATAGGAATCGCGGTAGGTTATTTCCACTAACACGATTCGTTTTTGCCTCAAACGCGATCGCGCTGCGGAGCGATATTTGCCGCGATTTTGCTATACACACTACAGCATAGCAAAATCGTGACCGCAATCGCCGGAACTTTCCTGCATACTGCGATTCAGTAATCGCTAGCGTTCAGCGTGAACGCTAGCGATTGCTAGTGGAAAAGAGTCCTAAGGGACGGCTTCAGGAAGTGTAAAATTAGATTTTCGGTAAGTGTGAAATAAAATGGCCCCAAGTTATCAGTTATTGCATTTAACCTTGCATGCTTATTTTTTCCGTGCTTATATTATGCTTTTACTATGTTGCTGGAAACAGTTTTTTCTGCTATTGAAAGCATTGTGTCTCGTAGAGTATGAGTTTGTTGATGCATTTTATTCTTTTTACTGTATTAAGACAGATAAGCTACTTCTCTAGACCTGGTTATACAATTGTAGATTTCCACCCTATTGAGGGTACAGCACAATGAGTGGAGCAGAATGCAGTACATTACATGGAATGCATTATGCTATACTCATTGTGCGTACGACTTTACGCACGTAATTATGCATATGTTCCAAAATGATTGATTGCTCTCATTGGAATCAATTCAGAGGAGTCCTTTCCTACCACACAAAATACATAGTTTTTTGTTTTTTTTTGTTGATTCTAATAGGGAATCAATTGAAAATTGTTTAAACTGCAGATTAGTGGCTTTAGAACCGCCGCTCTTGCTCACCCCCAATTGACCAAAATGGGGTTTTTCCTTTCCTCCTCCTGCATTTCCCTTTAATAAGGAATAAATAATCAAGGGGTTATTTAGTGTTTTTTTTTTTGTATGAAAAAATTACTCATTGCAGTGTTTATTCAGTATTTACTCATTGCTCATCTCTGATTTTTAGTGTCTAGTAGGGAGACTTGGTTTCAGTTGGTGGAACAGTTGAAACAAACCCCTCCTCCTGTTAAATAGACCATGTCACTGCCATGGCCATGTTGCTGCAGGGAACAATGAGAGACAAGGAGCCCAATGGTGCTTTTCCTCCAAGTTGGTTGATCATTTCTTAAAGGGGAACTTCAGCCTAAACAAACATACTGTCATTAAGTTACATTAGTTATGTTAATTAGAATAGATAGGTAATATAATCTCTTACCCACCCTGTTTTAAAAGAACAGGCAAATGTTTGTGATTCATGGGGGCTGCCATCTTTGTCATGGGGGCAGCCATCTTTTTGGTTGAAAGGAGGTGACAGGGAGCATAAGACACAGTTCCAACTGTCCTGTTTCCTGATAACCCCTCCCAGCTGCACGCGCTAGGCTTCAAATGTCAAATTCAAAATGTAGAAAAAAAAAAATTGCACCAAAACAGCAGAACGAGAACATCAGAAATCCCATCATGCTTTGCACAGCATCAGGGAAAAATGCCCGGGCAGTTTTCTTCTGTGCAGCTAAAAATGAGGCTTGTATAAGAGAAACAAAGTTCTGATGCTGTGAAACTGTTAAAGAAATACCAAGCCTTTTCAGTTCTGCTGAGTCGATTTTTAGTCTGGAGGTTCACTTTAATATGTTGTTATACTCACAAAGGTCCACTTGCAACCACCATCAGGGCCTAGAGAGTAAAGTTTTCCCCCTCTGCTGGGCGGGAACTGGTTGGTTGTACTCCTTTGAACACTGAAAAACGACTGCCTCACACAGGAGGTGTATTACAACTAGAAAAAGTACTGGTGGAGGCACCTGGTATGTGTAATTTTTTTTTTTTTTTTTAAATAAGCTTAAGTTATAGGTATTGAAGCGTTTAGCACAGATTTGCCCGAGGAAGTGTTACAACCCATGAAACGTGTTGACTAAACCATTGCTCAAATAAACAAATTCCAGTTAACACTGGCCTATGTTTCTTTAGGAGGGGTAAGCCCATCACTGCCTCTCCTTTTTCAGCTTGTTTAAAAGTGTCTTATACATTCATTACTCCAGACGGCTGGGCTCTGACCAAGTCTGGAGGATGTGGAAATTCAAATGAACCTTGATGTCCTCTGCTTGGAGGATTAGCACCTGTGGACTGTTGTGCTAAATACTGAGTTTTTTTTCCTGAAAAAGTATTTTAAAAAAACAAACAAAAATGTAATTGAATCCAAGGCTTGGATTATGTTTTTTTTCCCCCGCGTTTGAATCTCAAGGCCGGCTGCGTTATCTGCCATCTCTCTTTCGCCCCAACTGCAGGGCTTCCGGATCCCTTTGCCAAGGTGGTGGTGGATGGGTCTGGGCAATGCCACTCAACAGACACCGTGAAGAACACTCTGGACCCCAAATGGAACCAGCACTATGACCTGTAAGTTCTCCCGTCAGGACTCGTACTCCTATTGCTTTTGTGGTGGTTCTAATTTTTCTAGGTTATAGTGTCTTGAAAAAAAATAAAAGGGTAGACTGTTGGTGGGATAAAAATATATAAGCTAGAGTGGCTCCTTCACTCGCTAGAACCGAAGAAGATGCTCTAAATATGATGAAACTTCTAAAATACAAAACGGTGCCCAGTTGAAGTTTCCTTATCTTTTCTTTGATTAGTATTGATACTGCACTTTTTTTGTCTCTACTTCCTGCATGTTTTAGTTGTGTGTGTGATATATATATATATATATATATATATATATATATATATATATATATATATATATATATACCACTGTACCCTTGTGTAGTGGATTGTGGGGAAAAGGAGCCACTGTACCCCTGTGTGGCGGATTGTGGGGAAAAGGAGCCACTGTACCCCTGTGTGGTGGGGTAGGGGAGCCACTGTACCCCTGTGTAGTGGGGTAGGGGAGCCACTGTACCCCTGTGTAGTGGGGTAGGGGAGCCACTGTACCCCTGTGTAGTGGGGTAGGGGAGCCACTGTACCCCTGTGTAGTGGGGTAGGGGAGCCACTGTACCCCTGTGTAGTGGGGTAGGGGAGCCACTGTACCCCTGTGTAGTGGGGTAGGGGAGCCACTGTACCCTTGTGTAGTGGGGTAGGGGAGCCACTGTACCCTTGTGTAGTGGGGTAGGGGAGCCACTGTACCCCTGTGTAGTGGGGTAGGGGAGCCACTGTACCCCTGTGTAGTGGGGTAGGGGAGCCACTGTACCCCTGTGTAGTGGGGTAGGGGAGCCACTGTACCCCTGTGTAGTGGGGGTAGGGGAGCCACTGTACCCCTGTGTGGTGGGGTAGCGGAGCAACTGTACCCCTGTGTGGCGGATTGTGGGGAAAAGGAGCCACTGTGCCACTGTACCCCTGTGTAGTGGGGTAGGGGAGCCACTGTACCCCTGTGTGGTGGGGTCGGGGAGCCACTGTACCCCTGTGTAGTGGGGTAGGGGAGCCACTGTACCCTTGTGTAGTGGGGTAGGGGAGCCACTGTACCCCTGTGTAGTGGGGTAGGGGAGCCACTGTACCCCTGTGTAGTGGGGTAGGGGAGCCACTGTACCCTTGTGTAGGGGGGTAGGGGAGCCACTGTACCCCTGTGTGGTGGGGTAGGGGAGCCACTGTTCCCCTGTGTAGTGGGGTAGGGGAGCCACTGTACCCCTGTGTAGTGGGGAGCCACTGTACCCCTGTGTAGTGGGGAGCCACTGTACCCCTGTGTAGTGGGGAGCCACTGTACCCCTGTGTAGTGGGGAGCCACTGTACCCCTGTGTAGTGGAGTAGAGGAGCCACTGTTCCCGTGTAGTGGGGTAGGGGAACCACTGTACCCCTGTGTAGTGGGGTAGGGGAGCCACTGTACCCTTGTGTAGTGGGGTAGGGGAGCCACTGTACCCCTGTGTAGTGGGGTAGGGGAGCCACTGTACCCTTGTGTAGGGGGGTAGGGGAGCCACTGTACCCCTGTGTGGTGGGGTAGGGGAGCCACTGTTCCCCTGTGTAGTGGGGTAGGGGAGCCACTGTACCCCTGTGTAGTGGGGAGCCACTGTACCCCTGTGTAGTGGGGAGCCACTGTACCCCTGTGTAGTGGAGTAGAGGAGCCACTGTACCCCTGTGTAGTGGGGTAGGGGAACCACTGTACCCCTGTGTAGTGGGGTAGGGGAGCCACTGTACCCCTGTGTGGCAGATTGTGTGGTAGATAAATTGTCAGTGTGTGGTGAATTGGGCGGTAGAGGATTCAGTGGTGTGTGAGGTTCTTCATTCCTGTTGTGTTGGCTGCAGCTCAGGGATGGTTAATAGCAGCCTTATTTGGAAGGTGTGATCCTTCCAATTATCAGGTTGGCACTCTACCTGCTGTAAAATGCGATGCGGTGTCTGTGCAGTCGCTGCGTCTCTGTTGGGAGGCTGGGCATCTCCTGGCATTGTGCTTTTTTTACTAGCTGAAAACATTTATCCTTTACAAGAACAGCCTGTGGTTCATTTTGCCTTGAAACCCTGGAATCCAGCAGCACAGGCAATGCAGACAGATTGAGGTGTACCTAGCGGAAGAGTTTTGCTTTTGCAATGATCCATTTTTTTATGCTGCATAAATTTGTGTAAAATTTGCATCAGCTTGGAATTATTAACATCTCATAGACCATTGCTGAAATCTGTTAAAGTGGACCTGAACTCTTGCACAGAACAGAAGGAAAACAGAAGTGCACCCTGTGTGTACTTAAGGTAGCCATACACTGGCCCGATTTGCCGCCGATTCGACAGCAGATTCGATCACTGGGATCGAATCTGCTGCCAATCGTTTGCGCTAAACGCACCCGCCGATCCGATTTCCTCCCGAAATCGGATCGGTCCGTCGATCGCGCCGTGCGGGTTACTTCCATCGATCGCCCGCGGGTAGGGAGCGCGTCGCTAGCGGCGGCCGATCCGATACAGTTATACATTACCTGCCGCTGGCTCCCGGGCATCTTCTCCGCGTCTTCTCCGCGCTTCCATCCCAGCATACATTAACTTCCTGTGTCACTCCAGTGACCAGGAAGTTCAAATAGAGGGCGCTCTATTTGAACTTCCTGGTCACGGTGTGACACAGTGTACGCTGGGATGCGGTGCGGGGTGCAGCGCGGAGAAGAGGACCCGGAGCTAGCTTCAGGTAATGTATGCGGGGGGGGGGGGGGGGGACAGGCGGCGGCGGCTCCACAGATTGTGATCGGGTTCAGGCTGAAATCGATTCACAATCTGTTTGCAGTAAAGGCAGCCATACGATCCCTCTCTGATCAGATTCGATCAGATAGGGATCTGTCAGCTGGTCGATCTAATGGCAAATCGACCAGTGTATGGCTACCTTTAGAGTTTAGCCGGTCTGAATCCCCCTTATCTGTGACTAATCACAAGTTGTAATTTGATCTCTCAGCTGTGCCAGCCCCCTGCTACGGCAGAGAGCTAATTGATAAACACAGGATGTTAACAATATGTCTGCTTCCATGTAAGCAGGAAGTAAACACGGCAGATTCATTGCAGGATTTGCAAGCCCGTGTGACTAAAGAGGGAGTATTTCAGACTTATTAGGAGTGGATGGGCAGTTGCAGGTCACAGAGGAGGAGATGATCTAGGAATTGGTCCAACAAGTATTTACCGCCTTTATATTGTAATATAAAGTTTTGTAGTACTAAATGCCTATCAAGTGCTGCTAAACTTGGTTTTTATTCATGTGTAGAACCATCCGTTTCCATTAGATGGCTGTTGAAATGATAATGTTCAGACTTCGATGTTTGACCACATTTATTGTTATTATTTTAGTAATTATATAGCGCCAACATCTGCCACAGCGCTTTAGAGTATACATATGTATGTCGCTAACTGTCTCACAGAGGGGCTCACAATCCAATACCTGCCATAGTCCTATCTCATAGTCTAGGGCCAATTTTGAGTGGGAAGCCAATTAACATCTGGCATGTGGGAGGAAATTGGGGTGCCTGGGGGAAACCCACACAGACACGGGGAGTTCAGACTAACCAGCAAGCTCATGGTGACCCAGAACTCATTGGAGTGTGTGAGGGGCTACAATGGTCCTAAAAGCCCCCTTACTAAGATGGTAAGAAAAACAAAAGTTTGCTTTCCTAAAACAGAAAGAATTTGCGATAATTCAGGTTGGAGTGAGCTTGAGATGTCTCCCAGAGCAACACTGCTGAATATATGCAAATTAACCATTGTTACCTTTAGAAGCTAAACACACCTCCAGCATCGGGAAACACGGGGAGAACATACAAACTCAAACCGTTTCCTGCCTGGAATTCGAACCGGAGACCCAGTGCTGCAATGTAAGAGTGCTTTATAGTGTGTGTGTGTACAGTGTGTGTGTGTGTGTGTACAGTGTGTGTGTGTACAGTGTGTGTGTGTACAGTGTGTGTGTGTACAGTGTGTGTGTGTACAGTGTGTGTGTGTACAGTGTGTGTGTGTACAGTGTGTGTGTGTACAGTGTGTGTGTGTACAGTGTGTGTGTGTACAGTGTGTGTGTGTACAGTGTGTGTGTGTACAGTGTGTGTGTGTACAGTGTGTGTGTGTACAGTGTGTGTGTGTGTGTGTGTACAGTGTGTGTGTGTGTGTACAGTGTGTGTGTGTGTGTGTACGTACGTGTGTGTGTGTTGTGTGTACAGTGTGTTGTGTGTACAGTGTGTGTGTGTGTACAGTGTGTGTACAGTGTGTGTGTGTGTGTACAGTGTGTGTACAGTGTGTGTGTGTACAGTGTGTGTGTGTGTGTGTGTATACAGTGTTTGTGTGTGTACAGTGTGTGTTTGTGTCCCTCCTTGCTTTGATTGCTCTTTTGAATGGCGAATCAGTTGCCTCAGTGGACCAGTGAGTCTTTTAACCACCCTGGCGTTCTGATTAAATCGCCAGGGTGGCTGCGGGAGGGTTTTTTTTAAATAAAAAAAAAACTATTTCATGCAGCCAACTGAAAGTTGGCTGCATGAAAGCCCACTAGAGGGCGCTCCGGAGGCGTTCTTCCGATCGCCTCCGGCGGCCAGAAGTAACACGGAAGGCCGCAATAAGCGGCCTTCAGTGTTTCGCTTACCTCGTCGCCATGGCGACGAGCGGAGTGACGTCATGGACGTCAGCCGACGTCATGGACGTCAGCCGCCTCCGATCCAGCCCTTAGCGCTGGCCGGAACTGTTTGTTCCGGCTACGCTGGGCTCGGGCGGCTGGGGGGACCCTCTTTCGCCGCTGCACGCGGCGGATCGCCGCGCTGCAGCGGCGATCAGGCAGCACACGCGGCTGGCAAAGTGCCGGCTGCGTGTGCTGCTTTTTATTTGGTGAAAATCGGCCCAGCAGGGCCTGAGCGGCAGCCTCTGGCGGTGTTGGACGAGCTGAGCTCGTCCAGACCGCTCAGCTGGTTAATGCATTTCTAGTATATTGGCATTTAGAGGCTGTGTCTTTGCTGTAAGGCCCTGTTCACACTGCACGCGTTTCCAGCTGCGTTGTGGAAACGCGTGCAGGTGGCCGACACGCACGACATCAGACAGTGCATAGAGTGCACTGTCTGATGTTCACACTGCATGCGTTCCGGACCTGTGCGGTCCGGGAACGCACGCTGCACGCATTTTTTGCCAAAACGCGTGGCTGTCCCATTCACGTTTCAGTGCAAACGTGGATGGCGTGCGTTTGTACGCGTTGCGTTCCTCATGCGTGGCCGTCCGCGTTTGTAATGTGAACGGGGCCTAAAGCTGCTGGGTTGTGGTGTATGTTTTGGTAAATATCTCTGAAGTGGAAGTACCAGTCGCCATTTTTGGAACATCTGCATTTTTTTTTTCTGGGATCTCGAATTGAAGGGAGTAGAAAAGGCCAACTCAGTATATGATTACAGACCCAGGGAAATAAATAGGTAATTGAGCTGAAGAATAATGTTATAAATAAGACCATGAAATAATGGGGAAAAGTAGACTGTTTCAGATGAGTGGGATTTGTTTTCACACCTGGTGTTTTCACGGTCTGGTCACAGAAAAGATCAGACGAGAGCCGTGTAACTGTACACACAATGCCGCCAAGACAGTATGTCGGATGAGGGCATAAGAGAGTCATTGTCCCCTGTACCTGCCAAACCTGCCTCGTCTGTCACGCAGCATCCTCCAGACCGGTTCCTCTGCTTTACCGTAACCTCATCCACTAGACGTCACTAGGATTCTCTTATGCCTGGAAGTAGGAGCCATTATCTTCTGCTGGGACTGCTGAATCACTGCAGACAATTATCTTCAGGAGTTCAGGATTATCGGTACTAATCTTCAGCCAAATCCGTTTTCTGTTTATTAAAGTGGACCCGAATTCTTGCACAGGACAGAAGGAAAACGTAGAGAAATGCACTCTGTATTTTCCCAGCGCCTTAATTACATGGATACCCTTATCTAAAGTGTCACTGGGGGCCAGAGGTGCTGGAATTGCTCCATCCAACAGCAGTGTGGATGTTGGTGAGACGACGTGTGCTCGATCCACAACAATGACATGATGGAGGCCGGTCTCTAGCAGCTGCTGTGCGCTGTTCCGTTGCACTTTTGGTTTGTAGCTTGAAAATGCTGTGGAATCTCCTGAACTGTGTAATGCTAGGTACTCATGATGCGACCTACTGTAACCTGATCCCGACCGTGGCTGTAAATATGTACACATTGCCATTTGTCTGCTGGTAGCAGATTCCTAATCTTTCCCATTATTCCTCCCATTTGTTGGGTAGTTTGGGGGTTTCCAGAGTGTTACTTCTGTAATCTTAGTGAGGATGTGTCTCTATTGTCTAAAAGCAGTGACATTTTTTCAGACACTTTTAGACAAAAATCACCACATCTGAAATAATGCATCCATTTCATTGTGAATTTGAATCTTTTACAGAAATTACAGACGGTTGCGGTAATTTTCCGCATCATTTGCACACTTTTACCGCACATTTTCCACACAAGGAAAATTTTGTGTAGGTTAACAAGGTCTTATTTTGGTCGCAAATTTCCTACAAGTAGTTTTCCACATCCGCTAAGGCTGCTTTCACAGTGAGACGTTACAGGCAGCCTGTAACGCAGCCCACCGCACTGTAATGAAAAATCAATGGGCTGTTCACAGTGCCCACGTTGCGTTACATTTTAACGCAGGACGTCAGTTGAATGTGCTGCATGCTGTGCGTTATGTGCGGCTAAGCCGTGTTAGGCTGTGCGCATATGCTCAGTAGTGTTGGAGGACATCTTCCCTCCTCCTCGGCCAGCCCCATGGCTAATTAATATTCACTGCACGGTGTGACGTGCAGGGTTTACTTACTGGAGCGCCGCTCTGTGTGGCGATTGGCTGGCGGGACGTGATGCCGCATGCATCCAAGAGTACGCACGACAGGACGTGTGGAGAGCCGCTTAACACGGCTCAATGTAACGTCCAGCTACAACCCCACTATGCGTTGCGTTAGGTGCACGTTATGCAACCTTAACGTAGCACCTAACGCAACGTCTTAGCCGGCATATATAATGCTAGAAATGTGCCAGCTCTTGTGCATTTCTTATTTGTGGCATTGGTAGTTTTTACATTTCAGTTATGTAGTTTTATATCTCATTAGGTCATTATTAAGAGAAACGTTTTATGCTTGCTGTAGTTTTTTTTTTTTTAAGCTTGGGGTTACATCATCTTGTGTTGTACATGCTTGAGGTTACATCCCTGTAGGTTAACTTGAAGTATGGTTTAAAAAAGTAGAATAAGTGGAACTTTCAAAGAGAACCCAAAGTGAGAGAAATATGGAGGATGTCCTATTTATTTCCTTTTAAACAATGCCAGTTGCCTGGCTGTTCTGCTTAGCTCGTTGGCTGCAGTAATGTTTGAATCACACACCTGAAGCAAGCATGCAGCTAATCTTGTCAGATTTTTGGCAGAAATATTTGATCTGCTTGCTTGTTCAGGCTAAATATGTTAAAGGCAAAAAAGAAGCAGGACTGCCAGGCATCTGGTTTTGTTTAAAGTTTTATATATGTCAACCTCCATATCCCTGTCACTTCAGGTTCCCTTTAAAGTGAATCCGAGGTGAGAGTGATATAGAAGCTGCCATATTTCCTTTTTAACAAAACTAGTTACCTGGCAGCCCTGCTGATCTATTTGACTGCAGTAGTGTCTGAATTACACCAGAAACAAACATGCAAATAATCCTGTCAAATCTGACAATGTCGGAAATGCCTAATATGCTGCATGCTTGTTCAGGGTCTATGGCTGAATGTATTAGAGGCAGAGGATCAGCAGGCTAGCCAGGCAACTGGTATTGCTTAAAAGGAAATAAATATGGCAGCCTCCATATCGCTGAGGTGATCAGGAAAACCGGTAACAGAAGGTTGGACAGTAAGTGGTTTCTATTCGTGAGCTGTTAAAATTACTTGTGCACTTTCGTTGTGGTCTCTTTTATGCAAGTAGGCACATTATTTTTTTGGCGCTCATACTGACTCCCCCAATCATTCAGTAAAAAAAAGGGGGGGGGGGGTTTCTCCCAAAAATGCAGCTTGCCGTGTGTTTTAAAAATGTCAGTTTGAGTTTGCTGCATTTACTTTGTAATGTGAAGGAACTCTTAACTGTTTGCAGAGGGCAGCATACTGTCCTGTGGGGGGTGGGAGCAGCATGTACCTACCCTGGTGGTAGGAGGAGCCTCTTATACTGTGGTGAGTATGTGGGTCAGGCGATGGGGCAGCCTACATCTAAGGCATGGAGTTTGCAGGAGTTGTAAGAGGTCTATGAGTAATATATTCATCACACCTGTAAGTGGAATGTTTCCCTTGGGTGGAGTTTCTCTTTAGGTTACTGCGTAAACAGTAAGATGCAGCAAAGCAATTACTGCTTGGTGTTTATAGGATTAGACATCTGTGTAATGAAAACATGACCAGGGTCCTTCCCGGGAATCTTGTATAATGAAATGCTGATAGTTTAGTGCTTTTTTGTGTGTTGTCTGCAGCTCCTATAGCCAGCAGTGCAGTTTGTAGACCTCAGACAGTCCCTGGAGCTCGATGCTGGACTTGTGCCAGGTGCACCGCTCCGTCCACACCTGGTATATTTAGATTAGGGGTTTTTTTTAATGCCCGGGTCAGACCTGCTCCAGCCAAAGAGTCTGCAGGAATATTTGCAGGAAGATTACTTAGGATTTGCATGCTAAAAGAGGAGCGTTGATCTTGGCCCGGAAGCTGTTTGGAGGTTTGTGTTCCCCTGTGGGGTGAGCTGTGTGAGTGAGAATTAGCACAAGACGGCGTGAATGTATCAGCAGGCTGGGCTTACATCAGGCGTATCCTGAGCTGAACTCAGCGTTACTGCATTACCATCAGCTTACCATTATCAGGCCGCCACATCTGCTGCTGTTACACTGCCACTTCCTCTCACTCCTCATGTGCCAGCAGCATCACACTGCCCCTGCCTCACTCACTCCTCATGTGCCAGCAGCATCTGACTGCCCCTGCCTCTCACCCCTCATGTGCCAGCAGCATTACACTGCCCTGCCTCTCTCAACCCTTTATGTGCCAGCAGCATTACACTGCCCCTGCCTCTCACCCCTCATGTGCCAGCAGCATCTGACTGCCCCTGCCTCTCTCACCCCTCATGTGCCAGCAGCATCTGACTGCCCCTGCCTCTCTCACCCCTCATGTGCCAGCAGCATCTGACTGCCCCTGCCTATCTCACCCCTCATGTGCCAGCAACATTACACTGCCCCTGCCTCTCTCACCCCTCATGTGCCCATCTGCCACTGCCTCTTTCACCATTCTTGTTCCAACACTGCCCTTGCTTTTGTCATCCCTCATCTGTCTGGTGTAAGGCATGCTGGCTGAGGTTTGTACAAGAGATGAACGCAGACTTGATGAGCACAGATATGGGAATATTCTTATAGGGAAGCACAAGTCTGTCCTACACAGGGGGAGGCAGATGCTTTGCGTGTTTTTTAAGAGGCCCTGTCTTCTCACTTCCTCTTCCTTTCCCCTCTGCAGGTATATTGGGAAGTCGGACTCCATCACCATCAGCGTCTGGAACCATAAAAAGATCCACAAGAAACAAGGTGCCGGTTTCCTGGGCTGCGTCCGCCTGCTCTCCAATGCCATCAACCGCCTCAAAGACACTGGCTGTGAGTAGAACGCGGTCCGTCGCACTGTTCTTACCGAGTCTATTATCCAGGCATGATGATACTTGTAGTGCAATCAGGAGCTACAGACAGAATTGCCTGCACTCCTTTGTTGATGCTTAGCGGTGCAGCCTTGCTGGGACTTGTAGTGTATCAGCAAGAGTTTAGAAGGTTACTTGCATTCTCTAGGTCCAGACTAGCAGCTGAAATTAACAGCATTTGTTTTCCTGTTTGTTTCTGTTTACTACATCTGCTCTTTAGCCTGCTTTAGTACTTCAGCATTAGCTGGTAAAAGTAATCAGAGAAATCCATCTACACATATTTTCATGTGAAGAACAGGCCTGTGATGTTACTGTATTAGCCCAGTAGACTGCCTGTATATTTTCACAGCCTGAGTGGTCATAACATTCCATGGCCCCCACGGTTCCCACAAGCTGCTATCACCATGTGGAACAGTTACCACTAGTCACAGCACATACAGTCACACACACAGAGTCCTGACAGAACAAGAGGCTATGGATACCGTATACAGCTTGGATCACCAGAATGCCTGGCTGTGCAGAATTGTATGTACATCAGAAAGAGCCTGGTCCCTGATTTCTCACAGTATGTTCTCCATTACAGATCAACGGCTGGATTTGTGTAAGCTTGGCCCCAATGACAATGACACCGTACGGGGACAGATAGTAGGTGAGTAGACTAGATGCTATAAGGGATGGCAGACAATCCTATTTGGAACATGAGCCCTGATGCATAAATCAACAGTAAAATTTCCACACGCATTACAATTTTGCTAACTGAAGGGGGCAGCGCACATTACCTTGTAGGTGCAATGTGCATTGCCTGGGTAACACAAGTGTTGCTATGCTAATATGCGAGACACCACCAGTGTAACACGGGGTACCATAGCAACACACACGTAGCCGCGGTAATGATCTTTGTGCAATTAAGGTACCATGTGTTCAGGGACGGATCTAGACCAAGTTGCGCCTGGGGCAAGGTCAGGTTTTGGCGCCTAAAGGTCAGGTTTTGGCGCCTAAACTGCCATTCCCCATCCAAATTTTGCCGCTTTTTTAAGAATTCAACAAACTGCGCCTGGGGCAAGATACCCCCCCCCCCCCCTAGATCCGTCCCTGCATGTGTTGCCTGCTCATAGCAATTTTATTGTTGCTTCGTGCATCAGGCCCACAGAGTCAACAATCCAGGTGCTATTTAATGAATTTTAATTGGGCCAATTCTAAGCTGTGTGCAATTTGCATTACATTTGTAAGCAAGCCAGAATTATTGACAATCTTTACTGAGAACACTCTGCCTTGCAGCTGTCAGTGTGCACTGTATGCCAAGCTTGTGGTGTGCACTGTATGGCAAACATGCGGTGTGCACTGTATGCCAAGCTTATAGTGTGCACTGTATGCCAAGCTTGTGGTGTGCATAGATTGGCAAGCATGTGGTGTGCATTGTATAGCAAGCATGCGGTGTGCACTGTATGGCAAGCATGTAGTGTGCACTGTATGGCAAGCATGCGGTGTGCACTGTATGGCAAGCATGCGGTGTGCACTGTATGGCGAGCATGCGGTGTGCACTGTATGGCAAGCATGTAGTGTACATTGTATGGCAAGCATGCGGTGTGCACTGTATGGCAAACATGTAGTGTACATTGTATGGCGAGCATGCGGTGTGCACTGTATGGCGAGCATGCGGTGTGCACTGTATGGCGAGCATGTGGTGTGCACTGTATGGCAAACATGTAGTGTACATTGTATGGCGAGCATGCGGTGTGCACTGTATGGCGAGCATGCGGTGTGCACTGTATGGCGAGCATGCGGTGTGCACTGTGTGGCGAGCATGCGGTGTGCACTGTATGGCGAGCGTGCGGTGTGCACTGTATGGCGAGCATGCGGTGTGCACTGTATGGCGAGCATGCGGTGTGCACTGTATGGCGAGCGTGCGGTGTGCACTGTATGGCGAGCATGCGGTGTGCACTGTATGGCGAGCATGCGGTGTGCACTGTGTGGCGAGCATGCGGTGTGCACTGTGTGGCGAGCATGCGGTGTGCACTGTGTGGCGAGCATGCGGTGTGCACTGTGTGGCAAACACCACACCTCTTTGCAGAGACTGCACAGTTCATCTGCAGACACACTCAGGTGCTCATCTGGCTCTGGTTATTTCCTTTCAATATATCTCTGTTTTCTCTAAGGTTTATTTTTTCTATGTGATTATTTTGATAAAGTTTAACTATTTTACATACATGTGATTTCCCAGCCACTGCTCAGTTAGCTCTGCAAGGTTTATGATGAAAGCTGCCTTGCATATTGCCAGCTGGTTCTGAGATGGGAGTGTTTTATCCCAACTGCTGCTTATACAGAGTCAGCACCCCAGTGGCCTCAATTCTCTAAGGGCAGTTCAGTAATTAAGCCGGTAAAATACTGCATTCAGTATTTTACACTTTTTGTTTTTCCAAATCCACGAAGATTGCCTAGATATGCTAGAAGTTCGGAAATTTACCGAATAACCATGCTTCAATTCACTAAGTCCTGCGCCGTAAGTCTCACCAGCTGCGGAGCAGGTCAAGCAGGAAGCTGTGGGTCTTCCCATAAGCGGTGTGCATTAGTCAGGGTTTTTCTGTCCAGTGCATCCCCGGCATCCCTTTAGATGTGCTGCTGCCACCAGGTGGAGCTGTATTCCAGTGTACAAATGTGAACATCTAAAGGGATACAGAAAAACCTTTTCAAATGTCTCCTGCTCTGCCATTCTGAAGTCCCGCCCTCCAGTGTATCAGAACAAATGGGGTGAGAAGCAGGGCTGTGTGGCTCTCCCTATTGGCTGCCTGGCTCTCCCTATTGGCTGCCTGGCTCTCCCTATTGGCTGCCTGGCTCTCCCTATTGGCTGCCTGCTATATCTGTCAAACTTACCGCATGAAGAGTTACCGGCTGTTCAAAGCTGGAGGTAAATACTGAATGCTTTAATTTTTGTGAAATGCAATTTCTTGACATTTTTGGAGGATTTACTGCACAAGTCAGTAATTTACCTCACTAGTCAGTAATTTTACTTTACAGTGCGCTAATAGGTTTAGTGAATTGGCATTTGGCAGCACGGTGGCGTAGTGGTTAGCGCTCCCGCCTTGCAGCGCTGGGTCCCCGGTTCGAAATCCCAGCCAGGTCAACATTGCGTTTGTATGTTCTCCCCGTGTCTGCATGAGTTTCCTCCGGGCACTCCGGTTTCCTCCCACATCCCAAAAACATACAGATTAGTTAATTGGCTTCCCCCTAAAACTGGCCCTAGGCCAGGCATGGGCAAACATGGCCCTCCAGCTGTTAAAGGAGAACTGTAGTGAGAGGTATATGGAGGCTGCCATATTTATTTCCTTTTAAGCAATACCAGTTGCCTGGCTATTCAGCTAATCCTCTGCCTCTAATACTTTCAGCCATAGGCCCTGAACAAGCATGCAGCAGATCAGGTGTTTCTGACAAATTTAGACAGATTTGACAAGATTAGCTGCATGCTTGTTTCTGGTGTGATTCAGACACTTCTTTAGGCAAATAGACCATCAGGGCTGCCAGGCAACTGATATTGCTTAAAAGGAAATAAATATGGCAGCCTTCATATCCCTCTCACTACAGTTCTCCTTTAAGGAACTACAAGTCCCACAATGCATTGCAGTAGTCTGACATCCACAGTCATGACTCATAAAGACAAATGCATTGTGGGACTTGTAGTTTCGTAACAGCTGGAGGGCCGAGTTTGCCCATGCCTGCCCTAGACTATGTTACATGCACTACACAATACATACATTGACCTATAACTGTGTTAGAGGCTAGCTTGTGAGCCCCTCTGAGGGACAGTTAGTGGCAAGACAGTATTCTCTGTACAGCGCTGCCTAATATGTCGGCGCTATCTAAATACTAAATAATAATAATTTGGCAAGGTGATGGGTATAATCGTCTGTTTTCTGCATTATCGAATGTAGTAATGCTTAGTGAAATGAGGCCAATGTATGTGATGATCCCCACTCCTTGTGAAATGAATACGACATTGCAGTAAACACAGCAAAATTGTAGGGTGAAAAGAAAGGAATTCCTGCTTTGTGCAGTCACATGAACCAATGAGACGGACAGGAACGCTATTCATTCTGGGTATCCCTTACACCTTATGTTTCCACTCTATCATCAGAAGGCTGCTGGTCTCTAGGCGCTGTCAGTGTTGACCCCTCACTGTTGGCTCTCTATTTCTCCCCCACAGTCAGCCTCCAGTCCCGGGATCGGATTGGAACCGGCGGGCAGGTCGTGGACTGCAGTCGTCTCTTCGACAATGACTTACCTGATGGGTGAGAGAAACCTCCTGTCATTTTTTTTCTTTCTCAGGCTTTGGCTTGCGATATGCAGATAATTGCTGTATGGGAATTGTGTTGCGATAGACATGAGTCCAGGCTCAGGTCTCTTGGCTATTCTGCTCTGGCCTGCGAAGAGTCTAGGGAAGGGGAACAAGGGAGGACAACAAACTTGCTGGTATTTTAGGTTGGTTGAACAATGCAGAGCTGCATTCTGGCTTGGCAGACTGCTATTTATGCATTCACATGGCAGGAAAGGAAGCGGTCTACACTCACTGAGCACCTTATTGGGAATCCCAGTACACCTGCTTATCCACAGGATTACCGCGGCAGTAATTATGTGTTTCAATCCATAACGATACAGGTCTGACTGCTAATCTGGGGTTCTCAGTGATGGAAATACCTTGATGAGAGAAGCCAGAGGGGAAAAATGGCCAGACTGGTTTGAGCTGACAGATTGGCTATGTTAAAAGGAACATGCGGTGTGAGACCTATGGAAGCTGCCATTTTTATTTCCTTCTAAACAATAAGTTGCCTGGCAGTCCTTCTGGTCTTTCTGGTCAGTAGGATCCAAATGACACACCTGAGACAAGCATGCAGCTAATCTTGTCAGATTTGTCATGGACATCTGATCTGCATGCTTGCTCAGGGTCTGTGGCTCAAAGTATTAGAGGCAGAGGGTCAACAGGACAGCCAGGCAATGTACATTATTTAACCTTCCTGGCGGTAACCCCGAACGGGGTAAGCCGCGCAGGAGGATTTCTCAGGCCCTGCTGGGCCGATTTGCATAATTTATTTTTTTTTTTGCTACACGCAGCTAGCATTTTGTTACCCGCCGATTCGCCGCTGACCGCCGCGCCGCCCCCCAGACCTCATGAGCTGCCTGGCCAATCAGTGCCAGGCAGCGCTGAGGGGTGGATCGGGACTCCCTTTGACGTCGATAACATCGGTGACGTCATCCCGCCCGTCGCCATGGCGACGGGGGAAGCCCTAATGGAAATCCCGTTCAGAACGGGATTTCCGGACGGGCTTGATCGCCGGAGGCCATCGAAGAGGCTGGGGGGATGCCGCTGCACAGCGGCTATCGTGTAGCGAGCCCCAGGCTCACTACATGATTAAAAAAAAAAAAAACTGCTGCGTTGCCCCCTGGCGGTTTTTAATAGACCGCCAGGAGGGTTAAAGAACTGTAAAGGGATATGGAGGCTGCAATATTTATTTCCTTCTAAGCAATACTTGTTGCCTGGCTATTCTGCTTATCCTCTGCCTCTATAGGTACTCACTATACCATTTTCTGACAGATTTACCTGCCAGATCGATTTTTTTGCAAAATGTTGCGATCTGAATTTTGATCGATTTTTTCCGGCTGATTTCCGTTCACTACTATGAAAATCAATCAAAATTCAGATCGGTTATGTTGGAAAAAATCGATATGGCAGGTAAATCTGCCAGAATATTGTATGGTGTGTACCTAGCATTATATGATTAGTTATAGACCCTGAAAAAGCATGCAGCAGATCAGATTTTTCTGACCTTTATTGTAAGATCTGATAAGATTAGCTACTTGCTGGTTTCTGGTGGTGTTAAAACACTACTGCAGCCAAATAGGTCTGCAGGGCTTCCAGGCAACTGGTATTGTTTAAAGGGGAACTATGGCGAAACTTGTAAAATTTAAAATATGTGCAAACATAGACAAATAAAAAGTACATTTTTTCCAGAGTAAAATGAGCCATAAATGACTTTTCTCCTATGTTGCTGTCACTTACAGTAGGTAGTAGAAATCTGACAGAAGTGACAGGTTTTGGACTATTTATTTATTGTAAGAGATGGACTAGGTCATCTCTTTATAGGGGATTCTCAGGGATATATTTAATTTCAAAAGCACTTAGTGAATGGCAGTTGCTCTGTCCAACTGCCAAAATACTGTGTAGCAAGCAGGGAAGCTGGCCAGCATTATTCTTTAAATCCTTTTTGGGGTATATCTCTATAAAGAATAAAAGCCATGCTGAGAATCGCCTATGAAGAGATGGGCTAGTCCAAAACCTGTCGCTTCTGTCAGATTTCTACTACCTACTGTAAGTGACAGCAGCATAGGAGAAAAATAATTTATGGCTCATTTTACTCTGGGAAAAATGTATTTCTTATTTGTAAATGTTTGCATATATTTTAAATTTTGCAATTTTCTCCATAGTGCCCCTTTAAAAAGAAATAAACATGTCAGCCTCCATATCCCTCTCACTTCGGGTTCCCTTTAAGTCGGCTAATCACGTTTTACAACTGTGATGAGCATAAAAGCACCTCAGAATGCATAAGACACGTGTGTGAGGTTGCACTCCTTTCAGCCGAGGACAAGGATCCGAGGTTGCAGTGGTTACCGGATACTCAGAGCTAGGCGTCCAAACATCGGAAGACTGGCCTGGTCTGATGACTGCTGAGGCACGCAGGTGGTGGGGTCAGCATTGGTGACAGCAGCAATGAGTCTATAGATCCCACCTGCCTTGTGTAGCAATATTTGCTGCTTGTGGTTGGCATGTGGTAGAATGTATGAAAGACATGAATGCGCAGCTGACTAATCTGCAGTAATTGTGTGATGTAATCAAGTAGGCATGGAGCAGAATCTCAGGAATGTTTCCAGCGTCTAGTGGAATCCATAGCAAGGAGGACTTGGGCTCCAAACTCAGACAGCCAGCGGCTAACACAACATCCCAAAATAGAAGATTGTTGGTGCCACATATCCTACAGGCGTGTGGGTTATAAACCCCTTTGCCGGCGTCAAGGCCAGTTTCCCAGAGGGGTCCCTACGCATCTGCAGCCTACACATACAATGAGCGTATCCACGATGGACACGTCTTATAAAGGATAAACCTAAGAGCAAACTTGCCCACAAGGACATGAGCCCCTAACCTTGTAGGGTGCAGTCTGACATTGGGGTGACTACCCTCAGATTCCCCCTATGCCTCTGCACACAACCAACAATACATAGCAAATAATTGTTACTTGGTCAGTCAGGTTGATAACCATCATATGAACAAGGGGAACTGAGGCTGATGGAAAGAACAAAGCTGCTCTGCCTAGCACAACTATAGTGTTCCTAATAAGAGCTCAGTGGGGGGCTAGACTTCTTCCTAACAAATCTTGCCCAGCTGCTTTCTTGGACCAGTATTACTCTTTCTATTTAGACGCTGAATGGCAGCAATTCCTCCTCCTACATGATGTGCACGGAGTGCAGCATTACTGCGGTCAGCGCTGGAGTACACCTAACCTGATGGTGCTCTGCTGCCTGTAGATTAGAGGCCGTGATTGGATGTGCAGCAATGTTCTAGCTGCACCTCAATCCTGCAGCAACAAAAGATTGGGGCTAAGGTAAACATGCAGTGTCAGTTAAACTTGCAGTGTTCCCCAACCCTGTCCTCAAGGCCCACCAACAGTCCAGGTTTTATATAAAGCCACAGAGGTAGTTAATCATCTCTGCTGCAGGCCTGCAGCACTAATAACTCCACCTGTGCATGTTTGTGGTTTCCTGCAAAACATGTACTGTTGTTTGGCCTTGAGGACAGGGTTGGGGAACTCTGAGTTAAAGGAGTTAAACTGAAGCGAGAAGTATATGGAGGCTGCCATATTATTTCCTATTAAAGCAGAGGCGTAGCTAGGCTTTTCAGCACCCGGGGACAAAGACTATTAATGCGCCCCCTAAGGTGAAGGTTGTGCCGTGCCAAAAACGGGGCGTGGCCACATAATAAATGTGGGCATGGTTATAGGTGGAGCCAAATGTACATGGAGGTTAGCAGGCTCACGCTCACCCACCCTCCCTCAGTATGTACCTTCCAGCATGTTCCAAGACAAATTCAGCAATCATGAGCAAACATGAGGCACCCAACATGACCAACTCAGCAATCATGAGGCCCCCAACAAGACAAATTCAGTAACCATGAGGCCCCCAACAAGACAAATTCAGCAGTCATGAGGAACATAAATAGACAGCATTTCACATAAATAGGCAGAATGCCCCCTTAATATGGTAGATACCTCTCACCTGGCAGCAGTTCCCCAAAATACACTCAATCTGACAGCATTAATGTCCGGGTGTCTGGCGCAGCAGGCGGAACTCACCTCCATCTCGTCGCAGCGCCAGATGGATTTGCCGTTACTCTGGTCTAGTCCACACCAGAGCAGCGGCTGCGGCACCCGAACTTCCGGCACTGGAGCGAGATGGAGGTGAGTTCCGCATGCTGCGCCAGACACCCGGACATTAATGGAGGGGACAGCGAGGGAGGGAGAGCACCCTAAGGTGAGGGAAGGAGGGGGAGATGGCCCCCCTTCCCTACCGCTGCTCACAGCTCTCCCTCTTCTCTGCACTGCTCCCCCCAAAAAAACAACAACAAAAAACCACTGCAGCTCAGCTGGGTGCCCTTGGGGACCCGGCGCCCGGGGGCACTTGTCCTACCCCGACCCCCCCTAGCTACGCCCCTGTATTAAAGCGGACCTGAACTCAGAACGTCCTCTCTGCTCTAAAAGTTACGCCACAGCCTAATAACCTTTAAACAAAAACTATTTCTTTGTTACAGCCGATACAAATCCTAAAATATATCTGCAGTGTTCCTACTTCCTGATTCACGGAAGCAGACATATTGTTTACAGCCTGTGCTTTTAAATAGGTTTATCTGCCATCTCTGCCATAAGCAGCCATGTGACACGGGGGGAGATCAGATTACAATTTGTGATTAGACACAAATGAGGGGGAATGAAACAAGCTCAACGCTCTAAATACATACAAGGTGCATTTCTCTATGTATTTCGTCAGTCCTGTGCAAGAGTTTAGGTCCACTTTAAACAATACCAGTTGCCCGGCAGCCCTGCTGGACTATTTGACTGCCGTAGTGTCTGAATTACACCTGAAACAAGCATGCAGCTAGTCTTGTCAGATCTGACAATACTGTCAGAAACGCCTGATCAGGATCTGTGGCTAAAAGCATTAGAGGCAGAGGATCAGCAGAGTTGCCAGGCAACTGGTATTACTTAAAAGGAAATAAATATGGCAGCCTCCGTACCTCTCTCACTTCAGTTACCCTTTAAATATGAGGTTCTAATGCAGAACTTTTCTAGAGTTTGGCTCTATTGGATGATGTTCTGTTTGAGTGGCTTCTATGGCTGAATGACGTTCTTTAGTTGCTAGGTATGATCAATGAGATGCAAATTATTCTCCTAACATTCATATTTCAAGAAAATTCTATGCAGCTCGACATTGGACCAATCAGAATTACTTCCTGTCCATTTGTATTGGTCCATGTTCCAGCTGCATATCATTAATCTGAAAGTTTAATGTTAGGAGAAAGTATTTGCATGTCAATGATCATCCCTAATAGCGGATAGTCAGATAAAGATCTTGAACATTTTTCGGCCCAGTGTTCCTTCTTGGGAGGGGTTCTGTCCTTCGCTTCAATTGTGTCATTATTTCAGTTTGTTGTTGTCGTCGTCTTCCTTTAAGGGAACCAATCAGAAGCAAACATATAGCTGCCCCTTCTGGCTTGTTTTCAGGGGTGTAAGATCTAGGGATGCCATCTGTACTCATTGCCTAACTGCTAAATAGTTGTGTGTGGCAGTACTCAGTTTAGTTAGATGAAAGATCTGGAGGGCCCTGATTTGCTGGCCCATAGTCACCTGCCCTTTCTGTGTCCTGTTCTGGCTAAAGCAGGAAGTGATCAGAGCTTTACAAGTCTATCACACTCTTCTCCGTGAGTTTGGTTACGCACAAGCAACTTTATTGCTAATCTTTAAAGGCTACCCGAAGTGACATGTGACCTGATGAGATAGACATGGGTATGTACAGTGCCTAGCACACGTATAACTATGCTGTGTTCCTTTTTTTCTTTGTCTGAAAGAGTTAAATATCAGGCATGTAATAGGCTGACTCAGTCCTGACAGGAAGTGACTACAGTGTCACCCTCACTGATAAGAAATGCCAACTATAAAACACTTTCCCAGCAGAAAATGGCTTCTGAGAGCAGGAAAGAGATAAAAAGGGAAATTTCTTATCAGTGAGGGTCACACTGTAGTCACTTCCTGTCTGAGTCAGGACTGAGTCAGCCACTTACATACCTGATATTTAACTCTTTCAGGCAGAGAAAGGGAAAAAAAAAAGAAACACAACAAAGTAATTTGTGTGCTAGGCTCTGTACATACCCATGTCTATCTCATCATGTCACATGTCACTTCGGGTATCCTTTTATATGTATGTATGTACTGTATGTATGTGTCTGATCACAGTCACTATATAGGTAGGTTTGTCATGCTGGACGCCTGCACCTTTAGGATATCTGAGTTGAAAAGTAAAAGTTAATCCTGATTTACTTGGGGCTTGTTCCAGCCCCTAGCAGCCTGTGTTCCCTCAGTTCCAATGCCCTCCAGTGTACCGCTAGCCCCTCTGTAAGATCATTGACCACAGCTGTGGGCACATCTGCATGGCACACTTGCGCAGTTATCAAATACTTAAACAGCGCAAGCACAGTACTCTCCCGGCCACGGAAGCACGATCGAGAGGTGTGTATGGTCGGTGATCTTATGTAGGGGCTAGCAGCACACTGAAGGGCAGCAGAACTGCAGCAAGGGGCTACAGAGACTGCTAGGGACTGTAAGAAGATCCAGGTAAGTAAGGATTAACTTTTCTTTTTCAGCTTGAATATCGTTTATTGCTGACCAGACTGATTCATGGTAAAGGAACACTCCATATTGTGATAAGTCTAAGTGAAGCAGAGATTGGAATAGATCTCTTGTTCACTAGGTCCTGGCCATCAGCAGAAATCTACATTTTGGGATTGCAGAGTCCAGCATTCATTGGATAAGCTACTGTTGCACTTCTGCTTCCACGCTGTGCTGTAAATTAGAGCAAGGAACATGCACTCCTATAGCTCTCTATGGAAACCCAATCCTGCTAAAGGTACAAGCGCTACACAAGTGGATGTGCAACAAGAGCATTCTCAACCATTGCAAGAAGACTGGATTCCACTGCGCCAAAGCAATATTTCTGCTGATGGCCAGACTCTGGTGAGTATGACATACTTGCCTGAGACTCCTCCGCCCTGAGCTTATTATATGATGCTAGGGGAGGCTGCTCTTGCTTTATTAGAAGCCTTTCCCTCAGAGTTCAGGGAACCGGGGCTCAACCATCCCCTGTGAGGAAGTAATGAGCACTAGTAATGTGTCTATTATACATTAATTGGATTCCTGCCCCACCCCCATGTTCAGTTTTTTTATTTATTAAAAGTTTCCCCTTAACCCCTGAATTTGGCATTCTAAAACACAACTTGCCCAGCTGCCCCTAAAATCTGAAGCCCAGCCTATCCAGCGTTCAGGAACCTAGAGGGTGGCACAGTGGGGGGGGGGGGGTGTGTGTGAACACTGCTCTGCGCAATGCTCCAGTGTAGCGCTGCCACTGCTGACATCGCATCATGCGCACAACACAGACCCTGCTAACAGACTTCAGGATACACCAGGCTCCAAATTTGTGTCTGAATAATATTTATTTTAAAAAAACATTCTGCAAAGGGGGACAATTTGAAAAGAGAATTTTAAATTTGAGCGCAATCTCACTTTAACAGCTAAAGCAAACAAAACAGAAGGTATTTGCGATAATTCAGGTTGCAGTGAGGTCTCCCACAATGCATCAGTGTTGAATATGCAAATCAACCTTTGTTGGCCCTGTAACATTTTTAGTAAGAGGGTTTTCTGGTCCTTTGTAGCCCCTTACACACTCCTGGGAGTTCTGGTTCACCATCAGCTTGCTGGGTAGTCTTTAACAGCTTAAAGCACCACTTTCCCCAAAATAGTAAAATGTGGAATGGATGCATATTATAAATGTACCTTTCTCCCATAGTCAAATGAGCCATAGATCACCTTTCCCAGCTATGTTGCTGTCACTTACAGTAAGGAAGTAAAAATGTTACATTTTGAACTAATCAATCTCATCAAGGGGGATTCCTTAGTATTACCTTTATTCTTTGCAAAAGCAACCTTTTAAAAGGATCTAAACAAAGATGCCGACCAGCCTTCATACTTGTTTCTACAATTTTTTAGCAGTTGAACTGAGCAACTGCCATTCAGTTAGTGATTTTGTAAATTTAAAAAAAAAACACACACCTGAGAATCCCCCATGAGTAGATGGACTATTCCAAAAACCTGTCAGATTTTCACTACCTACTGTAAGTTACAGCAACATGGGGGAAAAAATAATACATTTATAGCGCATTTTACTTTGGGAAAAATGTACATTTATGTGTATGCAATTAAAATTTTACATTTCTTTAGCAATAGTTATCCCTTAAACAGGATTGGTTGCTTTGAACTACTGCAGTTATTTATTTGATGAAAAACACTTACCGTTTTTAACAAATCCTTTCTGATCTCTTGCTCTATTAACCAGGCTAACCTATCATAGTGATGCGTGTTTGTGTCTTAGTGTTGTTTGTGTTTCTTGCCTCCATTATGTAGTCTGTTTAACTTGTCACATGACTTGTGTTGTGGCTGTTTAATGCTCAGCCTTGCTGAAAGGCAGAGTCAGAGTATGTATACAAAGGTCATTAGAGTTCCATTACATGTCAGAGGCGGAGCTAGTCTAGTACTAGCAATGCCGAGGGGAGGGGCTTGGCAATGGTGCATAGCTTTATATAGCGTGAAATCACCAGGTTACAGAAATATAATTTTCACTAAAACTTCAGACATCCCCCTTCTAAAAACACACACAGACTATGTGGCACCTCTTATATTAATCAGTTTTATGACATCAGGTGCCTGCAGCAGTGCAGAATGAAGCCAATAATTACGATCATAGAATGTTAGATGGAGGTGTATGCTGTGCTGTACAGCTGTATTGGAAGGCCACCTTATGGGAAGTTGCACTTTGACCTACTCTGACCTCTGACCTTTCGGCAAAGCCCGCCAGCCGTTACGGCCTCCTGATTCATGTCACACCTGCTTATTTTCTCCCTTGTCTTGGCGGCCGCACTATAAGGCCGGGCCTCGGTATCCTGGAAATAGCACTCACTGCTTTATCTCTCCCGTGTCTGGATCGTAGCTGGGAGGAAAGACGGACCGCCTCGGGGCGTATCCAGTACTTAAACCACATCACCCGGACCACCCAGTGGGAGCGCCCAACCCGGTAAGTGAATTTTACTGCTCCTTCCATTATATAATGCAGTAAGCTACACAATAACCCACACCAACCAATCAGGAAAGAACTTTATCAGACCTGCCCCCATTTTTTTAAAAGTTGAACTATGATTGGTTGGATTACAATTACTTCTTCAGCCGCCTGAATAGACAAACCAGTAGTAAGTTCTACCTTTACTGAAGTCACATGACCAAGGCTGAGAGCTGTGATGAGTAATACTGCATCTCTGTGAGACGGGTCCTCCCATGCAGGTATCCTAGCAACAATAAAGTGTTTGGGGCAGTAAATGTGAGGGCACTGCAAAGAATACTGTTCTTCATACAACAGTAAACTTGTAATTTGCCTTTATGGGCAGACTTCAGGGTGGAGCAGAGACAATAAATAATCTGAGAAATTATTGTTAGGAGTAAAATTTTGCTGCTATGGCTGATTGAGAATATCTGATTATTTTGTGGGTGTAAAGCCCAATCTACACGATACGATTCTATTTACGATTAGATTACGATTCTATTTACGATCCGATTATATCCAACATGTCCGATCGGGATTCGATTCAATTTGCCATTGCAAGACAATGGCAAATCGAATTGAATTGAATCCCGATCGGACATGTTGGATTTAATCTGATCGTAAATAGAATCTTATCGTGTAGATTGGGCTTTAAACAAGTTCATGTAGGTAACCGGGTTAATTTTAAAGAGGAACTCCAGTGAAAATAATGTAATAAAAAAGTGCTTCAGTTTTACAATAATTATGTATAAATGATTTAGTCAGTATTTGCACATTGTAAAATATTTTAAATCCCTGATTTATATTCTGATATTTATTACATGGTGACATTTTTACTGCTGGCAGGTGATGTAGCTGCTGCTTGCTGTTTTGGCAGTTGGAAACAGCTGTAAACAGCTATTTCCCACAATGCAACAACGTTCACAGACAGGAAATTGCCAGGAGTACCACGGTCCTCAGAGTTTCTTGTGGGAGGGGATTCACCACAATATCAGTCATACAGTGCCCCCTGATGGTCTGTTTGTGAAAAGGAATAGATTTCTCATGTAAAAGGGGGTATCAACTACTGATTGGGATAAAGTTCAATTCTTGGTCGGAGTTTCTCTTTAAGTATTGGTTAATTGCCTGTGTGCCATCTAGTGCATATACTGTATGTTGTGGTAGTTCATAATGAAGCCATAGTATTTCTGTAAAGGGAACCTTCCACAAAGTGAAATGTTTTCAGAATGTGTGAAGGAATCTCAGGTTAAAGCTGAAGTGACATCGGTTTACCACAGCTAGCATGTCATATGATGGATAATGACTGTGAAATGCTTCCTCCACAGGCCCGCATCGGAATATTCCAGTCCCGGAAGGCCCCTGAGCTGTTTTGTAGATGAGAACACGCCCATCACAGGGACCAACGGAGCCACAAGCGGGCAGACATCGGACCCCCGTATAGCAGAGAGGAGAGTAAGGTCGCAGCGACATAGGAATTACATGAGCAGGACACATTTACACACCCCACCTGACCTGCCGGAGGGATATGGTGAGTCTTCCAGAGAGACAGCATTTTGGAGGGGATGCAGCATGAGGATTTTGTAGTGTTCTTTGGAAACCAGGGGTTCATAGAGACTTTACAGTTTTCCCCCACAGTCCTCTTCATCCCGCAGAGTTTTCCCCCACAGTCCTCTTCATCCCGCAGAGTTTTCCCCCACAGTCCTCTTCATCCCACAGAGTTTTCTCCCACAGTCATCCTTATCCCACACAGTTAACCCCCTGAGTCCTCCTCAGCCCGCAGAGTTTGCCCCAACGGTCATCCTCATTCCGCATAGTTCGTCCCTGAAGACCGCCCCGCCCACCCACCCTTTCACTTTGTCTCACAGGTGCTTCTTTCATCTATTACAATTCATCACCACAGTTGAAATACTGATTGTGCAGGATTTGGTCATGACATTTTTTTCCTTCCCGGTAACAGAGCAAAGGACCACACAGCAGGGCCAGGTGTATTTCCTCCATACACAGACTGGCGTCAGCACGTGGCACGATCCTCGGGTACCCAGGTAAGTTCATTTACTGATCTATCTCTTGTATTACTCTTTGCGAAAAAAGATTTTTGACTGGTGAGTGTTCAGGGTTTCTTTTCTTAGATTCAAATCCTTGAAGGGTATTAATGGGATAAAAGAATCAGTAGCAGTTTATGAACTGTGATGTCTGACACATTTGCTTTAAAACGCATCCTTTTAGCCAGAGCTGTACAGCTGGTGCTCTTAAGCTCCTTAGATATAAGTGAGGGAATCATCCTGAGCTTTCTCCTTGGTAAGGAGCAGTAGAGAGAGTAAATGGAATAGAAAGCAGTGATTCTCCTGTGTTACAAGCATAATCGGGGTGGGGTTGTCCAGGTGTTCCCACAGCCTGTGTGTATATTAGGGGTTTCCCCTTGGTAATGAGCAGTAGAGGGGGCAGGCTGTGGATGGAGTGTAGCACGGAGTATCCTGTGTGTATCTGCAGACTGTGTGTATATTAGTGGTTTCCCCTTGGTAATGAGCAGTACAGGGGGCAGGCTGTGGATGGAGTGCAGCACTGAGTCTCCTGTGTATATCTGAAGACTATGTATATTAGTGGTTTCCCCTTGGTAATGAGCAGTAGAGGGGGCAGGCTGTGGATGGAGTGTAGCACTGAGTATCCTGTGTATATCTGCAGACTGTGTATATTAGTGGTTTTCCCTTGGTAATGAGCAGTAGAGGGGGCAGGCTGTGGATGGAGTGTAGCACTGAGTATCCTGTGTATATCTGCAGACTGTGTATATTAGTGGTTTCCCCTTGGTAATGAGCAGTATAGGGGGCAGGCTGTGGATGGAGTGTAGCACTGAGCATCCTGTGTATATCTGCAGACTGTGTACATTAGTGGTTTCCTCTTGGTAATGAGCAGTATAGGGGGCAGGCTGTGGATGGAGTGTTGCACTTAGTCTCCTGTGTGTATCTGCAGACTCTGTATATTAGTGGTTTCCCTTTGGTATTGAGCAGTAGAGGGGGCAGGCTGGGGATATGGAGTATAGCACAGAGTCTCTTGTGTATATCTGCAGGCTGTCTGTGTACAGTATATTAGGGGTTTCCCTTGGTAATGAGCAGTAGAGGGGGCAGGCTGGGGATAGGGTATAGCACTGAGTCTTCTATGTATATTTGCAGACTGTGTGTACAGTATATTAGGGGTTTCCCTTTGGTAATGAGCAGTAGAGGGGGTAGGCTGTGGATGGAGTGTTGAGTCTCCTGTGTGTATATTAGGGGTTTCCCTTTTGTAATGAGCATTACAGTACCCAGGCTGTTGATAGGGTATAGCCTGGAGTCTCGTGTGTGCAGACAAAGGCCAGGTGGGTGCTTCCTAGCTTTCCCCATTAGTAATGCACACTACAGTACAAGCTGTTCATTGAGTGAGGGCAGTGCTGTCTCTCCTAAATTGCAATCACTGCCAGCCTAAGTGTTGCTGGTTCTGAGCTGCGCACTGTGGAATGCAAGCTATGTGTCAGTGAGGGACGGGGAGATTTCAGCATAGCGGATGGTGTTTCTGGATGCAGTGCGAGTGTTTCCCCTCCCCTGTGCAGTGTGAGGCTGGACGAGGAAGAAGTGTGTCTTCTGTTTTATTCTTTCTGACCTCTGTTTGTGTTTCAGGGATCTTAGCAACGTAAACTGCGAGGAACTGGGGCCCCTCCCGCCCGGCTGGGAGATCCGGAACACAGCCACAGGGCGGGTCTACTTTGTAGATCACAACAACCGCACCACACAGTTCACAGACCCCCGACTCTCCGCTAACCTCCACATCGTATTAAAGTAAGTGTGAGATGATCCTCCCAGAATGATGTCACAGACAGGTGCAGATGTGTGGAGCTCTGCAGGGTGATCATGTGACCAGTGTGGATTCATATTGGAGATATCTGTCACACGAACAGGCCGTTAGGCAGCTCTTCATCATGCTGCAGTACTTAAAGGACACCTGAAGCAAGAGCGATATGGAGACTGCCTTATTTATTTCCTGTTAGACATTGCAAATTGCTCATCAGTCTTTCTGATCCTCTGCCTTCAATACTTTTAGCCATAGATCTAGAAAAAGCATGCAGATCAGGTGTTTCTGACTGAAGTCTGACTGTATTTGCTGCATGCTTGTTTAAAGAACAAGCGACACCCATGCTAACCTAGAAATAAAACACATATATAAGTAGATAAATACTACTTCTACTTGCATAACTGATGTATTGTGTTATCCACGTAATGATTCCTGTGAATTTTATAAAGGAAAAGCAGAAAATCCTATTCTAGGCAGTGGCCATCTTGCCAAGCTAATGCTGACATCATATCCTCCCTGACTCTTGTTTCCCCCCCATCCTTTCTCTTGCTCATTGTGTATTCATGAGCTGCCCTCCTCCCAGAGTCTTCAGACACTCCCACTGAGGTGTATACTAACAACTGCACTGTCTTATCCTCCAATCAGTCACCTCAGCCTTGCTTGTAAACACAAGTGAGCAGGGGTATTTCAGATAAGAAGCTAGGCAGGGAAATAAATGGAAGAGGAGGAATGTATTATAGATAAAAAGAACTCCCAGCATTCAACTCTTTGGCACTGTTTGGCACTAGGGCCAGTGCTCCTAAAGTATGTGATAACTCCAAACCATAACAGCAGAAAAAGTTTTGCAAGTTTTGAATGCAGGATTAGCATCTATATCACTTAATACACTCAGACCACTTGCTGTTGAAATTTGATTTTTATGGTGACAAAACCGCTTTAAAGCGGATCCGAGATGAAAAACTAAATATAACAAGTGACTTGTCTATATATCTTATCTAAAGTTTAGATATTTTACACAGCAAATCTATCTTCAAACAGCTTCAACAGTATATTAATATTTTTTACTGTGATACAATGGGAGCAGACATGTTTTCTGCTTTTCACTATTACACAATTACACACAGGCAAGCTTATCTGTATCTAGGCATGCTAATCTGCATATTCTGTGAAAACTCCACTCTTATCTCCTCCATTACACAGGCAACTGATCTGTATCTGCACTGCAGCTCTCAGATTGTGAAAACTCTGCCTCTGAAATCTATAGCTAGTAACACCTTTTTCACCTGCCCAGACTGAAATCCCACAATCCTTTGCAAGCGCCAAGGCACTCTGGAGAAGCTGTGGGTGTGGTTTGTTAACTTTATAGGAAATTAGGGTATTAAAACAAAACAAAACAAGTATTTGGCTTGAGGAATGCCCTATAAACTATATGTAAGGAACACAATTATGCAAGGAGTAAAAGTTCATCTCGGATCCACTTTAAGGTGTTCAGACACTGATACAGCAAACATCACCCGGAGTGCCAGGCAACTGGTATTGTTTTACAAGGAAATCAATACAGCAGCCTTCATACCTCTCTCACTTCAGGTGTCCTTTGAAGTAAGGCAGTCACCATGTCTTACTTGACTCTTTTCCATTACTGTATTCTTGTTGAGAATTGCATAATAGTAAACTGTTGGCAAAGCAATAAGCCATACCGCCTTGCCACCTCAGCAGAGTAGGCTGCTGCCATCAACAAGGCTCTGATGAACTTCAGGGAAGTCTGGGTTTTAGGCTGGGCTTCCTGGTTCAGCTGCTCAGGCAACGCCTCCTTCTGCCCATGCAGAGCCTCCTCCCATGCCCCACCCCCTTCAGTCATTCTTGCCATATTATCACCTGACTTCTACACAGGCACTGAGGCCATAGAGATATCCCTCATCGGGTGGAGGGAGCGGAGTTAAGTCTATAGTCCAGCCTCATCTTGGTATGGGCCAGCAGATAACTGTGTTGAGTTAGTAAGCGTGTGTACCCACGGGTACTATCTATTATTCACAGCAGTCAGGACTCAATTTCTCGGGCGACAGTTTGTGGCTGAAGTCTGTACAAATGCATCGCTAGCCCACAGGCAATCTCTCCACTCCCATCATCCCTGATTGGCCTAGATTTTATGTCCTGTCCAATCAATACTTTCGACTTTGACCAATAAATTTGATCAGTTGGACATTTTAGATGTATTGATTCTCAGCAGATTAAGATTAGAGTGAATCTGCTGGGAATTGTACAAGAAAATCGATGCGTGTAAAGCCCCATCTACACAATACGATTCTTTGTGCGATTCGGTTACAATTTGCGATCCGATTAAATCCGACATGTCCGATCGGGATTCGATTCAATTCGATTTGCCATTGTTTTGCAAAGGCACATCTAATTGAATCGAATCCCGATCAGACATGTCTGATTTAATCGGATCGTAAATAGAATCTTAATCGAATCGCACAAAGAATCTTAATCGAATCGCACAAAGAATCTTATCGTGCAGATGGGGCTTAAGGCCGCCGTAATGCTGCTTAGCTTGCCACCTCACTGCCAGGAATGCACGCTGTGGTCCACTAATGGTGTTGCATCACAAACCATTCGCTCCTTCATCCAATTAACTTGAACAGGTAAGACATCATTTATATTGTGCTTTTCTCCTGGCAGACTCAAAGCACTTGAGCTGCAGTCACTAGGGCTTGCTCTATAGTCAGTAGCAGCGTTAGGCCGTCTAGCCCAAGGACACCTTGCTGAATAGGTGCTGGCTTACTGAATATAAAGGGCTGAGCTTTTAAACCGAGGTCTCCTGTGTCAGAGATGGAGCCCTTAACCACATTACACCATCCAACCAAATGCACGTTATGATACTTTGTTGTCTAGGCAAGCTGAACTGACTACACATATACATATCTTGACATTTCCATTTCTTCATTTGAACTGAAGACGTTTCTTGCACTGGTGACAATGTCTTCTGTTATATAACAAGGTGTCTGGTGAAACTAGAGGTTTGCTTTGGCTGTATTTAGTGGAGTACATTTTTTGAGAAGCTTTGTTATCTGAAGAAACCTGCTGCTTTTGTGAACACAGCCTGATCTGGAATGTATTTCTAGATCAGAGGTGTCAAACGTAGATACAAAGTGGGCGAAATTGTACACTGTACTATACAGTTCCCTAGTGTTTAGTGCTTTCTCCCTCCCCATATGCCTTCCTTGGTGTTCTAGGGCTTCACCTCCAATATTGTTTCCCTGGTGGTGGTGGCCTAGAGTGGGCCTAACACAATGCAAATTGGGGAAACCACTTGATGGCCAAATTGAATGGCCATGAGGGTCTGATTTGGCTTGCGGGCCGCAGTTTGACATGTATGCTCTAGATGGTGAGATCATGACTCCAGTTGTCCACATTTGTCTCTTTGCAGCCGCCAGAACCAGCTCAAAGACCACCAGCAACAGCAGCAGCAGCAGCAACAGCAGCAGCAGCAGCAACAGCAGCAGGTTGTGTCTCTCTGCCAGCTGCCTGAAGATGTGGACTGCCTGACCGTCCCACGTTACAAGAGAGACCTGGTGCAAAAACTGAAGATCCTACGACAGGAACTGTCCCAGCAGCAACCTCAGGCCGGACATTGCCGCATCGAGGTGTCCCGGGAGGAGATCTTTGAGGTACGTCATGCACATTGGTGCTTGTGTTTAAATGTCAACTAAATTGAAAATTTAATAAAGCAATTTCTTAGGAGTTGGGGTGCTGAGTGAGCATACACATTGTGTAGAAGTAAGGGGCTGCATAGAATACCTGGCTTGGTGGCAAAATCTGACTGGGACCTTTCACTGATGTCTTCATCCTCTTCCCATCTGGTGGGCAAATCAGTCAGGTGTGACACCTAAAGTAGAAAGAACAGTAGATGTCAAACTTAATTTCCCAGAATTCCTGCAGAAACAATTTCTTCTCTACGTGAGCAGTTGGATTTGCGCTGACAGCTATCTGCTCACAGGAATCCTCACAGCCACTAGTGGTCTTACAGCTGCAGGCAAGTTTAGTTTCAAAGGTAATAGTCATTTTCACTAATCATCACAAATCCATTGAGAATGTATGTTGTTGAGTTTTGGGTTTAGGTTCCCTTTAATGGTTCTCATAACATTTAATAACCTGCAGCTGTCCGGCTGCTTGGAGGACCAGTGTCTGCAGCTCAGTTCCTGGAAGTTGTTGTTAGATCCTGAATAGTCCAAAACATTTCATTCCTGTGGAGCCAGGCCAAGAAATACCAGCTGGCGGGACAGCGTGACAAGATTGTGGCCTGGCTGTGTAAAGAACAAGTCGCTAATGTCTAATTCTGCTGCTTGCTTTGTCTACAGTATGTACGCAGCCGCTCACCATATGTCCTTCTCTTGCAGGAATCCTACAGGCAGGTTATGAAGATGAGGCCGAAGGATCTGTGGAAGAGACTCATGATCAAATTCCGGGGGGAGGAAGGGTTGGATTATGGAGGTGTGGCCAGGTAACTTGGAGATCCAGTCAGCTTAAAGCAAATCTGTGAGGCAACCAAAAATAATACAGAAAACATTAGGGTGACAGCGGCCGGTAGGGGTGGCAGAAGACCGATTCCTGTGCTGAAATCGATCTGTAATTGGCCTGCAGTTTATGGCGGCCAACATATCTCTCTGATCAGATTCGATCAGAGAGAGATCTGTCTCTTGGTCGACTGGCCACCAAAATCGCTGGATGTGTTGCTACCTTTACATTTAATATATCCCAGCTAAAAAAATCTGGCTGCAAATATAACCTGAGACATACTGTGGGCACCACCTACATTGTTCTGCCAGAGTGTTTCCTGCCTGGTAGTTCCTAGATCATAGAGGGCATTCCCTGTATGGGGACACCCTGGCCAGGATGATGGACAAGAAGCCATTCTAGAGCTTTCCCCCTTTTGTCCCCCCCTTCTTTTATTTTTGGAGATATCTTGAACTCCATGTGCAGATTTATAAGAGCAAGTTCAAATTTTATGACTCTTGAAAATGGACCATATGAATGTGGGCACAGTGGCATTTACTCTGTCCTTTTTCAAGCTGCATAAAATTAGCATGACATTTGCATGCGTATCATTGGCATCTTTGTCCATCACTGGCTTAGCATAGTCATGTTGTTCAGAGAGGGTTCAAGTGGGAGGAGCATGGACAACTGCCTTAGAGGACAGTGGCATGCTGCTGAAGTCTGTTTTGCAGGAAGTGGATACTGAAGAAGCTCCTGACCAGGAACTTAATGACTTATGTGACGCCACCTTCTCCTGGAGCTTCTGCTCTCCTGCTGAGCACTACACAAGACTTGAGAGCACCTAAGCTGGGGTGGGGGGTGGGTGTAAGTAGCTCCTAGTCTTTATTTGGAGATCCATATGGTCAGCCAGTCTCTGCTAGGGCTACATAAATCATAAAGTGCGGCTGCCTCTGTCCATCTTTGTGCCCACTGTTGCCAGCTCTGAACCTTTATCTCATGGGCCAAAAATGTGTCTTTTAAAGAGAACACTGAAGCGAAAAAAAATATGATAGAATGAATTGGTTGTGTACTATGAATAATTACTACAAGATTAGCAGCAAAGAAAATATTCTCATATTTTTATTTTCAGGTATATAGTGTTTTTTCTAACATTGCATCATTCTATAATATGTGCAGATAACACAACACTCAACATTCAAAATGAGTCTTTCAGAGCAGTCTGAAGTAATGACCTCTCCTCTGGCAGAGAAAAAGTAAACAGTTCACTTACAGTTGAGATAATAAGTCAGATAACAGCCCTCTCCAGGACTAAGTTAGTCGGAGAGCTTAATAGCTTTTTTGCATAGAGATAACAACTGGAGTTTCTCAACTCTTCCTGTACTGGAAACAATTAGACTGATGTTTCTGATCTTAATGGTTTTTTTCTTAGCTGTACTACACATACAAATCATAATATCATCATTTTTTTTTCGCTTCAGTGTCTCTTTAAGCCTCTGTGCTCGTATAGCTATCTTTTACTTTAGTTGTACTTGGTGCCTTAATTGTTGTCCTTGTTACAAACTTCCTGTGTGTTCTGTCTGTTCTGCAGAGAGTGGCTTTATCTTTTGTCTCACGAGATGCTAAATCCATACTATGGCCTCTTCCAATATTCCCGTGATGACATCTACACACTACAGATCAACCCAGACTCTGCGGTCAACCCGGTATGTGGCTCAGAATCCCTCCTCTTCGTAACATGCATGGAGTTCATACACTTGGAACAGTCTGTCCACTGAGAAATCATATCACAGATGTAGGTTGTGTCTGGTGGGTTCAGTCACTGGCTGGGTACTTATATATACCTGAGGAGCTACCATAATGAGATCTGCCATAGTTCTTGATTGTTTTGCACCTTAAGTGGTCCTCCCTCCTCCTCCTGGTGTGTTTTCAACAGTGTGAAGATGAGGAAAACCTGGCAGTAGTGAAAATTAAGACCCAGTAGGTTAGAGGAGACCTTGGTCATTGTGGGGGGAGCAGGACTCTCTAATGGATGTGTCAGGCGTACAGATTTCTCACTACCAGAGTCCCCTAAGAGAGGAATGGGAGGAGTAGGGTTAACAAGGGGCCCCTGGTAATGGCTTTACCAGGAGGGCTGAGTTGCCACCACCAGAGTCCTGAGAGAAGGTACCAGTAGAGAGAGCAGGAGCCAGTTGTAATGGGTGCGTCAGATGTGCTAACGCCTCACCACCAGAGTCCTGCCAGAAATAATTCTATTTTTGTTAGCAAGCTGTCATTATTTTTAAGTGGCCATAAGTAAAATGTGTTATAATTCGATACACCTGTGCCAATGTATGACTCCTAACTTGCTCATATGGTGTTTAACCACAAGAGATACGCATCGAGGTTAGAGAAGGTCCTCTACAGCCGGAAAACAGGTGTCTTCCGGTAGCGAATGTTGAGAATCGTGAATTAATCTCAAGTGAATTAGGGGAATGTCGCTACCAGGATTTTCATATAAATAAAATGTTTAACTGCTTCTGCCACCAGAAATAGGGCATCTCTGTAGATTGGAGATAAAGGTTTAGCAGATCCCTGTAATCTTAATATATTAACGGGTATCTCTTGTTTTCCCTTTGTAGGAACATTTGTCGTATTTCCACTTTGTTGGTCGGATTATGGGCATGGCAGTGTTTCATGGGCACTATATTGATGGCGGCTTCACATTACCCTTTTATAAGCAGCTTCTTGGGAAGCCCATCACGCTGGATGACATGGAGTCTGTGGACCCCGACCTCCACAACAGTCTGGTGTGGATATTGTAAGTTGACTTCAGAAAACATGGTCTAAAGCTTAGAGCGCTGACTAATAAAGTTCCTGAATCCTCAAACTTTGGTTTGATCATAGTTCTTGGCTGGGCATGCTGGGATTTCCAGTTCATTCTGTGTGCTTATTCATGAATACAGGTATTAATTTCATGTATAAGGAATGATTGGGGGTCTGTGTGTCTCTACAGGGTACCTCCTCCAAGTACAATGTGTTATATTGCAAAATGTACAGGATAGGTGTGTTACCTTTATGCTCCTCCACCCCCCCCCCCTTTTTTTCTCTTATGATGTCATGTCTTTTCAGAGAGAATGACATCACGGCTGTCTTGGATCATACGTTCTGCGTAGAACACAGCGCATATGGCGAGCTCATCCAACATGAGCTGAAACCGAATGGAAAGACCATTCCAGTGACTGAAGAAACCAAAAAGGAATATGTGAGGTTGGTGGCTGTTATCTCATGCTGTTATGTGAGGTTGGTAACTGTTGTCTCATGCTGTTATGTGAGGTTGGTAACTGTTGTCTCATGCTGTTATGTGAGGTTGGTGACTGTTGTCTCATGCTGTTATATGAGGTTGGTGACTGTTGTCTCATACTGTTATGTGAGGTTGGTGACTGTTGTCTCATGCTATTATGTGAGGTTGGGGACTGTTGTCTCGTGCTGTTATGTGAGGTTGGGGACTGTTGTCTCGTGCTGTTGTGAGGTTGGTGACTGTTGTCTCATGCTGTTATGTGAGGTTGGTAACTGTTGTCTCATGCTGTTATGTGAGGTTGGTGACTGTTGTCTCATGCTGTTATGTGAGGTTGGTAACTGTTGTCTCATGCTGTTATGTGAGGTTGGTGACTGTTGTCTCATGCTATTATGTGAGGTTGGTGACTGTTGTCTCATACTGTTATGTGAGGTTGGTGACTGTTGTCTCATGCTATTATGTGAGGTTGGGGACTGTTGTCTCGTGCTGTTATGTGAGGTTGGGGACTGTTGTCTCGTGCTGTTATGTGAGGTTGGTGACTGTTGTCTCATGCTGTTATGTGAGGTTGGTAACTGTTGTCTCATGCTGTTATGTGAGGTTGGTAACTGTTGTCTCATGCTATTATGTGAGGTTGGTGACTGTTGTCTCATACTGTTATGTGAGGTTGGTGACTGTTGTCTCATGCTATTATGTGAGGTTGGGGACTGTTGTCTCGTGCTGTTATGTGAGGTTGGGGACTGTTGTCTCATGCTGTTATGTGAGGTTGGGGACTGTTGTCTCATGCTGTTATGTGAGGTTGGGGACTGTTGTCTCATGCTGTTATGTGAGGTTGGTGACTGTTGTCTCATGCTGTTATGTGAGGTGGTTGGTGACTGTTGTCTCATGCTGTTATGTGAGGTGGTTGGTGACTGTTGTCTCATGCTGTTATGTGAGGTGGTTGGTGACTGTTGTCTCATGCTGTTATGTGAGGTGGTTGGTGACTGTTGTCTCATGCTGTTATGTGAGGTGGTTGGTGACTGTTGCCTCATGCTGTTATGTGAGGTTGGTGACTGTTGTCTCGTGCTATTATGTGAGGTTGGTGACTGTTGTCTCGTGCTGTTATGTGAGGTTGGTGACTGTTGTCTCGTGCTGTTATGTGAGGTTGGTGACTGGTGCCTCATGCTGTTATGTGAGGTGGTTGGTGACTTGTCTCATGCTGTTATGTGAGGTGGTTGGTGACCGTTGTCTCATGCTGTTATGTGAGGTTGGTGACTGGTGTCTTCTGCTGTTATGTAAAGTTGGTGACTGTTGTCTCGTGCTGTTAAGTGAGGTTGGTGACTGTTGTCTCGTGCTGTTATGTGAGGTTGGTGACTGGTGTCTCATGCTGTTATGTGAGGTTGGTGACTGGTGTCTCATGCTGTTATGTGAGGTTGGTGACTGTTGTCTCATGCTGTTATGTGAGGTTGGGGACTGTTGTCTCATGCTGTTATGTGAGGTTGGGGACTGTTGTCTCATGCTGTTATGTGAGGTTGGGGACTGTTGTCTAATGCTGTTATGTGAGGTGGTTGGTGACTGTTGTCTCATGCTGTTATGTGAGGTTGGTGACTGTTGTCTCATGCTGTTATGTGAGGTTGGGGACTGTTGTCTCATGCTGTTATGTGAGGTTGGGGACTGTTGTCTAATGCTGTTATGTGAGGTGGTTGGTGACTGTTGTCTCATGCGGTTATGTGAGGTTGGTGACTGGTGTCTCATGCTGTTATGTGAGGTTGGTGACTGGTGTCTCATGCTGTTATGTGAGGTTGGTGACTGGTGTCTTCTGCTGTTATGTGAGGTTGGTGACTGTTGTCTCGTGCTGTTATGTGAGGTTGGTGACTGTTGTCTCATGCTGTTATGTGAGGTGGTTGGTGACTGTTGTCTCATGCTGTTATGTGAGGTGGTTGGTGACTGTTGTCTCATGCTGTTATGTGAGGTGGTTGGTGACGGTTGTCTCATGCTGTTATGTGAGGTGGTTGGTGACTGTTGTCTCATGCTGTTATGTGAGGTGGTTGGTGACTGTTGTCTCATGCTGTTATGTGAGGTGGTTGGTGACTGTTGTCTCATGCTGTTATGTGAGGTTGGTGACTGTTGTCTCATGCTGTTATGTGAGGTGGTTGGTGACTGTTGTCTCATGCTATTACAGTGGAGGAAATAATTATTTGACCCCTCACTGATTTTGTAAGTTTGTCCAATGACAAATGAAAAGTCTCAGAACAGTATCATTTCAATGGTAGGTTTATTTTAACAGTGGCAGATAGCACTTCAAAAGGAAAATCGAAAAAATAACCTTAAATAAAAGATAGCAACTGATTTGCATTTCATTGAGTGAAATAAGTTTTTGAACCCCTACCAACCATTAAGAGTTCTGGCTCCCACAGAGTGGTTAGACACTTCTACTCAATTAGTCACCCTCATTAATGACACCTGTCTTAACTAGTCACCTGTATAAAAGACACCTGTCTACAGAATCAATCAATCAAGCAGACTCCAAACTCTCCAACATGAGAAAGACCAAAGAGCTGTCCAAGGATGTCAGAGACAAAATTTTAGACCTGCACAAGGCTGGAATGGGCTACAAAACCATTAGCAAGAAGCTGGGAGAGAAGGTGACAACTGTTGGTGCGATTGTTTGAAAATGGAAGGAGCACAAAATGAGCATCAATCGACCTCGCTCTTGGGCTCCACGCAAGGTCTCACCTCGTGGGGTGTCAATGGTTCTGAGAAAGGTGAAAAAGCATCTTAGAACTACACGGGAGGAGTTAGTGAATGACCTCAAATTAGCAGGGACCACAGTCGCCAAGAAAACCATTGGAAACACATTACACCGCAATGGATTAAAATCCTGCAGGGCTCGCAAGGTCCCCCTGCTCAAGAAGGCACATGTGCAGGCCCGTCTGAAGTTTGCCAATGAACACCTGAATGATTCTGTGAGTGACTGGGAGAAGGTGCTGTGGTCTGATGAGACCAAAATAGAGCTCTTTGGCATTAACTCAACTCGCTGTGTTTGGAGGAAGAAAAATGCTGCCTATGACCCCCAAAACACCGTCCCCACCGTCAAGCATGGGGGTGGAAACATTTTGCTTTGGGGGTGTTTTTCTGCTAAGGGCACAGGACAACTTAATCGCATTAACGGCGGAAAATGGACAGAGCCATGTATCGTGAAATCCTGAACGGCAACCTCCTTCCCTCTGCCAGGAAACTGAAAATGGGTCGTGGATGGGTGTTCCAGCACGACAATGACCCAAAACATACAGCAAAGGCAACAAAGGAGTGGCTCAAGAAGAAGCACATTAAGGTCATGGAGTGGCCTAGTCAGTCTCCGGACCTTAATCCAATGGAAAACCTATGGAGGGAGCTCAAGCTCAGAGTTGCACAGAGACAGCCTCGAAACCTTAGGGATTTAGAGATGATCTGCAAAGAGAAGTGGACCAACATTCCGCCTAAAATGTGTGCAAACTTGGTCATCAATTACAAGAAACGTTTGAACTCTGTGCTTGCAAACAAGGGTTTTTCCACTAAGTATTAAGTCTTTTATTGTTAGAGGGTTCAAAAACTTTTTTCACTCAATGAAATGCAAATCAGTTGCTATCTTTTATTTAAGGTTATTTTTTCGATTTTCCTTTTGATGTGGTATCTGCCACTGTTAAAATAAACCTACCATTGAAATGATACTGTTGTGAGACTTTTTATTTCTTTGTCATTGGACAAACTTACAAAATCAGTGAGGGGTCAAATAATTATTTCCTCCACTGTATGTGAGGTTGGTGACTGTTGTCTCGTGCTGTTATGTGAGGTTGGTGACTGTTGTCTCATGCTGTTATGTGAAGTGGTTGGTGACTGTTGTTTTATGCTGTTATGTGAGGTGGTTGGTGACTGTTGTCTCATGCTGTTATGTGAGGTTTGTGACTGTTGTCTCATGCTGTTATGTGAGGTTGGGGACTGTTGTCTCATGCTGTTATGTGAGGTTGGGGACTGTTGTCTCATGCTGTTATGTGAGGTTGGGGACTGTTGTCTCATGCTGTTATGTGAGGTTGGGAACTGTTGTCTCATGCTGTTATGTGAGGTTGGTGACTGTTGTCTCGTGCTGTTATGTGAGGTTGGGGACTGTTGTCTCATGCTGTTATGTGAGGTGGTTGGTGACTGTTGTCTCATGCTGTTATGTGAGTTGGTTGGTGACTGTTGTCTCATGCTGTTATGTGAGGTGGTTGGTGACTGTTGTCTCATGCTGTTAATTGAGGTGGTTGGTGACTGTTGTCTCATGCTGTTATGTGAGGTGGTTGGTGACTGTTGTCTCATGCTGTTATGTAAGGTTTGTGACTGTTGTCTCGTGCTGTTATGTGAGGTTGGTGACTGTTGTCTCGTGCTGTTATGTGAGGTTGGTGACTGTTGTCTCATGCTGTTATGTGAGTTGGTTGGTGACTGTTGTCTCATGCTGTTATGTGAGGTGGTTGGTGACTGTTGTCTCATGCTGTTAATTGAGGTGGTTGGTGACTGTTGTCTCATGCTGTTATGTGAGGTGGTTGGTGACTGTTGTCTCATGCTGTTATGTAAGGTTTGTGACTGTTGTCTCGTGCTGTTATGTGAGGTTGGTGACTGTTGTCTCGTGCTGTTATGTGAGGTGGTTGGTGACTATTGTCTCATGCTGTTATGTGAGGTTGGTGACTGTTGTCTCATGCTGTTAATTGAGGTGGTTGGTGACTGTTGTCTCATGCTGTTATGTGAGGTGGTTGGTGACTGTTGTCTCATGCTGTTATGTGAGGTGGTTGGTGACTGTTGTCTCATGCTGTTATGTGAGGTTGGTGACTGTTGTCTCATGCTGTTATGTGAGGTGGTTGGTGACTGTTGTCTCATGCTGTTATGTGAGGTGGTTGGTGACTGTTGTCTCATGCTGTTATGTGAGGTTGGTGACTGTTGTCTCATGCTGTTATGTGAGGTGGTTGGTGACTGTTGTCTCATGCTGTTATGTGAGGTGGTTGGTGACTGTTGTCTCATGCTGTTATGTGAGGTGGTTGGTGACTGTTGTCTCATGCTGTTATGTAAGGTTAGTGACTGTTGCCTCATGCTGTTATGTGAGGTGGTTGGTGACTGTTGTCTCATGCTGTTATGTGAGGTTGGTGACTGTTGTCTCATGCTGTTATGTGAGGTGGTTGGTGACTGTTGTCTCATGCTATTACAGTGGAGGAAATAATTATTTGACCCCTCACTGATTTTGTAAGTTTGTCCAATGACAAATGAAGTCTCAGAACAGTATCATTTCAATGGTAGGTTTATTTTAACAGTGGCAGATAGCACTTCAAAAGGAAAATCGAAAAAATAACCTTAAATAAAAGATAGCAACTGATTTGCATTTCATTGAGTGAAATAAGTTTTTGAACCCCTACCAACCATTAAGAGTTCTGGCTCCCACAGAGTGGTTAGACACTTCTACTCAATTAGTCACCCTCATTAATGACACCTGTCTTAACTAGTCACCTGTATAAAAGACACCTGTCTACAGAATCAATCAATCAAGCAGACTCCAAACTCTCCAACATGAGAAAGACCAAAGAGCTGTCCAAGGATGTCAGAGACAAAATTTTAGACCTGCACAAGGCTGGAATGGGCTACAAAACCATTAGCGAGAAGGTGACAACTGTTGGTGCGATTGTTTGAAAATGGAAGGAGCACAAAATGAGCATCAATCGACCTCGCTCTTGGGCTCCACGCAAGGTCTCACCTCGTGGGGTGTCAATGGTTCTGAGAAAGGTGAAAAAGCATCTTAGAACTACACGGGAGGAGTTAGTGAATGACCTCAAATTAGCAGGGACCACAGTCGCCAAGAAAACCATTGGAAACACATTACACCGCAATGGATTAAAATCCTGCAGGGCTCGCAAGGTCCCCCTGCTCAAGAAGGCACATGTGCAGGCCCGTCTGAAGTTTGCCAATGAACACCTGAATGATTCTGTGAGTGACTGGGAGAAGGTGCTGTGGTCTGATGAGACCAAAATAGAGCTCTTTGGCATTAACTCAACTCGCTGTGTTTGGAGGAAGAAAAATGCTGCCTATGACCCCCAAAACACCGTCCCCACCGTCAAGCATGGGGGTGGAAACATTTTGCTTTGGGGGTGTTTTTCTGCTAAGGGCACAGGACAACTTAATCGCATTAACGGCGGAAAATGGACAGAGCCATGTATCGTGAAATCCTGAACGGCAACCTCCTTCCCTCTGCCAGGAAACTGAAAATGGGTCGTGGATGGGTGTTCCAGCACGACAATGACCCAAAACATACAGCAAAGGTAACAAAGGAGTGGCTCAAGAAGAAGCACATTAAGGACTGTTGTCTCATGCTGTTATGTGAGGTGGTTGGTGACTGTTGTCTCATGCTGTTATGTGAGTTGGTTGGTGACTGTTGTCTCATGCTGTTATGTGAGGTGGTTGGTGACTGTTGTCTCATGCTGTTAATTGAGGTGGTTGGTGACTGTTGTCTCATGCTGTTATGTGAGGTGGTTGGTGACTGTTGTCTCATGCTGTTATGTAAGGTTGGTGACTGTTGTCTCGTGCTGTTATGTGAGGTTGGTGACTGTTGTCTCGTGCTGTTATGTGAGGTGGTTGGTGACTATTGTCTCATGCTGTTATGTGAGGTTGGTGACTGTTGTCTCATGCTGTTAATTGAGGTGGTTGGTGACTGTTGTCTCATGCTGTTATGTGAGGTGGTTGGTGACTGTTGTCTCATGCTGTTATGTGAGGTGGTTGGTGACTGTTGTCTCATGCTGTTATGTGAGGTTGGTGACTGTTGTCTCATGCTGTTATGTGAGGTGGTTGGTGACTGTTGTCTCATGCTGTTATGTGAGGTGGTTGGTGACTGTTGTCTCATGCTGTTATGTAAGGTTAGTGACTGTTGCCTCATGCTGTTATGTGAGGTGGTTGGTGACTGTTGTCTCATGCTGTTATGTGAGGTTGGTGACTGTTGTCTCATGCTGTTATGTGAGGTGGTTGGTGACTGTTGTCTCATGCTATTACAGTGGAGGAAATAATTATTTGACCCCTCACTGATTTTGTAAGTTTGTCCAATGACAAATGAAAAGTCTCAGAACAGTATCATTTCAATGGTAGGTTTATTTTAACAGTGGCAGATAGCACTTCAAAAGGAAAATCGAAAAAATAACCTTAAATAAAAGATAGCAACTGATTTGCATTTCATTGAGTGAAATAAGTTTTTGAACCCCTACCAACCATTAAGAGTTCTGGCTCCCACAGAGTGGTTAGACACTTCTACTCAATTAGTCACCCTCATTAATGACACCTGTCTTAACTAGTCACCTGTATAAAAGACACCTGTCTACAGAATCAATCAATCAAGCAGACTCCAAACTCTCCAACATGAGAAAGACCAAAGAGCTGTCCAAGGATGTCAGAGACAAAATTGTAGACCTGCACAAGGCTGGAATGGGCTACAAAACCATTAGCAAGAAGCTGGGAGAGAAGGTGACAACTGTTGGTGCGATTGTTTGAAAATGGAAGGAGCACAAAATGACCATCAATCGACCTCGCTCTTGGGCTCCACGCAAGGTCTCACCCCGTGGGGTGTCAATGGTTCTGAGAAAGGTGAAAAAGCACCTTAGAACTACACGGGAGGAGTTAGTGAATGACCTCAAATTAGCAGGGACCACAGTCGCCAAGAAAACCATTGGAAACACATTACACCGCAATGGATTAAAATCCTGCAGGGCTCGCAAGGTCCCCCTGCTCAAGAAGGCACATGTGCAGGCCCGTCTGAAGTTTGCCAATGAACACCTGAATGATTCTGTGAGTGACTGGGAGAAGGTGCTGTGGTCTGATGAGACTAAAATAGAGCTCTTTGGCATTAACTCAACTCGCTGTGTTTGGAGGAAGAAAAATGCTGCCTATGACCCCCAAAACACCGTCCCCACCGTCAAGCATGGGGGTGGAAACATTTTGCTTTGGGGGTGTTTTTCTGCTAAGGGCACAGGACAACTTAATCGCATTAACGGCGGAAAATGGACGGAGCCATGTATCGTGAAATCCTGAACGGCAACCTCCTTCCCTCTGCCAGGAAACTGAAAATGGGTCGTGGATGGGTGTTCCAGCACGACAATGACCCAAAACATACAGCAAAGGCAACAAAGGAGTGGCTCAAGAAGAAGCACATTAAGGTCATGGAGTGGCCTAGTCAGTCTCCGGACCTTAATCCAATGGAAAACCTATGGAGGGAGCTCAAGCTCAGAGTTGCACAGAGACAGCCTCGAAACCTTAGGGATTTAGAGATGATCTGCAAAGAGAAGTGGACCAACATTCCGCCTAAAATGTGTGCAAACTTGGTCATCAATTACAAGAAACGTTTGACCTCTGTGCTTGCAAACAAGGGTTTTTCCACTAAGTATTAAGTCTTTTATTGTTAGAGGGTTCAAAAACTTTTTTCACTCAATGAAATGCAAATCAGTTGCTATCTTTTATTTAAGGTTATTTTTTCGATTTTCCTTTTGATGTGCTATCTGCCACTGTTAAAATAAACCTACCATTGAAATGATACTGTTGTGAGACTTTTCATTTCTTTGTCATTGGACAAACTTACAAAATCAGTGAGGGGTCAAATAATTATTTCCTCCACTGTATGTGAGGTTGGTGACTGTTGTCTCGTGCTGTTATGTGAGGTTGGTGACTGTTGTCTCATGCTGTTAATTGAGGTGGTTGGTGACTGTTGTCTCATGCTGTTATGTGAGGTGGTTGGTGACTGTTGTCTCATGCTGTTATGTGAGGTTGGGGACTGTTGTCTCATGCTGTTATGTGAGGTTGGTGACTGGTGTCTCATGCTGTTATGTGAGGTTGGTGACTGTTGCCTCATGCTGTTATGTGAGGTTGGTGACTGGTGTCTCGTGCTGTTATGTGAGGTGGTTGGTGACTATTGTCTCATGCTGTTATGTGAGGTTGGTGACTGTTGTCTCATGCTGTTATGTGAGGTGGTTGGTGACTGTTGTCTCGTGCTGTTATGTGAGGTGGTTGGTGACTATTGTCTCATGCTGTTATGTGAGGTTGGTGACTGTTGTCTCATGCTGTTATGTGAGGTGGTTGGTGACTGTTGTCTCATGCTGTTATGTGAGGTGGTTGGTGACTGTTGTCTAATGCTGTTATGTAAGGTTGGTGACTGTTGTCTCGTGCTGTTATGTGAGGTGGTTGGTGACTGTTGTCTCATGCTGTTATGTGAGGTGGTTGGTGACTGTTGTCTCATGCTGTTATGTGAGGTTGGTGACTGTTGTCTCATGCTATTATGTGAGGTTGGGGACTGTTGTCTCATGCTGTTATGTGAGGTTGGGGACTGTTGTCTCATGCTGTTATGTGAGGTTGGGGACTGTTGTCTCATGCTGTTATGTGAGGTTGGGGACTGTTGTCTCATGCTGTTATGTGAGGTGGTTGGTGACTGTTGTCTCATGCTGTTATGTGAGGTGGTTGGTGACTGGTGCCTCATGCTGTTATGTGAGGTTGGTGACTGTTGTCTCATGCTGTTATGTGAGGTTGGGGACTGTTGTCTCATGCTGTTATGTGAGGTTGGTGACTGTTGTCTCGTGCTGTTATGTGAGGTTGGTGACTGTTGTCTCGTGCTGTTATGTGAGGTGGTTGGTGACTGTTGTTTTATGCTGTTATGTGAGGTGGTTGGTGACTGTTGTCTCATGCTGTTATGTGAGGTTGGTGACTGTTGTCTCATGCTGTTATGTGAGGTTGGGGACTGTTGTCTCATGCTGTTATGTGAGGTTGGGGACTGTTGTCTCATGCTGTTATGTGAGGTTGGGGACTGTTGTCTCATGCTGTTATGTGAGGTTGGTGACTGTTGTCTCATGCTGTTATGTGAGGTGGTTGGTGACTGTTGTCTCATGCTGTTATGTGAGGTTGGTGACTGTTGTCTCATGCTGTTATGTGAGGTGGTTGGTGACTGTTGTCTCATGCTGTTATGTGAGGTTGGTGACTGTTGTCTCGTGCTGTTATGTGAGGTTGGTGACTGTTGTCTCGTGCTGTTATGTGAGGTGGTTGGTGACTGTTGTCTCGTGCTGTTATGTGAGGTTGGTGACTGTTGTCTCATGCTGTTATGTGAGGTGGTTGGTGACTGTTGTCTCATGCTGTTATGTGAGGTGGTTGGTGACTGTTGTCTCATGCTGTTATGTGAGGTTGGTGACTGTTGTCTCGTGCTGTTATGTGAGGTGGTTGGTGACTGTTGTCTCATGCTGTTATGTGAGGTGGTTGGTGACTGTTGTCTCATGCTGTTATGTGAGGTGGTTGGTGACTGTTGTCTCATGCTGTTATGTGAGGTGGTTGGTGACTGTTGTCTCATGCTGTTATGTGAGGTGGTTGGGGACTGTTGTCTCATGCTGTTATGTGAGGTTGGGGACTGTTGTCTCATGCTGTTATGTGAGGTTGGGGACTGTTGTCTCATGCTGTTATGTGAGGTGGTTGGTGACTGTTATCTCATGCTGTTATGTGAGGTTGGTGACTGTTGTCTCGTGCTGTTATGTGAGGTGGTTGGTGACTGTTGTTTTATGCTGTTATGTGAGGTGGTTGGTGACTGTTGTCTCATGCTGTTATGTGAGGTTGGTGACTGTTGTCTCATGCTGTTATGTGAGGTTGGGGACTGTTGTCTCATGCTGTTATGTGAGGTTGGGGACTGTTGTCTCATGCTGTTATGTGAGGTTGGGGACTGTTGTCTCATGCTGTTATGTGAGGTTGGGGACTGTTGTCTCATGCTGTTATGTGAGGTGGTTGGTGACTGTTGTCTCATGCTGTTATGTGAGGTGGTTGGTGACTGTTGTCTCATGCTGTTATGTGAGGTTGGTGACTGTTGTCTCATGCTGTTATGTGAGGTGGTTGGTGACTGTTGTCTCATGCTGTTATGTGAGGTTGGTGACTGTTGTCTCGTGCTGTTATGTGAGGTGGTTGGTGACTGTTGTCTCGTGCTGTTATGTGAGGTTGGTGACTGTTGTCTCATGCTGTTATGTGAGGTGGTTGGTGACTGTTGTCTCATGCTGTTATGTGAGGTGGTTGGTGACTGTTGTCTCATGCTGTTATGTGAGGTTGGTGACTGTTGTCTCGTGCTGTTATGTGAGGTGGTTGGTGACTGTTGTCTCATGCTGTTATGTGAGGTGGTTGGTGACTGTTGTCTCATGCTGTTATGTGAGGTGGTTGGTGACTGTTGTCTCATGCTGTTATGTGAGGTGGTTGGTGACTGTTGTCTCATGCTGTTATGTGAGGTGGTTGGGGACTGTTGTCTCATGCTGTTATGTGAGGTTGGGGACTGTTGTCTCATGCTGTTATGTGAGGTTGGGGACTGTTGTCTCATGCTGTTATGTGAGGTGGTTGGTGACTGTTATCTCATGCTGTTATGTGAGGTGGTTGGTGACTGTTGTCTCATGCTGTTATGTGAGGTGGTTGGTGACTGTTGTCTCGTGCTGTTATGTGAGGTTGGTGACTGTTGTCTCGTGCTGTTATGTGAGGTGGTTGGTGACTATTGTCTCATGCTGTTATGTGAGGTTGGTGACTGTTGTCTCATGCTGTTATGTGAGGTGGTTGGTGACTGTTGTCTCATGCTGTTATGTGAGGTGGTTGGTGACTGTTGTCTCATGCTGTTATGTGAGGTGGTTGGTGACTGTTGTCTCATGCTGTTATGTGAGGTGGTTGGTGACTGTTGTCTCATGCTGTTATGTGAGGTGGTTGGTGACTGTTGTCTCATGCTGTTATGTGAGGTTGGTGACTGTTGTCTCATGCTGTTATGTGAGGTGGTTGGTGACTGTTGTCTCATGCTGTTATGTGAGGTGGTTGGTGACTGTTGTCTCATGCTGTTATGTGAGGTGGTTGGTGACTGTTGTCTCATGCTGTTATGTGAGGTGGTTGGTGACTGTTGTCTCATGCTGTTATGTAAGGTTGGTGACTGTTGTCTCATGCTGTTATGTGAGGTGGTTGGTGACTGTTGTCTCATGCTGTTATGTGAGGTGGTTGGTGACTGTTGTCTCATGCTGTTATGTAAGGTTGGTGACTGTTGTCTCGTGCTGTTATGTGAGGTGGTTGGTGACTGTTGTCTCATGCTGTTATGTGAGGTGGTTGGTGACTGTTGTCTCATGCTGTTATGTGAGGTTGGGGACTGTTGTCTCATGCTGTTATGTGAGGTTGGTGACTGGTGTCTCATGCTGTTATGTGAGGTTGGTGACTGTTGTCTCATGCTGTTATGTGAGGTTGGTGACTGTTGTCTCGTGCTGTTATGTGAGGTGGTTGGTGACTATTGTCTCATGCTGTTATGTGAGGTTGGGGACTGTTGTCTCATGCTGTTATGTGAGGTGGTTGGTGACTGTTATCTCATGCTGTTATGTGAGGTTGGTGACTGTTGTCTCGTGCTGTTATGTGAGGTGGTTGGTGACTGTTGTTTTATGCTGTTATGTGAGGTGGTTGGTGACTGTTGTCTCATGCTGTTATGTGAGGTTGGTGACTGTTGTCTCATGCTGTTATGTGAGGTTGGGGACTGTTGTCTCATGCTGTTATGTGAGGTTGGGGACTGTTGTCTCATGCTGTTATGTGAGGTTGGGGACTGTTGTCTCATGCTGTTATGTGAGGTTGGTGACTGTTGTCTCATGCTGTTATGTGAGGTGGTTGGTGACTGTTGTCTCATGCTGTTATGTGAGGTTGGTGACTGTTGTCTCATGCTGTTATGTGAGGTGGTTGGTGACTGTTGTCTCATGCTGTTATGTGAGGTTGGTGACTGTTGTCTCGTGCTGTTATGTGAGGTGGTTGGTGACTGTTGTCTCGTGCTGTTATGTGAGGTTGGTGACTGTTGTCTCATGCTGTTATGTGAGGTGGTTGGTGACTGTTGTCTCATGCTGTTATGTGAGGTGGTTGGTGACTGTTGTCTCATGCTGTTATGTGAGGTTGGTGACTGTTGTCTCGTGCTGTTATGTGAGGTGGTTGGTGACTGTTGTCTCATGCTGTTATGTGAGGTGGTTGGTGACTGTTGTCTCATGCTGTTATGTGAGGTGGTTGGTGACTGTTGTCTCATGCTGTTATGTGAGGTGGTTGGTGACTGTTGTCTCATGCTGTTATGTGAGGTGGTTGGGGACTGTTGTCTCATGCTGTTATGTGAGGTTGGGGACTGTTGTCTCATGCTGTTATGTGAGGTTGGGGACTGTTGTCTCATGCTGTTATGTGAGGTGGTTGGTGACTGTTATCTCATGCTGTTATGTGAGGTGGTTGGTGACTGTTGTCTCATGCTGTTATGTGAGGTGGTTGGTGACTGTTGTCTCGTGCTGTTATGTGAGGTTGGTGACTGTTGTCTCGTGCTGTTATGTGAGGTGGTTGGTGACTATTGTCTCATGCTGTTATGTGAGGTTGGTGACTGTTGTCTCATGCTGTTATGTGAGGTGGTTGGTGACTGTTGTCTCATGCTGTTATGTGAGGTGGTTGGTGACTGTTGTCTCATGCTGTTATGTGAGGTGGTTGGTGACTGTTGTCTCATGCTGTTATGTGAGGTGGTTGGTGACTGTTGTCTCATGCTGTTATGTGAGGTGGTTGGTGACTGTTGTCTCATGCTGTTATGTGAGGTTGGTGACTGTTGTCTCATGCTGTTATGTGAGGTGGTTGGTGACTGTTGTCTCATGCTGTTATGTGAGGTGGTTGGTGACTGTTGTCTCATGCTGTTATGTGAGGTGGTTGGTGACTGTTGTCTCATGCTGTTATGTGAGGTGGTTGGTGACTGTTGTCTCATGCTGTTATGTGAGGTGGTTGGTGACTGTTGTCTCATGCTGTTATGTGAGGTGGTTGGTGACTGTTGTCTCATGCTGTTATGTGAGGTGGTTGGTGACTGTTGTCTCATGCTGTTATGTGAGGTGGTTGGTGACTGTTGTCTCATGCTGTTATGTAAGGTTGGTGACTGTTGTCTCGTGCTGTTATGTGAGGTGGTTGGTGACTGTTGTCTCATGCTGTTATGTGAGGTGGTTGGTGACTGTTGTCTCATGCTGTTATGTGAGGTTGGGGACTGTTGTCTCATGCTGTTATGTGAGGTTGGTGACTGGTGTCTCATGCTGTTATGTGAGGTTGGTGACTGTTGTCTCATGCTGTTATGTGAGGTTGGTGACTGTTGTCTCGTGCTGTTATGTGAGGTGGTTGGTGACTATTGTCTCATGCTGTTATGTGAGGTTGGTGACTGTTGTCTCATGCTGTTAATTGAGGTGGTTGGTGACTGTTGTCTCATGCTGTTATGTGAGGTGGTTGGTGACTGTTGTCTCATGCTGTTATGTAAGGTTGGTGACTGTTGTCTCGTGCTGTTATGTGAGGTTGGTGACTGTTGTCTCGTGCTGTTATGTGAGGTGGTTGGTGACTATTGTCTCATGCTGTTATGTGAGGTTGGTGACTGTTGTCTCATGCTGTTATGTGAGGTGGTTGGTGACTGTTGTCTCATGCTGTTATGTGAGGTGGTTGGTGACTGTTGTCTAATGCTGTTATGTAAGGTTGGTGACTGTTGTCTCGTGCTGTTATGTGAGGTGGTTGGTGACTGTTGTCTCATGCTGTTATGTGAGGTGGTTGGTGACTGTTGTCTCATGCTGTTATGTGAGGTGGTTGGTGACTGTTGTCTCATGCTGTTATGTGAGGTTGGTGACTGTTGTCTCATGCGATTATGTGAGGTTGATGACTGTTGTCTCATGCTGTTATGTGAGGTGGTTGGTGACTTGTCTCATGCTGTTATGTGAGGTGGTTGGTGACCGTTGTCTCATGCTGTTATGTGAGGTTGGTGACTGGTGTCTTCTGCTGTTATGTAAAGTTGGTGACTGTTGTCTCGTGCTGTTATGTGAGGTTGGTGACTGTTGTCTCGTGCTGTTATGTGAGGTTGGTGACTGTTGTCTCATGCTGTTATGTGAGGTTGGTGACTGTTGTCTCATGCTGTTATGTGAGGTGGTTGGTGACTGTTGTCTCATGCTGTTATGTGAGGTTGGTGACTTGTCTCATGCTGTTATGTGAGGTTGGGGACTGTTGTCTCCTGCTGTTATGTGAGGTTGGTGACTGGTGTCTCATGCTGTTATGTGAGGTTGGTGACTGGTGTCTCATGCTGTTATGTGAGGTTGGTGACTGGTGTCTCATGCTGTTATGTGAGGTTGGTGACTGGTGTCTTCTTCTGTTATGTGAGGTTGGTGACTGTTGTCTCGTGCTTTTATGTGAGGTTGGTGACTGTTGTCTCATGCTGTTATGTGAGGTTGGTGACTGGTGTCTCATGCTATTATGTGAGGTTGGGGACTGTTGTCTCATGCTGTTATGTGAGGTTGGTGACTGGTGTCTTCTTCTGTTATGTGAGGTTGGTGACTGTTGTCTCGTGCTTTTATGTGAGGTTGGTGACTGTTGTCTCGTGCTGTTATGTGAGGTTGGTGACTGTTATCTCATGCTGTTATGTGAGGTGGTTGGTGACTGTTGTCTCATGCTGTTATGTGAGGTGGTTGGTGACTGTTGTCTCATGCTGTTATGTGAGGTGGTTGGTGACTGTTGTCTCATGCTGTTATGTAAGGTTAGTGACTGTTGCCTCATGCTGTTATGTGAGGTGGTTGGTGACTGTTGTCTCATGCTGTTATGCGAGGTTGGTGACTGTTGTCTCATGCTATTATGTGAGGTTGATGACTGTTGTCTCGTGCTGTTATGTGAGGTTGGTGACTGTTGTCTCGTGCTGTTATGTGAGGTTGGTGACTGTTGTCTCGTGCTGTTATGTGAGGTTGGTGACTGTTGTCTCATGCTGTTATGTGAGGTGGTTGGTGACTTGTCTCATGCTGTTATGTGAGGTGGTTGGTGACCGTTGTCTCATGCTGTTATGTGAGGTTGGTGACTGGTGTCTTCTGCTGTTAAGTAAAGTTGGTGACTGTTGTCTCGTGCTGTTATGTGAGGTTGGTGACTGGTGTCTCATGCTATTATGTGAGGTTGGTGACTGTTGTCTCATGCTGTTATGTGAGGTTGGTGACTGTTGTCTCATGCTGTTATGTGAGGTGGTTGGTGACTTGTCTCATGCTGTTATGTGAGGTTGGTGACTGTTGTCTCATGCGGTTATGTGAGGTTGGTGACTGGTGTCTCATGCTGTTATGTGAGGTTGGTGACTGGTGTCTCATGCTATTATGTGAGGTTGGTGACTGTTGTCTCATACTGTTATGTGAGGTTGGTGACTGTTATCTCATGCTATTATGTGAGGTTGGGGAATGTTGTCTCGTGCTGTTATGTGAGGTTGGTAACTGTTGTCTCATGCTGTTATGTGAGGTTGGTGACTGTTGTCTCATGCTGTTATGTGAGGTTGGGGACTGTTGTCTCATGCTGTTATGTGAGGTGGTTGGTGACTGTTGTCTCATGCTGTTATGTGAGGTGGTTGGTGACTGTTGTCTCATGCTGTTATGTGAGGTTGGTGACTGTTGTCTCATGCTGCTATGTGAGGTTGGGGACTGATGTCTCATGCTGTTATGTGAGGTTGGGGACTGTTGTCTCATGCTGTTATGTGAGGTTGGTGACTGTTGTCTCATGCTGTTGTGAGGTTGGTGACTGGTGTCTCATGCTATTATGTGAGGTTGGGGACTGTTGTCTCATGCTGTTATGTGAGGTTGGGGACTATTGTCTCATGCTGTTATGTGAGGTTGGTGACTGGTGTCTCATGCTGTTATGTGAGGTTGGTGACTGGTGTCTCATGCTGTTATGTGAGGTTGATGACTGTTGTCTCGTGCTGTTATGTGAGGTTGGTGACTGTTGTCTCATGCTGTTATGTGAGGTTGGTGACTGTTGTCTCGTGCTGTTATGTGAGGTGGTTGGTGACTGTTGTCTCATGCTGTTATGTGAGGTGGTTGGTGACTTGTCTCATGCTGTTATGTGAGGTGGTTGGTGACCGTTGTCTCATGCTGTTATGTGAGGTTGGTGACTGGTGTCTCATGCTGTTATGTGAGGTTGGTGACTGTTGTCTCATGCTGTTATGTGAGGTTGGGGACTGTTGTCTCATGCTGTTATGTGAGGTGGTTGGTGACTGTTGTCTCATGCTGTTATGTGAGGTGGTTGGTGACTGTTGCCTCATGCTGTTATGTGAGGTTGGGGACTGTTGTCTCATGCTGCTATGTGAGGTTGGGGACTGATGTCTCATGCTGTTATGTGAGGTTGGGGACTGTTGTCTCATGCTGTTGTGAGGTTGGTGACTGGTGTCTTCTGCTGTTATGTGAGGTTGGTGACTGTTGTCTCGTGCTGTTATGTGAGGTTGGTGACTGTTGTCTCATGCTGTTATGTGAGGTGGTTGGTGACTATTATCTCATGCTGTTATGTGAGGTGGTTGGTGACTGTTGTCTCATGCTGTTATGTGAGGTGGTTGGTGACTGTTGTCTCATGCTGTTATGTGAGGTGGTTGGTGACTGTTGTCTCATGCTGTTATGTAAGGTTAGTGACTGTTGCCTCATGCTGTTATGTGAGGTGGTTGGTGACTGTTGTCTCATGCTGTTATGTGAGGTTGGTGACTGTTGTCTCATGTTGTTATGTGAGGTGGTTGGTGACTGTTGTCTCATGCTATTACGTGAGGTGGTTGGTGACTGTTGTCTCATGCTATTACAGTGGAGGAAATAATTATTTGACCCCTCACTGATTTTGTAAGTTTGTCCAATGACAAATGAAAAGTCTCAGAACCGTATCATTTCAATGGTAGGTTTATTTTAACAGTGGCAGATAGCACATCAAAAGGAAAATCGAAAAAATAACCTTAAATAAAAGATAGCAACTGATTTGCATTTCATTGAGTGAAATAAGTTTTTGAACCCCTACCAACCATTAAGAGTTCTGGCTCCCACAGAGTGGTTAGACACTTCTACTCAATTAGTCACCCTTTTTAATGACACCTGTCTTAACTAGTCACCTGTATAAAAGACACCTGTCTACAGAATCAATCAAGCAGACTCCAAACTCTCCAACATGAGAAAGACCAAAGAGCTGTCCAAGGATGTCAGAGACAAAATTGTAGACCTGCACAAGGCTGGAATGGGCTACAAAACCATTAGCAAGAAGCTGGGAGAGAAGGTGACAACTGTTGGTGCGATTGTTTGAAAATGGAAGGAGCACAAAATGACCATCAATCGACCTCGCTCTTGGGCTCCACGCAAGGTCTCACCTCGTGGGGTGTCAATGGTTCTGAGAAAGGTGAAAAAGCATCTTAGAACTACACGGGAGGAGTTAGTGAATGACCTCAAATTAGCAGGGACCACAGTCGCCAAGAAAACCATTGGAAACACATTACACCGCAATGGATTAAAATCCTGCAGGGCTCGCAAGGTCCCCCTGCTCAAGAAGGCACATGTGCAGGCCCATCTGAAGTTTGCCAATGAACACCTGAATGATTCTGTGAGTGACTGGGAGAAGGTGCTGTGGTCTGATGAGACTAAAATAGAGCTCTTTGGCATTAACTCAACTCGCTGTGTTTGGAGGAAGAAAAATGCTGCCTATGACCCCCAAAACACCGTCCCCACCGTCAAGCATGGGGGTGGAAACATTTTGCTTTGGGGGTGTTTTTCTGCTAAGGGCACAGGACAACTTAATCGCATTAACGGCGGAAAATGGACGGAGCCATGTATCGTGAAATCCTGAACGGCAACCTCCTTCCCTCTGCCAGGAAACTGAAAATGGGTCGTGGATGGGTGTTCCAGCACGACAATGACCCAAAACATACAGCAAAGGCAACAAAGGAGTGGCTCAAGAAGAAGCACATTAAGGTCATGGAGTGGCCTAGTCAGTCTCCGGACCTTAATCCAATGGAAAACCTATGGAGGGAGCTCAAGCTCAGAGTTGCACAGAGACAGCCTCGAAACCTTAGGGATTTAGAGATGATCTGCAAAGAGAAGTGGACCAACATTCCGCCTAAAATGTGTGCAAACTTGGTCATCAATTACAAGAAACGTTTGACCTCTGTGCTTGCAAACAAGGGTTTTTCCACTAAGTATTAAGTCTTTTATTGTTAGAGGGTTCAAAAACTTTTTTCACTCAATGAAATGCAAATCAGTTGCTATCTTTTATTTAAGGTTATTTTTTCGATTTTCCTTTTGATGTGCTATCTGCCACTGTTAAAATAAACCTACCATTGAAATGATACTGTTGTGAGACTTTTCATTTCTTTGTCATTGGACAAACTTACAAAATCAGTGAGGGGTCAAATAATTATTTCCTCCACTGTATGTGAGGTTGGTGACTGTTGTCTCGTGCTGTTATGTGAGGTTGGTGACTGTTGTCTCATGCTGTTATGTGAAGTGGTTGGTGACTGTTGTTTTATGCTGTTATGTGAGGTGGTTGGTGACTGTTGTCTCATGCTGTTATGTGAGGTTGGTGACTGTTGTCTCATGCTGTTATGTGAGGTTGGGGACTGTTGTCTCATGCTGTTATGTGAGGTTGGGGACTGTTGTCTCATGCTGTTATGTGAGGTTGGGGACTGTTGTCTCATGCTGTTATGTGAGGTTGGGGACTGTTGTCTCATGCTGTTATGTGAGGTTGGTGACTGTTGTCTCATGCTGTTATGTGAGGTGGTTGGTGACTGTTGTCTCATGCTGTTATGTGAGGTGGTTGGTGACTGTTGTCTCATGCTGTTATGTGAGGTTGGTGACTGTTGTCTCGTGCTGTTATGTGAGGTGGTTGGTGACTGTTGTCTCGTGCTGTTATGTGAGGTTGGTGACTGTTGTCTCATGCTGTTATGTGAGGTGGTTGGTGACTGTTGTCTCATGCTGTTATGTGAGGTGGTTGGTGACTGTTGTCTCATGCTGTTATGTGAGGTTGGTGACTGTTGTCTCGTGCTGTTATGTGAGGTGGTTGGTGACTGTTGTCTCGTGCTGTTATGTGAGGTGGTTGGTGACTGTTGTCTCATGCTGTTATGTGAGGTGGTTGGTGACTGTTGTCTCATGCTGTTATGTGAGGTGGTTGGTGACTGTTGTCTCATGCTGTTATGTGAGGTGGTTGGGGACTGTTGTCTCATGCTGTTATGTGAGGTGGTTGGGGACTGTTGTCTCATGCTGTTATGTGAGGTTGGGGACTGTTGTCTCCTGCTGTTATGTGAGGTTGGGGACTGTTGTCTCATGCTGTTATGTGAGGTGGTTGGTGACTGTTATCTCATGCTGTTATGTGAGGTGGTTGGTGACTGTTGTCTCATGCTGTTATGTGAGGTTGGTGACTGTTGTCTCATGCTGTTATGTGAGGTGGTTGGTGACTGTTGTCTCATGCTGTTATGTGAGGTGGTTGGTGACTGTTGTCTCATGCTGTTATGTGAGGTTGGGGACTGTTGTCTCATGCTGTTATGTGAGGTTGGGGACTGTTGTCTCATGCTGTTATGTGAGGTTAGAGACTGTTGTCTCATGCTGTTATGTGAGGTGGTTGGTGACTGTTGTCTCATGCTGTTATGTGAGGTGGTTGGTGACTGTTGTCTCATGCTGTTATGTGAGGTGGTTGGTGACTGTTGTCTCATGCTGTTATGTGAGGTTGGGGACTGTTGTCTCATGCTGTTATGTGAGGTTGGTGACTGTTGTCTCATGCTGTTATGTGAGGTGGTTGGTGACTGTTGTCTCATGCTGTTATGTGAGGTTGGTGACTGTTGTCTCATGCTGTTATGTGAGGTTGGTGACTGTTGTCTCGTGCTGTTATGTGAGGTTGGTGACTGTTGTCTCGTGCTGTTATGTGAGGTGGTTGGTGACTGTTCTCTCATGCTGTTATGTAAGGTTGGTGACTGTTGTCTCGTGCTGTTATGTGAGGTGGTTGGTGACTGTTGTCTCATGCTGTTATGTGAGGTGGTTGGTGACTGTTGTTTCATGCTGTTATGTGAGGTGGTTGGTGACTGTTGTCTCATGCTGTTATGTGAGGTGGTTGGTGACTGTTGTCTCATGCTGTTATGTGAGGTGGTTGGTGACTGTTGTCTCATGCTGTTATGTAAGGTTGGTGACTGTTGTCTCGTGCTGTTATGTGAGGTGGTTGGTGACTGTTGTCTCATGCTGTTATGTGAGGTGGTTGGTGACTGTTGTCTCATGCTGTTATGTGAGGTGGTTGGTGACTGTTGTCTCATGCTGTTATGTGAGGTGGTTGGTGACTGTTGTCTCATGCTGTTATGTGAGGTTGGGGACTGTTGTCTCATGCTGTTATGTGAGGTTGGGGACTGTTGTCTCATGCTGTTATGTGAGGTTAGGGACTGTTGTCTCATGCTGTTATGTGAGGTGGTTGGTGACTGTTGTCTCATGCTGTTATGTGAGGTGGTTGGTGACTGTTGTCTCATGCTGTTATGTGAGGTGGTTGGTGACTGTTGTCTCATGCTGTTATGTGAGGTTGGGGACTGTTGTCTCATGCTGTTATGTGAGGTTGGTGACTGTTGTCTCATGCTGTTATGTGAGGTGGTTGGTGACTGTTGTCTCATGCTGTTATGTGAGGTTGGTGACTGTTGTCTCATGCTGTTATGTGAGGTTGGTGACTGTTGTCTCGTGCTGTTATGTGAGGTTGGTGACTGTTGTCTCGTGCTGTTATGTGAGGTTGGTGACTGTTGTCTCGTGCTGTTATGTGAGGTGGTTGGTGACTGTTGTCTCATGCTGTTATGTTAGGTGGTTGGTAACTGTTGTCTCATGCTGTTATGTGAGGTTGGTGGCACTTGTCTCATGCTGTTATGTGAGGTTGGTGACTGTTGTCTCATGCTGTTATGTGAGGTTGGGGACTGTTGTCTCATGCTGTTATTTGGGGTTGGTGACTGTTGTCTCGTGCTGTTATGTGAGGTGGTTGGTGACTGTTGTCTCATGCTGTTATGTGAGGTGGTTGGTGACTGGTGTCTCATGCTGTTATGTGAGGTTGGTGACTGTTATCTCATGCTGTTATGTGAGGTTGGGGACTGTTGTCTCATGCTATTATGTGAGGTTGGTGACTGTTGTCTCGTGCTGTTATGTGAGGTGGTTGGTGACTGTTGTCTCATGCTGTTATGTGAGGTTGGTGACTGTTGTCTCATGCTGTTATGTGAGGTTGGTGACTGTTGTCTCATGCTGTTATGTGAGGTGGTTGGTGACTGTTGTCTCATGCTGTTATGTGATGTGGTTGGTGACTGTTGTCTCATGCTGTTATGTGAGGTGGTTGGTGACTGTTGTCTCATGCTATTATGTGAGGTTGGTAACTGTTGCCTCATGCTATTATGTGAGGTTGGTGACTGTTGTCTCATGCTGTTATGTGAGGTGGTTGGTGACTGTTGTCTCATGCTGTTATGTGAGGTTGGTGACTGTTGTCTCATGCTGTTATGTGAGGTGGTTGGTGACTGTTGTCTCATGCTGTTATGTGAGGTTGGTGACTGTTGCCTCATGCTGTTATGTGAGGTTGGTGACTGTTGTCTCGTGCTGTTATGTGAGGTTGGTGACTGTGGTCTCATGCTGTTATGTGAGGTGGTTGGTGACTGTGGTCTCATGCTGTTATGTGAGGTTGGTGACTGTTGTGTCATGCTGTTATGTGAGGATGGTGACTGTTGTCTCGTGCTGTTATGTGAGGTTGGTGACTGTGGTCTCATGCTGTTATGTGAGGATGGTGACTGTTGTCTCGTGCTGTTATGTGAGGTTGGTGACTGTGGTCTCATGCTGTTATGTGAGGATGGTGACTGTTGTCTCGTGCTGTTATGTGAGGTTGGTGACTGTGGTCTCATGCTGTTATGTGAGGTGGTTGGTGACTGTGGTCTCATGCTGTTATGTGAGGATGGTGACTGTTGTCTCGTGCTGTTATGTGAGGTGGTTGGTGACTGTTGTCTCATGCTGTTATGTGAGGTGGTTGGTGACTGTTGTCTCATGCTGTTATGTGAGGTGGTTGGTGACTGTTGTCTCATGCTGTTATGTGAGGTTGGTGACTGTTGTCTCGTGCTGTTATGTGAGGTTGGTGACTGTTGTGTCGTGCTGTTATGTGAGGTTGGTGACAGTGGTCTCATGCTGTTATGTAAGGTGGTTGGTGACTGTGGTCTGGTGCTGGTGCTGCTGGCCCTCTATGTTCCATGCATCTCTGCTGTGTCACTCCCTGTGAGGGTTCCTGGCATTTATCTGTTAATTGTGTGTCGGGTTTCTGCCATGCCACCAACTTTGTATTGAGTGAGAGCATCGGGCGCCTGTGCATTCTGCCCCTGACCATTTGGTGTTTTTGTTCCAGATTGTATGTGAACTGGCGGTTCCTGCGGGGCATTGAGGCGCAGTTCCTGGCGCTACAGAAAGGGTTTAATGAAGTTATTCCGCAACACCTGCTGAAGGCATTTGATGAGAAGGAGCTGGAGGTGAGTGGTGTCTGTCTCCTGGTGTTTGCCTGTGTATTAAGCTCTGTGGGACCTAAATGCAGTTGGAGTGTTCTGTATTGCAAAGTGTGTGTGATGTTTACATGTACATATAGTGTTTTTTGTAGTGCTTCATAGACATCCTTGAACAAGTCACACTAACTGCTCATCAACAGGGTCACAATCTCATGTCCCTACCACAGCTTGTGGCCACAAGTCAGGGAAGCCATTAAACCTTCCAGTATCTAGGCACTCTGCAGCAATGCCACCGGCCCCTATCCTATGAATAAGAGTTGATTGTTCAAGTTACATTCTCATGCAATGCGCACTGTGTACAGTTCATGAGCACTGAGACAGTCAGAGGGCGAACACATCAAGTACCATCTGGGCCCCTTCTTCTCCAGGGCTTCATAGCAGTTGCTATGCCCCTGAGTAGGTTTGGGGGATATTTAAAGCAGACCCAAACCAAACATTTTTTTAATTAAAAATATTTAGTTTCACCACTCTGACACATACAAAGATAAATAAACACTCCTTCAAGCCTATGAGCATTTCAGTGCATGCTTTTCCCCCTTCTCTTTTCATAACTAGGGTTATACAGGTGGCAGCCATTAGCAATTCCTCCATTGCCGGACACCATCTACTCCACCGGTTTGCCGGAAAAATCCCGGCAATTTGAAAGGAAGGGAGGGGTTCCTCCAATAAATGTAAAATATTTTATATTTGTCATCGTGCGGCTGAAAAAAGGCTGCCATTTATTATTATTATAATTTAGAAAATAGATTTTATTTCTGAAATCTTGTATTTTTAATTTGGGTCCACTTCAAGCACTAGAAAAGGCTCTTTCTACGGTAAAAGATAGTTGTGTTCCCACCTTCATCATATCTAGAACTGTCTCCTTAAAGGGACCCTGCAGCCATCCTGTGCCCTCGCAGTCACTCATGGCTCCTCTGGTCCTCCGCTGCCAGCTAGTTTCGTTTTTGCCGACTGGGAGTCGGCCGGCCGCCATGTCTACTTTTTTACGCATTCACGTTGGTGCAGGCAGCTATTGCGGACATCAACAAGTACATTTGTAAAAATGTAATTGCTGATGTCTGCAATAGCTTTCTGCACCAGCGGGAATGCGTAAAAAGGTACCAGAGGAGCCTTGAGTGACTGCGAGGGCACAGGATGGCTGCAGGGGGCTGGTACATGCCCCAGGTAAGTAGGTAAGTAAAACTCATTTTTTTTTTTATTTTTTTTATTTTTTTTAGTGTTAAGGTTCCCTTCAAAGAAAACCTGTAACTTTAAAAACCTCCCCTGGGGGGTACTCGCCTGGGGTGGGGGAAGCCTCCGGATCCTATCGAGGCTTCCCCCGTCCTTCTTGGTCCCACCGCACTCTCGCTGGGCCCCTCCGAACAGCGGGGATGTAAATATTTACCTTCCCGGCTCCAGCGCATGCACAGAATCGGCTCTACGTTCAGGAATAGGCGGGAATAGGCGATCGCTGTCAGTCCGCGCTACTGCGCATGCGCAAGTCTCCTGCACCTGCGCAGTAGAGCGGACCTGACAGAGATCGGCTATTTTCGCCTATCTCCGTGCTGAGAGCCGCAATAGCGCCCCCGCTGGAGCTGGGAAGGTAAATAAATCAGCGCTTGTCAGGCTTGTCGAGCCAGGATTGCGGGACACTTCGGGGGAGCCAGCGCTGTATTGCCTGCAGCTGCAGGGGAGTGAGAAACCTCATTGGGACCCTGAGGCTTCTCCCTACCAAGGTGAGTACCCCCCAGGGGACTTTTTTTTGTTACAGGTTCTCTTTAAATTTGGAGGCCAGTGTTATTGCACGGATCTGAGGAAGGTATTGTCACTCCTCCTATAACATTGGCTGTCAGTGGAAATATTGCGTCACTGCAGGACTCTGCCTGGTTTTGATGCTGCCTAGCTACGGATGTCTCTCTTGGGGATATGGGTGCAGTTTATGGAAAACATACAGGCTGTGCATGGAGAGCCCTGGTGGCAAATGCTGCAAGGTAACCGCACTTAATTCTCAGCCATGTGTTGTCAGAGGAATCCATCCTGACATTTTTCAGAGGAACATTGCACATGTTAGATTTCCACATCTATGACTTATTGTTTTGTTTTTTTATCCATAGTTCTTAAAGGGAACCTTAACTGAGAGGGATATGGATGTTTCCTTTTAAACAATACCAGTTGCCTGGCAGTCCTGCTGATCCCTTTGGCTGCAGTAGTGGCTGAATCACACACCTGAAACAAGCATGCAGCTAATCCAGTCTGACTTCAGTCAGAGCACCTGATCTGCATGCTTGTTGAGGGGCTGTGGCTAAAAGTATTAGAGACACAGGATCAGCAGGAGAGTCAGGCAACTGGTATTTTTTTAAAAGGAAAAATTAATATCCCTCTCAGTTTAGGTTCCCTTTAATAGTTCATTGTACCCGAGGTGGATTAAAGTAAAAAAAAAAAAATACTTAGACACGGGAAGGCTCTGGGCCGTCCAGAGGCTTCCGACCGCCTCTTGGTCCACAATGTAGCCACACACAGACACTAGAAACATATAACGAGAGCTTATCAGTGTACGGTACAGTAAGCTGAAGCTGCTCGAGTGGCTCTGGGCCGTGCATAGGCATGGCTGTACTTGCACAGGAGGAATATGGCCGCACACAGGGAAATGCGGTTTTGAATTTAGAGGGTTCCCGGCAGTGCCAGTGGTCTCCAGGTGGACGTGGGGTCCACCAGAGGTTCCCTCTTCTTAAAGGAAACCAGAGGCGACAGATACTTATCTTTTTATACATGCCTGGGGCTTCCTCCAGCCCCATGGGCATGTATCGCCCATGGGGCTGGAGGAAGCCCCATGTGTGTATAAAAAGGTAAGTATTTGTCATCTCTGGTACACTTTAAAGCGGTATTGTCGCCATAAAAATCAAATTTCAACAGCAACTGGTCTGAGTGTATTAAAGGGGAACTTCAGCCTAAACATACTGTCATTAAGTTACATTAGTTATGTTAATTAGAATAGATAGGTAATATAATCTTTTACCCACCCTGTTTTAAAAGAAAAGGCAAATGTTTGTGATTCATGGGGGCTGCCATCTTTGTCATGGGGGCAGCTATCTTTGTCATGGGGGCAGCCATCTTTTTGGATGAAAGGAGGTGACAGGGAGCAGGAGACACAGTTCCAACTATCCTGTGTCCTGATCCCCCCTCCCAGCTGCACGCGCTATGCTTCAAATGGCAAATTCAAAATGTAAAATAAAAATAAAAATTGCACCAAAACAGCAGAACGAGAGCAACATCATCAGAATTCCCATCATGCTTTGCACAGCATCAGGGGAAAAAAGCCCGGCTGGTCCTGAAAGGGTTAAGTATCTTTTTTATTATTATTTTAATCTGCCCCAGGTTCTCAAAAAAGAGAACCCGAGGTGGGATTAAATTATGTTACTGGGGCACAGAGGCTGGTTGTGCACACTAACACCAGCCTCCGTTGCCCCATGGTGTGCCTCCATGTCCCCCCTGCGCGCCGCTATACCCCCCGCAGTGCTGGCGACACGCAGCGTGTCGCCAGCACAATGCTCATAGGAGAGAAGTGATGCGGACGGGTAGCGCCGATACGAAGGAGGCGGGGGAGCGGCGCTGACTGACAGCGCAGAGGTAAACATTGTGCTGGCAGCGTGTCGCCAGCACTGCGGGGGGTATAGCGGCGCGCAGGGGGGACATTGAGGCACACCATGGGGCAACGGAGGCTGGTCTTAGTGTGCACAACCAGCCTCTGTGCCCCAGTCACATAATTAAATCCCACCTCGGGTTCTCTTTAAGCTAATGGCTGGAAATGCATTTTCTCTGGCTGCAACCACATGCCGATGCCTTCAGTTATAAACGATGCCACAATACATATTATGTACCTTGACATAAGCCCAGTGGTGATATCCTTCAGCTTCTGCAGACTTGGTTGGTTCTGGAGTTGGGAGGCCTCACTCTGTGACCTGGCCTGTAGCAGTGCCTTCTGGGAGGGGGTGTGGCTCATGTTGCACTTACCCTCTGCTCTGTACTCTGTTGGTGGGAGGGGGGGGGGGGGGGGCAAGGCTGTCACTGCCACTAGCCACAACTCTCGGACTTTGTAGGAGGCAGAAGATCAGATCTTTTAAATAAGGTGTTAGAGCTTTGGACACATGTTCCAGGCTAAAGGCTCATACACACATCAGACTATAGTCTTTGGAAAATAAAAGATTACAGACCAATCTTACCACCCTTCATGTAGTATGAGAACCATACTCTACACAGTCTATTCTATGGAGCTGAACTCCCCATCAGATAAAATCTTTGCAAGATGCTGCACACAAACATGCTGCACACACTAAAAAGATCTGTAGCTGCAAAAGATCTGTTCCTGCAAAATATCCGTTCCTGCAAAATGCATTCATAGTCTATGATATCTGCAGATCCTCATACACACCTTGTTTAACTGACATTCATGTGCAGATCAGATCCACCAGGATGGATTTTCAGATCTGCAGATGAATGTCAGTTAAACAAGGTGTGTATGATGATCTGCAAATATCATAGACTATGAATGCAATTTGCAGGAACGGATCTTTGGCAGGAACAGATCTTTTGCAGATACTGATCATTTGTGTCTGTACAGCATCTGTGTGTGCAGCATCTTGCAATGTTTTTTTTCTGATGGGGAGTTCAGCTCCATAGAAAAGACTGTGTAGAGCAGCATTTCTCAGCCTTTTTACCTTGGAGGAACCCTGTAAATAACTTTTTGGAGCTCAAGGAACCCCTGCAAAAAAATGTTTGGTCTCGAGGAACCCCTACATTTATTTTTCAGGAGGCATGGTCTTTAAATAGGTTAGGCTGCTAATTTCACTACCTCCTATTAAACTGCCACTCATTATACTGTCTCCTGCCCCCCCCAATTTAGTGCTTCTTGTTACAGTACCACCTATTATAATGTACTCTATTATAATTCCCCCACGATGGGGGAAAATGCCAAGGAACCCCTGCAGAGTCCTCAAGGAACCCTGGTTGAGAAAGCCTGGTGTAGAGTATGTCTCTCATGCTACATGAAGGGTGGTAAGATTGGTCTGTGATCTTTCATTTTCCAAAGACTATAGTCTGATGTGTGTACCCACCTTTACCCTTACCTTGTTACGCTTGTTGGTACTTGCTTGAACTTGTATTTCTGGGTTTGTGGCTCAGTTTAGGCTGATGTTCTCCATATCTTGTTAAAGCTGATCATCTGTGGACTGGGGAAGATTGACGTCAATGACTGGAAGGCTAACACCCGGTTAAAGCACTGCACGGCCGACAGCAACATAGTGAAATGGTTCTGGAAAGCCGTGGAGTCCTTCGATGAGGAAAGGAGAGCGCGGCTCCTGCAGTTTGTCACCGGCTCCTCCCGGGTCCCACTGCAGGGTTTCAAAGCATTACAAGGTAATCAAAATTCCTGTCTAGAGGGTTCGGGGTAGACCATCAACCCTCTACAGGTGGCCTCCTCCATCCTGATGGTGGGCACACTGGGCCTGTTTTGCCAAATTGTGTTACAGAGAATATTTGCTCAGCTTATTGTGGGTGGGTACGTGGAAGTGGTAGCTTTCTCTTTTCAAAAGAAAATTGTACGCTAAATTATTGGGAATGAAAGGTACAAAAATGTCATTGCAGCAGCTGTATTACAGTGGTGATGTGGGCATGAAGGACAACTCACTACAGGTGCACAGCAGATTCCCAGCTCCTCAGACTTGCAGGCCAGCAAACAAGGCTTGTATGAAGCCGCCACGCTATGCTGATTTGTGGGAGTAACTACTCTGAGCTGTCAGTGGCACACGTGGCAGAATCCACGTAGCATAGGTCATGTGACAGTAAGCTGGGGCAGACTGGGCAGTGTATAGGTAAGCTGGGTGCACTTCACCAAGCACTTCTGGTCCTGCCGTGACATCTCACAGGTAGCGGTTTGTCCCATTTTTCTGTAGACTGTTTTAGTAACATTTGTTTTCCTGATTCACAGGTGCAGCTGGGCCTAGACTTTTTACCATCCATCAAATTGATGCAAATACAAACAACCTACCCAAGGCTCATACGTGGTAAGTGCCACTGGATTACCAAGCAGTTCTGGTTCCATGGAGGAGGGTACCTGGAGAGGGGGAAGGAGCCAGCCAGTACCTTTCAAGTTCTACAAAGGGGTGGTACCTGTACTTTTCCAAGTCTGCAGAGGGAGGACTGCATCTTTACAGGTCCACAAAGGGTTAGAGGGAGAATTATGTAGGTCCAAGAGGTCAGTTGTAGGAGGCATGCTGGATCTTCAAGCAGCAATCGGTGGCTGAACCACCCTGTACATGGAACCTTCTTGCTTGGGCGCCACCCTTTTCCATAGAAACTGAAGCCTTGCTTGACTATTGGCTAGCAAAATATCTGTACAGCACTGGGGCCTCGCAATATCGCTCACTCTACAGAGTTCAATCCTGATGGGCGACACAGATTTTGGTAAAATTGTTCATATGTACGGACCACTAGAGGGAGACATTGACTGTGTGTAATATCAGATGTTCGAAGTGGGAATTTCAGAATTCAGAGGCGCCTCCATGACACATAGATCATATATTCTGCAGTTGTGGCCAGATATGTCACATCACGGTGTGCAGTAGTAGTACAGCTATCATCTGGGTGTGTAAAACTTGGTAGAGATGGACAGTGTAATTCAGGTTTGGCTGATTGTGTAATGGTTAAGGGCTCTGCCTCTGACACAGGAGACCTGGGTTCGAATCTCGGCTCTGCCTGTTCAGTAAGCCAGCACCTATTCAGTAGGAGACCTTGGGCAAGTCTCCCTTACACTGCTACTGCCAATAGAGCGCGCCCTAGTGGCTGCTGCTCTGCTCTGGCGCTTTGAGTCCGCAAGGAGAAAAGCGCAATATAAATGTTATTTGTCTTGTCTTTCAAAGAAGACCTTTAAAGTGGATCTGAGATGTAAAACTAACTATAGCAAGTAACTTGTCTATATATCTTAACTGAAGTTTAGATGGCTTGCCTTACTCAGTAAATCTAGCTGCAAACAGCTTCAACAGTTTATTTCCTCCTGTGATACAATGAGAGCAGCCATATTCTGTTTGTCGTCATTACACAGGCAAGTTGCTCTGCATCGCCTCCCGTCAACCTGTGAAAACTCCACTTCTCTCTCCACCCCCTTGCCTGTTAAAGCGAAACTGTAAACAGCTAAAAAAAAAAATTAGTTTAACCCTCCTGGCGGTCTATTAAATTCCGCCAGGGGGCAGTGCAGCAGTCTTTTTTTCTTTTTTTTTTTTTAAATCATGTAGGGAGCCCAGGGCTCGCCACGTGATAGCTGCTGTGCAGCGGCATCCCCCAGCCCGCTTTGATCGCGGATCAGGAAATCCCGTTCAAAGAACGGGATTTCCTTGAGGGCTTCCCCCGTCGCCATGGCGACGAGGCGGGATGACGTCAGCGACGTCGTAACGTCATTGGGAGTCCCGATCCACCCCTCAGCGCTACCTGGCACTGATTGGCCAGGCAGCGTACGGGGTCTGAGGGGGGCGGTGCGGCGGATAGCGATGATCTAGCCGCGGCGCCGGCGATCGGCGTGCTCACGCAGCTAGCAAAGTGCTAGCTGCGTGGAGCAAAAAAAAAAATTATGCAAATCGGCCCAGCAGGGCCTGAGAAAACCTCCTGCGCGGCTTACCCAGAACTACGGGGTTACCGCCAGGAAGGTTAACTTACCTGGGGCTTCTGCCAGCCCCCTGCAGCCGACCTGTTCCTACACAGCCACTCACCAATGCTCTGGTCCCACGCCATCGCTTACTTTCACTTCGCGCAGCTCGGGCCTCCTTGTTCGCGTTCCCAAGGCCGGACGCGTACTGCGCAAGCACAGTAGAGATTTTGTTGTACTGCGCCTGGCTACAGGCACGCGTACTAGGATACGTGTGGCCAAGGCACATTGGAGGTTGACTTACAACAAGTCGACCTCCCATACCGGAAAAAAAGTGAGCCGTGGCTGGGGAACCGAGGATCGGTCCAGGACTGCGAGGGCACGGGGCTGGCAGAAGCCCCAGGTCAGTGAAACTCTTTTTTTTTTTTTTTTTTTTTTTTTTTTCCCAGCACTTCACAGTTCCGCTTTAAATCTTGTGAATGCTAAAGCAAACGCCTCCTCCTCCCCAGGCTGAGCTCCCATGAACACTTGCAGCATGGGACTCAAAATGCCTAGGTGCTGGAGGAGCTGGGGGTGTGGATGCATTCATTTACGCACAATTGGGTAGTAAATTAAAATTTTAAAAAAGCATTTGAGAGGAAGAATGCCCGATAAACTATATGTAAGAGGCAGAAAAATGACGGCAGCAAAAGTTTATCTCAGATCCACTTTAACAGCAAAATGGACGCCGTCATCTAGACTTCATTATTTAAAGAGGAGCTGTTAGGTATAAGGTCTCAGAGAAAATAAACACATATATCAGTAGCTAAAGATTGGCTGTACTTACATTACATATGCATTTCACTGTCCACGTTTGTACTTCACAGAATTTGTATATAGTATATGCAGAGATAGATGCTCCTGACAGCTCATGGCAGGCTCCATGTTTGTGAAGCCAAATGTGTCGTCATGTCCTGCCTGATTCCTGATCACAGATAAGCTCGTTCTTGAACAACACGGTGTGCAGTGAATATTAATGAGCCATGTGGCTAGGAACAATAGCTGACTCCTGCAGAGTACTCTGCCCAGAGATTTATCAGTGCTACACAGCTAGACGGATTACAAGCTTCTGTAACGTCTCATTAGCAGCCGAGGGGAGGGCCCCAGAATGCTTTGCAGTTTAGCTGCGGCTTGCGTCTTTATGGGTCTATAACAGACTTGCTGATAAGCACACATCAAAGGTAACTGAAATGTTTATCTTCACTAATGGCTTTTGAGCTTCCTTCTAAACTGTTTAACACAGGAGAATAGAGGTTTAAATTAGCTTCTGCAGCCTGACAGTTACTCTTTAAATAGTGCTAGCTTCCAGGCTGTTGTGCTGATCCTCTGACTCTTCTGAGAAGTTACTCAAAGCATGAAATCCATAGGATTTCCACGGAAGCCAGGGAACCTAGCATTTATTATAGGGAGGTAAAATACTGTATGCCTGCCCCTATAGCAGCAGATGTACTTTATGCAGAGAAGACTTACCATTAAGCCTTTTTGTTTTGTTCCCACAGCTTCAACCGCATCGACATCCCTCCGTACGAGAACTACGATAAACTGTATGAGAAGCTTCTCACCGCTATAGAGGAGACATGTGGCTTTGCTGTGGAATGATAGCCAGACGGCCGCGGACATTATTTATAAAGCGCTATGTTCCAGCCCCCCCCCTCCTTCCACATCAGAGGTGCTCCAGCAGCAGGGGAGGGTCCGCCTTCCATGGGGCACTGTGAACGACAAACTCACCCTATGGGATTATATAAATATATATATATATATTTTTTCCATTATGAAAAAGTCGTACCGCGCACGCGACTAAGCTGCTATTTAAAACAGATATCTTGAACATTATAAAGAGCGCTGACTTTTTACACAGAAAGCAGCACTCTGCATATAAAGACTACTATTTTTATATGAAAAGGGTTATCTATTAACATTCCCGCATCCCCAGGGCCTCAACAACATGGCCGCCGGTGTCGAGAGAGGGCTGACCGGCCGATTTGTTCAGGACCGTGTTCTCCAGTGATGTCATCAATGTCAGCCAGGCTCCGCCCTCCAGCGATGAAGGATTCACGCCTCCTTACCGTGTGGTGTCATTCAAGGTGTCGAGCATTGATATGACTGGGGGTTGTTTCGTCTTGGTTACATCCCCTAAGAAGGGGCTATTGGAAGGCTCCATTCCCTGCACCAGTGGATCCAATGTATGATAGTGAACTAAAATGATACGCTCGCAGCCATTGGTCTGTATCCCAGCTATTCACCACTTATTTTATTAATATAATTCCTAATGGAATAATTTAATACCCGCCACGCCTCTTCTGTATTTTATGTTCCCCAGAGTCTTCATGCTTGTTGTTTATTAGGGCCTTTGTGTGTTTTTTTTTAATTATTATATAAAGTGCACCTCTCTCTCGCAGCGAGTCAGACGGTATTCAGAGGAATAAGGCTCACTTGACTGGAGCCACACGTGTCACTGCAACCATTTTGTAACGGAAGCATTTTCAGGGATGCCTCTTCCAGTCACGGAGGAACAGCAGTAGTTTGAGCTGCTTGTAGCAACCAAATTCTGCACCAAAATGGGCGTAGCTAATACGGGGATGAAAGTTCCACCACACAGATCAGATAAGTATGGTTTAGCATCAAGCTACAGTGGCATTAGGATAACGTGACACAAGTCCTGAAAATGCAGCCAGTTGATTCGCCAGAAGCTGGTGACGTCACTTAGCTGAGGTAAGCTCCGCCTCATAGAACTCCTGCCCCCTCCAATAGGATGACTTTGTTGTAGGATACATTTTGAATATTGCTGACCTTGTGTAGAAAGAGGTGCACTTGACGCCGTCTCTTCCTGTCCAGAACACATTTTCAGAGCCGTTTGGACATTCTTTGTGGCAACAAGACGTCAAACCACTGATTCCACTTTTGTTCCCTCGCCAGACGCCGTGTCTCGTGAACAGTGCGTTTCATTTTTAGAAGTCAGACCCGATCTGGGAGGATGCGGTTTCAGCTTAGTACCCCGTTGTCCCGCCGCTGTCGCACTCCGTCGGAGAGCTTTATCCGGACTCCTACCTCTGCTCTGTCTGTCTGATCCTGGTCTTCAGCTGTAAATAGAATTCTAAAAAAGGGAATTTTCTGTGAAAATTCTGTGCTTATTTGTACAGACCGGGTCTCAATTCATCTTCTGACGCCATCTCTCGTGTTCCCTGTGTCGTGTGAAATGGAGCCCGATGTGAGAGGTATACGGAGGCTGCCACATTTATTTCCTTTTAAACAATACCAGTTGCCTGGCAGCCCAGCTTATCTTTCTGATCTTTAGTATCTGAATCGCACACCTGAAACAAGCATGCAGCTAATCTTGGCAGAAACACCTGATCTGCAGTCTGTGGCTGTGTATTAGAGGCAGAGGATCAGCAGGACAGCCAGGCAATGTGTATTGTTTAAAATGAAATATGTCAGCCTCCATATGTCTCTCACCTCAGGTTTCCTTGAAGGGAGAGAAACAGAGCATTAATGAAGAGAACGCCCCCCTGTGGCAGGGAGAGGGCTCCACATTGTTAGTCATTACAGCTTTTTATCATTTTTTCATTTTAAAATGGAAATCCTCACCAACCAATCAGATTCTGAGTCTTTAGCCACTCCTACTGCCGTAGTACAAAATGGCTGCTGTTGTGGCAATATTCTCTCTTATGGGCCAGTTTTTTTCAAGTGCTATTGGTGGATGTGAACAACATTCACCCTCAATATGCTGCAGGTTCACTGACGGAATATCCTCTAAATTTATAAAGTTACTTACACTCGTAAGTTCTATTTTTGTCACTAAATTCAGGTTTACAAAAAACAAAAACAAATGGCCCTTAAAGCAAATGTGTAGAGATTGTTTTTTTTTTTTTTTTTTTTTTTTTTTAAGTCATATACCTATGGAGAGGGAAGGCTTTGGGTCTTTGAGCCTTCCTTGTCTTGTCTGGGTGTCTGTATTTCAGCGCTGTCACTGGTTTATATTTGCAGCCTCCTGGACCTCTCGGAAATCCTCAGAAGCAGTTGTGTCCTCGAGTTATTCCAAAGATGTGCGGCTCCGTACAGCACATACCTGGGAATGTGCGCTCATGCACCCCTAGTACAGAGCTGCCCATCTTCAGAAGCACTTGTGTCCTCGAGTGCTTCCAAAGACTGGTGGCTCTGTATGGCACATGCCCGGGAATGTGCGCTCATGCACGCCTAGTACAAAGCTGCCCATCTTCAGAAGCACTTGTCTTCGAGTTCTTCCAAAGACGGGTGGCTCCGTACGGCACATGCCTGGGAATTTGCGCTCATGTACGCCTAGTACAAAGCTGCCAATCTTCAGAAGCACTTGTCTTCGAGTGCTTCCAAAGACGGGTGGCTCCGTACGGCACATGCCTGGGAATGTGCGCTCATGCACCCCTAGTACAGAGCTGCCCATCTTCAGAAGCACTTGTCTTCGAGTTCTTCCAAAGACGGGTGGCTCCGTACGGCACATGCCTGCGAATTTGCGCTCATGTACGCCTAGTACAAAGCTGCCCATCTTCAGAAGCACTTGTCTTCGAGTTCTTCCAAAGATGGGTGGCTCCGTACGGCACATGCCTGGGAATGTGCGCTCATGCACCCCTAGTACAGAGCTGCCCATCTTCAGAAGCACTTGTCTTCGAGTGCTTCCAAAGATGTGCGGCTCCGTACGGCACATGCCTGGGAATTTGCGCTCATGCATGCCTAGTACAGAGCTGCCCATCTTCAGAAGCACTTGTGTCTTCGAGTGCTTCCAAAGACGGGTGGCTCCGTATGGCACATGTCCGGGAAAGTGCGCTCATGCACGCGTAATACAAAGCTGCCCATCTTCAGAAGCACTCGGACAAGGGTTCTTCTAAAGCCTTTTGAGGATCATCCAGTTGGTCAAACACCTGCAACAAGAGGTGACAGCACTGGAACGAGGGGACATGGAAGGCTCTGGATTGCGCTATAGGGTCCAGAGCCTTCCCTCTCCATAGGTGGGTGTACCATTTTTGGTTCCTCCACTTTTGGATCGCTTTAAAGATGAGCCCAACCCAAAGTGGTTTTTGTTTTTTTAATATTTGTATAGCGTAAAAGTTTTATTGCTACCTGTGTTCATGTTTTCCTCTTTTCCTGCTGTCACCTGCCACAGGAATTGTGGGAATTTTTCCAGTTCTGGGTGTAGCGATAGTAATGCCTTGTCAGGGTAGAACATTAGTTAGGCCTTTATTGCTGCCTGTGTTCTAGTTATAGAGAATGACCCCCCATTTTGCAGGAAGTGTGGTGAAAACCTCCCAATCTGGGGACACAGTCAGCAGTCTTTTCTAAACAGCGGTTCTCTAGCCTCCCCCCACTGCACCCATAGCAGTAGATACTGTGAGAGATGTGATTGGTGTTTTTAACTGTTACTGAGATTTTTAACTACCTGTCCTAAAGAATTTAACTTTTTCCCTGCGGGCTGCTAGCGCCCCATGGAGTCCTCTTCCTGCCAGTGAGGTTTTATCCGTTTCAGACCTCTTAGTTAACTTGTTACTGTATAAGAAAATAAGCTTTTTCCCCTCCTGCAATCCACATTCTGACCTTTTGGAATGTCTGTCTGCCAGTGATAGGAGGGTGGGTGTCTCCTGGATGGGGGGGGGATTGCCCCTCCATCGGCCTGCTTATTGCATGATCACGCCCCCCTGGGTGCGGGGATAGCCACTCCATTGGCCAGCTTATTGTGTGATCGTGCCCCGCTAGGTGTGGCGATTGTTACTCTGTGATCACGCTCCCCTTGTATGACCATTTGTATGACCCTGCTCCCCTGGGTAGGGGGATAGCCACTCCATCGGCCAGCTTATGTGTGATCACGCTCCTCTGAGTGGGGAGATGGCCACTCCATTGGCCTGCTTATTGGGTGATCACACTCCTCTGAGTGGGGAGACAGCCACTCCATTGGCCTGCTTATTGGGTGATCACGCTCCTCTGAGTGGGGAGATGGCCACTCCATTGGCCTGCTTATTGGGTGATCACACTCCTCTGAGTGGGGAGACAGCCACTCTATTGGCCTGCTTATTGGGTGATCACGCTCCTCTGAGTGGGGAGATGGCCACTCCATTGGCCAGCTTATGTGTGATCACGCTCCTCTGAGTGGGGAGATGGCCACTCCATTGGCCTGCTTATTGGGTGATCACACTCCTCTGAGTGGGGAGACAGCCACTCCATTGGCCTGCTTATTGGGTGATCACGCTCCTCTGAGTGGGGAGATGGCCACTCCATTGGCCTGCTTATTGGGTGATCACACTCCTCTGAGTGGGGAGACAGCCACTCCATTGGCCTGCTTATTGGGTGATCACGCTCCTCTGAGTGGGGAGATGGCCACTCCATTGGCCAGCTTATGTGTGATCACGCTCCTCTGAGTGGGGAGATGGCCACTCCATCAGCCCCCTTATTGGGTGATCACGCTCCTCTGAGTGGGGAGATGGCCACTCCATTGGCCAGCTTATTGGGTGATCACGCTCCTCTGAGTGGGGAGACAGCCACTCCATTGGCCTGCTTATTGGGTGATCACGCTCCTCTGAGTGGGGAGATGGCCACTCCATTGGCCAGCTTATTGGGTGATCACGCTCCTCTGAGTGGGGAGACAGCCACTCCATCAGCCCCCTTATTGGGTGATCACGCTCCTCTTAGTGCGGATACAGCCACTCCATTGGCCTGCTTATTGGGTGATCACGCTCCTCTGAGTGGGGAGACAGCCACTCCATTGGCCTGCTTATTGGGTGATCACGCGCCTCTGAGTGGGGAGACAGCCACTCCATTGGCCTGCTTATTGGGTGATCACACTCCTCTGAGTGGGGAGACAGCCACTCCATTGGCCAGCTTATTGGGTGATCACGCTCCTCTGAGTGGGGAGACAGCCACTCCATTGGCCAGCTTATTGGGTGATCACGCTCCTCTGAGTGGGGAGACAGCCACTCCATTGGCCTGCTTATTGGGTGATTACGCTCCTCTGAGTGGGGAGACAGCCACTCCATCGGCCTGCTTATTGGGTGGTGGGGGGGGATTGTAATTCTACTGGCCTGCTTAGTAAGTGACGTGCTTAGTAAGAGGGGGGGGGGGGGGGGGGAATGTAATTCTACTGGCCTGCTTAGTAAGTGACGATCTTCTGGGTGGGGGTATTTTCACTTCATTGGTCTGATTAGTGGGTGATCACACTTGTTGCCCTTTCTGTTGCTCAGTGGGTGATCACACGCTTGTGGGCGGGGGAGTTGGGATCATACTATCCTATGTGGAGTTATTTCCCTGACCATCTGCTCAGTGTGTAATGACACGCTGGTGGAGGATTGTCCATCTGCTCAATCAGAGGTCACTAGCTGGGATTCACTCATCACTGGTGATTGGGTTAGTGAGATGCTAATAAGTTCATGTATATTAATTTTATGCAGTCTAGAATTGGGCCAGTCAAAATCATCAGCTACTTCATTTGATTGGTCCATTTTCAAGCTGTGCAAATTTGCATAAAATGATCCAAAATTTGCACCTGCTCAAAACTATTAGTATCTCATTGATGATCACTAGTATTGTAAGTTTTCTGGTTGGGGTTTTTGCCCCGTCTATCTGCTGGGTTATAATACTCTCCTGTACGGGAGTGTCACCCTGTCTGGTATCCTGGTGGGTGATCACAAAGCTATTGAGTATGTCACCCCGTGTATTTTTTGGGTAATCGCACAGTCTCTAATGGGGATGTCACCAAGTCAATTTGTTTAGTGGGTGATCACACAGTACAAGGTGGGGATGTTGCCCCATCCTCCTGCTCAGTGGGTGATCACACAGTGCTGGGTGGGGGTGTTGCCCCGTTCTCCTGCTCAGTGGGTGATCACACAGTGCTGGGTGGGGGTGTTGCCCCATCCTCCTGCTCAGTGGGTGATCACACAGTGCTGGGTAGGGGTGTTGCCCCGTCGTCCTGCTTAGTGGATAATTACACAGTGCAGGTCGAGGGTGTGGCCCTGTCGTCCTGCTTGGTAGATAATTACACAGTGCAGGGTTGGTGTTACCCCATCCTCCTGCTTAGTGAATGATCACAGTGCTGGGAAGGGGTTTTGCCCTATAGATCACACAGGGTGGGGTGTTGCTCTGTCGTCCTGCTCAGTGGCTGATCACACAGTGCAGGGTGGGGGTGGAGCCCTGTCATCCTGCTCAGTGGGTGATTACACAGTGCAGGGTGGGGGTGGTGCCCTGTGGATAATCATACAGTGCTGGGTGGGGATGGTGCCCTGTCCTCCGGCTCAGTGGATGATCGCACAGTACTGGGTGGGGCTGGTGCCCTGTCCTCCGGCTCAGTGGATGATCATACAGTGCTGGGTGGGGGGGGGGGTGCCCTGTCCTCCGGCGCAGTGGATGATCACACAGTGCAGGGTGGGGGTGGTGTCCTGTCCTCCGGCTCAGTGCATGATCACACAGTGCAGGGTGGGGGTGGAGCCCTGTGGATTATCACACAGAGCAGGGTGGGGTTGGTGCCCTGTCCTCCGGCTCAGTGGATTATCACACAGTGCAGGGTGGGGGTGGTGCCCTGTCCTCCAGCTCAGTGGATGATCACACAGTGCAGGGTGGGGTTGGTGCCCTGTCCTCCGGCTCAGTGGATGATCACACAGTGCAGGGTGGGGTTGGTGCCCTGTCCTCCGGCTCAGTGGATTATCACACAGTGCTGGGTGGTGCCCTGTCCTCCGGCTCAGTGGATGATCACACAGTGCAGGGTGGGGGTGGAGCCCTGTAGATTATCACACAGAGCAGGGTGGGGTTGGTGCCCTGTCCTCCGGCTCAGTGGATTATCACACAGTGCAGGGTGGGGGTGGTGCCCTGTCCTCCGGCTCAGTGGATTATCACACAGTGCAGGGTGGGGGTGGTGCCCTGTCCTCCGGCTCAGTGGATTATCACACAGTGCTGGGTGGTGCCCTGTCCTCCGGCTTAGTGGAATATCACACAGTGCAGGGTGGGGGTGGTGACCTGTGGATGATTGCACAGTGCTGGGTGGGGCTGGTGCCCTGTCCTCCGGCTCAGTGGATTATCACACAGTGCAGGGTGGGGTTGGTGCCCTGTCCTCCGGCTCAGTGGATTATCACACAGTGCAGGGTGGGGGTGGAGCCCTGTCCTCCGGCTCAGTGGGTGATTACACAGTGCAGGGTGGGGGTGAATCCCTGTGGATTATCACACAGTGCAGGGTGGGGGTGGAGCCCTGTCCTCCGGCTCAGTGGGTGATTACACAGTGCAGGGTGGGGGTGGAGCCCTGTCCTCCGGCTCAGTGGGTGATTACACAGTGCAGGGTGGGGGTGGAGCCCTGTGGATTATCACACAGTGCAGGGTGGGGTTGGTGCTCTGTCCTCCGGCTCAGTGGATTATCACACAGTGCAGGGTGGGGGTGGAGCCCTGTCCTCCGGCTCAGTGGGTGATTACACAGTGCAGGGTGGGGGTGGAGCCCTGTGGATTATCACACAGTGCAGGGTGGGGTTGGTGCCCTGTCCTCCGGCTCAGTGGAATATCACACAGTGCAGGGTGGGGGTGGTGCCCTGTCCTCCGGCTCAGTGGATTATCACACAGTGCTGGGTGGTGCCCTGTCCTCCGGCTCAGTGGATGATCACACAGTGCTGGGTGGTGCCCTGTCCTCCGGCTCAGTGGATGATCACACAGTGCAGGGTGGGGGTGGTGCCCTGTGGATGATCACACAGTGCTGGGTGGGGGTGTTGCCTGTCCTCCTGCTCAGTGGGTGATAACACAGTGCTGGGTGGGGATGGTGCCCTGTCCTCCGGCTCAATGGGTGATCACTGGTTGGCGCTGATGCAATTTTAAGAGGTCAGATGTGGAAACAGCATTAATATTCTCCGTAATATTCACAGTTCCCCTCCACTAACCCGGTGACACCAGCATGATACCGAACATAATGTTACTTGCTTCAATTTATAGCTGATGAATTAAAAATGTATTTTCAAAATTCTGATGTCTGTTTTCTGCCTGGACTTGATTTTGTTTTTTAAGTGCTAACCAACCCTAAAACCTAACGAGAGAAATTCTAGCAAAAACTCATGTTCGTTAGAGAAGCGTGCATAGAAGCAAAGAACAGGCTGGAGATCCTGTGACTGCAGACCCCCCCCCCCCCCCCCCCTGTTGACAGGTAGAGACCTGAAGCCTGTATGGAAAGGTGCACTGCCACACAATGGGGTTTTCAACATAAAAAGTCCATTTGTAAAGGTACCGGTAATACATTGGACTTGCATTACATAGTTATTTTGGTTGAAAAAAGACATACGTCCATCGAGTTCAACCATTGTATATTTATACAGAGATATTTGCAGGGACCCAGG